>NC_136820.1:33974351-34609168 GCF_951394365.1 Tetrao urogallus
GCTTGGTTTGATGCTTGGAAACATGTTAGAATCACACTAACAGTACTACATTTTATCCCAGCATTACCACTTGGACAAATAACAGTTAAGTGTTTTACTCTTCCCAGACTCTCTTCTTCTCTCCTCTGACCCCATCCCCGCTCAGGTAGCTGCTGCAATCTACAGTGAGCTGCTCTTTCTTCCTCTTCACTACTAAGACCTGACATCAAGTCTTCTCTCTCTCACTTTTCCTCTCTCTTGTTAAGTCCCTTTCTCACTCTCCTTAGAGGTGTGAGAGTTCTTAGACTGCAACTAAATTGATAGAGATGCTTTCTTAACTCAATACCAGTATGAAATTAACTTTTGTTTGTTTCAGATTCTAGTGAGCTAAGCATAATTGAGATGTCTGCACTATTTTTTCCTCAGAGCTTGGAGTTTTCTGAAGTTTTCACTTCCTAACAACTGAGTATGCAATAAACAGAGAGCTATTACTTTGGAACTACAACGTTATCTGCACATCAGTAGACTGCAACTCCAGCACTGAACAATGCAGGCTATGGTGGAAGTGCTATGTTGAAGTAAGTTGCAAATAAGACTGGTTGTATATTTTTATCCTGTTGTCCAATGTCTGATAGCACTGAAGAAAAAAACCCACAATGGAGCACTATTGCATGAATTTATTTCCACCCTTCAGCTGGATCTACTAACAGCTCCTATTGTAAACAGTCCACATTCTGCTTCCTCCAGAAACAATGCTTGGGCTTACAGTCTTAAATCTGATTGTAGATAAAGTTATAAATCAAGAAGGTTGTCCAAATGGAAAAACATTTTTTAACTTTGAGGAGTTATCTCTGATTTTAAACAATATAGCTCTTGAGTTTCTATGTGTTAGCTACACAGAACTGTGCAGCCCTCAGCTGGAGCTCTGGCCATGCAATTGAGTATCTGGGCATGCTATCAGGGAGAGCCACTGCTAACCCAGCACACCTCCTCCACAGTCTAAATCAAGAGAGCAAGAATGTCTACCACCCTAAACAAGAAAACAAGCAATATAATCAACACAGGAAAACGATTCCCCCTCCCAATATAAAGTGAAATGTATTTAGCTTCATTTTAAATTTCCTATATGCCAATGAATGCTGACAACTGAGAAAGACACCTGAAGTTAACAAGATAGAAGTTGAGAATTATCTTTTGAACCGCTAGGCAACTACATCTAATAGAGACTCATTGCTCAAATGTTTTGCTAAAATGATCAGGTCCTGAAATTGTTAAGAACGCAAATCAACTGTAATTGAGTTTCTAGTTTTAGCATTCTGTTAAGACAAAAGATCACCATTTAAACAGCATCTGCAGGCTGAGGAAGACAGTGTAGCAGCTCCCTACTGCCTGCCAGTACTTTGACAGTTTTGATCCCAAGAGCGTGGAGACAGCATCCAGCTCCCTGGAGCTGCACCACAAGTGGCAGCAGCTCCATCACCAAGCTAACAGCATTCAGCTGAAATCTGTTGAATGCTCAGAGGTGAAAAGCAGCCAGTGGGGGAAGCATGCTGTGGTCAGAGAGGAATCAGGGGTCAGAGCTCTGCTCACGAGGAGGAGAGAAACGCGTTGCTCATGCTGGATGGGTTACAAACTGCACTGCCAGGAACACTGCCATGTGCGCCTGCTGGGACCTGGCCATCCATTTTGTGTGATGCAGGAGCCAGAGGGAAGGCAGCTCTCCCCCTCAGCTATGCTAGACCTCCAGCTGGAGCAAAAGCAGCAAAACCTGGCCACTGTCTCTGTCCTGAATATTCTTGACTTTAGGACAGACACGCAAAGCAAATCTAGGAAATAAAAATTACACCCACCTTATCCTGTTGCTTTTCAGCATACCTTGCACTGAATATCCACATACACACCCTGCGCTCACAGCCTGATTTAAAGCCTCCTTGGCCAGACATCTCTCTCCAGCCCTAACCTTTCTCACTCCACTTCACCTGCTTTCTTCTCTCCCAGCCCTCACCAAGGGCCCATCCCTCACTGTTTGCCATCAGGCTTCATCATGCATCCCTGTGCCTTTGGGGTGTCCTCTTTTTCCTCTGTTCCAATAGCTTCAAGGTCATTCACTGCTCATAAGGGAACCCGGCTTTTTTCTTCGCTCCCCAGACACCAGACATCTCTGGACCCCTCTGTCTATCTTCCTTCATGGTTCTCTCTTTCAATTTGCAAAACCTTCAGTCTATCAAGTTTTAAGCAGCAATATTTCAAGGGAATGGACAGGAAATTCCCATGCCCATAATTAAATTTCACATGTAGAGTTGTGCGTGCCTCAGCGTCCTCACTGACAAATACTTCTCATAATGAGCCACAGCTACTACAAATCAAGTAACTCAAAAACTGAAACGATTGCAAAGAAAAGAACGTGACTCAAATACGTAGGACCTTTCTTTTAACACAGAAAGCTTTTCATTGTTAAAAATACTCTTGAATACAGCGTTCAAAACCTGAACAAACTGATTAACCAGGGACCAAGTCAGTAAAGGAGCAGCAGTGCTCTGTGTTATCATGTGAGGGGCCACAGATCAGGGATGACAGAAGCTGATGATATATGGCCACATCACTGCTACAATGCCACAGGTCTCTGTGGAACAATCCTAGCTCCACTGCCCTTACTTGGCAGCTGCACTAAAACCTCTGCAAACGGGAATTACTCCAGAAGGCTTTCCGCTCCCCTTCTGTTGAAAAAAGTCATTTGGGGAATACACATAGCCACCAGCCACACTGCTGCACTGGAGGGATCTCTTGTGCACAACCTCTCTCTGTGCATTCCATCCCCTTCCATAGTGCATAAGAGCCTCTGTACACAGAATGGTACAGATATCACTTTGCCACAGGAAAACATTTCTAGTGGGTGATTTAGGAAGCAGTCAGTTTGCTTCTGCCAGCAAAAGCAGTACATCTCCCTGTGCCTCTCTTTAAGAAAAGGAAAGGTCACAATGATCATCTAAAGTGCTGGAAGCAAAAGGGCAGAATATTACTCAAAACAACAAAGGTCTTCATTTTAAATTACTCTGAGTAATACTTGGTGTTTGAACTCTTTGTGCAAAGAGACAAGAGAAGGAGGGAGTAAGTGCCAAAGCCACTTATGTGCCACACCATCTGTATGTGCCATGAATTCCAAAACACCGAGCTGAACAGGAACAATCTTGTTTAAAAAAAAAAAAAGTCACAAAAGTTTCTGATTTCAAATTCTGAAAATCTGCTTTATTCCCTTCTGCCTGGGTTTTGAATAGATGGGACTTCAGGCAAGTCTTAGGTTCTCCAGTGTCACAGAGGAGCATTGTGGAACCAACTGGGTTTGCTCTCTTTACAGAGTGATGTGTTTGAGTTCAAATCTCTGTCCAGTCTCTGTACTACCAAGTTAAAGCCTTAACTAAGCCGCAGTAGGAACACAGTCTCCACTCCTTCAGGTTCTCAAAGTTGTCACCCTATACAGGGATTAAACTGTCAGTTTCTGAGGCCTAGCCAGTATCCCTGTTCATTGCAGGGCAGATGGACTAGATGGCCCTTAAGAGTTCCCTCCAACTCAAATGGCTCTATGATTTAAGTGGGCATTTACGACATTCTTACTAGCAGGAGGCAATATGTGAAAAAGCAATCTGCAGCACTAGGCATACAGACAAGGAATGGAGAAGGGCTGTAAACCAAACCCTGCTCTGTTGTTCTGTTACTCAAAGAGCTTCATCAAATTATTACCATTATTTATACTGTCATAAAATTTAGAGGTCTTGATCAGGTTTCTGTTTCCATGGTGCCAGGTTTTGTCCGCACTCAGAATGAAAACATTTGGGAGAATTTAACAGAATTAATAACAAATTATTTTCAGGCATGTATTTAACAGGAGAAAGAAATGAAACAAACCAGGAGCATCAGTGCCTTTGAGTAAACACCTCAGACTGCCTCACATACCTGCCTCCAAGAGAACAGTGCAGGATGGACAGCCAACCTACTGTGGCAGTCTTCTGCACACTTAGGTTTCATGTGTGCCAACGCTTTTCTTAAACAAAATCTCAGAGCCAAAGATACAACTATTGATGATTATGAACCAGCAGCTTATCATGCTTAGATTCTTCATGAAATATAAGCAAGAGGATATATTTAAAAAAAAAAAAAAAGTAAATATCACAAGCACAGTTAATGCCTTCTTTGGGCATCGGGGAAAAAAAAAAAAAAAGTGCTCACATTTTTTTTATTCTGTTCCAGATTTTAAATGATTATTTTTCACTTAGGGGGTATATCTTTAGCTACAAACAGCACTGAGTTAGTAGACTCATAGAAGAATCATAGAATCATCCAGGTTGGAAAAGATCACTAAGATCATCTAGTGCAGCCACCCACTGACCACCAATACTGCATCATCTCCAGGGATGGTGACTTGGTGACTCCACCATTTTCCTGGGCAGCCTGTTCTGATGCCTCATGGTTCTTTCCGAGAAGAAATTCTTCTTAATAACCAATCTGAATCTCCCCTTATTGTTACATAACTGTACTTGGTGTTATCTCAA
This sequence comes from Tetrao urogallus, assembly GCF_951394365.1. Lineage (NCBI taxonomy): Eukaryota > Metazoa > Chordata > Aves > Galliformes > Phasianidae > Tetrao > Tetrao urogallus. The sequence continues at coordinate 33,978,878 of NC_136820.1, forward strand.
TGTTGGAATATGAAGAAAATGTGAGGAAAAGCATGGGGAAAATATTTCACAACATGAGAGAGCAGGTCAGATAGAGAACTCCCTGGCCTGCCTTGCACCTTCTGGCAAGTGTAGCTCTCCCACGGCATCCTGAGAGGTCCTGCATCTTCACACAGTCTGACACATCCTCTGGCCAGCTCAGGGCTTAACTGACACACCATCAATGAAAGGTGAAGCACAAGTGAGGTCACTGAGACTGCTATTAAGAAAGAGGAATAACAAGCCAAAGAACTGCATTCTCATTATCTGTCCCTATGGCAGCCTTGGCCCAGCAGCAGCACAAAGCAATAGCATGGCATGAGTTTCCCTGGCTCCTGCAGAAGGTGAAAGGCTAGATTAAATTTAAACAAACAAGAAAAACCAAACGCAACACTAAGTACATACAGGTCTAGATTCCATCCTGAAAAGACTTCAGGATCATCAAGTCCAACTGTCAATCTGCTCTACTAGTCCCATCATCTAACTATGTACCTTCATGTCACACTTCTGGCACACACACCACAAAGGCACAGCAGCCACTCTGGCTTCCAAGGCTGTTACTTTCAACTAGTTGTCTGGCACTAATCTTCAATAACTTCCAATTTGGAACATTCATTCATTGAAATTGTATTAGAAAACTTGTGTCTATTAAAATGCAGAAGCCTGCAAGTAGAATTAACTGCTCCTACAGCCACATGTACCAGTCATGTCTATCTCAGTGTTGGGCAGGTATGAAAACCTCCATCAGCTGGTGTAAGAAGGGAATAAGGAAGTGACTAAGATCACAGATTGCTCTACTAACACAGACTTTACTGCATTGTGAGGAATAAAATATGAGCAATAGGCCCTAAAAATGGCTGAGACTCTATGCCAGGAGATGCAATTTGCAGATGATGGATGTGCAGGAGAATGCAGCAGATGAGATGAAACTTTCTTTTGAATCATAATGCAGTCTCTATATTCTCAGCCTTTTTTGCATTCTGTCTGTCTAAGGGAATAACCCAATTCCTTATACAGCTTTTCAAACCGTGAGTTCCCATTGCAAGGACCTTCCCATCATCAGTTTATGAAAATAACCTCATTTCTCCAGAATACATCTAGAAAGCAGCTAAGTAAACAATCAAAAATGTAACACATTTCTGCCTGAAAATACACCACAGTCAGTGACTGCACACGAAAATTCTTATGTGCTGCAAATATTCCTCCACTTGCTGCAGCAGTTGTACCCCCCTGTTATTGCACCACTCTGCCATTGGAGCATTATTGGCAGCGGCAGCGTGCACTGGAGTTTTATTCCCTGTCTCTAGGCCAATCCTTTAATCTTTTTTTTCTTTCCTCTCTGAAGGTTATTTATGCAAGCGTGACAAGCAGTTACAGTAAAGTTCCCTGCAATGAAAGGAGTGCAGGGCAGCAGTAGATTCCATTCCAAAATCATTTTGAATTCTAAAGGCTCCATTTAAGGGATAATGATGGGAGCAAAGGGCATTTCTTCAGGATTAATCACTGGCTGGGTGAGATGATAGCCCAAGGCAAAGCCACGGGCCATTAACCCCTGCGGGTCACCTTATCCCTACAGGAAATGCGCTGGGTCAAGTTCACTGTTGCTATTATAAAATCTTATTGGAGAAAGAGGTTACACTTCTCTGTTTATATATGTCCTCCATTCCCATGTTTGTAATGATAGCGGATAGCTTTTGGCAATGCCTCTATATTGTACCACGGAGAGATGTAAGAACAAGTTCTATTGTTATATTTGATGCTAAAGATACAAGTGGATTTTTTAATGTTTACGGGGAAGCATTTAAGGTTCTCAGTAAAAGAATGTAAATGAAACAACGGAGAAACACCATGTGAAAGAGACCCAATGAAATAACATTAGGAAGGGAGACCTCTCCTTAAACAGTGTAAAACATCATATTTCCCCTAAAGCAAAAGGAGCAGCACAAACCATCTGAAGAACTCATCCAGAAGTTTTGTTTGAAACACTGAAGGAGAAGCTGTAGACTTGCATCAGATACCATTACACATGGCACACGGCATAAAATAGCAGTTCGACAATATTGCCAAGTGGGATTTATGTGCTCACAGAAACAGCATTTAAAAGCGACGCACAAACTCTCAATGATTTAAATAAGCCTCAATCTCACAAACTTTAGTTGGACCCCGTTGTTTCCAACCAGGACACTGGGTTACAGTTTTCCAAGCAGCCCACTGCAAAGGGAGAGGTTACCTGTGCAGCTGTGTGCTCACTGCAGATCCTTTGTACGCCAACACCAACCTCAGCCTCAGAACTGAAGCCAGGATCCAGAACGGAAGAGCCTCAGGACATTCAAATCTGAAGCTACACCTGAACATAAAAGAGAAAAGAGTGACGCTCGGATCAAAGCAGGCCTCGTGCCTCCTGAGCCTCTCTTGAAATGTAAAAAAAGATCTCAACTTTTGTTAAATAGAAAACAGTCCTTAGAACTCTGCTAGAGAAACACCCAGCTCTTATTCCTAGCACAACTGCTACCTTTATCTCCTGTGCTTGTAACCAAGGCAAGATGCACTAGCAGCTTTGTAGCAGCCAGCGCATCACACTGCCCATAGAAACAGAAACATCACTGCAGTACAGAATAGTGGACTTAGTCTCAGAGATTCTCCTGCTGTCCCTTGGGGAAAGGAGCTGAATCCAGCACAGCTGCTAATTACAGGCTGCAGATCCCACTTGAACCAAGGAACATAGTGAGGTTCTTCTCTTCTGCACAGAGCCCAGAGGTCCCTCGCCCCCCATTGCTGGCACCCTCACTTATGAGCAGAGGGGCTCCCTGACCATCGCCACGTCGGCTGGTATCCTACTCTGGGGCGCTCGCCTCTCCTCTGTGCTGCATTCTGAGCCTAACCAGCTAGCAAGCCATTCTGATTTCCCTACAGAGTGTTAAAGTTGCGAAGGAAAACAGACTTCCATCATTTCCTTAGTTTCAGAATGCCAGACTTTGCAGTTTTAATGTTCTTTTAATGAAGTTTTTAGGTGTAATACAAACATACGATCACTTTAAGCATATGGCAATAAACTGCAAAGTAAATATAATTACAGTAGCTCTCACCAAATGTAAAGCTTTACGTTTTGCTGTTAATTGACTGAAAGGATTTCCAAATGCAGAAAAGAAAACTTTGGCATCAATTTTTAATAAAATACAGCAATAAGAACTAATATCTTGAGGGATGAAATAGCAGATTTTAGATCTTACAATATGATGACGAAGAAGTGTGTAACTGCTGATGCCAGCTACACTCTAACTAAATTCTAAGCTAACATTAAAATAACAAAAAAGGTCTGGGTTAAGACAAAAAGAAAAGCCATTATCTTCATTCCTTTTTTTAATAATCATTGTGAAGGAAGACCCATGGCATAGAATCGGGTTGGAAAGGACCCAAAGATCATCTAGTTTCAACCCCCCTGCCTATGGCAGGGTAGCCAACCACTAAAGCAGGCTGCCCAGAGCCACATCCAGCCTGGGATAATACATAAACGAAAAAGAACATTTCCTCACAGTGCTGACCCCTATGAGGATGGGGGCTGGTGGAAGCCAACCCTTCAATAGAAAACCCAACATTTCCCATGGCAGAGAGCCCTGCAGGATGGACAGGAAGAGCCAGCTGCCTGCTACCTGCACATGCAGTCCCTATACGCTGTGACATAAATCACCATGCTTACAAGATGAAAAAGAGGCTGAAAAAAACATCCCCTTCAGTGCTAATAGTCATAAAATTTAATAGAAAACTATGAAAGTAGATCATGTTTTGTTGTATGTTTGGATGGCCAACACTTGGAACGTTCACACCAATTACTCCATGAATTTTGTGCCTATATCTGTAAATACTGCTGATTACTAACTCTTACATTATATATATTATTATGAATGCCAAAAAATCTGTAACTTCTTTTTTTTAATAGTTAACATCAATTGCCACATTTGGTGTCACAGCTGGAAAGATTATCACAGTGATAATAGGAAATGAAACAAACAGGGAAGTGCTCACCTAGATCCAGAGACGTGGGTTCACAGAAAAGACTCCAGAGAGGAAGGATCTTGAGAAAAAAATCCTTCCTGAGTAGCAGTCAACCCTTAAATGGGGTCTAGGAGAGGTGCAGCCAGGCTCCCTCCTTCCAATCACAAGCTGAATCACCTTCACCTGTGCTCCCAGGGCTGACTCAGTGCTTGCCTCAGGTGATCAATCAGTGGTTCAGGCCATGAATCAACAGTTCCCATACGTTAATTTTTACAAAAAAAGACTACCCTGGCTGGTTTTCTTTCACATCTGTGCTGAGAGACACACTGTGCCTTTGAAGTTCGAGCCAGGTTTTATCTCACTATTTTTTTGTTCAGAATAGACAGCAAGAAAGAACGATTCATCTTGCTTCTCTGCATTTTTAAGGAATGAAATGGGCTGCCCTATTGTGCAAAGCTGAATAGTTTGGTCCTTCTGTGCTTTGTCGAGGTACTGCTGCAGCAAGTGGAATGCAGATCTCCGCACAAACCGCCATCTAATGCTGCAGTGCTACAGCCCAGCCCCTATGGCTGGAAACCTCCAGGTCGGCGTCTTTAACCTAGGCTGTAATTCTTTCAGGAATGAAATCGGAAGTTATGACAGTCTGAATCTCTGCCCCCTTGCCCCAGTTTTTTGCCCATCTAATGGTGTTGGACTACATAAACTGCACCACACCACAGGAATGGGGAATTGGGATCAAGTTGATTTTTGGGTGCCTCTGTTTTGTGTTGTATTTGTTCAGCATGCAAGCTTTGGCCACATTCAGAACACTAGTTTTGTAATACCCATCATCTTCTCAGATTTACTGGTTTACTATTTTAACCTGCAAATAATACAATAAGAAATGTCATACATGTATTATATTATATATATTCAAGCACAGAAGAAGAAACTCTGTGAAGAATAAGCATCACCAGTTATAGTATATATATAATAACATTGTAGACTTGAACAAGGAAGAATTTTCTCTCCTCCCTGTTCTGGGGCTTCTAAAACCCTCACTATAACTGTGGGATCCCACCCTCCTCTTGCAGACATGGGTACAACCTGGTGATGGGCAGTGGAAGTCAGGTCAGATTAAAGCAGCTCTGAATCTGGCAATGAGAAATGGTTTCCTTTCATACTGCAGACAATAGCTTAGACACAAATCTGTAGCTAAGCATTTACATAAAATGCCGAAGAAAAAAATCCCCTTAAATGAAATGTTACTTGTTACCTTAGTGTGTTGTCAAATTATGTCAAACTAAAATAGCCCCAAATGTATTTGTTTGACAAACATTTTCTGCCTTTCATTTGTGGCATCTTGTCCACAAATATGTAGCATATTTATTCTGTTCAGATAAATAGCGTGAGAGATCTAACTCACACTAATACAGCCAATGCCAATGGAATCCTGCTGCTATTACATGGTTCTTCAAGGTGATCAGTAGTTTTGCTTTTAAAATGATGGAGAAAAATTCAGCAGCGACACAGAATCACAATTACAATAGGGGCTTTGAAAATTGTTTCTTAAATCAACATACCGTTTAATGTATACAGCATACCTACCTTACCTAAAGTAATGACATACAAATATTATATGTCGTCCAACAATGTGAGAAAATGTCACTACATTCATTTAAAATGACTGTTTGTGATAATGTGCTTTACCATATTTTGCTCAGGGCAACATATTTCCACGCTTTATGAAATTATTAATTCTCATTAAATTTTAATGTTCCTGCCTGAAAAGAGCGGAGCTAATTAACTGCCCCATTAAAATTATTACTTAGCCGTGATGAGTCCTGTAAATGTTTCTACTTTGTTAGGCCAGTAGAAGCTTTCTGAACCAAAGCACCTACCAGCAGCGCTGCACGCGCACATAGCGTGATGTAGGCTGGTCTGAGAAGTGACAGGAATTAAGGCAGAAACAAGAGATCCAGTTTAGCACTCTTTCTCTTGTGCGATTCTCCTACAAGAGGAATTATCAAAGAAGTTATGTCCTCACGTTCAAGACATGAGTGAAACATCAAACTGCATGGCACTACAAAGACATTTCCCCATTGGCAACTTATTCCATAAGAGTAAAATTAACCAGATCCTAACAGGTCCCAGGTAGTCGTTGAGACCAAGTGTTACAGCCTGATATAATTATTTTCCTTCTTTCACAAAGAAAAAGATGAAGCTCACACTGGTGCAGAGTTGCTGCACAGCCCACAGCAGACGCAGGGTAGGCATCCAGTTGGGGCCATCATCAGTACAGCAGCTGTCCCCGAGCTCCTTCCCTGCTGCAGGGACCTTGTGGGCAGGTTTCCTCCAGGTTAACCAGGTGTATTGGCAGAGTATTCCATCAAAACCATGTGCGTTTGGTCGTGTGATCCTTCACAGCAGGTAAAGTACCAAGAATCCATAGCAGGATTGGATGAGCTTTTGACAGCCTCTGTGGGATTTAGGTGACCAGCACTCAAAGTCCTGTTTTGACTCACCTTTCCAATATGGCCTTAGATACGGTTCCCAGATGGTAACATATTTAAATATATCATTTGCAGTTAAATACGCATCATTTAAATAGAAATGAACTATTTAAGTATAAGTATCTTTGGAGATTTGCATTGCAGTGACTCTGTACCACTGTTGTCATCCATGAAGCTGAAACACCAGCATGTGCTACCTGGCCAGATGGCAGTGCAGAGAGAACCCATGATGGCTGCCCACACACTGTGCTTACTGGGGTCTCACACACGTACCCCAACATGTGCATGTAGGATTTCACCCCGCTAACAAAAAGTTTGCATGTGGGCCTCACAGGTTCAGTGTAAACTGATAGTTTTTGAAAGCCACATCTCAGTATCTCAGTAACCAAAAATGGTGTATGCTTGGAGGTATCCTGCCGGTGGGATATCTTGTGTTTGCAACTGAGTAGTGCTGAACGTATGTGGTTTTAAGGTTTTAAATCACACACGTAGAAATCTCTGGTGATATGCCTGCATGCCCATCTGCCAAAGAAACGGAGCAGAGCTGATTGCTGCTCTTCAACTCAGACCAAGAGCTACTGCAGGCAAGCATCAAACATTCTAATCAGATAATAATTCAAATATAGATATTAATTAAAGAAATTTAAAAATGTATGACTCTTGTGAGCTGAGATCAGAGTTATTATATTATTTACATTCCCTGAGTAAATTATTTTTAAAATGATTTGCTCCGCTTCATTATTAGAACGTTTTTCAAAGCCTTAATGTTTTTTCACAGTTTTGATTTTTACGTAAAGGTTGGGGCTTTTCACAAAAAAAGAATTTCTGCTTAACAGTGCTCTGCAGATAGGAAACATTATTCTTTTTAAACAGTCACCTCCTATTACTCCCAAAGAAACACCTCAGTTTGGGCAGGATTCTGCCACAGCGTTTTTGGTACAGAATAGAACAGAATAGAATATCCGAAGCTGGAAGAGATCCCAAGGATCAAGAGCAACTCCTGGCTTCACACAGGAATCAATTGCCCATTTATGTTGGAAATGATTGAAATTAAATTTGCAGCCTAAATTGGCAAATATACACTGTACATCTACAGTGTCACTTACTTAAGCATTTAGCATTGCCAGAGAGTTTTGAATGTTTATCTGTAATAAACTATAGTCTCAAACACTGGCTGCTGTGGAAATGCCAACACATTTTCTTTTACCATGTCACCACTTTCAGCTGCAGCTAATAACTGGAGATCAATTATTAAAATTAAGCAGTCATTCCAGCCCCACAGAAAAGCTTTGCCAAATGTTTGCAATGGCAATGTTCAATAGCATGTGCTTCCTTCCAATACCTCACCCCAGCACTTTCCTTGAGTCTCCATGCACGCTGCATCCCTCTGGAAAAGCAGCTGACTTGTTTGTATGAGATGGATCCATATGTGAGTGGTCCAGTGCACATCACTAAGCAATGTGCAGGAGGGAAAGTCCACAGTGAGATCCACAATGCTATTTTAGACCGCAAGGTGACTCAAAGGGAAGAAGTGTCTCAAAGTGAGGATGCACAAATGACTTGATTTTTTGCAGCGGCTGAAGCAGCAGATGACAGTTAAAACACATTCAGTTGCACCAAGATAGATGCTTCTGTTTAGGCAACCACCAGGTACTGTCCCAAACTCTGCTGCTTCCTGGTGGAACATCCTTCCAAGTGGAGCATCCTCTCTGGTAGAATGTCCTTCCAAGTGGAGTATGCTTCCCAATGCAGCATCCTTCCTGGTGGAACATCCTTACTGGGGAGCATCCTTTCTGATGGAGTGTCCTTCCTGACAGGGACTAGGCTGCATGATCCCAGACACAGCATCTCCACCTCTGGTGTACTCCCCAGAGAGCCACACCACTTGCAGAGCACTTCCATTATACTCACCAACACATTAATGCTAGGAATATTTGAAAACATTTGCAACCAATTTTATAGTTAGTTAAAACCAGATTTTCTCTATTCAGTCTCTTGTTCTGTGACTTTTCCATCTTTTTTTGTTTTGAAGGTTAGGGGTTTTTTTTCTGAGTGAGCTGCATGCAAGCTTTAGCTGTAAACAGGTTAATTGCAGCTCTGATCTTCCTCCAGTGTCTGACCATACAGACAAGCAATTCGCAAAGCCCAGGAATCAGCGTGGATCACTACATTTCCCAATGAGACCAGACAGTTGGTGCTGCCAGCAGAGAAGCCCTGTATGCCAAACCACACAGCTAGTTCATAGTATGGCAACAATTGCTCAGAAATTTCCATATCAAGTGTTTTAGGAAAAGATTCAAATAGCCCATCAGCCAGTCTGGCGGAGTAGATGATGCATTTACAATCGCCATATATTTCAAATTGCTCTTCACTCACATGTGGTCGCACATTACAAATCCAAATGTTACGTAAACTAGATATACCACAGGGTCTGAAGCTAAAGTTCTGTTCAGAATAAATGTAGAAAAATGTTATGACACAAAATCATCATTCATTTCTTTATCAAGACAAAAAATTATTATCCCTTCATTTCTTCACAAACCACTATTTCTAGCAGGAAGGAGAAGAAAGCTGGCGTAAGAAAGCAAAATCTCTTTAACTTGAGTTTCAAGACAGGCTTCTCCTCACCTCAAAGCACAGTCTTCCCAATGACATCCATTCTGCAGGCTCCCAAGCAGCATCTGCTGCGGCCCTTCCCCCAGGCAGGCAAACACCGAGATCTCAGTTAAAATTAAGCTCCTGTTCACTGGGGACCAATTATTGATTTTCTTCCTTCCTTTACGCTGTGAATAAAACAGATGGGATTTCAAAAACATTTGGAAAAAAAAAAAAAGGTTTTAAAAAAACCCAACCAACAAGATAGCCATGCCTGGCCTCCATTCCTGGTGACTACTGTCATTCTGTTGGGAAATGAGTGGCTGGCATTGCTCAGATAAATTTACAGGAGCTTCAGTGTGCCTTGAAGAGGAACTGACAGAGGCCCTTGGCGGCCATGCACACCCACTCAGGTGCCCTACCATGTTTCACTTTGCAGTAAGTAATGGCCACTTGACCTGAAATGAGAGTTTAAAGCCCCAGTGTGTCCACCTGAGTGTCCAGTAACATGAGAAAACATCACGTGAACACAGTCAATTGTCTGCATTGTCTTAAAAACACGCAGTGGTCCATTTATTATACTACAAATACTGACAAAACGTGCTTAGAATTATTTCAGTGCCATATACTGTCAGAGAAGCTTTCTTACCATGTAATAAAGCGAGCAGTTGGAAACCAAGTGTTGAACACACATAAAATATGCTGCTCTGCATGCCCTTCAAATTGTCATTAGAGACAATTATAATTCTTAGAAAACCACTGTAATTTCTTGAAACGATGATATCAGCATCATTTAGCATCATCTTTCACTGCCCTGCTCATTATACATCACGTTATAGTAGTAGCTGCATTTCCACAGCAGCACATCATAACAGCCTTTTCTGTGTTCAGTGTTCACACTGCCTCGTGTAGGCAGACCTGCACCACACACCGACAGGCCGTGAGCCACGGTTCAGACCCATGGGGCTGGGTGTGAGCAGCCCTGTCCATCTTCAGTCTGTTTGCTGGCACTCCCATGCTTGCTCTGCTAAAGAGAGTGCATAAAGAGATCACAGAATCACAGAATTACAGAATTGTATAAGATAAGGAAAGATGCCAACATTCGTATGGACTCTTAATTCATTTGTAATGAGTAACAATTCCACTGTTCTTCTAACGCAGTCTCCAAGTGTGCCTCCTATGTTATCCTGGTCTCCGTTGTTGATCAGTACATTATTTCATTTCTTAAAAACAGTTTTTCTGGATGCACACAGGCTGTTTTCAGTCATGTTGTTTTCAATATGTGGGCAATCTGTGTTACACAGAGATATGTGTAGGAGCCCAGCCACTGCAATGCTTTTGAACTTTCTCCATTCCATATTTTCAAACAATGCTGTTTCTCTTCTTTTGTATCTGCTTAGCCAGGACAGCCAGCCAAAAAGAGATCTTCTGCAAAGCATCTCAGCAGCACTAGGCCCCTTTGGGTGCATACATGTAAGTATGTGTAAGGCATTACAGCCTGAGATGTACCCAGCCACATGCTGCCAAAATTAACATCGCTTCCTATTAAAAGCATTGATGTTAATTAAAAAATAATAATAATCATGAACCTATGTTTAAATTTCGAACTTAGACATAAAAGCACAAGCAAGGCAAGCTCTGGAAGGCATTCAGAGCTGTGCTCCTTCTTGAGCAGAGAAGGGAAACGCCAGGGGATACACAGTCCTGAGGCTGCAGTCTGAGGTTATCTTTGAGCACACATCCCTGTTCTTCAGACCAAAACAGCATCTCCAAAAAATAATTATTATTATTGTGATGATGTTCAAATGATTAATTAAAACACGTGGCATTTGCCACGTTATTTGCAGGCAGTGTGATGCCAGAACAAAGAGTAATGCCAGCGACAGTGAGTGTTGCTGCTGTCCCCTTCGGAGTGCCGGCACAGCCGCCTGTGAGCCGGGCCGTGCAGCGGGCGCCCGGCAGCTGTGGGACACGCTTATGATTTATTGCCTATAATTAATTACACTCATAACCATTTACAAGGAAAAAACGGTACCTATAAAATACAAACCTCTAAAAGGGAACGGCGTATTACTCCAGAACGAGACACCCTTCTCGCAGTAGTTCCAGCAGCTCTGTGCTGCTGAGGATCTCCCCGTGTTTCCAAAAGCTCTCGTTTGTTTATTTATTTATTACCTGAAGCTATCCTTTATTTTAAGACGTGATTCCCTGCTCCCCTGGTGCGGAAGGGCAGGAATGTGCGCGCACACACTGTTGCCTCCTTGAGTCTGTAAACAGACCGAATTAAACAATGGATGGCTAAGTGAGAACTTTCTCCATTCATCTTAATGGACTGTTAATTATGAGCACTTAAATGCCCACAGTGTTAACCATTTCACTGCTGGATGGACTTCACCAAAAGTGCAGTTCATAGGTGTTGTTTCACTGGAAGGCCGGCAGATGTGAAATTCACAGTCGAAATGCATCTAAATGAGCTAAACAATTAAAAAGGCTGCAATAAAGCTAATAATCATCTCCCGATGCTTACTCTTCTCAAGGATCTGAGCAAACAGATGCATTCGGAGTGGCACTGCTTTTAATGCAGTGGCATTTTAATGCAGTGGCATTGCACATGCTGAGTGCTGCAGCCCTACACACGGATATCACGTGGCTGGTTGGAGTTTTCCCATGTTCTGAAATTCCTGTGAAGTTACGTGATAAATTTAACAGAAATTATTGTAAGATACCAGGTAAATCCTGCAAAAAAAAATAATAATAATAATAATAAAAAAAAAAAAATATATATATATATATTTAGATATAAAACCAAAGATTTCAGTTATTGCTGCCAACATGCAGATGTAACTAATGGAGTTCACTGGAGGAGTTAGAAACAGGATCACTTTTTTGGACATATTATAGAAGCATTTGTCTGGGGGCAAAGAAGAACTCCACAGCTATTTTAAAGACTACAATCCTGACACGAAACACGTTTCATGTTTTAATATCATATCTACTGCATAAATAGCAACTTCCCAAATTAAATTAACATTGTGTTCTGCATTTCAGCTCTCCAAAAGTTCTAGGTGACTGCCTTACCCCTGCAGCATGAGGCCTGTTGTCACACACCCACAGAAAGGCTATAGACGAGCAGATGTGTTACTGAGGCAGTGCTCACCTACGGCTTCATTTTTAATGCCCTCATGGCAGCAGCCACCTGCAAGGTGTGCCAGGCCCAAAGGAATCCTGTGCTCAGGGCACCGGGAGCACCCAGCACTGTGTCTGTAGCTGGCCAAGCTCACAGCTGGTGCTGGTGGCAGCCATGGCAGCTGCACGGCCAACGGTACCTCTGCCATGCCAACACCCATTTTTACAGCGTGACCCATGTTTCCACATCCCACCAAATGGTGAGCACAGCACTCTGCAACGGTCAGAAAACAACACTGAACCTGCCAAGTAAAGCAGCTCCAATTGCAGAAACCATTTACAAAACCCTGAAAACGCAAATGCGTGCCATCCTCCAAGCACACAGTCAGTGCCCCTGTTCAGCAGATACCGAAGACACCAGCGTTTTTTTTATACTAATAAACAGATTTAAATGAGCAGTCAGGCCCACGCGGTCAGCATGTAGCACCAGCAGGAACAGCAGTATGTGGGCCGGTGCTTGGGTCTGCCACCACTCTGAGACCCCCCTGATAGTTACCATAGAGATAGCAGGAGCCACAAAGAGCTTCGATCACATTACTGGCTGGGAGGGGGTCAATTTGTATGCGTGAGCCCTGCTGGGATCGAAAGAATGCAGAGGAGGACAGGAAAGATAATAGAGAGAAAAATAAGTGAACAGAGAATACAGGAAACAGGGAAAACGGAAGGAAGAAAGGAAGAGAAAAAGAGGGGGCACACAAAGGGAACTGGGCAGCTTGGAAGCCAAAGCCTGCAAAGAGAGAGGGGAGAAATGAAGAGTGGGAGAGGGGAAGCGAGGAGAGAATTCATCTTGCCAGAGACAGCACTCGTGTTTCTCCCCGGCAGGAAATGCTGCTCCAGAGAGCTCAGCACAGACAGGAGCAGCAGGGATGGCCAGACTGCACTGCCTGGCCTGGCCCTGGGCTGCTCTGAGCACCCTGAAAGCAGCACAGAGAGGGGATGGGGGTCACGGGGAGAAGTGCTTTCATTTCCATACCCTGATGGGCTGGCACGTGGTGGGCAGTGAGCATGTGGCACAGAGCCATCGCCACAAAAGCAAACAGGTTTCATTCCTCTTCAGACCCATCAGCCTGTGATGCAGAGGGCTCAGGCTTGGCAGGCTTTGCCTCTAAGAACTGTGAGTGTGTCCCTGCAGGTGTTGTCTTTAGTAATACCTCTGCCTTCCCAGAGAGCCTCACCAGTCTCCTCCCCAGCTGCTGTGTGCTCACATGACTGGCACAGCAGCACAGTGTATACTGTGCAGAAATAAATACACCTGGCACAGCATCTGCATCCACCTTGCAAAAAGACCAAGGAGAGCCATTGGAATTGCTGGCTAAATCAGCAGTGTGCCCCAAATACCAATGCCCTCATCCATTCTGAGCGTCTGGACAGCTGGGCATCACTTTGGCAATTCGTTGTTCCTCCACGCTTAGTCATGGTGCACCCAAAACCTGCTCCTCTTTCAAAGGGAATCCTAGCAAAGTCAGGGACAGAGAGGTGATGGGATTCAGCCTATAACCAACGACACCCCATTCCTGCAGCTCAGCTCGCACAATTCCCCAGCACACGCAGGGTTACGGTTGGCCTCATGCTTTCAGCTCTCCTCCCAGCACTGAGCAGAAAACCGCATATCTTGCAGAGGCACATGGTTGGCAAAGCCCGATGGCTGAGTGACAAAGCCAGCCTTCCTCCAGCCAATGACAACGTGCAGAATTTTCCTGAAGCCTTTTCTTCCTAGAAGAAGTATCACAGCATTGCTCACCTCTAGCAGCAGTCCGTTCAGCCCCCGAGGCAGAGACAACCATCCCCTAAATGTCCTTACAAGGAAACCGGTTGAAATACGGTCAGTGAAAATCAGCACGGGTCTCACAGGGCAATGCAATCTGTGGTGGCCGGTGACATCCACCAGCCTGAGTGCAACATCATCTGCTCCGTGTGCCACTCAGGCAAGGCTGGAACCGATCACCAAAGGGCTTTTTAAAAATGAATGAGTATTATTTTCGTATCATTCCACTTTTGTAGCTGCTGTCAAACCAACCATAAATTAGCTGCGTCCCTCATGCATTACCACCGCAGCTGGGCTGCCCCTAAGAGGCGCAGAGCTGGCCCTGAGTTACAGCACACAGATGTCTGACTAACACAGAAACTACTCAGGTATGTATAAGGCTCCAGAAATGCCGTAAAGCCACCTTAACAAATACAGCAAAGGCACCGTCCTAAGTCAGACGCGCTGTGATTTTAGCTACACGTGCTCTCCAAAGCAACACAAACTAAACTGAAAGCACTTTCAATGAAAAGGAATGTATCCTTTCTGTAGAACTGTAAAGGACAGCATGAAAGTCACACATGTAGAATTACAAAGTGCCTCTGTAGGAAAACCTAAAGCATTCTAAGCATAATTCAAGCTCCCAACAATTAGAAATAATTAGAAATAATCTTTTATTTGTTTCCCTTGCAAAGTGTAGCGCAGAATCATTCACAAAAGAGAAGTGCTGACCGAGCCACAGGCAGAGCCCAGTGCCCTACCCCTGGGCTGCACCCCGCACCACCCAGCACTGCACACTGCGTCCTCCACAAAGGCAGCCCGGCGGTTTCCATCCCACCCGAGGCTGCTGAAGTCATTAAAGACTTTATGAACACCCACTGGCCAGATGAGGCTTCATTTCCAGATCCCTTACAATTTTTTCCACTACAAGAAAACTTTCCAAAGCTGGGTAATAGGCCCCAAAAGGATCCTTCAGTGCTAATGCAAACTGGAAACTAAAAAACTGTCCAGCGGGCAATCTGTATGAGTCTCTTACATCCTGAAAATGGGGCTATTCATTTGCTAATAATAAATCTCTCCTGCAGCTAATCTTATCTTCTTTCCACAAGTAGCTCCTAATTATTACCGTTCCAACTGGTGTATCTGTGATTTTAAAGCATGTGACAGCAGTAAAAAGCAAGTGCTGATTCTTACGATTATAAAAAGGAAATAGTGAGGTTGGGCATGCAGAAGATCCTCATTTTTTAAGTGATGAACACAGGCAGGTAGTGGAGCAAGTTCCAAGTGAGGGAGCTGCTCCGAGGGAGAAGCAGAGGCCGCTCACTGCTGCACTCCCACTGCCAGGGGCTGTGCGATCCTCATCCCCTGCGTGCTCAGCTCAGTGTGTCACATTTCCTTGCTGCTCGGAGCACCTAACTCTGTGGTTCCATGAGGCCCAGCAGCACATGAGCATTGGACTGCCTCCACCCCAGCATCAGGAAGCAGAGGGGCCAATCAGCAAAGACAAGCTGTGAGTTTCAGAACGTTTCATTCATCCAGGAAAAAAACAACGTTGGATAGATGATGTTCCCAAATAACAGCAAAGGTCTGAATTTTTACTAGCTACCCCTGTAACCACCCATTCTCATCCAAGTGGGAGAACAAGAGGTTGCTGAAGAAGTGATCTGAGCACCAGGAGAGAACCAGAAATGTTTGCAAGAAATCCATAATAAGGAGTCCAAAACTTGTCTCTGCCACGTTACTGCATCACCTCACAGTCACCTTCTAAGCTGTACAACTGATCTAAGCACACTGATTCCTAATTAGGTATTTTTACTAACAGCACTCAGCTTGTTCAAGCACTGCTCCCACACACACCTAATAGTTGTTAGCAGAAAAAAAAGTGATCGGAGCACCCTGTCCGTTCCCAGTGAGCACAGATTCACTGATCCCTTTGGCCTCACTGATGTGGAAGCTGCCAGATTTCCTGTGCCCTGCTGGAAGGTGTGGATGGGCACAGCCCCACAGCCTTCTCTGTCCATCTGCCTATGCATGTCAGTGTGCAGCTGAGCTCTCAGGATTTAGCAGAGCTCCTGATGCTGATCAATGAATGTCGCAGTGAGCAGAGATAAGTGCCTGACTTTGTCTTATGTAGCAGTGGTTTAGGCATATGAGAGCAAATAGACCATATGAATAAAAACTTATTATTTACAGAAGATAATATTATATTTTTTGTTTTCTTCAGTCCTCATTAAAAAGTCATTTTTCACTTATGTGTTCTGATCACATTTCTTTGCCTTTCACATCTGATAACAAAATGGAGAGGTGTATGTATCTCCTCAGCCCCTTCTTGGCACTCTGTACCCTCCCTGGCATCCCACGTACCTTTCCCACATCGGGCTTTCATGACAGGTTCATGCAGCTCTTTAACCTTTCCACTCATTTGATGCCCTCCCTCTGTTCCTACAGCATTCCCCACGTTCCCAATATTACTCAGTGCAGCCGAGAGCCTCCTGTTCTTGGATAGCAGAAACAAGTTGAGCTAACAGAATGCTGATTTCATCTTTAGGATGAGATGTCCTTCCAGAACTCAGCAGCTCTGTCACCATCTGGGCTCTTCCTTTTTTCTTACAGAAACAGAAGATTGCAGTTCTGCCCTGACGCAAGTTATCACTCAGACTGCAGCAGTTCTGCTCGCTGCTTTTCATACGGTTCCTTTCAGATTCCCATGTGCTCAATTCTGGAAAAGAGCTGTAAGCTGCATGGCTTCATAGTGCCTTTTGATCCAGCAGTCTCAAGGAACACTGCTCAAACATCAGGATGCCTATGGAACAGATGCTAAATATATTTTAAGCCATCAATCCGCAAGAGAAAATATGGCATGGAGAAATAAAAGCAAAAGTGTTCAGATACAGAAAGTAAATCTGCATTCAGGGACTGAAATTACCAGGAACTGTGTACGCAGCCATTTAACATTGCCTTGAAAACTTAGAAACTTCAAGAAGAACAATACAGATCTTAACAGGAGACTTACTCTTAGCACCCAGGAAAAGAGATTTTGCTTACATTGACATTAAGGAAGCCTGTAAGTCAATAAAATCAGGCAGTTCTGCCTTGTAGTCCAGTTCTTTAATCTTCAGATTAAAGATGCTGCCCAGCCATCTCTGCCTTATTTTTATTAGTTCTCTTTGGCTTTTTCTCACCTAGCTGTTTCTGCCGAGCTTATCTGCAGGAGGAGCAGGTCCAAAGTAAGCAAACAGCAAAAAGGACCTAACTAAATAAATAACGCCTCGAAGACGCCTCCCCGAGCCCTGTGCCTGACCCGCTGCCTTGCCGCCCTCCGGCACTCACTGCTCACACTCGTGCCTTCAGACAATGGTTTTTTAAATTTAGAGAGGCCTAATCAGCATGAAAGGGCCCCAAAATTGGGACGAGAAAGAAAAAGAAAAAGGAAAAAAGAAAGAAAGAAAGAAAGAAAGAAAGAAAGAAAGAAAGAAAGAAAGAAAGAAAGAAAAGAAAGAAAGAAAGAAAGAAAGAAAGAAAGAAAGAAAGAAAGAAAGAAAGAAAGAAAGAAAGAAAGAAAGAAAGAAAGAAAGAAAGAAAGAAAGAAAGAAAGAAAGAAAGAAAGAAAGAAAGAAAGAAAGAAAGAAAGAAAGAAAGAAAGAAAGAAAGAAAGAAAGAAAGAAAGAAAGAAAGAAAGAAAGAAAGAAAGAAAGAAAGAAAGAAAGAAAGAAAGAAAGAAAGAAAGAAAGAAAGAAAGAAAGAAAGAAAGAAAGAAAGGAAGGGAGGAAGGAAGGAAGGAAGGAAGGAAGGAAGGAAGGAAGAAAAGGAACGCAATTTGGGAGTTTTATGAAAACAAAAAGCATCTGAAAACACGTTGTATTTGTTTTCACCATCAGTCTGGGGAGGAAAAAAAAAAAAAGAGAGAGAGAAAAGACAGCTGTTAATCCATTTTAGTAAAAGAGGGAAAAAATCCCGGGAATTTGTAAGGCTAATTTCAGCCTAGAGTGATTTTTACGGGCAAACAATGGATCCTTAGGATAACTGGCTGGTATCACGAATACAGAACAAACCGTCCACCCCGGCCTGACCCGACCCCCGGGCACCCGGCACCAAAACTCCCTTCGCCTTCGGCGCCTCTCGCGGCGCTCGGGGCGATTCGGCACGGAGCCTCAGCCGCCCCTGGGCGGGTCGGAGCCGAGCGCCCGTCGGTGCTGCGGGAGCCCCGACGGTGATCCCCCGGCATCACATGTGACTTCTATCGATGCGAAGAGATCGATACAAACCGCGCGTTACAAAAGAACCGTCGCTCAGAGGAGTGCGGGATTTCCAGAGCACGGCGTTCCCCGATGATTATTTATTGCCACTGTAGGCGGCTGAAAGGCTGCGGCGTCCGCTCAGCCCGCCCGCTCCGTGCCCGGAGTTCGACTGCTGTTGGTCGCGGGAGGCTCCGGCAATGTTAACTGCGCTGCTTCTCTCCAACATCCATTTTGTTCCAAAGAAACACTTGCCAGAGATTAAAATATTCAAGATGGCTGTTTTCTGCACCCTTTCTGGGAGCTCTACAGTTTTCTTGTTGAGATATTCTAGCGCCCCGTCTTTATTAACAGGAGGAGTGTTTTATTCCACATCTTAACGGCCCCTACGAGTCATTAAATATCGGCCACCGGCTCAAAGGACTTTCCTTAAAAACCTCCGTATTTTCAGTTTGGACCTCGACGCAATCCTCGGACGCCGCTTTCAGTTGGGCGTCTCGCGCAGCTGCCAAGGCGGGGATGCGCCGCAGCCGCCGGCTCGGCACGGCTCGGTTCGGCACGGAGCAACACGGCTGAGCACGGCACGGCTCACACCGACGAGGCACGGATCGGCACGGCTCGGCTCGGCTCGACACCGCACGACACGGCTGCCCCGCCGCCCCGCACAACGCTCGCCCCGGGGAAGCTGCGGCCCCGCGGGGCCGGCGGTGCTCCGGCACAGGCAGCCGCGCTCCCCTCCGGGGCTGCTACTGAGCAGCTGCGGGGCGGGCGGCCAATGGCAGCGCCGCGAGGCGGGGGCGGCCCGGCCGGGGCCGCTCGCTGCAGACTGCGGGGAAGCCCCGGGAGGGGCTCTCCCGGCTCGGGGCTCTCTCCCCGCCGGGTTTTCCGCGGCGGGGGCGAAGCGGCCTTTCGTGTCCGTGTCCCCTCGGTTGCCGCGCCCCGCGGGAACGCCGTCCGCAGAGCCGTGCGGGTCCCGCCGCGGGGTGCCGGTGCCCGTCGGGCCCGTGTTCTGCTCTGAGCCGCACCGTTCCGGTACCTTTCGTGCCTTTCACCGATTAGAAATGTGCGCTGGGAACGGCTGGGTTGGGGCAGAAAAACGCTAACGCTGGAATCCGCTTCGAGATTTGTTAGGAAGGAGTTCGGACGGTGCCACGTCTTTTTGCTAAAAGTATCGAATGGTGAGGCTGCTGTTGGTCTTGGAACTGCGTGTATCCTGCACTGAATGCAAATCCCTGGATTAAAGGCAGAGCGAGGTGGACGATGTGTATACCGCACGGCAGTTGGAAGCTCTCTGCACAGCCGATAACTCAAAGCTTCGCTCACTTCTATTTTTACTATTTTTTTTTCACCTTCGCACAAAGCTCCGTTCCCCGTCTTCTCCCGAAATGTACCACGTTTCCCGTTCCCCACAGCTCTGTACATCAGCGAGCAGACGGGACGGACGCTGCCTACCTTCCCACGGGAACGTCCCCGCACGGTCCCGATCCCCCGGCACCGAGCGCCGCACTCGCGCCCCGTTTCCGGGCGCTGCCCCACGCGGGGTGCGCAGCTCCAGGCGCTGCGTGGCTGCTGCGGAGATCGCGCCCATCACGTCATCATCCACGCAGAGAATCGCCCCTCCCGGCCGACGGGCAATGGTCCCGGACGAGGGGCGGGAGCTGCCGCTGTCGGGGCTGTTGTACGGGGGCGAGAGCCGCTGGCGGCTTTGCGGGTGACGGACTGCTGCGGGTCCGGCGATCATTTTGAAAAGACCCTTCGGCACCCCCAAAGAACCGTCCCTTCCCCGCAGCTCGGCTGCGTCGCCTCGGTACCTGCAGGCACTCCCGGGCGGGGCTGCGCTCACAGCGGCGGTGAGATGCGACGTCACGGGGCGAAGAGGTTTTTGTAACGTGAGTTCTGTTCTCTGTGAGCTGCGAGTACATCCCAGCGGACTTCGCACGAGTCACTTCGGGAGGCAGCTGCGCCTCACACGGCCGAAGCGCTCATTTCGATCCGGTCACGGGCTCAGATACGGCGGAGGTGCCAACTCCCAAGTGACACGTTTGAGCGAAGCTCCGGACGGAATTACTTTTCACTTTCATTTATGCAGAACGGCTCCGTGCGGGCACAGCGAGCAGTGGGAGCTGCTGTGGCACCGGATTAGGAGCGACGCGGGGCCGCGTAGCTGCCGGCTGTGTGCTGCGAAGCTCCCAGGCGCCGTTCCTCCCCGATGAATTTAGCACCGCTTGTGAAGGCTGCAAAGCTTCGTCCGCCAGGAAGAGAAAAAATAAAAGTCGTTTGTGCATTTTGACTTTTATTGCAGTGAACGCTGCCGACAGCAACGAGAGCCGGGTGCAGCAGCACTCAGCAACGCACGGCTCTGCCTCCCGCACCTCGGCTCCGACCCACGTTAGCAGCTCGAGTGCCGGAGCTCCGTAAGCGCAGTGCCTCCCGCAGCACGTCCACCCCGCACCGCGTCACCGCTCATCACCGTTCTGCACCTCGGATGGGAGATGCTCCTTCACACTTTCCGCTACGGGAGGAAAGAACGAATAAAAAGAGCCGGCACAGAGCCGGGGTCGGCACAGCCGCACTGCGGTTGGCGCGAACGATGGCTGCGCGGACCGGGGCTCGGTCGGGCCGCCCCTCCCGCGGCGGGACGCGGACACGAGGCGGGAGGTGCCGGCGGGGCCATCGCCAGTCCCCGGCACCGTTCGGCTCCGGGCTCGGCTGCCGCTGCGGCTGCGCCCAGCGCCGCTCCCCGCCGGGGGCCCCCCTGCTCAGAAACACGCGGCGCCTGTACAGCCGCCAGCGCTAATCTCACATCCTCCCGACGCGCGCACAGTCAAAAACGACGGCTGGCGGCGGGGGGGGCGTAGAGCCAAAAGTACGGCCGTCGTCCCTGGGTGGGCTCGAACCACCAACCTTTCGGTTAACAGCCGAACGCGCTAACCGATTGCGCCACAGAGACTGCCCCTGCTCAGCCTCTTTGCGGCACGGGTGATGCCCGCGCTGCCCAGCACTGCGGCCGCGCCGCTTTCCTCTGCCCGGCTGAGTGAAACGAAACAAAACCCGGTTCCCCAACGCTACGTCCTGAGCAGCCTTAAAAGAGAGCCGAGTGAACAGTGACAACAGCGGGTTACCTTATCTTAGGCAGTCCGAAATGCTGATCCCTCATAGTGGGCTTTAACCCACTTTTCTCTGATTCTGTGAAATACATTCACAGATTGGTGTTAATACAGTCTCCTCGTGGCTGGTACTAATTCATCCATTACACGTGCAAGTCAAACTGTTATTCCTAAATATCATGGCACAGTCACCCTATTAGTATGTTCAAGGTCAACGTAAGGTGGCTGCAGGGAACTGCTACTTCAAAAAGCCACCTTTAAAAAGCACCTTCCTGTGTTCACATAGGTCAGCTAGATTTACTTCCCTGGGTGACTGAACGTAGCAGAAGGAAAGCTAGCATTCCCATTATTATTTTATCAAAATTTACTTTCCACCTCCTCTTATATTAAATCAGTGCCCATGGCTTTGTCCAGTACCAACTCTCACATTCAAACGTGAGCAGGTGTTTTCCCCTTCTCTTTCACAGCCCTCCTGGATCTTCATGAAGCCCTACAACATCCCTTGCTTGGCACTGTCCACCACCTCTGTGGAGCTCTACCTGATGGTTGCTGCCCAGAAAGCCCAGAGCCCATCATTTGAAGAATGCTTTAAAGTTTTGGTGGGACATGATGGCCAGAGCACTGCTATTTGCAGTGTCAGAACAGCTCCCAGGCTGCACCACTTCTGGTTTCTGCATGCAGGAGTACAAACGCACAGCACTGTGATGTACACCCATCTGCTTTGCAGTATGAGAAAATTGGTGTGCACAAAGGGGTGGAAATGGCAAGTACTACACTGAAGATATGTTTGGGCACAGATTTGGGGCCCTGAAACATCTTCCCATCACTTAAATGTAGCAAAATCTGACCACAGGCCAGAACTAAATAAGGCATTTAGTTGTGCTGACCCTGAGCACAGCTCTAATTCTCAGGTGCCTGAGAGGAACACGGGAACTGCCAATGGATGTCCAAGGCTCATCCAGCCCATAGGGACCAGGTGAGTGCAGCAGGTCAGGCTGCATTGTCACTGGCACCTCTTGTCAGTGCTCTTCTCCATTCAGTCTTGGAGTTTTTCATCTGCAGTTTTACAAAAGAGTTCAAAGGATTTTCATTTTTTAAGAAAATAAAAGGAACATGTACAACATCTCACGTTATCTCTGTTTGAAACCCACGGACCAGCAAAAGAGCCATGCACGAATGACTTCCAACAACTGCTAAAGCACCAACCGGTGAGCCATCATAGCAGAGAGCAGTGGGGCTTACCTCTGTAAATGGAAAAGTCTGAGTGTCTGTCCTCTGAAGAGGCTTTTTGGCTCCACCACCAGAATACGAAGATGCCAAGTACTGCTTATGGGGTTCTACTTCAGATACTGCCTGCCACCAAAAGATACCGCGTGTCTTCTTCAGAAAAGTATCATTTCAGTCCTTAGCAGAACCAGGGCACTAAAATAGAAGAATAACTAACATAATCCAATATTGCTGTGAAAATTATTAAAAGTGGAGAATAAAACTTGCATTACAAAATCTTTATTTTCTGCAGCTGCAAACATCAAGCCATAAAAAGCATTATTTCTGAAGGATTCAAAATGTTGAAAGAAATGGGTACAGACAGCCTTCCTCCAGCAGCATGAAAACTTCTGTTCTGTTCATTCTTCAAACATAATGAACTCAGAGGTATTTTTATTCAATTGCTTGTTTATAGATTCACCATTTTTTAGATTCATACTCATCACATTTTTAAAGATTTTATGCATTTGTTATTCCTTAATAAGTATATCCTTCGGTCTGATAGTTAAATCCGAGGTGCTACCACCAAAAGAACATCTCCACAAATAGATTGTCTTAATTTTAAGGCAAAGAACAAGGTTGAACAATAGTATTTTCCTGATGTCTGCAGATCTTTAGCTTTGGCTTCTCTTATATTACAAGCCACACACACAAAAAAAGAAGGCTGTATCTAGATGAGCAAATAGAGAAAATGTGGGATGTGGCTAATAGCAGACTGTTGGGTAACCTGTAAGTCAAGCACTCTCCCAGCCTCCATGGCCATGCTTACCAAAGGGCAATGGGACTGCCTGGGTCTGGGGTATAAGAAGTAGAGCTGCACTCACGTCAGGAGAGACAGCATGTTGTTTCACTGTGACTTGTGACAAAACTACTGATCAGCCACTGCTATTATGCTAATTTGGAGTATAGGCTGCATCTGTGAACAAAAAAAAAATGACCAAAATCAAATAGAGAGAAGTAGACTCAGAAGTGATCTTCAGATCTTACCTGACATTGTATAAGGGGATTTTGCATTACAGTTTCCTGCAACCTATTTGCTCTGCTTGATAATTGGAAAGAGTTTGATCATTATGGAAGTCACTTGAAGCAACTTCCACAAAATACAGCAGAAACGATGACAAAAAAAAAACCCTTAATTTTCAGGCAGAGCTTTAAAAAAAAGAAGAAGAAGAAGAACGTATTTCTAGCATAAGAAGAGAGCACAACACCAAGGAGTGTAATAATGATGTGGCATGTATTTCCCTCAAGCACTTCTTTTTATTGTGGTGAGAAAGGGAGAAATTTCCTTGCAGGTTTTAGATCTGCACCTGCTGAGAATGCTGAAGTGTTCTTAAAATAATACTGAGTATCAAGAAAATATGGAACAGAGGAAAGCACAGAGATTGCCAGTGTGAGCTCTCGGGAGCAGCAACCTATTTTCATATTTTCTGAAGTGAAGGATTAGATTTTGGTTCTGAACATAGACCTCAGCTCAGGAAAGCAACTATATTCAGAGCAACACTGAAGCATACATTGACTGCAAGTACAACCTGTTTACTATGGAATTACAAAAATATTTTAGAGCAATCTTTAAAAAAAATCAGAGCACAAATACTGCATCCTTGCCATGCTCAGGAAAACACATCTGCCTGAAAATACCAGACTGAGCCCCAGAAGTTACTGAGTGCTCCCACTAACCAGCTTTACATCTGTCCCAGTGCCACATTTCTGCTGGAAGCAAATGTTCAAGAGAAGGGCAGGAAAGGCAGCAAGAAAGGAAAGCCCGACTAAGTTTTGTGGAGCCACTCCAGATATTTCCACACAGGAATCCAACATGTTCTGCCAAATGGTAATCTGAAGAAACCTGTTCTGACAGGTTGAATAGGAAACACCACTAAGGCCTTTGCTTAATTAGATGGTTTCAGAGATATCCAAAGTAAATTTTAGATATCAGAGCTCCTTTCTGGATGATTTTAAAGGCTAAAACTGCTCCTGCATTGCTTGCTAGAAGAGATCTGTATGAAAGATGACAGTTGGGGTCAGAAGAACCCTGGCGAACCCATTCTGTTTCAGTTCCTCCCATTACACGCTTTAGCAGCTATCAAAAGATTAGCAAAGCTTTCCAATCCTAGAACTCCATGGCCAAAATAGAGGAACTGGGAGGTTATGACCTCATCACTCCCATCATGGAAAAAACCCTCAATTACTGTGGTTATGGTTGGCACCATTCTGACTCTCAGACACCTTCAGTGCAAGGAAGGCACTGTTCTGGCACTGTTCCCTGTTTGCCCCTTGCAACACAAACAGCACCCTTCTGTACCCCGGGGCACAACACATTTTGGTGGCCTGAGCATGCAATAAATATATCTTTCTTGAAATTATAACAAGAATGGTGTTCAATATAATTTTTTTGTTTCTTATACGGGTTATGTAAGTGATACGAGTAACAACTTGGTAATACACAAGAAAGGAATTCTTTTTCTCTGTGATTATAATCAACCTTTTTTCTTTATAAGGTCCCAGACATGGACAAGTAGTGCAGAAACTGGGTCTAGACAAAAACTAAAAAGTAAAATGAAATTAGATCTCAATCCCTTGCCAGTGGGAGTGAGAAAAAACGAAGATGTTTATAGTTACCTCTGTTAAAACAAGGGGCCAAGAGTATCTCCATTGCTCTATGAAAGTTTATGATCACTTAGCATAGGCAGGAATTCGTGTGGGCACTGAAATATTTAAAGAGAGAACCATTAAAAAAAAAGATCCTTTATGTTCAATCTTGACAAGTACAAGGTAGAGAAAGATAATGGCATAGAAAGTAAAAGACATTAAGAAAAGAGAGAGAGATTAGGGAAAAAAAAGCAAACAAAGTGGAGTGGGAGGGAAACAAAAGGATAAGGAATCAGAAAAGCGAAAGGAAATCTGAATTAGCTCATTTTTCAAATGGGCCATATTCCTGCTGCTTTCCAGGATTTTACAGTAGAATGAAACCAACTTATTTCTGCAGTTTCAACAGCTTGTGGTGAGATTGAAGGCAAAAGGAGAATGAAGAGGGAACTGACCTCTCTCCAGTTGCTCCTGTCCCAATGGATGGTATAATCTCCACTGCAGCAAAGAAACAGAGGAGGCACTTACTGAGTTACTCACAGCTCCCTGTCCCCTCCTCCTCCTCTTGGCCCCCAGCTTCTCAGATCTTTCTATTAAACTTTTAATGGTGGGGACCCCCTCACTCAGGGCAGCACTGCAGTCATTCATTAGTGTCCACCTAGGGAACAAATAACTCTTTAGCTGCACTGTAGGTGTCCAGCTTGCTTTATGCCTGGAGGAGGATTTGTAATCGAAGCAGGGAAGTGCAGGAGCAAGGAGAAAAAATGGGCAATAATAACTCATGAACTCTCTTTTCATTCAGATAACACACAAGACACGTGTTAATGATTTTAGCTTAAGTACCAGCAGAGGACTAACTGTACACTAACCAGGCAAAAACCACCTGCATGCGCCAATGTAGCTCAGCAGGGACTTCTTGGAGAAGGGACAGTAAGAAGCAACTTGCTGAATTTGCAGGGAGTTGTTTTGTTGTGCACTTCACTGCTATTCGCTGCAAAGTCCCTTTTCAGATTTCTTTTATATAGGTCCACAAGCTGAGATTTGTTCAGGTCTTGTTTTTTAGTCCTGCACACAATATTTCTTTACCTGGGTTAGGACAATCCATGAATGCTGAGGCAAAATGTGCTGAGCTTTTAGCTGCTATGTTGGCTATCAGCAGGGTAGTCACTGCCCTGTAGGACTGCTTCAGACCTCATGGCCTAGATGGCCAGGGCCATTATGATGATTTTTAAAGACAAATTAATTAAAACAAATACAAGTAGGTCATTAGTTTTGCTTCCTATAATTTCTGTCCAGTGTGCGTGCAAAACCAATCAATCTTCGTCTAAGCATTCACCTTCCTCTTCCAGCTTCTCAGCAACCACTGGCTCCACCAAGCTGAAGCCACCTGCCTGCTTTGCTGATCCGCAGGGTGAATGGAATGCATCACCGTGCAGCATTCAATAGGCAGAAGACAGCCAGAGAAACGCAACAGGAGATCTCCGTAAAGAGAGGGCTGCTAATACCTCAAGGACAATGTTTCCTTCTTCATCCCTAAATATTTACAATCAATACAGCTTCGGTATTTTGCAGGCTAATCAATAATGCAGTGACAGTGAAAGAGCTGTGAGGTCTTCTTAGTGGCTGCAAACTGGCAATGATGCTTTGATGGCTCCTACGGAGGATTTATCATTTCTTGGATAATCTCCTGCAGAACACTGTGGGGTCTGAGAGTTTAATATATGGTAAGGCTACAAGATGAAAACAGGATGGATGACTGCACTTTATCTTAACTCCCTATAGCATCATGTGCCTAGGAAATTGAAGGTAAAACAGAAGCGTAATATGCATCTAAAAGCACACATACAGTGTACAAAGACAGTTGGTTAGCTTTATTATGTGTCCCAACTGGTCCTTATAAAGTAGGACAGGCCAAGGGTGTTATGAGAAATCACAATCTTGTTTTCCAGTTGTCCTTCCCATAAGCGTCTTCAGAGGAAAAAAGAGGGATTTCATTATTATTAGAATACATTATAAAATATTTTGGGGATATACACAAGCTCTCTCCCTCCACAAACATGCAATTCACAAGTTCCATGAGAGACATTTATTTGGGAAAAAAAAACAACCCACAACAGCTTGCCCCTAAATAATGACTCATGTGCAGCACTTAACAAGTGGGAACAGAAGAGGTCACACCTCTGCAACTGAGTGCAATTCGGTCACTCCCAGACATCCGCATCTGGCTCAAGCAAACAGAGCATTTCCTGAGAAATACCACCCCTGGGCTCTTCCATTCAACCATCTCCTCTCTACACAGGGCAAAAGAAAAAAGAAGCATGGGCTGTGCACATCAGCATACTCACAATGGCCAAGTCCTCCTCCTTCTCCTGGATACTGTTATCACAGAATCATATAACCATATCATCATAGACTGGCCTGGGTTGCAATGGACTACAATGATCATCCAGTTTAAATCCCCCCACTATATGCAGGGTCACCAACCACCAGACCAGGCTGCCCAGAGCCACATCCAGCCTGTTATGTGGGGCCCTGAGAAAACTCATCGGCCCACCTGCCCAGGAACCCTTCTAAGCATGAAAAGACTACAATTATTCCTTCCTCTTTTCTCTTTTCTTACTTTTCCTTCACCATATAAAAGTTTCTGCACATTTCCTGTGGTTTGTGTCACAATTATATAGATAAAATACATATTTTAAGGAAAAAAGGTATATTAATAAAGCAGCAATATATCTCAGTTGCTACTGAAGAGACTCGTGATCATCCTGCATGACAACCTGTTACAACTATGCATTTTCAAAAGAAGATGATCTGGCATTTTAGGTTTATCACAGCCCGGCAGTAATTGCAGTATCATTCACTTTCTCTTTTCCCCCACACTACACGATAATATGCTGTACACTCGCTCTATTTGCACAAATAACTACCTAAGCACAAATAACAAAAAAAAACCCAAAACAACAAACATATGACATCTGTAGCATATTTTCAACTCTTACAAACCTTCCTCCTTGTGCTGATACAACATTAACTAGCTCTTAGATACTCTGCTAACACTTGGAGCACTGTAAAAATTGTGCTCCTTATGAATTCACACAGTTGCTATTTCCAGATTTCAGAAACCTTTTTCTTCTTTGCAGCGTATCCATAGAAAATCAGAAAACAAACAGGTGTGTGTGAATCTGCCATGCACCTGGAAAATTTCAGTCCTTTACAAAATTAGAATAATCAGCTTGGCTGTTAAAATCTGTGAATTCTCAATTAAGCTGTCAAGCAACCTTGGAATTTTTCATTTTCTGAAATTCTTTTATGTTCTTAACTTATTAAGGTATTATGCCAAAAATATTGAGCTAAAGGATGTTAAAACCTATGATGAAGTTAGCAACAAAAATTATGCCTACAGTTTTTTACAGTTCATGGAATCCAATCTGATAGCACACATGAAGATTTACAACAAAACCTGTCTCATAGGACCACAGAACCCTCTAAAAGCAGCATCTCTGTCCTCTTCTGTTGTCTGCCTCTTGGCTTTTGCAGCTTGGAAGGAGGAGACCATTTCTATTTCATCCAACCAGCAGCCATTAAAGACACCCACCCTCCAATATTTCTCTTAAATTGCATAAATTGGAAAATTGTTCATTTCCTCTTCCTCCAGCTCTGTTCTCATCTATGATGGATTTAGAGATGTTTGGCAGAAAATGGGCAAGAGATTATCCTGCGTACAGATACGCCTGCTGAAAACAATCCAATGAATTAAAAATAACCACGGACTGCAACTGACCTTTCGTATAAGCCAATATATCCCCATATTTCTGACATGCATTAATGATGATTAGCATTTGTCTCAGTGAAAACAGTGGCAGAGCACAATATTTAGCTTTTGGTTTATATTATTTACAATTTCAGCATTCTATTTACAGAGGCTCACAGTCCCCAGCCTGGAAATCCTACTCAGATGAGCAATTCAATCTTATGTAAGTATTCTGAATGAGAGCCGCAGGACTGGTTCTTTAATTCTCATCTAAACACAAGATAAATGGGTACACAAACTATATGGATCAGTTTAGGTAGTGGATGCATGCTTGCTGGAGACAGTCTGTCTGCTATCTGCAAAGGCTTGATTAGCAGATGAGTACCATAATGCTAAATTCAAAGTCTTGGCAGGATCCAAGAGCTCTGCAGTACTTCTGATGGAAGCATAGTACAACCAGCATCACACTGCACGGACCAATCCCTCCCCAAAGACAAAAGTGTTCACCATCATAGCACCACTACATGCATAAAAACATTTTGCAGTCTTGTGCTGCAAATGTGAATTCTACTCACTGCAAAGATCACAGGCAAGAACATATTAAATCTGAGTTTAGCTCTATGGGGGCTGTACACATATACATCTTATCTATCCGAAGTCTGGTTTTAAAGTAAAATTATCATGGTAATGTACAGCCTAGACTATTGGATTTATAAAACACGATTTGTTCATTTTGATATTAAATAAGGGGAGAATTGCAGCTATGAAACATACACGTAGCAAAATGAGATATGGTTACCAATTTCCCATTATGGTGTTCTCTATTAGAGCAACAAAGAAAAGATGACTTCTCCCGTGTGAGCTGCAAGTACCAGCCATGGTACCATTGAATAGGTTGATTTTATTAATAGTATACATTTAAAGTCTTTGATACACATTTCTTTTGAATGATGAAAGGCTGGCAAGTTCTTAAAAGATAATGACCAGTGGTGCAGCAGTTCTTTGATGGTCTGTAATCACCCAACTGTCCGTTTCTGGAGTGATAGCAGCAAAAAACTACCTGCTATTTGTTTATTTTTATTTATAACTTGTACTTTAGGTAAAAATGCATTAATTACAAGCAAAATAAATTGCTTAGTTGAAACATTTCCTATAGGACTTTTTGTTTGTTTGTTTTAATGCATTAATCTATCTGAGATATACATGACATTTTAAATGGAGGTTAAAATGATGTAAATAAATCAGAATCATAGAATCATTTGAGTTGGAAGGTCATGTGGTCCAACTCCCCCGCAATGAATTGGGACACCTACACTGGATCAGGTGCTCAGAGCCCCAGCCAGCCTGACCTTGGATGTCTCCAGGGATGGGGCATCCACCACCTCTCTGGGCAACCTGTGCCAGTGCCACACCGCCCTTAGTGAAAAAAGTTCTTCCTTACATCCAATCTAAATCTTCCCTCTTTTTGTTTGAAGCCATTTCTCCTTGTCCTATCACAGCAGACCTGCTAAAGAGTCTTTCCCCTTCTTTCTTACAGCTCCCTGTAGATACTGACAGGACATCATCATCTCTCCCCAGAGCCTTCTCTTCTCCAGGCTGCACAGCCCCAGCTCACTCAGCCTGTCCTCATTGGAGAAGTGTTCCATTCCTGGGATCACTTTTGTGGCCATCCTCTGGATGCACTCCAACAGGTCTTTGTCTCTCCTGTACAGAGGACTCCACATCTGGATGCAGTACCCTGGGTGAGATCTCACAGTGCAGAGCAGAGGGGCAGGATCACTTTGCTGACCTGTTGACCATGCTGCTTTGGATGCAGCCCAGGATATGGTTGGCTTTCTGGGCTGTTAGGGTACATTGCTGGCTCATGTCCAACTGTCCACCAGTATCCTCAGGTTCTTTTTAGTAAACAGGATTTGATTACACATTTCTGTATGGGATTTTCTTACATTTTCCATTGAATAAATATAGAATCACAGGAATTCCAGAAGGCTGCTGATTTCAAAACTTTCTACTGATTTGAAATCTGACAATAAAGTACTGTACTCTCGTTTTTAAATTATTTTACCCAAGGTCGCATCTTATCCAATAGTTCCTAAAATAATTACCCTCACAACTGCCTAAGCAGGAGGAATGGCAAAAGCTTTGAGTTTTACAGGCTTTAGCTCTGTTGATAAAATGCCATGGATGAAGGCTTTGTCTTTTGGAGCCGCATGTGGGAGGCTGAATATTAGGAAAAATTCCTTCTCAGAAAGGCCAGGCGCTGACACAGGCTGCCCAGGGAGGTGATGGAGTCACCGTCTCTGGAGGTGTTGAGGAACTGCAGATGTGGCACTGAGGAACGTGGTTAGTGGGCATGGTGGGACGGTTTGGGGTTGGACTAGATGATCTCAGTGGTCTTTTCCAGCCTTAAGGATTCTGTGATTCTGTGAGAGCTCCCCTGAAGTGAAAGCAGCACTGTTCCGACAGGGCCCCTCTCCTCCCTCAGCACCATGCTGCTCTAGCTGCCCCGCCACCAGCCTTCCCTGCCTCACACCTGCCCTGCCTCCTCAGCACCAGCTCTTCTTCTGCCCGCCCAGTGGGTTTCTTCCACTTCTTTCTTCAAAATGTCTCCTCCCCCTGAGCTGCCAGCCCAGCCATCACCCCGGTGCCTCACAGCTCAGTTTTAGTACTGCACAGCAGCCCTTTGGAGACAAAGAGGCAACAACCATCCTACACCAGAACCCACGTGGAGGAGCTGCTGAACCTCCGGGCTGCAGATGAGGGACGGCTGCTCCTCCTCCTTCCAAAGGCTAAGGGCTCTCACCCTGCTGTCACTGGCAGCAGGACCCAGCTGCCCACGGCATCGAGGGCTCGAAGACCTCAGGATGGTATGATATAAGCTGTGGGATGCACTGATCTGACGACATGCAGCAGGGAGAAAAAAACAGCTGGATACACCAAAGCATTTCAGCTGCTGTCACACGAGTCGTTAAGAAATAACTGAAAATAACATGTACATCTGAAGTACAAAACGTCGATTGTCCACACTGTGAATTTCAGTTCTGTATAAGGAGCTAACATCATCAAGTCCAATCATTAATATTAAAATACACAGCGAGATAATTAACCTTCTGTGTGCTGACTGATACATCTTGCTGGTGGTAGTTTCAAACACTTCAGCTGGGAGTAATTAGAAATTTCCCTAACCAAGCCCACACAGGGGGCTTGCATCGCCTTTGGGACAGCGCTGCCCGCTCTTCCTAGCTCTGTATAAGGGGGAGCACTGAGCACGACCCTGTGTTACTCCTGCTCTGTTGGAGATGTTACCCTGCGGGTAGGAGTGCTGGGCTGCCAGAAGCAGTCTCCTAAGGGACCGCTACTCATGTGCCTCTGCAGCAGCGCTGCTGTGCGTGGGCTTGTCACAGTCTGGCCCGTATAATCCATTAACCCAATCAGAGATCAATTCCTGGGAGAAGACTATCCCATTTTTTGAGAATTACTTTCTTGCCAGCATTGTAAATCTAGCAATAAACTGTTGCGAAACTCTATCCTCTCTCACATTTAAAAGGGCTTTGCAGAAAATGGCTTTTGGGGAATAGGGAGACGCAGAGACATCTGTCTAGAAATATTTCAAGAGGAGCTTTCCTACCTGAGACTAAAAATGTATTTTCATATTATTTTGTATTTATGTAAATAGTATATATATATTTAAATTATACATTTACTGCTAATTCTATAAAACATCATTTTGTGTGGTCATCTCCAAAACAAATGCAGGCAGGAATTTCTTAGCTGTAGCTCCGTGTTATCGTCAAACATACATATTTATAGCTCTCCATTTGCTTGAATGCTCCACATAAATAGGTGCTCAGCACTTGTCATGTTCCTTGTCTTGCAGTTAATATGAACAAAAGAAGAACAACAAAGAAAGAACACCACAAATATTTCTTACAGCCTCGGATGAAAACATACAGGTTAGATGTTCAGGCATTCATAGGTAATAACCAGCCATGTGAAGGCAGCGAGACAGAGTTATGCTTTGCTTTCCTGCTGCTGATTAATACAGTGTGACAGATACCATGTGAGTGGGGAGAAAAGCATTTAAACCTAATGTTATTTTCATATGTGTATTTTATGCTGATGGACTAATTAAAAAACAGTCATGTTTGCAGAAAAGTTCTAGCACATGGGAGCTCCAGCCAGAGACTAGCTTTAATTTCTTTGCAGCAGGAACCTGGTCAGGAATACAGTTATATACACCCTGTCCTGTGTCACAAGGGTCAGTATCTACTAATTCCAGTGGCTACTGTTACAATATTCAAGCACCAAAAGTTTCAGGTCAGAAGTGAAAGTTTGAGACGTTCATGAGTGGGAACAGAGACTCCTAATTTAAACCGTGTGTGACCTCAACACAGCATTTGGGGGTTCAGAATGCTCCTCTGCACTTTGCCTAATACTGCAATTTTACAATGCTCCCCCACTTCCAGCCATAAAACTGCAGATGGATTTACCTTACCTGAAAACTGTATGGAACAGATCTCTGATAAAAGCACATTTCTATGACTGTTTGAACCAGAAACATGCAAAATAGTTTTCCTTAATGCAAAGTCAGAATTTAAAAGCAGCCTTTCATCTACCTTGTAATTCCAGTGATATGTCA
This sequence comes from Tetrao urogallus, assembly GCF_951394365.1. Classification (NCBI taxonomy): domain Eukaryota; kingdom Metazoa; phylum Chordata; class Aves; order Galliformes; family Phasianidae; genus Tetrao; species Tetrao urogallus. Next base: position 34,012,487 of record NC_136820.1, read on the forward strand.
GTATTTTTCACTGCTGGGTGTTGTTCAGACAATGCTTTATATCGGAATGATCCCATACTCCTCACTGATAATCAGCAATGAGAAACAATTTATAGCAGGACACCAGAATAATCTGTCTAAATCAGAAACTTCTTTATTTTCATACAGTCCACTATTCACCGGCTGTAACAAACATATAAAATATCCAAATGCCTTATTACAACTCCTGCATACACATCTGCCTTCTTCACGCATGATATAATCATGGAAAACTGTCATCTGCTCCTGCTCCCACTGAAATCAGGGATGTGTTCTCCTTCATATCACCCACAGTCAGAGAAGAGATGACAACTAGAGTCCAGCTTTAGAGAACTCCCATTTGAAAGGGGTTGTATGGTTGTATCTGACAAACCCTTAAGTGTTCCACAACTTCAAATACCATTCTTCATGATTGGTTCAGAGGGTTCTCTCAGAGAAGTGTGAACACGTGCAGCAACTTCCATGTTTTCTGTGAGTCTGTCCATTAAAGTTTTCCACAGATATGGCACAAACATAAAATCCAATCTGGAGCATTTCACAATTTTCATTAAGAAATTACTTAATAAATTGCACGTTAAATAGAAGATCTTTATGGTGTGATATCTAATTTTCTCTGGTGGGAATTATTAGTATATTAATGGTGAACAATGTTTGGAGCAAAATCTTTGTTCAATCATGTGTATGCTCTCTTAAGCCAATACTCAGCATGCTTGCAGTAATACAGCAGCAGTAAGTGTGGTCAAATATAATCATAGAACTGTGGAATCATAGAATGGCCTGGGTTGAAAAGGACCACAATGACCATCTAGTTGCAACCCCCTGCTATGTGCAGGGTCGCCAACCAGCAGACCAGGCTGCCCAGAGCCACATCCAGCCTGGCCTTGAATGCCTCCAGGGATGGGCTCAACCTCCTTGGGCAACCTGTTCCAGTGCGTCACCACCCTGTGTGTGAAAAACCTCCTCCTAATATCTAACCTAAACCTCTCTTGTCTCATTTAAAACCATTCCCCCTTGTACACAGCCAAAACATTCACAATTTACACAATGATTTTGCATAAGGATGTCACTCTTAATGTGTCAGCAGCCCTACTTGTAGGTGAGATATTAATAAATGAGCTGACACAGAAAAGCCAGACAAACAAAATAGTGTATTTTTAATCACATGCAGAAATGTAATACATGTGATAGCTACCTGGTAATGTTTTGGCATCAGTGTGGATGCGTTTTTATATTAGTAAGGCTAAGTCTAGAGAAACTCCAATTCTTTGTATGGACTCTGCCTTAGATTAAAGGACACATTTTCTTCAGAGTATAAAAAAGAGCATTAAAGTTTTAGTGAGACAGAATAGTGTAATAACTCAAGAAAATTAATTCCATGAGCAGTTTTCCCTCTCTTCCTGATTGCAGTGATCAACAAAGTAAATGAAGAACAAGAAGCGAGAATCAATGCAAAGGCCGCGAGAGCAACTCCCAGTTTTTAAACTATTAATTTTGTGCTCTGTGTCAAAGGCAATGACAGTAAGCACTGAATAAATACAAAAGTTTTTTGGGATTGCCGTGGGTTTTTTTTGTTGGTTTTTTTTGTTGGTTTTTTTTTTTTTTTTTTTTTTTTTTTTCCAAGATGAAAAATGCACTGGCTTGGAATGTTTATTTGAACCAGCTGTATGGTATTACTACAGAGAGTCAGGAAGTTCATATATTCTTTGGAAGTCCAGTATCATAATAAGTTATTCTAGCAGCCAGAGAGAACACAGGACATGCAGTGTGATCTGGCAGCCCAAGCACAGATACTGCACACACACCTAAACTCAAGCTATGCGGCAGCTATTAGTTATCAGAACTGTGTCTTGCTCATCATTAAAAGAGTGACTGCTAGAAAGAAGGAATTGTAATGAATCCTGGCAGTTCCTAGTACATGCAATGGGACTGATCCTCTCTGAAATTAATAGAATGAAATGTGCTGATTCCATTCTGAAATTCCTCACGTGGCAGGACCAGGCTCCATGCTTACTGCACTCCTCAGTCTGTACAGTGCATTATTCAGGGCGCTGCTCCCCTGTGATTTATGCAGCCACGACCAAAGCCCTCACTGGTGTAATGCTGTGATACAGCAACACGTTGTGATACAAAGCACTGGAAAATCAAGGAAAGCTCCATTTTGACAGAAGTTTCCATGGCAAGCTAATATGGAAGGGCTGTAGAGAAGGAGGGGTATTCAGAAATTCCAGTTGAGAAGAGCCATGAAATCTGTTTATATTCCAAATCTCTCCCATAAAACCATTAATGGTGAAATCCTTCATACCACTGCAGTCAATCTCTTGGTGGCTATTTAATAGCTATGCTAAGGCAAATCAAATTATTCTCACAATCAAGGATAAAATAAACACATTTTGCAATCTGTCAAGTAGAAGATCACTTACTTGTACTGTTAGTATCTAAAAATGAACCGCCATGCTTCAGTAATAATAATTTTACCATACAAAGTTGAAAGCAAATTAATTTAAAGCTAGTGCAGTATTTCAAGGCTAGATGTGTCTTCTTACAGCAAGACGATGCAGGAATGTGAGTTATGACACTGCAACATCCAGGAATGACAGGGTAAGTTGAAGTTACTGTAACAGATGTTTTGATTTTACATCTGCATTCCCTTACTGTAGCTAATGCTGTCACAATCTTCATGTTGCCTAAATATGGGTCACTGCTATCAGCCACATCCCATCATTCTTCAGCAACTTTCCTAAAAAGGGAAGGGGGAATTTTCTTTGAGTGACAGACTCAGAAGTGTGACAGATGCAGAATTCACCATTTTTTTATCCTCTGTCTGCCATGTAAAACACAACACAGAGCAGTTCTGGAACACCTCCCCTTTACAAGGACTTTCTGCAAAATACAGCCTTTACCTAACTTCTTTTGTCTCTGTAGAGCAATAGAGACATTAACAATGAACAGAAATCTTAACATGTGTTAAGAATTTGTCTGAATTTATTTATGCTTTAAAGTGCTTTATGTTTTCAGCTACTCTATCTTTACTTTATTTAAATTACAGAAATAGTTTATTTTCCAGGTCATGACAGAGGCATGTTAGAGCTTGGTTAATTAAAATAGTCTATCCATTAAATACATAGAAATGCAAAGCTAAGCTCTTCACTGGTGTAACTGACACAGCTACACAGATCCAACAGGGCTTTACCAGCTTGTAAGAGAAGGTATTTCGGTCCACAATATCACTCTAATAGATTGTCTTGTAAATAATAGATCAGACAAACAAGCACTCTGGTACTTACATTTTAAATGACATGTTATCTACCTGATATGACAACTCATTTTAAATTAATCAGGCATTTTACTGTGCTCACAAACTACTTAAAAACTATACTAGGTAACGCTCTTCTGGGTCCAGTATAGGGTATTCTAAATTCTGCCTGCTGTGTTTGGTTTGATTTGGTTTGGTTTGGTTTGGTTTGGTTTGGTTTGATTTCTTCCAGAAGACTACAGTGCAATGATAATTTATACTACAACTATATAGTTAAATTAGATTATGCCATAAAATGCATACTTGAATTTGTTTCTATAAGCAAACTCCTCATGGCATTCTCTCTGGTGGAATCTATCACTGTGATTCTAGTGACGTGAATAGATGGCAGGAAGCACAAAGAGGGACTCTACCTCCAAGCCTGCCCACCATGGCTAGCCCAGCCTAATCAGCCCCGTCACTTCTGTGGCATGAACAACTGACAGTGCGGGGAAGCTCCATCTGTAGCAAAATGAATGGGTTGTTCAACCCCAGCACTGTTTCTTTCTCCTCTGACTTCTGCTCATCGTAGCCACATTCATGAAAGCTCGGATTTTCTGCCAAATGATGGTCTTTGGTTTTACTCTGCCCCCAAGAGACACAGGGGAAACCAGACACATCCTACTACTAACTATTTTTGAGGGATTTTTGAATCAAGACAGTGGCTGGAAAATTAAGGTCCCTGCGAAACAGGCAGAAGAAAAAGGGTTGTTACACTTTTCCCTGACACTGGGAGAGCTCCACAGATGAATGCATTCCTTTTAGTTTCATCATACAGCATGAGAGAGAAAAATCCCACCACTGAACCTCCCAGGGTTTCCCCTCTCAGATAGGCTTTGCTAAGAGCGGACGTCTTGACAGGAACAGATGTGATAACAAATGACCTTTAGAATTGCACTCTGAGAGCTGTTGACCGTTTCCTGAAAGCTGTTCATCCTCCTGGGCTCCTGGCTTTAGTTTGGAAACCTTGAGACCCTGGCATAAACTAAAATGGGTCAAAAACAAGGAAAAAGTAGATAAGGCTTAGAACCTGCAGAAAGCAGGGGGTAAAAGCACAGGTGTGTTTCACAGTCATCTTTTGCTTTTAAACATAAAAATCATAAATCTAAATGTAAAGCCGTAACTCAGCATTATTAATTCATCCCCAAATCAAGGAAAAAGAATCGGAGATGAACAAAAGCCTATCAAATTGTAACAGAACAACCATGGGATTCAAAGCAATTCAATTTTTGTTCCAACCCAAATTGCACACCGTGTATCACTTTCAGCACTGCAATACCTGTCGCTGGCAGTGCTCCATGTGCCGTGCAGTCCCAACCCACAGCTCTGTCCCAGAGGCTGCTGGCCGTGCCCGGTGTGCGAAGGCAGCGCTGCAGGAGCGGCTGTGGAGGCACACGGGTGGCTGCAGGCGGGGCAGAGTGAGATGGGGGTCCTTTATTGTTCCTCTGGAAGCTCACCAGCTACAGGGGAAAGTTTCTCAGCACTGATTCCTTGTAAAGCTCCTTGAAATCAAGGCTATGACCATCTCCCATGAGTAGCATGGAGTAAAAGTCACATCTCACACAAATGCTCGCTTAGGTTTATGCTGATGACTTCAGGCTGTCTCAGCTAATTCTCCTCGGAAAAGAAAGGCTCACTCACTCACTGGCGTTCCGTTTTTAAGGCAAGTTTGAGAAAAAAAAATAGCCCTGATAATACAATGATATGCTACATCTCATTCACTGCCTGTGAGAGACAGAGAAGAGAAAAAGGGGAGGGGGAAGCAGGAGACAGAAGGAGACAGAAAGCAGAAGCTGAACAAAGATGCAGCATCGGGAGACAAAACGAAAGGAGGGACGACACCGAGGAATGTGCAAAACATGCTTCTTCCTACACTGTTAAAGCTAAGCACACAGGCTCACAAGCTGAAATGAAAAGCACAGTCAGGCACGTTTGATTTTACCCTTACAGACAGTGGAATGATTTTCTCTATGATTTTTCCCTGTCACTTCCTGTCCTTCCCTCGCAGTGCCTTCTCCTTTCTTCCTTGCCTTTTCTCCACTGTTTTGTTTTGCTTCGTTTTTCCCCCCCCCCAGTGCCACACTGCTTTGTTCCTTTCCCTTTGCTTCTGTCTGCTTCTTTCTTTCTCTTCCTTTCTACTCTTGCTCTCCCTTGTCCTCTCTTTTTCCTTACTGTTGCTCTGCCATGCATTCCCTCAGTGCATGAAGGACAGGAGCACAAATAGTGAAAAAGCTTTCTCTCTTTTTCTTTCTTGATGATCCTTTCTCCCCCTGCATGATTTTGACTGCTGAAGCTCTGTGAGGTTTAAAATACACATGGGGAAGCCACTTGTACTCCCATGTGTTTTAGAACTATCTACAGTAGCTCACTGCAGGAAAAACATGTGGGAAGGGAATGTGTCGGAAAAGTTGCCTGTTCTCCTTCCAACACGTGGGCCACATTTAACAAGGTCAAGGGACAAGTGTGGCTCACAGGCATTAGTCTGACTGGTACTATAAAAAGGATCTGGTACTCTTCTTTCTTTTACCTGTCTGCTCTTTGCAATTAATCTCTCACCAAAAAACAGCTTATGGAGTTTCAATCGACCCACTTTTATTTTTAGGCTGGGTGATCAGCTTAACATATTTGAAGAACAGCTTATCATATCTTTCTTTCCTCATCTGACAATTCTAAAATAACGAAGGATAGAAGTGTAACAACAGGAAACCTTTTTTCCCTTTGTCTTTCATCCCACATGTGAGCATCACACACGTTATGAGCGAGCAGGCGAGGGTATGCCTGCTAATCTGGTTGTCTGTTCCTAAGGCAGATTTTTTCTGCGGAGTGTCCCTCTGAACTCTCCTTCTACAAGACTAAATTCACACAAAATATCCATGAACTGCTGGTTCACGATATGCACATTTTGACACCTTTCAGCTGGCTTTCACAGATTTTCAAAGCACCTGTTCCAATACAACCTGTCTCTTTGGCAGCATGCAGTGCCTGTAAGTTCCTCGTTTTCTCTTCTCCTCCAGTCAGCTAACAATATATATATCAAGCAATACAAGGAAGCGAAAGGAGGCAGATGCTGCCCGGTTCCACCATATATCTGACCACACTTCCTGCAGAAATAAAAAGTATTTGCATTGCTGTACAGATTCAGTAAGCTGCTCTTGCCTGCCACTAATTTCTTAGGGGAAAGGTCCAGCTAGCTTGCAAGTGGGCTGTCTGCCATGTGAACAGATGGGCACGGGCTTCCACAGCCAAGAAATGATGGATCGAATTCTGAAATTTGTTGCTCACTCTTTACTGTCATAATTCTGAATTGGCCTCTGCGGAACTTTGTAGAAGTGGTGCGACGGCAACAACATCTGTCCGGAGAAATACACCTCACATGCAGGTGCTGCAGGCAGGCTGCTTGGCCGGCAGCACAGTGATGCTGCGGTGAATGCTGGCTGCAGCTCCTGCAGCTCTCTGAGGCTACCCGGCTCCTGGTGCAGCCAAGGGGAGAATCTAACATTTGCTGCAAACGGTGGCCCAAGAGGTCTTTTTTTAAGAAGATCCTTTAATACATCCAGCCTTGGACATATTACATATACATATACAATACATCATATTACTATATGAGCAAAGAATGGGTTTGCTTATGTTTTATAATGAGCACAAGGCAAGAGGAGGCATGGATGTATCCACGATGTTCGTAACAAGTTGCTTAAAACCATTATCAAATATGACAATTATTTATGATTTATCATAGCAACTTGGCAAAAGCAATTTGGCAGAAGTGAAATGTTATTCGTCTGGTATTAAGAATGCAAAGGTTTTCTTGTTTATTTGGAAGAACACTTCCTCAGCTCTCTGAGTGCTGCTATGGCAGTGGGCATTCACTGCAAGATTCAGCATAATCAGTGAAAGACCAAGAGATGAGAACAATGTGTCTTTGCGCCTCATTAATGCACTTATGTAATTGTAGGTTCATATTGTAAAAATGCAAATTGTTTTTGAGGAGAAATTTTTACCTTCAAAATACAGACTTCTCACATTTCTTCACACTGGCCGTACGGGGCTTTGTAAATTTAACTTTGTCTTTCTGTTATCATTTTGGCTTTATGAACATTGTATTGCTAGCAGTTCTGAGCCAGGATCTCAACACTTTTATTTGAGCTGTGATGGCGATGTCTTGCCTGGTGCCTCCTCCTCGTGCACGCAATGACAGATTACTGATGCATTTGCAAAAATGGTTGAATAATTCCAGGAACGAATGAATAATATGTGATGTTGATCATAATCAGTGCCACTTTTAGGAACGCATTGTGTTTTTAATAAAATCATACATACAATGAAGGTAGATTTAAAATGTTTTTAAGCATCCACATGGCACATTCCACTAATTATCCCAGGGAAAACCTGCTGTTTCTCAGGGTCCCCTCTGATATTTTCCACCACCTTGAGCCCCACACTGTTTGGTATGGGCAGATTAGGGTAGCTGATGATTCCTATTGATTTAAATGTCGTGCTAGGAAGCCTAAATCCCCAAGAGCAATAGAATCTCCCCTATCACTATCCTATTGCTTATTGACCTAATTCACTAACCAACCATCAGGGCTTTCTCTCACAACAAATAAATCTTGCATGAAACAGACAGTACATGGACACTAGTAGTTTTCAGCAGTGTTAACAATACAATACATTTAAGATCACCAAAGCACTCCTCTTTATTTTCCCATATTGACTGTGAAGTCGTTTGCCATTTAAAAATGGGCAGAAAATACAAGTGTATTTCCTTTCAAAACTGTCCCTACAGTCTGAAACAAACCTGGTGCCACGTTAGCAGCACAGGCTGTTCAGCACGTGTACGATGCCACCCGTTCTGTGCCCCAATCAGTGACAGGGCAGTGACGGCTGCTGGACGGATCTGAGGTGCAGCATCATTGCTGCTAATTGAGGTGCAGCTTGACCCTGGCGTTTACTGCTCAGAATGTAAATAATTAGTAAACTGCCCCCTTTCATCAGCTGAGCCAAGCAAATGAAGCAGAAGGCAGAGTTGGTCGTGTTGCTCTGATTCTCGCAGGGCAGGTTTTTATACTAAAACTTGCATCTGAGGCTCTGCAGGCACGTGCATTGAGCTGAACATACAGATCATACTGGGTTGATTTTACTTGTTTGAATGTAAATTCCAGGCAGCTAAACCCTGTGGCTCTGTAAAATGTTAGACAGGGATTACGTTCACCAAATGAGAACACAAAAAATACACTGTATTAAAAAAAAACAAAAAACAACTACATACTGCTTAGACAGACAGATCTGTTTCAGAGAGGCCCAATTCTGCCCTCAGTAACATTAATTAGAGCAACAGAGAGATCCCCAATTATTTGTCTTCTCATCAATATCGAGCTAAGCTTTTATCAATGTAATTTGAAGCAGTATTAAAAGTGATACATGCTAATTTATAATTGTTGATACTATCAAACCCAAATGATTTGTAACCGTACATAGCTGTGCCAGATTTTTATCACATTATAAAGGTTAACACAAGTGTTACAAGAAACATCAATGAGCTACGCAGACTACGTTTGCTTTTGGTTAGATAAGTATGCTTTGTAGTAGTTGATATTCCCTCTAGATAATGGATATGGGCCAGATTCTCTGCTGACACAAAGCAATACACAGAATATGGAGGGAGATATGCTGATTTACACTAGCTGCAGATCTAGCCCTAATGCCTTTGGATGCAATAACTCCATCTTAAATAACTCAATTTCCTAAATATTACTCAGCCATTCCTCGCTATTGCCAAAAGGGAACTGTGAATGCCAAGCTCTGCAGGATTTTATTTAGCAAAGCTTCTTTCGAGGCATCTATCATTTTGGCACACAAGCCTTGCGCTACGATCAGAATCAAACATTTCCATGAAACAGCAGGATTAATTCTAGAGAAAGAATGCCATGTAGTGCTTGCTGTCACTGTGCTATCTGTTCCATCTCCTTCTTTCTATGACAACAGCCCATCACGTTCCTACATTTAAATACTTCTACAGCTTGATACTGCTGAACCATATAAACAGAATTAAAGGTGTTACAGCATGCAGCTCTTTAAATACTGGGTTTCTGATTGCTCGCTGATTGTATTTCTGTATTGACCTGCCTTGGTGAGAAGCTAACAAAACACAGAGCTACAAGAAAAAACACATTTCTATTTGTTACATAAGCACAAAATTATTTTCCCAACTAGGTGCTATGCGAAATTATGTTTCCATGCCCTGACATTAAGCACCTGGAGACAAACAGAACCTGAACCATCCAGCTTAATTTTCCTTTGAGGTTTATCTGTTTTTACTTCCTTTGCTGGATGTCAGCTTATAATAATTACTCTTCTATACACATCTCCAGCACTAATGTGACAGACTGTGAATGCTTCCTGACAATAGAGCATAATATCCTCCTCACAGGCTTCCAACAGCAAGGCTGCGATCCCACCGCTGACTGCATCAACATGCAAAAAAGTCTGACTTGAAACACTGACAAATTCCAAACGGATTTGGTTTCCTGTTTGGAGGACCAGGCAGACTGCACATTTCTCAATAAATTCCAAAAAAATAAGGTGAAATGTAAAGGGTTTGAGCGCAGCGCGTGACGCCCGTACCCGAGTGTGCCTGAGCAGCAGGAGCAGGAGCACAACTTTGAAGTGTCTGTAAATTATGTCAGAGCCTTTGAAAGGCAGCAAAAGCGTCAGGGTGAAATCCATCGCCAAGAAATGTTGCTTACAAAGACAGGCTACCCATATCAACATTCAGCAGCGTTCCCAGCATTTTTGTGAGTATGACAAACTACACGTGTCTGTGACATGGGAGCAGACAGGGAACTGCGCTGCGGTTGGCAGAAGCAGCGGGGATCTTTTTGGTTCTGCATTCGGCACTAAAGGGGAGCACCTTTCACGTAGGCCTCGACTGCAAACCTTTGAATTTGGCCAGGGACAGGGAGCTCCGTCTTGTGAAGGAGCAAATGTGTTATAACTGTGGAGCTCTGTTTCTCTGTGGGAGAAAGGGAACGACTGACAATTCAGCAAATGCAGTAATTTCCCTTAATTAGTAGGATGCTAGGATGTGTTAAAATGCACAAAAGGACAAAGCTGCTCTCCCCGAGGATGCGTTGCCCAGAACATGGCGGTGATGCTTGCTTACACATCCAAACCACTGCACCATTTTATTACTTACTTTTGATGCGATCTTAGATAACGTAGAAATTCTCCTTGTGATTCATTTCTATTTGATATATAAATACAAATTCAAATGTATTTTTGAGAGTTCAATCTGATACGCATTCTGTAAATAAAGGGACTTTTCTAACAGGCGAGATTTCTCCATACTGTTAGAAATCAGGGGAGCTACAAAGTGAGGAACAAGCAGCTCTTCTCTGCTCGTCTCTGCTGCTAAGCACTTAAAGAAGGAATGAAACATTAACAGCTCAAAAGTGTAGAATTTAAGCGAGCCTATAATTTAAAAGTGAAAGCTGACAGTTCCTTTAAAAAGATATATATTTTTTATAGAGAGATATCTCTTTTTTATAGGAGATTTGAAGTTTGGACAAAGAGAAGGCAGCACCAAGTCAGAGAGAAGAAAATCAAAAGATAAATGGAGAAACCCTTCTTGATTTATTTTCCCTAAATTAATGTCACTTAAATTCCAAAAATGCCACCTAGCAGCAAAAATGTTTTTCAGGTTGAACTTAAAATCAGAGATATTAAATTCCTGATCAAAACCATATTCAGCTTCTATGGGTTTTGCCTTACCGAAATAAATTAAGCTCCTTCACATATTTAATTAAAAAGTTAATTTCCTGAACTCCTCACTTAAATCAGAACTATTTGTGAGCAAACACTGAATGTTTTATTGAGCAGTCCCTGTCTGCAGCCAAACAAGGCACTGCCTGCAATTCAGACATGCAAGACAAACCCGGGAGCATAACATCTTCCTGGAAGGCTATGCTAAGCACTGCACTTTCCCTGGGCAGGAGGGCTGCCTACAAGGACTGCACCAAAGAAATGGACCTCGCTAGGGCTTGGCTCAGAGCAGGAGCTTCTTTGCTGCCTTGCACGTTGGTACCAGAGACATGTAAGGAATTCTCCTGGGCCTTTTGGGTCTGTGTGGTCCTTTTCTTTGATGCTATGATACTATCAGGGACTGAAATGTGACTGTTGAGTTGTTCCTTCAGAAATCAATCCCGCAAGAAATACAACCTTTAGTAAATAGTTACTTAATGTGTTTCTCTGATTGAAACATTTTTTTTCCTTGTAGAATCCATACATTATAATAAAGTAGGCTCACTGCTGACCTAAACCAAAGGTTCTGGGGACAGCCCATTGCTCTGGAGCTGAAACTCCTTGAAGTCAGTAACGATTTTGTACAAAATAAGTGCTAGAAACACCATCTTACGTTACCATCTTCTAACTCTGCAAAAACCAATATACAGGGAAAAAAGTGCAGCTCTGGGAGTTTTCAGAAACACTTATGGCAATTCTGAAATTTTAAGAATTAAAATTTCCTGACACACAAAATGATTTCCCTTCACTTTGGACAGCTGCTTTATTTTCTTCTGAGCAATGAAGAACAAGCTGGGGAAACAGCAGCCTGCACAGAGCAGGGTGGTTTGTTTCACTGATTAATTAATATTCAAGTATTAATGAATTTCCTTTGGAGTTTCTTTATTTGATATACATTCCCTTCCTCTTAGAAATTATAATGAACAGAGTTTAGAAGGTGCAAACACCGTGCACGAGTGGTGAAATCTGCTCAGCCTGTGTGAATGCATCGTGTTCCCTTTGGAGGGGGGGAAAGGGGAGAAGAGATCTTGCTGGGAGGTGGGGCAGGGGAAGTGAAAGCACAGATCTGCTGAAGAGAATTATTGAAAGGACTGATGCGGACTGTGCCGTGCTGCGAGGAATCCTTAACAGATTAATTTGTCTTTGAAGCTAGATTTTAATTCATAGATTTCCACATGCTGTCGATGATGAGGGAGGAGATTTCCGTGGCGTGCAGCCATGCCCCACGCGTGCACATTTCTAACGTTTTTTTATTACGATCCTGTTTCACAGCCGTGGTCTCTGCACCTTCGTAAATCCACGGCTCTGAGCTTTGTCCTCTCCTCCATTTTATGGTTTTTCTTCTCCTCCATTTTATGTCTTTTCTTACGTGTTGTGTCTCTATGTGACAGCGGTGCCACGGGACGGAGGACGGCCGCTCCCGAGCCCACCTTGCCGCCGTCGCGCCTTCCCGGTTCCTGGCAAAATGCAAATCCCCGGAACGCCGTCCGCCGGGCTCGGCGCTTCGTCCACGGACGCAGAGGCGCTCATCGGTACGCCGAAGCTTCGGAACAGCGCGGCGGCAGCGCAGCGCGCACCGAACGGAGCCGTTCGCCTCGAGGTGCCGCGAGGCCTAAGGCGGACACACGTGGGGCGCGCCTCGGAACCGCGGGCCCGATCCTGCGGGCGCCGGGATTTCCTCTTCTCCGCCCGAGCGCGGCTGAGAGCCGAGCTTGGAGATTTACGTTTTCACCTACTGACAGAGAACCCCCGTCCGAAATGGGACTGCCCCCCGCCTCGGCGCCGAGGGGTAACAAACAGCACGCACCGAGCGGGGCAGCCGAGGTGCGGAACGGGAGCTCTTGAACACCACAAAGGGCACACCGTATTTACGCTGCACGGATTTGGCCACGTTTGCCCGCGGCCGGCCGGCGTCTCCCTTCGCCGCGTCCGATCTCCGCAACACGCCGCCCGCCGCCCGCTCCCGCGCCCGCCGCCGCCGCCCCGGGCGGGAGGAGGCGCCGCCAGGAGAACGCTCGGCGCTCGGCGCTCGGCGCTCGGCGCTCGGGCTCAGCTCCCCGCCCGGCGGCGCCTCCTCCCGCCGGTGGCGCAGCCGCGACGGCTCCGCCTCAGCGGCGGCGGTCACGTGGGCGCGTGTCGAAGGTCACGGCGCCGCAATGGAGCTGTCGGCGTACGCTCAGGGCGGCTGCCGGCTGCTGGGCGACCCCCGGCGCCTGTCCCGCCGCGCCTACTCCGCGCTGCTCCGCGCCGCCTTCCGAGGCGTGCTGCAGCCCCACGGCGGCGTGGGTGAGCGGGAGCGGGCAGCGGGGCTCTGCGTGGGGCGGCGGGGCCGCCTGCGTGCCGCCTGCCGGGGTTAGGGGTGCGTGTGTGCCTGCGGGTGCGCGTGCAGTCGGGGTGTCCGTGCGTACCGGCGTCTGTGCGCGCGTGGGGATGTCCGTGCACGTGAGTGTCCGTGCATGCGTGTGGGTGTATGTACGTGCACATGGGGCTGTCTGCGTGCACGTGCGGGTGTGCGTGTATACAGAGCCACGTGCATGCGTGTGTGCGTCCACATCGGGGTGTGCATGCTTAGAGATGTTAGTGCGTGCACATAGAGGAACGTGCACGCATACAGGTGTATGTGCGCACACATGAAGGTGTGCTTGCACATGGGTCTGGCCACGCACGTAGGGGTATGTATGCACGTAGGTGCTCGGGCATGCACGTAGGTGCGCACACGGGGTTGTGCGTGCACATAGGTGCTCGTGCGTGCACGCGGGCACGCGCGTACCGCGCCACCGGCGGTCCCGGGCCGTCCCCACCGGCCGGACCCCTCCCGCGGCCGCTCCGCTCCTCCGCCCGCTGAAGCTTTCGCCGCGTCCGTGCCCGCGCCCCTTCGCGTTTCTCCCAGGGTCGGGCTCGGGGCTGGGGGGAGCCGCTGCTGCCCGCGACCCCGATCAGAGGAGCGGAGCCGGGCGGGACGCGGCTTCGGGTCGCGGGATGGAGCGTGCGGCGCGGGGCAGAAGCGCCGTCCCGCGGGCGAGCGGCGGTGTCGGCAGCCCCGCGTCTCCCGCAGCCGACCCCGAGCTGAGCGACGTTGACCCCGCGGTGCTGAAGCAGTGCCACGCCGCCGCCGCCGCCTGCATCCTGGAGGCGGGCAGGCAGAGAGCCGACCGAGCGGCCCTCAGGTACTGATACCGCCCGCCACGGCCCCGGCAACGCCGCCGCACGGCGCCGGGGCTGGCGGGGTTCTGTGTGTGTGTTGGGGGCCGCCCATGGCCGTGTGTCCTCCTGCAGCGCGTGCCTGGAGGAGTGCAAGCTGGACAGGGAGCGGATCGAGCAGTTCTGCACCGAGTACCAGGTCTGGCACCCTTCTGTAACATGTCGGCGTTTTCTTTCTTCTGGAGCAATCGTTTCAAATTTGCAAATGTATTTTGCTCTCGCCTTTCTTTTTTTTTCCTTTTCTCCAGAAAAACCGGGAGGCACTGGAGGAGCTGCTGGGGAGGTAAGTGGGCACAGGGCCGCAGTAGGGGCTGCTCCAGCACTGCCTGGGGAGCACCAGGCACACTTCCCCTCATCCACGTCAACAGTAATGCTTTATTTTTTTTTTAATTACCATTTTTTGTTGCATTTCTAACAAACTTTATAAAACAGCTATAGAAACTTGTCCCCCTCCTTTCCGTATTGCCCTTTAAGTCTCTGTGACCCATTGCAGCAGCGTTGCGTGCCGCAGACAGGCAGTGTGGTCTCAGCCCTTCCCACACCGCCTGCTGCTGTCTCTCTCCCAGCATAGGCCGGGCCCCCCCACATGTGACAGATGTGTCCTGGCGCCTAGCATACCGCATCCAGGTAAGGGCAGGGGCACAGGGTTGTGGGACCCCCCCGCTGCCCTGGCCCTGCTGTGCTGAGCACTGTTCTGCCACAGACCCACGAGCTTCACCGAGCCTACCAGCCCACCTACCTGCTGACCCTCAGCACTGAGGTATGCACTCCTCACACCCCTCTCAGTGCCATTTATGTCATTTTGGAGTAAAGCAGCCTGCTTCGGTTTTGTTTCCTACAGAACAGTGATGTGGGATCACAGCCAGACCTCAGCTTCAGCTGCACCATGGAGCAGCTGCAGGTACCCCTGCTCCCTCCCTGTTTTTCTGCCTGGCTCCCGCTCTGGATGGCAATGTCTCTAGCACTTTTTCAGTCACAATTAGATGGCACAAATAATTATTTAAAAAAAAAAAAAAAAAGCCACCAACCAACCAAACCAAAAACAACAGGCAGGAGGGGAGAATTTACTGTGCTACACTTCTAGTCATGGTCTTAATTGAAGTTGTAAAGTGACTGATTTCAGTGGCATGTGCTGCTTTCTGTACACGCATAGATAGTGGGTGTGCTGTCACACATACGTTTGGGAGGGAATGCATCACTTCCCCAAAACCCTTGTCCCAGTGGTTCAGAGAAGCTGCTGAAGGAAGCAGCTGAATGACATGTCATGCTCCCAAGTAGGGAATGAACTGAAGCCAGTGTTAGTGTGTAGGTGACACACCAGCAGTGTGATGAAGCAAACACTGAGCTCTGCTCTGTGCTGTAGTTATGTGCCTGTGCAAAAGGGAGTGAACTGGAGGCACTGGGAGGCATCTTTGCCAGTGCCCATGTTTGGGTTGATGGCTGCCCCAGGCAGGACTGGCACATGGTGTAGTCCCTGTGCAGAATGGTACTCAGGGTATTTTCAGGGTGGAAGAAGTGCTTACAGTGCTCAGAGCAGCGATGTGCAGCAGCCATTGCAGCTGTACTGATGTGCTAAGGACAGCAATGTATGTTAGTAGGTCATATATATTACAAGGCATTGTCCTTCAGTTCCAGTGTACCACCCTATTTTACAGCAGAAAAAGTGTAAGAAATGGAATGATCTGCTTGTGTTGTCCAATGGACGAGGGTGAACTCCAGGATATCCCATCCTGCTATGCACAGAGGGCACTGTGGCACCACGTGCTGACCTTTCCGAAATTCATTCTGAGGTGTTCCCTCTCCCAGGATTTGGTCGGGAAGCTGAAGGACGCTGCCAAGAGCCTGGAGAGAGCAACACAGCTGTGACCGAGGGCAGCCGGGCACTGCGTGAGAACATTCCCAATGGCAAACACCCTTCTGTGCACATCTCAATGTACATCTCTTGATCCAAACTATTTTGTAGTGATTTCTAGATGTGAATTAAGCAAGCTGTTGGCATGGAATATGCAGTCGGTATTCCTCACTCCTGTTATATTTTCTTGAAAATTAACGCTTCAGTTAAATACTGCCTCAACCGTTCTGTCTGCAGAGCATCCCTCCTCTTTTATGCTGTGCATTTTCCATTAAAGACGATTTTTCCTTCTCGTACCGACTGGACGCAGCTCCCCACACCCGAGGGCGCCGTGTCGGCGCGGGCCGCGGTTGAGCCCTGCCTCCTCCCGGGGCACCGCACGCCGACGGCCGCTCCGCGTTCCTCTTGGGCCGATCCCGGAGCCCGACGGCGGCTTTCCCCCTACCTCGCGCCCGGCGATGCCCCCCACCCGCACCTGCCGCCGGGGGGAGCGCGGGCGCCGCGGGACGGGTCGGGTCGGTCCGCCCCCCCGGGGAGGCGCGGAGGGGCCCCGACGGAGGGCAGCGGCTCGGCCCCGGCGCAGCCCCGCTCCGCGCTGCGAGGCTCTGCCGCTTCCCCCCGCCCCCGAGGGGCCCCGCGCGGCGCTGCCCCACGCGTGGGCGCGGGAGGGCCACGCAACAAGTGCGGCGTGGGGGGCCCCGAAGGGGGGGGGGGTGGACGCGCGTGGCCGCGGGGGAGGTGGGGGGGGGAGGCGAGAGGAGGGGGCGGAGGAAGGAGGCAGAGGGGGGCGGTGGGAGCGGGCGGGGAGCGGGGCCGGGGCCGGGCGGGGGTCGGGCCGGGGCGGGGAGGCGGCGGCGAAAAGGAGGCATCGGCGGCGCGCGGGCGGGCGCGTGCAGGGCCGGGGGGAGGGGAGGGGGCGGCGGGGGGGGCGGGGGGAAGCGGGGGAGGAGAAGGGGGGCGGGGGGCGGGGGGGAGGCGGCCGGGTGCGGGATTGGGTCACGGGGAGGCGGCCGGCCCCGGCCGCACCGCCGCTAATTCCCAGGCCACCCTTAAGGAATGAGGAGCCCCACGTGACGCTGGCGGGGCGGGCGAACTCCGAGCCATTTTGGGGACGGTGTCAGTTTCCAGTGTGTGCCTTCAGCCTCGCGTTTTTCCCTCCTCCGCCCTCCCTCCCTCGTCCCCCCGCCACCAACTATGAAATAATCATAATAAAAAAAAAAAAAAACGGCGAGCGGGCGGCGGAGCGGGGGGGAGCGGGCGAGACAATGGGCCGGAGCGGGCGGCCCCCGGCCGGCTGAGCCCGGCGCGGCCCCGCGCGGCGCCGAGGGAGCGCCGAGGGTCGGCGGAGCGGCGCGGACACGGCGGTCCCGCGGGCGGCATGAGCGGAGCGCCGCGGCGGCGGCGTTGGTGCGCTCCTCGCGATTGACAGCGTCTGCAGTTCATTTCAAGATGGCCGCTTGGCTCACATTCATTTTCTGCTGAACGACTTTTAACTTTCATTGTCTTTTTCGGCCGCCCCGATCGTCGCCCGCCGGCTCCCTTTTCCGGGTACGTATGCGGCGGGGTGGCCCCGGGCGGGCGGGGGGCGGCGGGGGGCGGCGGGCGCGGGGCGTCCCCGCTCGGCGCGGTACGGAGCGGCGCTGACAGCCCCGCGCCCGCCGCACGCGCGCACACACACACACGGCGGCGGCGGCGGCGGCCCGGGCGGCCGCTTTCGTTACGCGCCCACGGCGCCCGATTTTAGTTCCTTTCTTCCCCCCCGAGCCCCCGAGCGGCTTCGGGCGCGCACGGCCCCCGAGGAGAATATTTGTATTTGCGGCCCCCGCTGCCGGCCCGGCCCCGGCGCCCTTTGTTTAAAGGCAGATTTTGACGGAACGGGGACGATCGCGAAGCGCGGAGCCGCCCGGGTCGAGCGAGCGCGGGGCTCTCGGCGATCAACGCGGCCGGGGGGGGCGAAGGGGCCCCCGAGCGCGGTCGTTTTATAGGGACGGGGCCGTTGGGGGGCGGCGGTCCCCGCGCGGGGGCTGTTAGGCTGCGGGCCGCCCCGCACCGAGTGTTATTAACTTAAGTTGGGCGAGCGGCGGGGCAGAGCGGGCGGCGGTAAGATGGCGGTCCCCGGCTGCTCCCGGCGCCTCTCTCCCGGCCGTGCAGAAAACGGCGAAGTTTGGGGTAACCCCGCTGCGAGGGGCGGCGGGGGGGGGCAGCGCCGGGACCGAACTTTTTTTTCTCTTTTTTTCTTTTTTTTTTTCGTAGTTTTGGGTTGAGATTGTGGTTTTAAGTGTGGGCTTCGGAGCGGTGTGCGGGGTGCGGAGCCCCGGAGCAGAGGGACGGAGGGGCGGACGGGACCGCGCTCGATCGAGGGTTCCTTCTCTCGGGCCCCGGAGGGGACCACGCGTGCAGCCCCGCCGGGTGCAGCGCCGCGCGTGGGACCCCCGACGGCCGCGGACGGACGGCTGTGGAGGTGTGTGCGGGTGCGTGGCCTGGCGAAAAATACATGCGGGCAGGGGCCGTGGGGCGTTGTCAATATTTGCGAAAAATCAGGTAAAAATAAAGGGGAAAAAAAAAAACGCGTTTCTGTGGAAGTCGGAGAGACGCTTTTCAGCTTTTAGAAACTTTGCTTGCTGCTCCGCTCCTCACGAGGCTCGGGGACCCGGCCGGCTGTGTGCCCGTTCCCGGTCGGGAAATGCTGGGAGCACCGCTGCGAGCCCCAAGCGTTCCGAGCAGCCCCGGGGGGCCGTCCCCGGGATGGGGGCTGCAGCCTCGCGCCGTGCCGAGCGCTGCCCCGGCCGTCCCCGACGTACAGCGAGCACCTCGGGCCGGTTCCGGGGGACAGGCTGCGGAGTTAACGCGGGGCCACGGCGGCTGCTTAAAGGACGGGTCCTTTTTCACTCTGTCCCGGCTGTTCCCTGGCTGCAGGGCGAGGACTCGGAGCCCCCGCGGGAAGCCCCGTCCCCTCGCTCCCCGAAGCACCGCGGGGGTAGAGCGGGGCGGCCCGACCAGGGGCTGTCCGTGGGCTCCATCGGGGAACATCGGGCAGAGTTCGGGAGTCGGTTGCTTTTATGGATTTGTGATAATGCCGCTGATCCTGAGCAGGGGAGTACCCTTCTGGTTTTCTTCATTTTGACATCACCCGTATAAGGCCTCTCAATAATCGGTTGCGGGCAGTGTGTGCTGCCGGCGGGTGTTATCTCCCTGTGTTTGGGTCGGGCCGCTCTATGTGTCGGGTTAAACACTCACGTGTTGTCCCGGCCCGGAGTTGCCGGGTGACCTCGTCAAGCACTACCAGCACGGGCTGGAAAAATCCAAAGGTGTTTCGCTGCTGCCCAAATCCAGGGCTGAGGCTGAGGCTGCGTGTGCGCGTGTGCGTGGGGCCAGTGCGCGGGGCAGGGACCGATGCCGGTGGTTGTCCTGTCGGGCAGGGATCGCAGGGTGACACAGTGCTGACACGGACGGTCTGCGGGTGGTGAATCCCTCGCGTTGGGGGGGGGGGGGGGGGTCGACAAAACGCATGTCAGGGTTAATTCAATCCTCCTCCATTTATGAAGGAGTGAAATAAACGCGTCGGTGTATTGAAAAGTTGGTCCCAGAGCGCCAGGGATGGGGAGAAATCCTTGCTCAGCTTCCTGCTGAGGTTATTCTGGGCTGTTGGGAGCGGTGAGCACTGAGCGGGCAGAGCCAGAACCGGGCGGACAGCGCGGCAGGGCGCTGTTGTGTCTCCGGCACAGCAGCTCTGGGTGCCTCTTTGGGAGTGCGGAGCGGAGGGTCAGGGACCCTGGAGGAGCCATTCACGTGGAACACAGCGGGGCGGGCTCCCGTTTTGCTGCCCGATGTAGGGGCAGCTCTAAGCCGGGGTGCTTTGGACGCTTCGCTTTTCTCTGTGCCTGTTCGCTCCGGTTTGGTATTGGGGAGCTCGTTTGGAGCTCCTCCTGGAGCAGCAGCAGCAGCAGAAGTTTCCGTGCCGAGGTCGCTCGTTGGCGCTGTGCGCTGCTCTAGGGCAGCGCCGTGCCCGGTCCGGGGCAGCGTGGCCGAACCGCGGAGCCCCCGGGAGCGCCGCGCGTGCCCTCCTCGCGCTGCACGGTGCTGGGAGCAGCGCCCCGAGGGGCGGTGGCTCCGCGCGGGGCCCGGGGAGCGGCGTCGGGCGCGGACTGCGAGTGGGGGGCGGCGCCGAGGGCGGGAGGGACCGGGTGGCGGGCGGCATTGCTCGGGCTCGGGCGGGCAGAAGGCTATCTGCCGTGCCGCTGCCGGGGCTGGTGGGGCGTGTTCCCGCGGAGCGTTTTCCCCTTCGGTTCGCGTTCCCTATCGTTTTCAATAGTGAGTGTGCATGGAACGTCGGTGCCGCTGCACCCGATAGGGTTTATGGGTTTCAGGCTGCGAAGATGACATTTGTTTTTCGCTCCCGTCGCCGCGTCGTGTTGACAAGGTGTTGATTTAGCTTTAGGAATGGTTTGGTCACATGGTCCTTCGCGTGTTGTTACGGAGGTACAGTTTAAGGTCGGTTTGGGCTTTGCATTCTCCCCCCCCCCCCCCCCCCCTCGCTGCGCCTCTTCGTGACCCAAAAGAAGGGTTATAAGAACCGGGACGTGTGTTCTGCCTCATCCCTTCGCCCGGCGCTTCGAGCCTCTGACCCGCTCCCGCGGAACTTCGCCCCGCTCCACTTCGGCCACGGGAGACGTTCAGATGAGCCTCAAAAGAGGGGGGAGAGAAAGACAGAACGCTGCGGCGGGGAGAGGAGAGGAGCGGCGGAGGCAGGCAGGGAGCGGAGGGGCCGCGGGCGCGGTGCCCGGCGCGGGAACGGGCGGGGAGCGGCGGGGGCGAGCGGCGGCTCAGCGCAGCTCCTCGCCCCGAGTCGACGTGGAGAGAGAGAGGCCCCCGCGAGGATCCGAAATGGCCGAGGCTCGGGAGGAGCCTCCCGCGCTCGCCTCGGCCCGGCTCGGCCCCGCACCGCGCCCCGCGCCCCTCGAGGCCGAACCCCCCCCACCCCCCTTCCCCGGCGGCTCCCGCCGCCCTCCCCCTGCCCGCCCTTCCCCTCCCCTCCCTCCCGTCCCCTCCCCTCGCCGCCGGGCTCCCAGACCCCCGCGGGCCGCTCTTCGCCTCCACCCCCTCCGCCAGCCCCCGGGCCCCGCGTCCCACCCCCCGGCCCGGCTCGGCTCGGCCCGGCCCACCCCCCCGGCCGCCCCCCCGCCCGGCTCTCGCGTGTTCCCAGCGGTGGCAGGATGCCAAGTGTAAGTGTAAGTTGCTATAGCAACCCCCTCGGAGAGCGGAGCGGATCCGGATCGGCACCGAGCGGCAGCCGCGGCCGCCCGGACCCCCTCGCGGCCCGGCCCCGCCGCCCGGTGCCCGGCCCCGCCGCGAGGTGCGTGTCCCCCCCCCCGCCCTCCCCCCGCCTCCCCTCCCCGCTCTCCGGAAATGCCAGGGCAGCCGCACCGGGAGGCGCTGGTTCCCCTTTGTGCTGCTCGCCGGCAGCCCGGTGCCCGGCCGGCCCCGCTGAGCTCCGCGCCGCGCCGCGCCGGCAGCCCCGGCTCCGAGCCCGGCGCCCGGCGGAGAGCGTCCGCGCCTCCACGCGCTGCGCCCGGCCGGCTCCGCGCCCACCGCGCTGCGCCCCGCACGGCCCGGCTCGGCCCCCGCCGCCGCCGCCCTCCGCCGGGCCCCGCACCTGGGAAGCGGCCCCGCTGAGCGGCCCGCACCGGCCGTGTGTGTTGCAGAGCCGCCTCGCCCCGCGCCAAAATGCACCGGACGACCAGAATCAAAATCACCGAGCTGAACCCGCACCTCATGTGCGTGCTGTGCGGCGGGTACTTCATCGACGCGACGACCATCATCGAGTGCCTGCACTCCTGTGAGTACCGCGGCACCGCGGCACCGCGGCTCGTCCTGGCGGCGGCCCTACGGTCTTTGTTAAAGGCGCAATATATGTGCTCTAAGCGTCGCCTTTTCATGTTAATCGCGGCCGATTTGAGTATTTGTTTAGCTTAAGCGGCGCGCTGCTGACAATGGCCGATTCCCGGCCGCATAGTTTAGGAGATCGCACCTCTCTCTGTCTATGCATGCTCGGTGTCACCTCCGACCGTCGCTAAAGGCTCCCGTGTTTGCCTTGCAGTCTGCAAGACGTGCATCGTGCGGTACTTGGAGACGAGCAAGTACTGCCCGATCTGCGACGTCCAAGTGCACAAAACCCGGCCGCTGCTCAACATCAGGTAGGGGCGGGCACGCCGCGCGGGGCCGCGCCGTTGGGCGATCTTATCTCCGCGTCCCGATTTCAATCTGAAAGGAGCCGTGAATTTACGGGCTGCCTCGCGGCCAGGCGCTCTCTTTGGACTTTTGTCATGGATGGAAGCTGAAGGTTCCGCCGGGTGCGAGCGGAGTCGCGTCGGGCTTTGCGGAGGGAGGCTGCGGCGGGCACGGTGCCGTCCCCGCGCCTCACAGCGCCCGCAGCTCCCGTCGCCGCTTGCCGTTTCCCACGGCCAAACCTCGGCCCCCCAAACTTACCGGAACTCCGGCAGCCGAAAGCTGAACCCTTTCGGCATGCTTCTGCTGCCAGAAGCGTTTTGTCCGCGCCGTTCCTTTCTGCCGCTCCTCGTTTTCTGTGGAGGAATTGTAGATTTAGGCAGAATGATTTTTCGGCGGCACTGCCGCGGTAGACCCGGCTTTAGTTTTACAGCGGTGCTCAGAGCTGTGTTAGTTTGATTTTAAGCTCCTGTAAGCTGCGTTTTATGGGCGGCCTCCCGCGAGGCCGGGAGTCCCGCCTGCTGTTGGCAGAGGTTACACGGCAGGAGCTGCCGCTCGCATCGAAACGCTGCTTCGTGCGCTCAGCACTGTGCTCAATGCTTCTTTCCAGGTCAGATAAAACTCTCCAGGATATTGTGTACAAGCTCGTGCCGGGCCTTTTCAAAAGTAAGTACCAAAAAGCAGAAGAAATACCCCGAACCCAGAACTGCTCTTCCGCATCCCTGCTGGGAGCTGCAAGGAGGTTCTGATGCCCCACGTGTTTTTTTCCCCAGATGAAATGAAAAGAAGAAGGGATTTCTATGCTGCTCATCCGTCGGCTGATGGTAAAAGCTTCTCACTCCCGACCCTAATCGATGGCGCGTTGCCCCCGGTGCTCTACTCTTTCCTTTTTAACTCACAAGCGCTGTGTTGTGTTGTCGGGGTGGAATTTTAAGAAGTAAATTCAGCATGATAAAAGTTTGCTGCTTTGGCGGTTCAGTAGATTTAATCGTAATCTCACCGTGGGGATTTTTTTCTTTTCCTCCTCACCGAGAATTGCCCTTCTTCCTGATTTGAATTTCAAAATGTAAATTATTGTGGAAATTTCTGCGCAGCTGCCAATGGCTCTAATGAAGACAGGGGAGAAGTGGCTGACGAAGACAAAAGAATTATAACAGACGATGAGATAATAAGCTTATCCATTGAGTTCTTTGACCAGAACAGGCAAGTTCCTGAGTGGCAGTATTTTATGCTCACCTGACCGATAGCAGCTCTTTGTTATTTGTTGTAATTGTTTCATTTCTCCTCGCAGACTGGAACGAAAAGGAAATAAAGAGAAAGAAAAATCAAAGGAGGAGGTAAATAACTTTCCTTTACCCCAGAGAAATGTGACACAGCCGCGAGCAGTTCCTCGTGGGTTTGTAGCTGGGAAAAATAGCTGGTTTGTGACGAGGACAAAAGGAGTGCACCTCCCAGCGCTGTGGGTTTCCTGCAGCCCCACGTGCTGCCAGCTCCTAGAAACAGCAAGTAGCGAATGCTGGCAATGTCACTCTTAAAGTTGAATCTGATTTTTTCTGTGTGTGTGATTTTGTAATAAATAAATCATTTATTTATTTATTTTAGTCAGCCTGTAATGCATATGCATTGTTGAAAGGGATGTAGTGTGAGATGTAAGTCTTCTTTGGTAAAATCAGTGGCTTTTTATTTTTTTCTGGAGCTATGATTTACCATGTCGTTCCGTTGTCCCTTAGAAGAGCAGAAATTGCCGTATTGCAGTTCTTAATTGAACAATGTGCATTTTTAAAATGTCACCTATGATGTTAAGAGTGCAGCTTTGGTGACCCGTGCCCTTTGTTGTGCCGCTAGGTGAATGACAAGAGATACTTGCGCTGCCCGGCAGCAATGACAGTGATGCATCTACGAAAGTTCCTGCGGAGCAAGATGGACATCCCCAACACTTTCCAGGTACTTTGCTGCTCCATCCCTGCTAATGCTGCTGGCATCCTACATGCTTTGGGTTTCTGGCCGTGTATGTGTGGAGTTGGCAGCATGCTGGTGAGAGTGAGGGTGTTATTTAAAATACCTCGTGGAGGGTTTGGCCGTGCTGCAGATATTGAGATGTGAGGGGATTAATTGATCTTTTTAGTATACGTGAAAATTCCCAGTTCCCTTTGTGCTGGGCCCGGTGCTTTGGAGCGCTCTGAGGCTGCCTTCAGCACAGAGCCGCACGCTGACACCGGGCTGCACCTCCCGGCAGATCGACGTGATGTACGAGGAGGAGCCCCTGAAGGACTACTACACGCTGATGGACATTGCCTACATCTACACCTGGAGACGGGTAATGTCTTGGTGGCACGCAGCGGCCTGGCGGGGCGGTTCCTGGGGTTCTGACGGGTCTCTTGCCTTGCAGAACGGCCCGCTGCCCCTCAAGTACCGCGTGAGGCCCACCTGCAAGCGGATGAAAATCGGCCACCAGCGAGAAGGCCTCAGCAACAGCGGCGAGCTGGAGAGTGACTCCGGCAGCGACAAGGCCAGCAGCCCGGCCGGGGGGCTGCCCTCCACCTCCTCCTGCCTGCCCAGCCCCAGCACGCCGGTCCAGTCCCCCCACCCGCAGTTCCCACACATCTCCAGCACCATGAATGGCACCAGCAGCAGCCCCGGCAGCAACCACCAGTCCTCCTTCACCAACAGAGCACGGAAATCCTCCATAAACGGCTCCTCGGCCACTTCGTCCGGCTGACAGCCCGGCCCCGACCCTCCTCTCTATAGATCTCTCATGCCATTACAGCTTTATAGATGCTAATACACGTGACTCTCGTCCAAACTGCTTTCTTTTGTAGTGACACTGAACTTGGCTATAAAAGGCGAACTAGGTGACATTTGCTGTGGACGTTAATTGCGACGCGAGATTGAAATGTAAATGGTTTCCAAAGGACCGGGAAGCAAACAGAAGTGACACCTGGGTGTGCTGAGTGCTGCGGGGCCCTCAGCCCGACCGAGCTGGTAGAAGCCCTGGGATATAGCTGGTTAACCCAGACTAACTCCTCCACCGCGTTCTCTTCGATTGTTATTGTTATTATGCCGTTTTGTGAACCTGTAGAAAGCAAGTGCTTTTTCATCTTGAAATTCGACGAAACAGAAAGGATATGCATAGAATAATGCATATATGTAGCCATGTCACTGTGAATAACAATTTTTGCGTATTAGCCATTTTGATTCTTATGTTGCATCCTTAATTCTCTGTTGCTGCACAGAACCGATCAAACGAAAAGTAAACTTCAGTTTTACAATCTGTATGCCTAAAAGCGGGTATTACCGTTTTATTTACTGACTTGTTTAAATGATTCGCTTTTGTAAGAATCAGATGGCATTATGCTTATTGTACAATGCCATATTGGTATATGACATAACAGGAAACAGTATTGTATGATATATTTATAAATACTATAAAGAAAATATTGTGTTTCATGCACTCATGATATGGTTGTTAAATTTCAGAACCGGTTCGACCCTTGCAGATGCCGCCTGGTTGAGCTCTGCTCGCACTGCCATAGAGCTGCAGCGCTGAGGAAGCACAGCCACTCTGATAACCTGGAGGCGATTGCCAATCCCGAAAGCATTTGACTGCCTTTGTCTTTTTTTTTTGTTGTTGTTGTTCCCCCAAGTGGTCTATTTTACTTTACCAAATGTTGTTGAAGTGATGAAGTGAAGGAAAAAAAAAAAAAAAAAGCAAAAAAAAAAAAAAAAAAAGCAAAAAAAAGCAAAAAAAAAAAACCAACAAAAAAGTTAAGGGAGATGAAAGTAATTGACGTGCTTGATTGCCTTTTTATTACTTGGTGTGGTGGGGACTGTGTTTTTAAAAGCACACGGAATCATTATAGAAGCCATAAACTATTTGGTATAAATTTTAAGGAGCCAGCAGTTCGCTGGGTGAAGGCATTTTATCTAAATTTCTTTTAATATATACGGATATGGTACAGTACTAACTTCATTAGAGCTTAACAGGTACTTGACTCCTTCGATAAATTGCGGAGAATGCCTCCTCGGGGAGGGCCGCCAGTGGGGGCGTTTCCTGGGGGCTCCTGAGGGTTTGGTTTGTTCAGCAGAAGGAACTTTTCTGACACCAAACAGAATGGCCCGGAACACTTTTCAGTTTGTTCTTTGCTTTGGTCGAACTTCGTGTGTGTTCATCACCCACCAGTTATACATTTGTGAGGGTGTTTATTCTATATGGATATTGTTTCATGTTTGTACGGGAAAATTGTAGTTAAACATTTCATTGTCTCCAGTCTGCAAAAGAAGCACAATTCTATTGCTTTGTCTTGCTTATAGTCATTAAATCATTACTTTTGCATATAAATTGCTGTTATTTGTCCCGCTTGTTTTTATAGACCAGGTGATTGCAAACCCTCCACAAGGTTCTTGCTTATTGATGTATAATGTCTTGTTAAACAAGAGTTGATATTTTTTCCTGTAGTAAACATGTACAGTTCGATTTCAACGGTAAAAAACTTCAGTTTTATATACACGAATAACTTTCATTTATAGTTGATCAAAGAAATAAACAAATAAAAGGGATAATTCATTGAAAAAAGAGCAGATGAACTTTGTCGGTAACGCGGCGTCGAAGGAGAGACATACTGCTCTCGTTGCAGTCTGTCGGGTCGGACGAAAGCTGGGCAATGAGTGGAGCGGCGCGGCAGTGCCAGGCAGCCCCGCAAGGCTCAGTGCCGTGGCAGCCCCGCAAGGCTCCGGCAGTGCCGCGCCGGCTGCGGCGCTCGCAGCGCACGGCCGCGGTGCGCCGGGCGGTGTGCCGGGCCCCGCCGGGAGCTGCGCGTCGAGCGGCATGGCTGCGAGGGCGGAGAGCGGGGCAGGGCCGGGCTGGAGGAGCGCGGAGAGAAGCTGCGGAGCCGCGGTTGTGTGTAAGGTGCTCCGTGCGGCCGTGTCTCGGCGCGGTTCCCTCGGCTGTCGGCTACACGCTTCGTCCTGTCGGAAGCGGTACGCGTCAAACCCAGCCTCGAGCCTAAAGCAAAGCGCTGCGCGTTACGCACGGTCTCAGAACGGTGCTCTGTTTGTACCGGGAGGAGCTGAAAATCACCGCTGTCCGAGTTTAAATCAAACTTCTCGTCGTGAAGTCTCCGTGAAGAGCCAGGCGGTGACACGGGATAGATGCCTCCCTCCGAGGGCCGTTCAGCTCTCCGCCTTCTCTCCGCTCCTCCGCCAGAAGTGGAGCGGCCGCCGCAGCCCCTCCCGCCGCGCCCCCGCAGCCGCCGCCGCTCGGGCTCCCGCGCGGGGCTCGGTCCGGGAGCGGGGCAAGAAACTCAGCCGGGCGCTGCGCGGCGTTCTTCTGCGAGAAGACAGAGGGCGGGGGTCTGCGGCAGCGCTTGCGGGTTCCCGCTGCTGGAAAAGAGCTCCCAACCAACCGATCGTGACAGGAGGCTGGTCATCCCCCGACGTTTCATTTGTTGGGATCGGGGAAGAAAAGCCGAAGTTCGCGGGATTGTAGGAGCGCGTTCAGCAACCTGGCCGAATAAAAGCAGGGGCGGGTGTGGTGCTGACTGTTTTCGGCTTTCCGCCCATTCTGACTGCTCGCGTCTCCCTACCGGGCTCTGGGGATGGCGGGCTCGGAACGGGGCATTGGCAGGAGGAGATCCGGGGCAGCGGGCAGGAGGCTGCCGGAAAGGCAGAGGAAGGCTGTGAGGAGCCTGGTTCCCCCCGGGGCGCGCACTGCGGTCGGAACGCCGCGTCTCTCTCGGCTCGGAGCCGTGTCTGTGGCGAAAGCGGGAAGATGCGGGGGGCCCCGCTCTCTCCGAGAGGCCCTTCCCGGCTTTTTGGTGATGGAGAAGGCTCTGAAACGCTCAGGCGGGGACGACAGGCGTCCTGCCGGGCGGAATGCGTTGTTTTTCCTTTTTCCCCGCTGCCGTCGAGGACGTGCCGCTCGCCCCGGGCAGCCCGGTCCTGTCCCGCTCGTTTCGCTGCGGATGCTCCAGGTCAAGGCGCGACAGGATAGGCTCGCGGACCTACCCCTCAGCCCTCACCCCGCGAGTCCTTAGCCCCTGCCTCGCTCTGTCCCGCGGGCTCGGAGCACTGCCCGTCCCCTCTGGCCGCCGGCGAGGTCCGCGGAACTCCCGCACATCCCATCCACGAACCGTACCGCTCTCAGCCCGGTGTGGCGGCGGCACCTCGCGCCCTCCCAATGTTCAGAGGGTGAAATTCGGAGACAATGTTTACCCAGCCAAGTGTTTCCTGTTTCCGCTGTTAATTTTTAACGTCCTCGCTTCTACTCTGGGTACTTGAAACGGATTTCCTTCATTTTACTACAGACTTTCTTTTTCACGATCTCTCCAGAGCCGCGTTTGTTTTACAACCGCGGAGATAATAAACAACAATAACAAGAAGAAGAATGAAGGGCGAACCGGAGCGGCGGGGCGGCACGGAGCGGGCACAGCCTCGGGGCCGCAAAGAGAAGGAGGCCGCCCTTGGGGCCGCGCAGACGGGGCGGGAGGCGGCCGCGCACCGCTCCTCTCCGCGCCGGCGGGGCCGCAACCGGCTGTACTGGGGCGGCCGCATCTCCGCCGCCGCGGAGCGGAGCGGAGCGCGGCCTCCGCCCGGGCAGAGGCCATTTTGCGCCTGCGCAGCTCTCCCGCCTCGCGCCTGCGGAACTTCCCCCGCGCTCCGCCGGATTCGAAAGGGACCCGCGCAGGACCCGCGCAGCACTGCGCACCCGGCAGTGGGGCACCCTGTTTCCCCTCCCGAGGCATCCGCAGAGCCCGACGGCTCCGCGCCGGCCTTTCCCTCGCCACCTCCGCGCTAGGTGCTCGGGGCTCGCAGGCTGTGCAGCTGGTTTGTTGCTAGTGGCAACCACACGACAGCGATTTGCAGCTCGTTCTGCTGCCGGTGCCTCTCGTTCCACCTTCTTGCGCACACCGGCACGTCGCCGGAGGGTCCTCACTTTCCAGCCGCGAGGACAACGGTGGGGCTGGCAGACGGGGCGGGCGCCGGGCATCGCGCGGATTTTGCGTTTCCCCCGTTCGTTTGCGAGCTGCCCGCGGCCGCAGCCCGGAGCCAGGGTGGGCGAAGCGATCGTGGGACCCCGTAGGGAGGTGCAGGCAGCGCGCACCCGTAGCCCCAGCGGTGGACACGAAGGGAGAGCTCACTCCTTTCCACTGCCCGAACAAACGCGGCTCCGGCTTTCGGTTTTGGACCGTCTAAAAATATTTATTTTGCATTATTATTGTTATTATTTTGATGGTACTGCAGAGAAGCCGTCGGTTCCAGGGGAAACCAGAGGTGCAACCATCCGCAGGTGGCAAAAGGGCTAAGCCCCGGCAGCTGGCATTTCCTGGCACCATCCCGCAGACAACCCGAAACACTCTGCCCATTTCCCATCTATTTCTCTCTCATCGTTTTTGTTCTGCCTTTGCCCACCGTGGTGGCGACGCACAGCTCCCCACCGGCAGGAGCCGTGCGACGGTGGAACCGCGGCAACACATGGTAATGTCCTCTTCGGTGGGGAAAAAAGAGAAGTCCTCTTCCCAGTGCCCCGACTTCGATGCCTTCGCCCCACAGAACTACTTCGTTCCATAGGAGAGTCCCACAAATGGAACCCGATGCCGGGAGCGCGGGGTGGCACCGCGGGACACCGAGAGCCACCGGGAGCCGTGCGGAACAGCTGTAGCGGAGTGGGCTGCGGGACAGCCCCGATGAAGTCCCGCCTGGAGCCGGGTTGGTCATGACAAAGCCGACCTTAGGCTGGAAAATTAAACAATTTCTTGCAACGGTTCAAATATTTCTCTTGCAGTGCATGACCTATCCCGGGTTGCATACCCTTCGCTCAGCGATGGAGCGTCTCATTCCCCAACAGTCCGACCACTCGTGACCCCCCATTCAGCAAGCCAAGCACTCGAACCCCGAACCGCGGGGGAAAACCCCGGGCTGTGCGCGTCGTCCTCCCACCGGCACGCGTTAAAATCTCTTTTTTGCAAACCTATTTTTTTGCTTAGAGGTGGAACCATCCGCCCGACGGGGACACTCCATGGGAACACCCCGTGGGACATCCCGCGGGCACATTCCACAGCCGCCGTGCGGTGCGGCGGGACACGTCGCCTTCTTTCTGCCGGAGCCGTAATAGTAGCGGCCGCATCGCGGTACCGCTGGGCACGGGCTGTCGGGGGACGTCAGCTGAGAGGCGACGGCCGCGGAACACCCCCGGCCGTGCCACCGCCCGGCGCCCCGGCCCTCCAGAGCCCCACGAATACCTTTACCGTCCACCTGGCCGGGGAAAAAAGCTGCGCCCCGGCGCCCTCCGGCCGCTTTTCCCAAGGAATCAAAGGCGAGGGTAAGGCACAGCCGCCAGAAAGCTAGACGCGATACCGATCGGGACATTTGGTGGCTGTTCTCCCGTCCCTGCTTATTTCTGAAGCCGACGCGCCCGCTCACGGCGACGTCACAGCCGTCAGTGATTTTCCGTTCTCGGTACTTTTGCGAGAACTCCGGCGACGTTTCCGCAGCCGCGTTCGCGCGGCGTTTGGCCCCGCGATGCCGTCCGCTCCGTGCGCTGCTGCGGCCACGCAACGGCCCCGCGCGGTGCGGGGCTGCGCTGCTCCGAGCGCCGGGTTCACGGCGAAACAGAGAAATGAATCGATCGGCGATCGGCGCAGCTGCTTTTGGAAAATAACCCCGCGAGCCATTCATCACTGTTTGTTTATTTATTTATTTTTAAATTTGAGTTACTTAAGAACAGAAATAAGCGCACGGCAATGTGTTTAGCAGCTGTTCCCTTCCTGAGTCCACATGGCGATAATTTCTCCAAATATTTTTGTGACAAACGGCCCCGGCGATCCCATCCTACCCGCCTCATCTCCCCGCGCCCGCTCCGTTTGTTTGCTCCCGGGGAGCGACGTTGGCGTTAAGGGCGGCGGGCGGCGCGAAGCCCTCGGCGGCCCCGGCACGGATCCCGTGCGCTCGCCGCTGAGCGCACCCGGGGATCGGGGGGTTAAAACTTCGGCGACTTTCTTCCACTTCTCCGAACTTTTCCAATGAATTTTCCCTCCCGACTTCGAGCCGCGCGCCACAACTTTTCCTCACCGCCCACCGCACGGGGCGGCCCCTCGGGGTCGGCCCAGTCCGAGCCCCGCGAAGCAGCACGAGGCCCGCGGTGTCCCTGCGGCTGCCCTCGGGAGCTCGGGCCGGTGTCGGCGGGAGCCGCTCCACGCGGCGCTACCCGCAGCTGGGCCGGGGCGGCGAGAACTGGCAGAGAGAAAGAGGGAAAGAAAAGAAAAGAAAAGGAATAAAAGAAAGATAGCGAACTAAAAGGACCCCGCGAGAAGCACGGGGTGCTGCGGCCGCCCCGCTTTTCCTTTCTTTTCCCCCCCCCGCGGGGCGACGGCACCCTCAGCAAGCGAGGGCGGCTGCTGACCCCGGCCCGGCCCCGAAGGACTCCGCGCTCCGCCAGCAGCTCCGCGCACCACGCCGGGACGGGGCGGGGGCGGGGAGGGCGGGGCGATGACGTCACACTCCGCGGTTAGGCCCCGCCCCCCGCGCCGCTTCCGCCCGCCCGGTTGCCGCGGCGACGGGTACACGGCGCGGGCGCGCGGTCTCCGCCATGAGCCAGCGGCGGGTCTTGCAAGGTAGGCCGGGGCCGGAGCCGGGGCCGGGGCCGGGGCGGCGGGGCCGGGGTCGGGCGCTCAGCCGCTCACCTGCCGCCCCCGCGCTGCCGCTCGCAGTGTTCGAACAGTACCGGAGCGCCCGGACGCACTTCGTGCAGGCGGTGGCCGAGCTGTCGGCGAGGCCGCAGAACATCGGGACGCTGCGGGACGCAGGTACGGCACGGGGCGGTGGGAGCGGCCGCGGGGTCCCCGGAGCGGCCCCGGGTGCTTCTCCCGGGGCCGCGGCCGTATTAAGCGTTTTATTTCGGGCTCCGCCATCCGGCCGCGGTCTCGCCGCGCCTTTTTGCTCTAAGAAAACTTTCTCAGCTCGATCCGCTTCTGCACGGCGGTGCAGTGCGGCAGTCCCGGTGCGGGCGGCTCCGCTGGGCGCCGTGCCGCCCGAGCCCGAGGGATGGCTGTGCAGTGAGCGGCCGGGGCCGCTCGCGGCTTCCTGAGCGAGCGGGGCGAAAGAAACGGTCGGCGATGAGTGAGCTGACCGACTGGTCGGGAAGGGCTGCGCTTGGCTAACCGAGCGGGGTTGGGAGATCGGCGGCGCTTCGGTTTGTCCCGGCTCGGTTTGTAGGGTTTGCGTCCCGCATCCCAGACGGCTGTCAGCCTCGTCCGAGGCGCGGGCAGAACAAACGCACGAAGGAAACCGATGCCGCGAATACTTCCAGCTTCTGGCTGCCGGGAACCCAGCTTTCCGTGAAAATGGTTTTGCTGAGGATCTCTCGGTTAAGGAGCCATTTGCGTGGGCCTGCCGCACCGCCTTGCTGCTCCGTTTCTTTGCTTTTTCATTTGTTTCATCTGTTTTTCTTTTTTCTTTTTAAATCTTTTTCGTATTTCTGTGCCACTGCTTTACACAAATTTACACAAATTACCCACATCTACCGAAGGGACAGCTCAGCCATGCAGGCAGTTTAGGACTTATTCGCAAGGAGAAGCCTCACCGTGCCTGTTTATAGTTCTGATTTCTGTCTGCTTGCGGAGCTCCCATTCGGATGCAGCTCTTACAGTGTTTAAAAAATGCAGAAAATTTCTATTTTAAGAAAGCAGTTGAAGTGCCAAGCTAATTTTACTTCCATTGTATTGCGTGAACTTAAAGTAGTCACTTGTAGTCTGGTGGGCAGCTTTCTTTAGCACTGCCTTGTTGTGAGGAGGAAACGATCACTGAGAGGCCACAGACTGTGCCGTGCCTTGGTCTGAGAGCTGGCTGCACGAGGATCCGCTCTGGGGTCACGGTGTGCAAATGTGCTTTTGTGAGCCAAGGAGAATGGAAAGCAATTCTCTACTACTTAGCTGCTTTCCCATAGGGTTGGAATCGATTTTTGGTTGCTAGAAGAGAGGGAAATGTCTGCAAAAACAGTCCTTCCTATTATTACTTATTTGAGTGACTGAGGCCCACAAACATTTTACTCTCTCTCCCCAGCCTATGCTTTTAAAACTTAAAATTGAAGTTACAATTACAGTGGTAACTGTTATCCTGATCTTTTCTGAATATGCTAGAAACAGGCTTCAGAACCTTGCTCTAAGTGACAAGTGGTTGTGTGCTGTCAGAAAGACCCAACACAAGCAGCAAGGTGCTGCAGATCTCTCCATCGCAGCAACTTGATAAAGAGAGGTGTCTGTTTGCACAAGTATCTCTGTTGAAATCCATATATAAACGAGTTGGGGGGCCAATATAATATTCTGGTAAAGGAAGTTCATTATTCTTTGGGAAGCTCACTGTTTCAAGAGGATGCAGGAAGTTTTTGCCTGCTGTCATTTTCCATTGGCTGTGGGAGCCTGGGGCACTTGGAGGGATTCTCCTGTTGGATCACAGGAGTTGTCAGTGCTGAGGTCTTTCCCTCAGCAGAAGCAGAAAGCAGCTCACAGTCACTTGAACTGGAACAAAATTGAGCCCTTAAAATTTACTGTATTCTACGTTTGTATTGTTGGCTTACGTTTCTGGAACGGCCAAAACTCACGCTGGCAACTGTGAAATATCAGTGCTCAAGGAATAAACATCTGGTTCAATTTTTAACAATTCCTTTGATAAATACTTAGTATCTCATGAAAAAGAAATAGAAGTTTGAGACCATTTCGTTCTTTGTGGAGGTATCTCTGGGTATCAAGCTAGCAGTGCACAAGACAGAAACATGTTAGTGCTGTTCTTGACCTCACTGTGCAAGGAACCATTGGAGCAGTTCCTTTTGGAAGACTTGCTCCTGTTCGTCTTCAGCAACTCTCAATTTTTACTGATTTGATTTTGTTCAGTTTGCTTCTTATGGTTAAATACTGCTATGAATATTAACTGTAAGATTTGTCCTTTGAATGTTTGATCAGTTGCTGGGAAAAAAAAATTATTTTCCAAGCCTCCTAAACATTTTCTGTTTGGTAAATGTAAGTTTGGAACAGTAACAGGCAATTATCTGTTCAGACCTCATTTCTGGCAGGATCATGTTGGGAGAAGCTACTCTGGCAGGAACTGATTTAAACAAATTCTTTAGGAATAAACCTATTTCTCTGACAGCTGCAGCTCATCAAGTTTGGTACCGGAATGCCATGTTGAGCTCCGTCTCCTCTGCAAGAAGCTGACCATTCTCAACTGTAGTGGCAGATGAACTTGAGCCCTCTTTCTTGTGCTGAGATTCAGGCAGCTTTTGGTCTTTTAGAAATATCAGGAGAACACCTGAACTGGTTCCAGTATGTTTTGAAGGCTGGTGGTCCCCAAGGGCCTAATTCTGTTTTCTTCATCTGCTTTGGGAGGTGCAATACTGTAAAGTGTTCCATTAATATCATTTTAATGGAAACGTTTACATTTCACCATTAATAAATGCATCAGATTAAGACTTGTATTATTTATGTATATTCATTTTTGTATTCTCCCATGATCTGAATTTAGTATTTATTTTTGCATCAGAGCTTATGATGATGGGATCTTTGCTTTCAGTGCTTTGCTTTTCAAAGTTATTTAAGAATATTATTGTAATTAAGAAGCAGTTTTAGTTCAGCAATTCAGTTTTTGACCTTAAAGATACTCATGAGATCAGCTCTTTGCCTTTCTGGGGCAGTGGGTGTCATAGAGAAGGCTAAGTCCGAGGTGTGGAAAAAGAAACCTGTACCCGTGTGGCCAAGGAGCCTGGGACGTTGGGTGCTGGCATCCTGCACACCCAGCTTTCCCTCTCATTTTTGCCAAGGTTGTACTTTTAATGCCTCGGGCAGATCTCTTCCAGTTTTCTGTTCTTCAGTCATGCCTACTTACTGACCAGCCTTCAGGGCTGTGGGAACCAACTTCCAAAATGTCAGTGTAAAGGAGGGCACTGTGGCAAATCCTTGGGCTGTGGCAGGGTTCCTCTTCCTCCGTGGCCTTGTTCTTTTGCAGCTCAGGGGTGGTGCTGCAGGAGGTTTTCTCTCCCAGCCCCAGAGCTATTCCACTGACTATGGGTTTTAAAAGCTGCATTTCCAAAGCTTTGGGTTGTTACAGGCATCCTTATTGGTAAGAGAAGGCTGTTCTGATTTATTTCCCTTATCCAACTACGTGGAGTCTTTTTTGCTTTTCTCTGACCTGCAGTTATTCAAGTTTCATGAGGGCTTTCAGGGGCTTAGGGAAAGAGAGTATGAGGATTCTGACTGACTTTCATGTATCATCCTCCCCCCACCTTTCTCCCCCCTTCCCACCCCCTCTCCCCCCCCAAAAAAATGCCCAAAACAAAACCCCAAAACCAAACAAACAAAAACAAGGAAGCAACCCTAACAAAGTCTGCTATCTCTGGAGTAGCAACTGTTTGTCTGGAAACTTGGAACGAAAAAACTTGGAATCTGCTGCTGCCCCAAGTGTGCCTTTTTCTTTTTTTCCTACCTCCTTTCCAGATAGGCAGCAGCCAGCTCTTGCTTGCTGAAAGGAAGTGCATCAGGCCTGGGCACAACAGCTCCACTTGAGGAGCCCGTTAAGGGTAATTCAGCTCCTAAGTGTGACATTCTTTGAAACAATTCTGAGTGGGAAACCGAGGATGGAAAGGGGAATCAGTCCTTACCAGAGGTCGGGCAAGGTTATATGGTGCAAGAGAGAATATTTGGCAGTAATTCTCTGCTACCTTCTTTCTGAGTTGCTGGTGGGAACTCTTCCAACACAAATCCAGTCTAACAGTCTAAACACCTTATTTTCTAGTTAACTCTGTGTTGCTGCTGCCTTTGAATTAGACTTAATGAATTCCCTACTTCTGTCACAAAAGGCTCCTTCAGAAGGTGACCAAACAGTTCTCCTAAAATTTCAGGCACCAAAATGCTGTGCTACTGCTACTGTGCTGCTCTATGGCCCTATTTGTGTGGGTCAGTGGTAGAGGCAGGAAGACACTGCTGGAAGGTTCTCACCAATTTTCTTGCTGTATGATAGACTTACAGATATTTGAATTCAACTCAGAAAGCTGATAGGAATCCTGGTATGGACTTGTTTCAACAGAAGGGGTGGGCTTTGCTCTGGACAGGACATTCAGGAAGGAGATGAAGCGGAGGAGCTCAGCAGAGGCAGCAGTACCTCAGGTGGAAGCAGCTGCGCAGGCCCTGGGGCAGGCAGCTCTATCAGGTGAGCACAGCGGTCCTTTCCAGTGCTGTCTTCAGCACTCATCTCTGCTTCCCTGTAGGTGTTTTAGAGGAGACCGTCGCTAAGCAGCAGTTCTTACATTTGCAAAGTTAACTGTTCTTCTAAGTGCTACGGAGAGAAATATTCGGTTTACTGAAGATGTAAATAGGAAAATGAAGCAAATGAAAATAATGAATCTAATGAAAACTTCTCAAGCAGCTGGTCTTGTTGTGGTATCTGATTCAGAACTGATGAATAGCAACTTCATGCAGGAGGAGAAACTAGTTTTAGAAAATGTGGAAATTGGAGGTAAAGCTTTTAATTAAAGTCAATGCACAGTCATAATCTTGGTTTATATACATCCCTCAATTCTCAATTTGATATCAGTGTAAGGCTTGCACAGCAATAAGAATTGATTTTTCTTTTTCTTGTTACACTAAAGCTCTTGTCATGATAATTATTTGGTCACTGCCTTTTCTCATATTCAGACATCACTCTGGGAAAATACATTCTCCTTGAGAACCAGTACAGTTTCTTTTTCTTCCGAGATCCTTTTAATCCTTTCACTCTTCTATCAGCTCTTCTTTAGTGTTTTCTTCAAACAGTAACTCCTATCCCACTTTTTGTCTCTATCCTCACTTTCAGTTGCAGCACCTAAAATAGTCTGTAGTAGGACGTTTGTGCTGACACTCAGATGTCACTGGCAAGCTTTATGTGCTTTATTCTACAGATAAATGTCTGTCTGTGGTCATGGTGAGACATGCTGCATGGCAGCATTTTAAAACATGCTAAAAAGCCTTGATCCTGAAAAGTGAAGTCTGTATCAGCTAGTCTTGAAAATGCAAATCATGTAAATCTAATTCTTACGTCAACTCAAGGTGTATGGCCATTTAAGCTGTCTAGCATGTGGTTTTACCTTTTGCAGTGACTAGGTATGTTGTGCAGGCTAAAAACACATTATGAGGTCTGGCTCTAGCTCATGGGTTCTTCTGCTATAAACTGATTCTGCTCTGTTTAAATGTCACTGAAGTTTAAGGCTGCCTCGAATGTGCCACCTTGGCTTTTCTAAGGACAGAACATTGCGTGTTATCACAGAACTGTAGGGGTTGGAAGGGACCTCCTGAGATCATCGAGTCCAACCCCCCTGCCAAAGCAGGTTCCCTACAGCAGGTCGCACAGGTAGGCATCCAGGCAGGTCTTGAACATCTCCAGAGAAGGAGACTCCACCACCTCCCTCGGCAGCCTGTTCCAGTGCTCCGTCACCTCACTGTAAAGAAGTTCTTGCGCATGTTTGTGCGGAACTTCCTATGCTGCAGTTTCTGGCCATTTCCCCTTGTCCTGTCTCCACTCACCACTGAAAACAGTCTGGCCTCGCCATTCTGCCCCCCACACCTTAGATATTTATAGACCTGGATCAGGTCCCCTCTCAGTCTCCTTTTCTCAAGGCTGAACAGACCCAGTTCACTCAGCCTTTCCTCATAGCAGAGATGCTCCAGGCCCTTCACCATCTTCGTGGCCCTCCGCTGGACTCTTTCCAAGAGATCCCTGTCTTTTTTGTACTGGGGAGCCCAGAACTGGACGCAGTACTCCAGATGAGGTCTTACCAGGGCAGAGTAGAGGGGGAGGATCACCTCCTTTGACCTGCTGGCCACGCTCTTTTTAATGTTATGATGTTGCCTTTATTCCCAACCACTCTAACAATCTCTATTTTGTCAGTAAAACCTACTTAAAAGAAAGTGAATCTAGTTTTTATATTTTACCTTAAGGGTTCAAATGTAATGTCTTTATAACTGTTCTGCCTGGCAGTATTTCAGTAAAGCAGGAGCAGTATGAAGAGCTGGAACAGCATGAGGTCCCTGTAAGAATTTCAGGCGGTATTTGATCATGCAACTCATTAGGAAATGAGTGTCCAACCTGTTGGCTTGCCTGTTCTGCACTGAGTGAACAGGAATTGTCTTGGGCTGTATACACAAAGGTTGCTCCAAAAGTAATGCCTCCTATTTATTTCCGTGGAAACCACACCTGATATCAAGAGCACAATAACACAGTTCAATAGAGCAAATTCTCAGCTACAAAACACTGTCTTTCATTATAGTCACCACCATTAGATATGCATTTTCACCAGTCACGAACGAGAGCCTGCATGCTGTACTCCTAACAATCTGTACCAGTGGAGATAACCCACTGCCACTGCTGCTAAAATGCACCACCCACCACCTCACTGTGCTCACATCCACTGTTAGATCTGCATAAACATTCAGCAAACATTGATGAATGTCAGTGGATGCGATTTTTTTCCACGTGGAAGAATTCAGTTCCACCCCTTTTTCTTCCTATGCACCATTCTGTCAGACTGCCCCTCTGCTGCCATCTGTCACACAGCAGCAGTGTGTATTGGAATACTGGTGGGAAAGTTCCAACACTGCTGCCATACCACCACCATCCATCTCTGGTGTTGTGGGCCAACATAATAAAATAGGAGGCAATACTTTCAGAGCATCCTTCCTAAAATATACAATATAGTTCATGTATGTAAGTAACATAACTTATTTTAATCTTTAATATATATATTTTTAAAGAAACAACAACAAAGAAAGCAAAAAACCAAGAAGTAGTGGTATACGTGACCTTGCTTTTGTGAAACTAACGCTTCACTCCCTGGTTTGATGGCAGTGGCTGTAAATCCTAGTGAGGTCTCAAGCTGTTTGTTAGAGATTTCTGATCAATATGGCATGATTGTGAAGTGAGAAAGGTTTTTCTCTGTTAAGAGAGGTCTTACAAAAGTAAAGAGACACGGTTAGATTTTTTAGTTGAATCTCTGATTGTACCTCCATACCTTCCATTTGAAAATTCCCAGTTGCAAACATTAAAACAAACTTTTTTTTGTTGTTGTTGGCAGTCTTGAAACCTATTCTCAAATCCCTCTATCAGAACAGAAAGCATGGCTGCATGTTTTTCTTTTGTTCACAGGACTGTGTTTAGCCAGTGTACTGAAATGGGAGGGCAGATGGGTCTGGGCTGTGCTGCGAGTTGTGCTGTGGGCTGGATGTGCCTACATTAGGGAGAAGGACAAGGAGATGCTTTCCTGTAGGGGATGCAGATGACTTACTAGAAGATTAGCCCTCTGTAGATGATATATTGCATTGGCACCAACTTGCGTGTCTTTCTGGTTTTGATTTCACTTATAATTTGTCCTTTAAAGTCCTTAACCCATCCTGATATGAAGTGTAACTTCCTATTGAGGCCATACCTGCTATTTGGAAGGTTCTGTGAGAGGGTACCAGTACAATGGCCAGATTCTTAAACAGGGGTTCCTGCAAAGTGCTCAATGAGTTCACAGTGGCCCTACAGTGCCGGAGGACCAGCTTCTGTCTGCTGCTGCACAGGAGGCCTTTTTCAGCCCCATGGCTTTGACAAGAGTGTGAGCAGGACCCAGCTATACCGCAGTCCTCTTTCCATAGTCTCTACGTGCATGTTCAACTCATGCATGCTATGACCGTGGCCATTTTTGGTACTTCTCTAGTGCTATTCAGACATGATTTCATTTCACTTTCCTTTTTATTGTGTGTTGCTGCAAGACCTGTGATGTTTTGACTTGTGAACATCCTGGGAGGCTGAAACCACCGGACATAGCTTGCTTGCGGTGCTGACCTTGCTAGAGCAAACTCAGTGGTGTCAGCATGGCCTCCGTGGTTAGCTTTTCACTCTCACTCTTCATCCTTCTTTTTTAGAGCCTCTTATTGACTATTAAGATATTTTCTTCTCACTGGAAGTAATATAGTTTTAACTCGTGAGAATCAGCCTGCTACTTGAGTACTTCTTCCTTTTGTTCTTTTCAGGGTGCCTTTCAATACAGAAGTGTATCATGGATATAATTTACTGTGATTTCCGTCCCTTTGGCCTAATGCTTGCTCTAATGGCCTCGGCTTGTCCTTGTTTCATTGTGTCTCCTCAACATCCAGGTGTTACCTGCCGTTAGTGATCCC
Source organism: Tetrao urogallus (assembly GCF_951394365.1). NCBI lineage: Eukaryota > Metazoa > Chordata > Aves > Galliformes > Phasianidae > Tetrao > Tetrao urogallus. The sequence continues at coordinate 34,053,045 of NC_136820.1, forward strand.
TCTGCAATGGGACTGTTGCACCAGAAGGCCTTTGGTACTTAGAAGCTTATGAGCCCTTGAGAAGTCCTGCTTTCTTCACTGGTCAGCCAGCTAAATCTTTATCTGATGCAAACAAATGTAGTGGAAAGAGCAAAGAACTGAGGCAGCTGATACAGAGTTTTTTAACTGCAGCTCTCAGTCATTTGAGTTCTGGTATAGCACTTTTGCAGCTCCATGGAGCATTGCTTTCTGGCTGAGTTTCAAAGCTCAGCAGTATTAATCCATATGGCTGGCTCTTAGAGAGGCACTGCTTTCAAAGAACTGCCGTACAAATAATTTTCTCTTTTCAGACCTTACAAATCATATACTTTGTAACTGCATATATCTTTTTTATATCCATACTGAAAAGTCTTAGTTTAACTGTAGAAATAGCCTTTATGTACAGAGTGGTCAGCCTTGGTCATCCTTGTTGCCTTTTTCTGAGCCCTTCCCAGTTCTACTCTAGGGAAGGGTATGAAATGCAGAACAGATTTATACAGCAACATAGTGATGGTCTCCAATTTGGCATCTATTCACTTCCATATCCCCATATACTTCTGTGTGCATAATTATTTTCCCACGGCTGAGCAGTGAGCTGGTGTCTCCATGAAGCTGCCTGTCCAGCAGTGGGACCTTTCTCCTGAGTGGTAGCGATGTGCTTGAAGTTCATCACTGTGGGATATTGGGATCAGCTTTCCTGTATATGTTTGATTTCACTTGCTGTTTTATTATCCAATCATTCAGTCCCTAGTTTCTTAGTTTTCCCCATTGGCACTCCCTGGAATAACCCTCGGTTACCAGTACATGGTCTCACCTCATGGCTCCTGCCCCTTCCAGATCACAGGTGAGTGCTGCAAGGCACGTGTCCATGCATGACTCGTGAAGACCTGCACTGTGACCTCCTCCCTCCTATGGCCAGAATGGAAAGTTTACACCTGCTGTTTCCCATTTTTAGCCAAACATTTATCTTTATAAGTACTCTTTTGGGCTATAACTGCTAGCGGTTCATGTCATGGTTGATTACCTCACCTATAATTTCAACAATGTGTGTATATTGCAATATCCTCAGGATACATGAGGATTTCATCCTCAGGATTCTTTCATGTTTAACTGACGAACTCTGGATTGCAGTAAAACACGTTAACATTTACAAAGTGATTAAAAAAAAAGAAGAGAGACGGCACCACCAACAAACTTTAATTCTTGTATCCGGAGTGTAAGACGTCATGGCTATTGGCCCTTCCATCAATGGTAGCTTGTAATAGACGGAATGTAATTTAGCATAATTCAAGGCAGAGGTTCTTCTGGCAGGCTGGAGGAGTGGCACAGCAGTGGGAGATCACCAGAACCTCTTGATGAGGTTTCCTGTACGTGCTGCGTTAACACGTGTATTTTATATATGTTCGTACATACCATATTTCTGTGTGATTTTTTAAAAATTTTTCACAGTTGTTTTCTACCTATGAAAAACTGCTGTGCTTCAGCAATTCTGTCCAAGTGCCAACTTCATTTCAGTGGAACACTTGCATTTCCTACAAGCTCTCATTACCTGGAAGAATAATTTAATAGATTTTTTATGAGTAAAGTTGATGTAAAGTTTAGAATAAATGATTTGAAAAACTTCTGTTTACCAAGTGGGCTTTTCTCTTCCTGGTGTAACACAGGTGTAATATCTTTGCTGAGACCTCTTTTGCTGGATGTGGTCCCAACTATCCGACAGGCTGCTGCTTTGGCTCTTGGGAGGCTTGCCTATTTTAACGATGACCTGGCAGAGGCAGTGGTGAAGGAAGGCATTCTTCCACAGCTCGTGTGTTCACTGTCTGAGCAGAATGTAAGGCATCATTGTTTTCTTAAGTAGTCATTTTTGTTTAAACTGTTGCACAGGTAAAGGGAAATCTTTCTGTATTGGCTATCTGCTGATATTCCTAGCATAGCATAGGAATGTGTGGAAGTCAGAGAGTATGCGTGCTTGAACTCCTGGGAGATCAGTGTGTGTATAACTTTGAGCTTAAACAAGTTTGACTTTAAAATCTCATCTTACCCCCCAGTGCATTATAAGAAATACACTCGTGGCATTGTTATGGTTTTAAAATATTGAGTGATATATTACAAAAAATCCCTCTTAAAAAATGAGACAATTGGAAAGCTGTAGTGAAAATTGATCGGGATTTGTCAATAATACCAAACATTTGTAAAATACATAGTAAATATTTCATTATGGATATTCAGTTTATATCTCCACACAGCCATGTGGAAATCTGTAGCATAAGAAATACCAAACCACTGATACAGGAAAATACCCTTAAGGTTTTGATCTTATTAAAAAAAATGTTACTATGCAATTGCATTGCAAATAAATCTCACAGTGTCACTTTCTCCCCTCTTGCCATTTTTCCTTCAGCTTTTCCATATATTCTAATTTTTGGTTCCTAGCCTAAATAAAGTAAAAAACAAACACTTTCAGTACAGTTTCTACTTACTGGCAAATGGAGGAGACAGCTGACAGTTAAGTCCATTGATACCATTGCCATACTCGAGTTGCAATTTTGGCTAATTACATTTCTGGGATATTATGATTTCAATGGCAATATAGTTTGGAAAAGTGTATTTTCATTATCAGTCTTCTGAAGAAGACGAATTCAAATATTCTTTGCTTTTTTTTTTCTTACATGTCTGGCCATTCCCTACACAGTTAATCAAAACAACAACAAAAAGTCTGAAAAGGTCTTAGACAAATTTATGACCATTTCAGTTAATTTATGTTTTTAAGAGAGGGAGGGAAACAACTTTTTTTTTTGTTTGTTTGTATTAAATAATTTGGAAGCCACTCCCCTGCTACAATTCAAAGCACTCACTAAATTAGCTCGACTACCCTGATTTATCTCTTCCACGTTACTGCCAGTGCTGTTGCTACATCTGTGAGATGGCTGTAATTCAGAATCAGTTGGGGCAGCAGCAAGATTAGTGTGAGGTCATGGAAATCCTACTATGTCTTGGTGACTGAGGGCAAGTGAAGGAAACTCATTATCCAGTTCATGCAGAGTTTAGCAATGCATGCAGTTTGTTACTTCCCATAGGCAAAAAAAAAAAAAAAAACCAAAAAAACCCAAACCAAAGCAAACAAAAAAAACCCCAAAACATTTGAATTTCCATTCACTCATAAACTATCAACATCTATATTTAAGGAGCTGATTCTCGGAGCACACAACAAATACTCATTCTGCTGGTTTATGGAGAATAGTTACAGGGTCACATCCCGGCTCAGTGTTTTGTCAATTAAACTGAGCAAAACAGAGTTTTACAGTATGTACTAACTGTGCCTGCAGATACAGTTTGTTTGTAAACAAATGTGTTTTGAATAACAATAAAAACAAAGAAGTGTTTTTCTTTGCCAGAAGTGTAATTACTTAACAGAAATAACGTACCCGTATTTGCACAGATGTAGACTGGTGCAAATTATTCTAGCTTCATTTATTTCAGCAAAACTGAACGTAACTTAAACTAGCTAGGGGTTTGTCCACTTGTGTCTGTACTGTTTCCCCTAACCTCTCTTCTCCTAAGATGTCTTTCTTGTAAATTACAATCATTGTATCTACTTGTAGGCCTTAACTTAGAAGTCTGGGTTTTTGGCAGTAGGGAGTTATATCTAAACTAAGCAGAGACAGGCATGCACTGTAGCACTAGAGGATGACTGCTCTTTACATGCTGAAATAATGGTGTTTGGGCCATTGCTAGCAATCAAAATGCTTGGCAGTGCCTGGATGTGGTTGAGGGGATGGCAGAAGCAGATCTCCATTGGCTCACATGAGGCCAATGTGCTTTGAGGCACATTGTGCACTGTTGCTTGTTCAGAGTCCACTTCACTTACGTATGGAGCTGTTGCAGACAGTTCTATACTGCCACACCTTAGTGCCTCGGGGAAGTTTTTCAAAGGTGTTTGGGCACCTGGCAGGAGGCACAAAAGCATTAACTTGGCTTCACATCTCTATGCACTTGATCCCAAAGGGTTGAGGGGTTTTCTTTGTATAAGTTCTGGGTACCTTGACAGTAGGAATCCATCATAGCTAACTGCCTAGGCTTCCTGTACAGAGCAGGGGAGAATGAAACATCCAGCTGGTGCATGGAGAGGGAGCCCTCCCAAGCTGGTCACAGTGCTGATAGGCCAGCTGCCAAGAGCACAGGGTAGTGGCAGTAGGTTGGTTGTGTCCTGCTGAACCTTGCCCTCGTTGCTACAAAGAGACTTCACAAGAGGGTTGAGTGCCAGCACAGTTGTGGCAGGAGTACTTGAATTGGATTCTGAATTTTGAATCTGTAGAGCAAGGAAGAAATGTAACCTTCAGCTTCCACATACTAAGGAGAGCTTTGAAATTGCAGAAGACTATGAAAAATGATTTATAACATATGCTTTTAAAAGAAGCCACAGCCACCACTGCAGTTTACGTAGAACCCCATGATGTGTGCAGCATCGTACATTACAAGGGTGCACCAGCACTGAGGCAGAAAAGTAGAAAACCAGAGACAAGTGCTTGTATTTTCTTGAACTTGTGACAGAGGTGCCAAGCTTAGTCTGCTTGGAAGTGAGCTGTTTCTGGACACATGCAGGAATAGATTTTCAAGTTGCCTGGTCAAAGTTGAGGAGTATCACACTGGGTGTCTGCCGGTCTGGGTTTTCCCAGGATCTTAGCTGGGGCATCAGGCAGTATTTAGGCATTTGGGGATTCAGTTCCTAAAGACTTTTGTTACATCATATTCTCTGTGTCTCTGTTTCCTGTTTGTAAACAGTGTTTTCACATAGTGATGTTACGAGAGTATGCACATCAGAAACTGTGAAGTCTTGTGGATGTTGCAGATGGGTAGAATTAGTTTTAGGAGCTTGCTCTGCATAACCTATGTAATCTGATTAAATATGTGAAGAACTATTGTTTTTGTAGCCCTTATCACTCACAACTCACTTAAACAAACAGACTTATCTAGACTATTATCTTTTCCCTATATCCTCTTAGCTCTCTATTTTTTTTTCCATTTGTTTGTGCACTTGCTGCAGATTTTAGATCATGAGCTGTCTCAAGGAAGGACTGTATATTCATTGTCTGTGTGATGCCTGGTGGTCCTGATTTGGATCTGAATGAGATACTGTTGCTATTAAAAAGTCTAATTTATGCATGTCTCTGCTCTATTATGCCATAAACTACTAAATGTTAGTAAAAAGCATTTTTTTTTCTCATTTGTATAGCGTTTCTACAAGAAAGCAGCTGCATTTGTGTTAAGAGCAGTTGGTAAACATTCTCCACAGCTAGCTCAGGCAGTAGTTGAGTGTGGAGCGCTGGAAGCACTTGTGATTTGCTTGGAAGATTTTGACCCTGGAGTGAAAGAAGGTGCAGCTTGGGCACTTGGTTATATTGCCCAACACAATTCAGGTAACAGGTTCGGTTTGCTATCTTTCAACCCAATACAGTGTGAGAGTTACAGACATCACAGTAATATAATTTATTATAAATCAGAACAGAAGACTTTTTTTTTTTTTTTTTTTTTTTTTTTTTTTTTTTTTTTTTCTGTGATAAAATTTTAAACTTGGAGTAAAAACCTGCTCTAATTTGACAAATCTGGCAATGCTGTCCCTTATGTGAGAAGCTGGTGTATCTGACATCCACAATGACCTGCTGTGTGAGAGTTGCTCTAAGAAGAGACACATTGGATGAATGGCTGGGAAATGACATTCTGCTTTATTCTCCTTTATGAGGAAATTTCAGAAGCTGCACTATTATGTAAATATTACCGTGGAACAAAATTTCTTTTGCTTACTGTAAGTTCTTTTTTTATGTACATAGTAAAAGGGAAAAGTCTAGGCAGAACCAAGATCCATTCAGCTGACAGCAGAGCCTGCAGTATAAATGTGCTAAATTCATTGCAGTGACTATATTATCATTAGGCAGCAGACCACACTCTTTCCCTGGGAGTCAGGAATAGGTTTGAGGAATCTGATGTCGAGCAGCTCGCTGCTGTCTTGCAGGCAGTTATATAACTCACTTGCAGTGTCATGTTCCTATTTAAAAGCCAATCCACATGGTCAATAATTCTTTTACCAGCTATTTATATAGTTCAAGTAAAAGTTTGGAGCTAGGAAGAGAAGAACTGAGAGACAAAACTGCTGAATAGAAAGGATGAAGTAAATAGCCTGTGTTTGTACTGGTTAAAGATAAAATTATCCCAGGATCACAGCAGTTTGGAAGCTATTCTTTTTTTAATTGCTGTTAAGTGTTTGGCTGCAAAAAGTATGGGGTATTTTCCCCAGTTACTGGGACCAACTCTAGAGTTGTCAATGTCTTCCACATGGGCTGCTTTTTAGCAGGGAACAAATTTATTCTTGGTACACCTGTCTGCTAAGAATCTTTTTATTTTTTGGCTATTGGATCAGAATCCCTGAAACCAAATGTTGCTTTCATCTGAAATATATTTGCTAAGCGTCATTTGAAAGTGTTCCTTTGTATGAATGTGTGTAGTCTAAGAGTGTCTGTGTTACTCTTAACATAAACATGTCTGTAGTTTTGTTATATCAGTAAATCAATATTGACTCACCTCAATTGCCCTTCATGCTATTCATTGTGTGGATGCTGGCTGATCTTTAGGGTGATCCAGTTCTCTCTGTGATGGCACTGTCTACAAAGATGGAGATGTGGAGGTACTGAATACAGCAAACTCCTTATACAAATTTTTATTTCATGGTTATAAATTGTTTATTCACTGACAGTAGGTGGATGGATGTTTCACCATTTTATGCCGGCAATAATCACAGCATTTTTAGGAATTGGGTTGAAATTGTGAGGACAAGGACAGATCACTCAATATCATAAGTTAAAAACAAACCAAAAAAGAAAGCAAACCCCCCCCAAAAAAAACAACAACAACAACAACAAAACAAACCCAACAACCAAAAAATCAGTTATTCCCCTGCTGTGGAGCTGCCCAACTACAGCCAACTGGGTATTTACCTTGCTCTCTGACACAATCACAGGAAGCCTCTAAAATAGTGACTACTGAAAGTAGAGCAGTTACACTGAAGGAAGATCTCTCTGTGCATAGTATGTCTCTTGTACTGCTGCAAGCATTTGCAGCAGTATTGTTGGAGGTGGGATCCAAAGTTGGATCTCTTCTTATCAACATCTGGTATTTACTGTTAAAGAAACTCTGGATTGGACTCACACTTTTGCATTGTCTAAATTTGGCAGTTATGATTTTCTCTCACTGGCTGTGGGCACATATTGCAGTTTGAACTCTAAACACAGAGTGGGGTGATAAATGGTTTTCCCCACCCACAAGAAATTTTTCAGTTTCAAAAATTGTTTCTGTTCTAAATAGGGACAACATTAAGATAAGATCTTTTTTTTATTTTTATTTTTTATTTTTATTATTTTTTTTTTTTTAACCTCCTGAAAGGATGATGTGGGGGAAGTTTACTTGTCCTCAGCAATAATAGTTTCACAATTGGGGCATATGCCTGGGATATGGGAGACAGATTAACACCCTGATCTGCCTTAGATGAGATGTGAAACTCAGTCTCTGGGTGCAAGCACAGGCTCCTAGCATTAGGTGGTATCTGCTCTGCAGTGGGACAGTTTCTCAGTTTTTATCAGAAATTCCATCCGTGACATGATTAAGCTGCTCTCTAGGAACTACAGTGCATGTTCCCTTGAAAAGACTTTTAACTTTGAGAAATTGGGACTTTTTTTTTCTTCTCTAAAAATAAAAAGAACCACCAAGAAAACAACAACAAACAACCAAACAGATTAACAAGTTCCTTTCTATCTTCATACAGCCATCACTTAAAATACAATTCATCTGTGAACAGGTATTTCCAGAATGCCTGCAAGATTTTAGGTCAAGACAGAGATTCCAAGACACTAGAAATTTTGCTAGGTCCATTTCCAAAGCCTAGCCTGAGCTCGTGCAGTTCTGCTCATTGTGGAAGATTCCCTTGAGCTGTGTTCAGATGCTGATTTTACTCCAAAGTTTGTGGATCAGTGTATGCTTGAACTTGGTCGGTCATTACTGCTACTGTATATTTGCGTTTGAAAAGAAGTGCAGAGTTTCAAATAATATCAAAATGCTATCAAGTGCATGAAAAGTATTTTATAAAATTTTACTTGTACAATTAATTTGAATGCAACATTCTTGTTAGAAAGAAATGCATATAACTTAGCTTCCCATTTTCTTTGCCTTCAGAAGGGCATGAAAGATGTAATTTACTAGTGCTTTAGCATACAGTGAACTGATAGTAAAATGAAAATAATCAATTCTATTTATACTCAAGCATATTGCTGAGAGAGGATTTAAATTCATTTTCTATCATGCCGTGGTGCCTTAGGATCATAGGGTGGTTCAGGTTGGAAGGGCCCTCAGGAGGGTTCTAGTCAAGATCCCTGCTTAGAGCAGAGTCAGCTACAACATTGCTCACATCTTCAGTGATTGCAGTCTAGTAGGAACTTCGTCTTATTCCAAGATCTAAGTATGCCCCATAATTAACAACCACCATCCCACAGATTTGAGCTTTTCCCTCTATTTCCAGTGAAATATTCACCACTGTGGTTGAAGTGGTCTGTAGTGATCTCGAAGTGCAGCCTTTTGGACTACTTGTGGGGATTAGAGTCTTTCTATGTGGTCATCACATAATCACGTGTTATTCAGAAAAATACAGTATTGGTGGTTGTGTTAGTCAAAACCTGTTGTTTCCTGTGGATACACCTGCCACCACAGCAGGGTCTGTTTGAGAACCATGCTCTTGACTGAAACATACATTTGTTTCCAAGCAAAGAAGGTTTTGCTGCTGCTTTCTTGCTATATTCCTACAGTGGTTTTCCTCCCCGGGGACTACCATCACATTCACTTCCTCCTATTCATTTTTCTGCCTCACTTTTTTTTTTTTTTTTCTTTCAAAACCCTTCCTCTTACTGCTAATTTGTTAATGTTAGTATGGATTTTTTGTTTTAGATCAATCCTATAAGACTCTCCATTGATTTCAGAGGGTGTGTAGTCAGGAGTTTATTGACTTCTCTTTGTTCACTTCCAACTCTTCCTGATCACGTAAACTCATGACTAGGCTTCAAGTTACTTTGAATTAATTTCAGTCCCTGGTGAACACTTCTGTACTGAGACAAATCAGTACAACTCTAGTACAGCTTCTAGCTGAAATGGTGACATCTTAAACTCCAATGGGTTTCTTTGTCAGTCTTCCTCGTAGCTCTGTGTCAGTCTGTCCTCCTGTCTGTAGTATATCCCTCTGCTAAAATCCTCTCCATATTTCTGGACAAAAGCATCTTACTTGTAGTGAGTGTTGAGTCCAAGCTCTGTTGTCTCTCCTTATACGTAGAATCACACTCACTGCTTACTCTCATGCAAAGAGAAGTCCTGCTTAATCACCATACAGCTGGGTGAGTTCTTCGGTCTGTGTCTCAGGCTACAATTCTGACCTTGCCTTTTTCCTAAACTTCTGTTGATTTAAATGATATTCATAAATTCATTTTTTTCTTTTCTTTTTTTTCCTGTTGTCTTTCTCCTTCTGCTGGTTTGGTCTTTACCCACGTAACACATTCTTGGAAGAGTGTTAAGTCTTTCTGTAATTTATTCTATTCCATCTCTTTTAATTTCTTTGTCTGAATATTTGTTTTTAAAAATTTCTTCCTGAAAACTGTATTTTCTCCTTTAACTCTTTCTCAGCATTATTGTTTTCTCCATATCTATCTATATTCTGCAATTGGATAGCAAAGTTTTAAAAATCCTTATTGCACAGTTTGAATTAAAGATTTTCCACTAACTTGGGAGATTAATCATCTTTGTGAGAAAAAGAATTGCAATTATCATAGCCTCCTTAGTACTTAGTATCATAGTTTTGGGCTGAGTCAGCAGGGGGAAGTGATGGGAGAATACATATTTTCTTTTGTCCTGCTTCAACTTCTCCAGTTTTCTGACAGTCTTTTTACTATTCAGCTGTCTTGACACCTGGTGCAGCCCTACGTGTGGTAAGTTATTAGCCTTGAACTTTACAAACACCACTGGAAGGAGGACCACTTAATTAACCACGACCAACAGTAACCATCAGTATTTAAATGATATCAAGGTTCTAACAGCAAGAGCTGATCTTAATTGAATCAGATTGACTTTGCTCTTTTAAAATTACTTCTATGGTTACTTTTACATACCTGGGCATTGCTGTGACCTTAAGGTATTGCTCTTTCCCTCCTTACTTGATTTCAGCTCATAAGGTATCAAACAAACACCTTCTTCTAGAACTGTCCTGTACCTCTTGACGTAATTTCTGTGATATTAGCATCTCATCAGTAGACTGCAGGCAGTTGAGATGGTTGCTCTGAAGTTGCTTCTGAGATGCCGTCTGTAACTGGGCACAGTCTGATGAATTAAGCCAGACCTTTGGTCAGTAGTTCCCGATGTATTTCTCTCTGTCAGCATACAGTATCAAAATATAATTTGGAGAAAAAGACAGGTGTATTTTTTCCATGAAAGTTGAATGTAGCTTATACTCCTTGAAATGTTTAGCTAGTTCTCCAGTCTGTTTTCATACATGCTGCAGGTACATTTCGTCTCAAATCTGTAAACTTGCAGCCGGACCATCAGGCAGGGTTTTGTTCCAATCACATGATGTGTTTATGTTTTCTTTCAGTCTGTTTTCTTTCAGCCAAGAAGTTACTTGGAGGTTTAATATTGTACTAGTTTATTTAAAAAATCGCTGCATTACTTACTATTTCTGAGGTGATGTTTATACTTTGCTTAAAATATGATATCATGTGAAATAATGTATAGTGTAAATATTTGAGTTATCACATGCCTTGGAGTGTGTGACTATAATTCACTAATTGAAAACAAATCTGGTCAGGAATATTACTTGGATGCTAACAACCTAATGATGACATGACTTACAGATTTCATGAAGAACTGTATTAGTCTATGTATATTTAATGAAGTATGCTATATTTTTCTTAGTATGAAAATGTCTTTATGGATGGACTATAAATCAAAAGCTAAGTTAGAGTCTTGAAATACAACAGCTATATGTTGCCATGGTACTGCAAGTCAAGATAAATGTTAAAGATAATAATGGATATGCATAATAAGATGTAGCAAAACTGAGCTAAGACCTAATAGACTATTGAATTCATCGTGATTTTTACTGCTTTTGCACACTATTTGGAAACAGCACAGCTTTGTTACAGAACACATTTTGCTTGTGGTATCCAGTAATTCTTATTTTAGGACTGTCCTTAATGCTGCATATATATAGAAAGAGCTAATGAATTTCCAATGGTGTAATTTTTGTCACTGTAAGCTAATCATGTGCTCAGATTCTTTTTTTTCTTATTTAAGGTGCAGTTAGTTAAGGATACTGTACTAATATAATGTACTAATAACTATACTGTACTAATCTCAGACACACAATATCCCAGTGATGATATTTCTCATTTATCCAATTGTCTACAATAACATTTTGATGTCACTAAGGAATAAATTCTGTGTTTTCCCATGTATGGTTGCAAAACCTCATTTTGGTCGGTTCTGTTTTTCCAGTCTTTTATGTAAGATAAATCTTTTATGTGTGTTTTTTGTATTTCTGTTTTTGGCATTTGATCTATGCTAATATCTGCTTATCATTTAAAGAGGGTAAAATGCTCTCTAATTAGGTGGTTGGTAAAATTTTGGTACTTTGGCTTTCTGTGTTGTTGTTAGCCATGCATAAAATGCTTTCCTATTGATCAGTGTAGAATAGCCAGGGTTTAAACAGCTGACATCTGCTTACTTTAAAAAAAAGAAAAAGAAAACAGAATAACAAACCATTTCAGCCTAATCTACCTCAAATGTGTGCATGTAAATGGGGGTCCATCTATTGACCTGCATTCTTTTCAGTTTTGGATTGGTCCACATGGTTTATGAAACCAGGAGGGCTGATTTGAAATGCAGATGTCGAGACAGTGAACTACACCCTCCCCTTTTTCCTTTGCTGTATCTGTCAGGGTGAAAAATGGCTTGCACAAGGGTCAGTCACCCATACTCACTTAATTACTTTCCTTGGACCTACAGAACTGTCACAAGCTGTGGTGGATGCAGGAGCCGTTCCTCTTTTAGTGCTCTGTATCCAGGAGCCAGAAATTGCTTTGAAAAGGATTGCTGCTTCAACTCTTAGCGATATTTCAAAGCATTCTCCAGAGTTAGCACAGACAGTAGTGGATGCAGGAGCTATCGCTTTCTTAGCTCAGATGATCCTGAACCCTGATGCTAAACTGAAGGTACATTTAAAAATTATTTTTAATCTCCATTTTACCAGTCGTTACTTGATACTGAATCATTGGCACAGATGTGTATATTTATTTAGAAAGCTCTTGTTTTGAATGTTCGCAAAAGGTAACTACGCAGTGACAGAGTTCTGAACACGTTCACAGATTTAGCTGCTGGATAAAAACTGCCACCCAGTGAGGAGCAGTTAAATCAATCTTTCAATGAACAGCGTTTTATTTATTTTAATTATAAAGTATCGTGTGAGGAATGCAATCTGATGTATGAAACCCCATCCTTTGAATTTCTCTAACAAATATTTTTAATAGAGAAAATCTGCACAATTCAGTTACAAAAAAGGTTTTGTGTGCTTAGGATTATACTATAAGTTAATATTGAATGTATTATTGTATTTTAGAATGTGCTATCCGATATGAATTGTTCTTGTTGAAGAATTTCTCACAAGTTTAATGGACTAAAAGTCACGATTTTTTCTTAGTGTAATTTTCGTGTTTAACAGTAACAAAAGAAAATATAAAAGTGCCACTTCAAACAAATAGATACAACGATTTAAATAATTGATCTGGCACACCAAACGTAGGCAAATAAAGATACTTTTCTGTAGATGTCACTGAATTTTAATGTAGTTTAAATTTTTTTATTTATATATGTATATATATGTTTCTTCTTTATGACATAGTAACTTTGAATGGCATGAAACAAAGAAGAAACTTTTATTCAGCAACCAGCAAACGTTCTGAGCCATTATATTCGTGCATGAATTGATTCAGTGAATTGTAAAGTAGCTGTAATTGTTTTCTCTATCCTCTTTGTTTTCCTTGATGCAATAGATTTTTGTGTGCAGGAGGAGTGCATGTTGCAGGCTGTTTGTCTACTATTGATTTTATAACAATTTTTATTTACTAGTGTCAGGTGCTGTCAGCGCTAAGCCAAATAGCAAAGCATTCAGTGGATCTTGCAGAGTTGGTGGTTGAAGCAGAAATTTTCCCAGTTGTGCTCACATGCCTGAAGGACTCGGATGAATATGTCAAGAAAAATGGTGCAACTTTAATTAGAGAGATAGCAAAGCATTCGCCTGAGGTAAAACCTTGAAAATGCAAATACAAGGTCATATCATTAGATTTTACACTTTAAATAAAATACAGGATTATTCTGTCATTTGCTTTTTGAAAGGGAGGGCAAATGGCTGTTTGGCATATTCGTTGGAAAAATATGGAAATGCTTGCTGATATTATGAGATGTGTATTGAATATGAATTGGCTTAGGAAAATTGGGAATCGCATAAAATGCACCTGGCTATTTCATTCCATAAGATATCAGTGCAGAAAGGGAGTTTTAGGCTGACAGTACTGTCAGTGTCAGATATTAAAAATACCACAAGTAAAGCCTCACAGAAGTCATGATAGCAGCTTATAAGTGACACGAACGTGTTGCGACAATAACAGACGGTGTGTGTCTTTCTGAAAAAATCTTTTAGGGAGTGCTCGTATCGCATTTCTTTTATTTTTCCAACAACAATGAAACCCAAAAATCCCCTCATTTATTGTTAAACTGATGATAGTTTTTTCCTGATAGCTTGAGTTTTTTATCTGATTCTCAGCATTTGCAGTCTTTTTGCCAATAACAGGTACAGAAGGGTTGTGAGAATCAGCAAAGCAAATGCAAAATGCATAGAAAAAATAAATAATTAGAACTACATTAATCTGTCAAATCACAAAGACATTTAACAGACTCTAAATATGAGTATGGAAAGAAATGCAAGCAATGTATTTGTTTCAGCACTAGTGCTGAACACAACCATCGTAATACTAGCTTAACAGCTGAGAATTGTTTAAACATGAGATTTGCAGCCTGCTTGTGTCTGTGCAGTAGTAGTGTACATCTCTGCACATGCGTGAGCCCAGATGTAGAGCTTGGCCATCACTGACTGCAGTTAGCTACCATGTGAACGCTTTTTCCTAAGCAGTAACTTTACATTTCGTGTGGCTGTGTCACAAATAAAGCCATCTCCTTACAAAAGGCTCAAAGGTAAGAGTGGATTTCATACTATTAGAAATCAGCTGGACTGGAAATCCACCTGCCTTCAACTTTTGTTTATGTTATTGCAACTCTTGAGCAGGTGTTACTTTTACTTTAGAATCTTGGCAAAGATGTGGTGTATACCCAACAACGTAGAAGGAAATAATCATAATATGGAATTCTGTTAATTTATATGCATTGTTGATATCGTATATTCTCTACTGCTGTCCCTTAAGTGATGTGAGAAGCAATATCATTTGGAATGAAACATGTCACGTAGCTTAATGTACACAGCAAACATCACAGACTATGGACATGATTATCATTTATAAGCAAGGCTATATTGGAGATTCTGGAGAAAAGTCCACTGCTCATGAAGTGTGCTCCCTGGATGTGTCCTTTAGATATACAGTGTTGACAGAGTGATGTAGCCCAAGTTGGTTTTGGGCAACCATGACAGCTGTCTTTGGATTCACGCCTTGCTGTGGGGGAGGAGGATCACAAAGGCTTTAACACATCACAAAGGCTGCTGAGGTTATCTATAGAACACAGGTGAGAGGAGGTGTGGGCTTTTCCTTCTTTCCTTGCACAGAACATGTGTTGCTGGCTTGGAGAACAAATGTACAACAGTATGAAAGAGCGTCTGGCTTAGTAGTTGTGTCTTCAAGGTCATCTGTGTATTTGGCTATCATTTGCATGGTTCTTTGGTATAACTGTATAAGTTGTTTTGTATAATAATGCGGTTGCATAGCATGGAACAACATTTTCAACATCAGAAATTCAGAATCCTGATTTCCTTGCAGTAAAGTGAATCAAAACCAGGATAGCAAGACAGGTTAGTTCCTGAGGACTTCATGCTTCACTCAGTGCTTAACAGTCAGTGTGATACATCAGTCTTATCCCAGTTTTATTTTCTAAGTCAGGAGCAATACATATAAGGACTTTTATAATGTGATGCTTTATGCTTGTTGATACTTCACAGTATCTAATCTGTTCTGTTTATCTTTACAGCTTTCACAGTTTATAGTAAATGCAGGTGGAGTTGCTGCTGTGATTGATTGTATTGGCAGCTGCAAAGGGACTGTCAGACTGCCTGGCATCATGATGCTTGGTTATGTAGCAGCTCATTCAGAGAACCTGTCAATGGCAGTTATTGTCTCCAAGGTTAGCTATCACTTTGCCTTCTTCCTATAATTCTTCAGTGGTGTTCTGAGAAAGAGATACAAATTAACATAGGCAGAGCATGTGTTTTGTGACAGAATTATATACTTGCTGTTGATTAATGCACTTTCTTGTAATATTGCTGCTGCAATGTCTGAGGTTATATGGTAGCCTGATCAGAGTTGGTCCTTATCAAGCTGAACCTTTTATAAAATGACCTGGATGCATTTCTGAACATCTATTTGTATTCTACTACATTATTTTTCTGTGCTGCAATTGAATGAATACAAAAGTAAGTCAGAGAATTTCTATGGCCTGTTTCGTCTTACAATGAATATTTGTGGCTACATCAAAACTCCTTCTGAAACAAGAATGTTTAATGGCAGATTCTGTATTGCGCTAGCATGACTATTAGAATAGTCTTGCAACTGAAATCTTCAGACTTGCAAAGACTTCAGTTTCTGAAATGTAGCATAGTTTGATTCAATTGTGCAAGTCATATTTCAAATGAGATAAGCTGTATGTTTTCAGGTTTAAATAAATTCTGCTGGGCATTGGGATAGAAAGATGATGTAGTAGGGATATTTGCAATATTTGCAATAGATGAAATTAGTGCCTGAGGTAATATTCTAATGTGAATGATGCTAATGACAGGAGGAAGTAATTTCACTGAGCACTGTTGGTCCGTTTTCATGCGGGCGGGTTGAGGGAGGTGATTCTCCCACTCTCATGAGACCCCACTGGCAGCAGTACTGTGTTCAGCTGTAGAGCCTTCAGCATGAAGAAGATACAGACCTGTTAGAGCAGCTTCAGAGGAGGCAATGAGGATGCTGAGAGGGCTGGAGCACCTCTCCTGTGAAGGCAGGCTGAGGGAGCTGGAATTGCTCAGGCAGATCTCATTGCAGCCTTCCAGTACTTAAAGGGGTTCTAAAGGAAAGCTGGAGAGGGAATCTTTATCAAGGAGTGCAGTGATAAAACAAGTGGAAATGATTTTAAATTAAAAGAGTAGATTTAGATTTGATATTTGGGAGAAATTCTTTTCTCAGAGAGATATGAAGTGCTGGGACAGCTGTGGATGCCCCATTCCTGGAGGTGTTCCAGGTCGGGTTGTGTGGGGTTTTGAGCAAGTGCACCTGCCCATGATAGGGAACTGGAGCTAGATTATCTTTAATATTCCTTCCAACCCAAATCATTCTACGGTTTAAAGTTTACCATGTGAATAGAGACAACCAAGCAATAAAAACTGAGGAATGGAAGTGTTTGCTGGTAGAAATGCAAGTTAAAAAATGAAAATTGTACAACATAACATCTGTATGTGCAGAGAGGGTGGGTGTGATAAAAAAAATTCTCTTCTGCATTTGAAGACTGAAGAAATGGTCTTTTGGCTTGCTCTTTGTGGAGATCCACCTTTTGTGGGTACGCCCATGTCTCACCCCTATAAGGGATGCATAGTATGCTTCTGCTTTTAAATTCTTAATCATGATGAATCCAGGCTTATCTTCAAGAGGAACCACCAATGTGTTAAATTTCTGAAAAATAATGATTGCTACTGTGACTGAATGAGAGTGCAATAAGGTTTTGTAGGGATCTGTGCAGGCATCTGAAATGAAATATTTTAACAAATGATTCACAGAAGATCTGAATCCCATTTAAAAATATTTCCTTTAGGGGAAACTAAGTTTTTTTGAGAGATGCATAATGCAAAGGGTAATGCTTGGTAAACTGGGACCATTTGAAAGCTATACACCTAGGATGTTATAGCTGCATATGGCTGTATGAAGTGCTCGAAAAGATGAATATCAAAAAGTGGCTTAGTGGGTTGTACTGGACAGACACTTCAGTGTGGTCTTCTGCTGCAGCACTGTGAGGAAAGAGACACTCGAGTCCTTTGCTATATTAAGAAGTAGAAGGTGGAACACTGCTGGAACAAAAGTAGTGATTCTATCTGTATTGCAAGTGCATATTTTTCCATTGTCTGTGTTTGAGAAGGATCTTGAGAAAAACAAAGGGGATGCAGAAGAGGCCATAGATGATCCAGAGGGTGGAAGGAAAAGGGCTTATAGTTAGAGATTTAGTAGCCTTGACCCACCTAAAGTACTGTGAAGTGGTGATATCTATTGAAGCATCCTGGACGTAAAATACTGGCTACTGAACAGCTCCATAATTCTGTGGAGAAAGGATAAAGATTGAGACCCCTTATCCACAAGAACTTCAGTAATTGCTAGAAGTGAGTGAGGTATTCTTCATCTTCTTGATGTCTTTGCATCAAGCATTTAAACCTTTTTTGGAAGATATTGGATGCATCAAACATGAACTGCTCAACTCAAGCAGACTTAGTAACTCAGTCTTAGTACAGCCTGAATTGTGTGATGCATTCCTTTTTATCCCTTAAAGTCTGTTAGCTTAAATGGACACAATATTGAATCTGTTTCTCTCATTGTTTAACTAAATTTGTAAAGATTTATTCAAAATTCTTGCTAGTCACGATGATGTAAAGGCATGAAAACAAATAGCAATCATTCTCTTCTAGCTTATATTATAGGAAGAGTGTAAATAGAGAAACATTTTCTAACAGTCTGTATCAGTTTAAAGGCAGTGCTTTTGGTTACTGCTGCAGGGAATACCACCACTGTGTACCTGTTTGTTAGAAGAGCATGAAGATCATATTAAGGCAGCAGCTGCGTGGGCCTTGGGACAGATTGGCAGACATACTCCTGAGCATGCACGTGCAGTAGCAGTAACAAATGTGCTAACTACACTGCTTTCTGTGTATATGGACACACGCAGTTCAGAAGATCTTCAGCTGAAAGCAAGTATATTCAAAATATATGCAGTATGAGATATTCAATGTAACCACGTTTCTAAGTGCTTAAAAACTATACATGGTATGTGTTTTTACTGATATTCAATAAGTTATGGATTTCCTGTGCCTGAAGGCTGTGTATCATTTATTAGGACTGATTGGCCCTAATGCATGGGTGTGTGTATGCAATCATATGATACAGCCACAGCAGTGTAATCTTTCATTTTCTTCCTACTTTAGATCAGAGTTGTGTGTACTCACAAATACTGTTGTGTCCTACAAGTGACTAATTGTCTACCTTTTTTTCTCAAGTATGGGCTCTTGTATGAAGTGTTATAGAGCTCATAGTAGATTTGTTTACATTTTTATTATTGTAATAAAACTGTAACAAGTACCCAAAGTACTCTTCTCTTGAAAACATGTGACTGTTCCTGTTTAGGGCCTTAATTCCATTGGAGCTAGTAAAGCTGGACTTTGATAAAGGGTAGTTTTGGGTGACAGTAAATGAACTGACTGAATAGTATAATAGGACAGGATACGTTCTTCCAGGTTGCACTGTGCCTCTTTACAGTCCACCAACGTACAACAAATCTCAGATCTGTAAGACAAGATGACAACTTCTGTATTGCTGTTTTCAGTGCTCGCAAAAATATCAAGACCAAATTAGCTGTACCTAGAATCTGACCCAGTGAGGCCGTTACTGCTTCTTGTAGCCAGCACTGAGTCTGTCTCACTGTCCCTGTTCCTTTCTGCCTGGATGGTAATGCACTTTGCTACCCCACAATAGCATGCTCTCCCAGTAAGCCACTTGTAAAATACAATCTTTTAAACTGTATTTTGATTTAGCTTTCTTATTATGTTGAAGTACTTCAATTTACTTAAAGGGTCTACTCATGCTTCCATTGTAGCCAAAGTCAAATTGCCATTACTTTGACCGTAGATAACTTAATAATAATATGATGCACCATAGGTTTTGAAGCTTAATAAATCTAAGTAGAAAATTGATTCTTCATTAAGTGACTTGATGGATATAATATTTTTTATTTAAAAAATGCACTTTGAGAATTCTGATCAATTTGCTTTTTTTGCTTAGACTTCAGAGATATGTTTCATGAATTCTTGTTGTTTTCATTGATGTCTCACTGTAGAAATTTTGTTTTGCATTTCAATAGACTAAAAGAGCCTTAAAGAGCATCCTTCAGAAATGCACTTATCTTCCAGCACTTGAACCATTGCTGCACGATGCCCCTCCCAACATTATGAAACACATTGTTGGGCAGTTTAGCAAGGTAAGAAAAGGCTCTGCTTGATGAGTAATCATTTTCCATTTATCAAGAAAGTTATCCTTCCAAATATGAAGCATATAGATGCTTCATATAGGTCTTAGTTGTTGTCTCAGAATCCTCAAGCTTCCCCTGTAGAAGCAGTTTGGAGCATTGTGCTTTGTTGCCTGTTAAAGATGGATATGGTTTTATCTGGAACCTTCTATAGTTCATCCCAGGACAGTGGGAAAACAGTTAATTATAAGCAAGGTGTTTTTTTCTTCTTTGCCTCTTGAGATGAAGCAAAATAACTCACATGAGAATATTTTCACTGAGCCAAAGTATCACGTAAATCCCAGTTACATCTGTTTTAGACAAACTGCAAGCTGTCTGTCCAGGAGTGGCTTAAGCTGGATGTTTTACATTAGAGTATGAAGGCCTCACTATTCTTATCTCCATTAAAATTTTCAGTTGCTTATTGTTAATTACATTATTGATTTAAGCACAACGTATAAAGAGAAATGCGGTTTAATCAAAATGCAATCAAACTATTTCATTGCAATATCAAAATATTACATTTGCAATATAATGCAATATAATCAAAATTCCAGTGTCTGATTTGATCACCAGCAATTGAAAGCCTTGTTTAGCTGTAGGCCTTTCTTTTGTGCAATACCGTGCAATGTAATCTATTAGCAGGGGATACCAGATTCTCTTGGTGAGGTGTTTCTTTTTGGAAATGACCAAGCAAAGCACTTCTGATTAGTAATCAGTTTCTTTTATCAAAGATCTGGAAGTGCCACTGTTTGTAGTGTGTACTGGAGATTTAGTCAGAATCCAGTGCCTTTGCTTCTGTGTGCTGACTGGAACTGTTGAAGAGTTGAGTGTGTAGTAATTGGTTACCCCGTGTATACATTTGAATGCTGTTTGCTGTTGAAGCGGTTTTGTACCCTTCATATCAGCTGATGTTTTGTTTAATTTTTCTTCTACACTGTATTAAACAAACTGTACTTGTCTAGCATTTGTTCTTCTAAAGTATACATTTAAAATTAAGTCCTTTGCACTAAAAGCTTTTTTCTCTCCAATACCATAACTTAGGAATTTCCTATTTTTAAACCTGAGGTGCATTGGCTCTGTTGGCTCATTTATAGCACAGTAAAAGCTTTATTTCCAAGCTGTGCTTCAGGGTGGGATGCTATGTGTTTTTGGTGCTGGACTGTGTCATTTTAGTATTGCCCTTTCCACGGTCTTTGCAATTCTGTGCTTTCTCAGTTTGGACTGGGAAGAGGGAGACACTAGGTCTCCAAGGTGTAGTCTATCTTTAGAGCCTCTTCCAAGAGACTTTTCTGCTGTCTTATCCAGCCTGGGAACCACAGTGTGGAGGCAGAAGTCAGGGAAAGGGCCAGATCCTGTCTCCCTGCTAGTTGTTCCTTGGCAGTTCTTGTAGGAGGAATGTGGAAACAGCCACTTCGGAGTTCCCAGTTGTTCCCAGCACACAGCAGGGAGAAGTGTCTATGCAGCCTTGTGTTTTTCTTACCAGTCTTTTGCAGATTATTGCAGCTTAGAGGGACCAGAGGAGTGAAGGCTGTTTGCCTGTATGCCTGCCAGAAATCTCATCCTTATTTTCTTTCAGTCTTTTAGGCAATCCCTTCCTCCTTCAAGGCTCATGTTTTACACTGACACACAATCAAATTTATGGGCTTGATTTGTCCCATCAGTGTGAAGGCTTATAAAAATCTTTTGCCCCCATAGTATGTAGGTCTCAGAGTCCTCAAACCTCAAGCTTTTCAAGCTTTTTCAAGGTCTCAAACCTCAGCTTTAAACCTATCTGTTTTTGCTGACATTTACATCTTGGATTATCCTTTTTTTTTTTTTTTTTTTTAAATAATAATTATTATTATTCCTGCAGCCCTGTGGGCCTGCAGACTACATGCTGTCGCTCTCCGTCGCCTGGCCCAGCCCCCACCTCCCTCTCTTTCGTCCTCTGGACGGAGCTGCATATTGGCATTACTCAGGGAGCGCAGAACGTATTGTCTGATCGTTTGTGCTTCTCATCCCCTTTGGCTGCAGAAACTTCACATTTTTGCTTTGTGTGTATATGTGTGTAAAAAGGCTTCCATGGCTACACAGTGTGTTGTAGGATTTTAATATCCAGGAATTTAATAGCAGCATGTAATGCTTCGAGGCTGCATTGTTCACTTGCAACAATTCTCAGTATTGTCTTCACGCAATAATCTATACTAGATCATTATAATGATATAAAATTCTGCTCTACAATTAAACTGTGGGAATTGACATAAAAGACCCGAATAACTTGGCTTAAGTGGAACAAATGCTGTTGTTATTCCATGTTAGTGTTCTGTTTTTATTATCTGTTTAATCTCCACAATCATCTTGTCTCTGTAGGGATAATTCAAGAAATATTATTTATGTAACGATAAATGTTCAATTCGCTATTTTTATCTGTGTTATGTATTAAAGTACATGTTAAATTATCTTTAACAATAAAGGGCTGGTTTATGATACTTGCTGTATAACCGTGTTAAAATACAGAAGTCGTTACAGATGTTGTATCTCTAATGTGTTCCATTTTATCTGTCCTCTGAATTAAAACAAGTTAGCAATATTTGAGGCTAGTAGCACAAAGGTTGCTTTAATAGAGTACATATTTTTAATATACTTCTCTATGTAGGTGTTACCACATGACAGTAAAGCACGTCGTCTCTTTGTAACAACTGGTGGGCTTAAAAAGGTTCAAGAAATAAAAGCAGAACCTGGGTCACTTCTTCAGGAGTATATCAACACTATTAACAACTGCTACCCAGAGGAAGTAGTAAGGTAGGGAAAATTAAAAAAGAATGCACATGTATAACTTGAAATGTTCGTAATAGAAGCAGCACAAAATGAGGATTTAAAATGAATTTAATAAAATTTAATAAAATTTAATTGAACTCCCACATGATTTTAGTTTTCAATAGAACAGTGTAGCATTTGGTTAAATGTCCCAGTGGTATGCACAAATGTTAGAGATATACTTCTGAGCACTTTCTATTTTCTGATTGGTTTTGGAATTAGGTTTCTTTGTCTGTAAACAAAGCCCAAATAATGAGGCTGGTGCAGGAAATGGGGAAGAAGAGTCAGTCCTGCACTACCCAGCCAAACTCTGAGGCTTCAGCACAGTCACTCAGAGATATAAATACCTATGGCAAGTTTAGTTTATCTTAGTAGCTTATGTTCAGTTTCTCAGATATCGGTGAATTTTTGCTTACACCCTTAACTTCCCTAAGAGCCTGGCTAAATACTAGAATATTCAGATGCTCCTTTGAAACTTTGTCTGATGTACAGAGGGTTCAGAGGCTCTCCTACAGTTGCTCTGTCCGCAGCTGCCCTTCCTCCCCCAGCCTCATCATGAGGCTTAAGTGAAATATAAAAGGACCATACACCAGCTGTCTGCACCAAGTTGAACTTTGCCCTTAATGAATACAGAAACACTATTAAATAGCTTACAGTCAAAATGTCACTATCCTAAATTGTAATAAGGAGGTAAATGCCCTCCTAGATTCTAGATATCCATTCACCAGTCCTTCACTCCATCAACACATCAAAAGGATGTCGTACTCATGCACTCCCTCTACAGGCTCTGAAAATCTGCATCATCAATTTTAATTACAGCAAAGGAGATCTTTAGCTAGTAGTAGCTACAGTCATGCAAAACGGAGCCCTGTTGTCTCCATGAGGAAAAGCCAGTAGCTATCAAACGGGTAAAAGTGAAATCATAAAGGAACTTTATTCTACAGCTACTGATACTTCAGAGCGAAAGAGGATGTTTATACGTCTCTGGACATAATCAGTGTTTCCTTGTCCAACTATTTTATTTTTGTGTAAATGAAACAAAATTACTCGCGTAGACTGGGACATAACAAAGAAAAGGGCCTTTCCAACATCTCTTGTGTGCATCTTAATGCTAATGGATGGTGGTTTCTGCTGCCCAAGCCACAGCTGCTACAATAGACATCAGCTCTGGGGTTGTTTTGGAGCCCTATTATTTCAAGCTGTTTGCAGCCCGTATATGATAACAGCACATTGGCAAGTTACCTGTATGGTTGGAGAACTATTTTGAGTTCTTTTAAAATTTTAATAAGTTTCATTGTACAGAATCATCCAGGAAGTCAGCAAGTTAAATGGATCTTTGTTTAATGTGAATGCGTTGGAGTTTTTTCACTTAAGTACATTTTAGGCATATAGTGCATGGAAACGTTACTTTGTCCTTGTGGTTAAAGCTTCCAGGGTTCAGAGGTGGCAATTTAACATGTCTGCAAAACAAGAAATGTACTGTGATTTATGTTTGTAGAGTAACATAGTAATAATTTTCACATATTCTTAACCTGGAAAACAAGAACTAAATGCTGCTTTGATGATCCTTGCATACTAGGAGGCATGTAGTTGGTCACTGTGGAAAACTGAGTGACAGCAGGACAGTAATGGCACCACAGCATTCTTCTTTCATGAGAACTTACTGGATAATCTCTGTAACAGACAGAAAGTCATTGTGATTTTTTTTGTTGTTGTTATTCCATAATGCCTCTTGAAGTGATGTAGACTTCACATTGGCTTTGGTGTGTGTGGTTATGTTTCACAAACAGCGGTAGACTGTTGCTCTCTGTTAGCCTATGGTTCTGTGTAAACTCATGCCGTGTTATTAAAGGCCATCATTTCAACAGAAGTTAACATCTACACTTCCCAGAAACGGCAATGCTTATGGCTGCTGAACTGTCCAAAAACTAGTCACTTACCTATACGCCCTAAAAGGAGCCAAGTATTTTTTGAAAACCTGACTTCCAAGTACAAATGATTCCGTAAGTTGAAAAGCAAGCTCTTACAGCGCTGTCAGAGAATAACTGTAAAATTCCTTGACCACTATTTAATGCCACGACTTTTTCCTGATCGATAGAAATATGAATAGTTTCATTACTTGGCACAGAACATGCTTTGTAGTCTAATGCACAAACAATATGTTTCTCTTTCAGGTATTATTCCCCTGGATATTCTGAGATGCTTCTGGAACGGGTGGAAAATTACCAACCAGTTTTATAAACTTCAATTTTTATTAGAGCTGTATTTCACGTTTACGCTTTTATGACTGTAATACAAATACAGCTGCTGAAACTCTTGTTAGGTTCTGAAATCTACTTCTACTGTTTGAACCACAGCAAGACCTCAGTATTTCCAACAAGCTGTGTTTTGTTCTTTATAGAAATGTTGCTAAGTTTTTGTTCCTATTTGTTTTTCTCTAACTTTATGACCAGACGCTGCAGCATATATCAGTGGAATTTCATGCGAGGGTGTTGATTTATCACAGAAGCTTTTTTAGAATCAGTCATTTCCTTTTCCTTCCACAAGAAAGGTTTGTTATTATCTCATTCAAATTTTATCCTTCTCAGCACTTTATCAATTTTCCCCCTTTTGTCTTTGCATATTGTTTAGAGCTTCCCAAGCTTGATGAGGGGGAGGAAAACGATATCCCCTCTGCCTTTTCTAATTATAGAATTCATTCTATGCTGAGATTTTTTTTTCCCACCACTACCTTTCGGAAAGTGATGTGATTTTTTTTGCATCCCCAAACACATTAGTAGCTGCTAAAAAGAGAAGTAATCAGATCTGATGATGATAAAAGGGCTGTATTCTGCATGCTACAATAGTGTCATGATCCTGGCATGCTAAATAGTACATCTGCAAAATTCCTCCTAATTAAGGCAAGATTTGCTGTGGAGGGAAGCAGCAATACATTATTTGGTGTGCTTATGTGTCATTGTTCCTATCGGAAAGGATAGAGTGAACTCAGACTTCCCACAGGTACAAAAGGAGAGCAAGGACTCTGAGGTTCTGCCCCATTTGGGTCTGCAGTACCTGGGCCTCTTAGGAAGAGAGGAAAATTGTTTGGCTTCAGGAATGCTATTAGCAAAGTTTTGAGCACATCCAGAGGAAAACTGAGGATATTTGAGTCTCACTGAATTGAGTGGTGGGACTAAGACTGCTCAGCACTTTCTCTTCAAAAGATGAAGCTACTGCAGAATTGGGTTGAAACACATTTGGAACTTAGTCTTGAACTTGCAAATCATGTTGGCATGGAGATGTAGGTATGAGCTTTGTTGTATACAACATCCTGAAAATACTTTTGCCCTCTTAGGTAGAGTAAAAGGACTTTCTACATTCTACTTTGCTGCGTACTGTAGCAACAGGGAACAGCATACAACCCTACAGTATTCACCAAGTAATAGGTAATTGTCATTCATCATTTTTTGTTCTTCTAGCCATTTTCCTCTTCCAAGTATGCAGTGGGTTTTTTTGTTTGTTTGTTTGCTTTTCTTCTTTTCTTTTTCTTTCCCAGGGAGTAGTATGCAGTGTTTCTGGGGTGGGATGTCGAAATTCTGGCAGCTGCAAGGGAATACAATACTTGAAAACCCCTGCAGGAGAAACTTGTCTACTTTCTTAAACATATTAGCTGAATGAGTTTATAAAACAGGGATAGCATCTTCTGTTACTTGTAAAACAGGAGCAAAATCTTAATGCAGTTGGAAATGATTTAGAGTGAGTTTTCCTTGCCAAATTCCAAATTACCATGTTCTTGTCAGCATATTTTTCATTGGTTCACAGAAACACTGGTGGGCTATCTTCTGCTAAGGTTTACTTCTACAGAGGGCTGTGCTCCTGGTGTGGGGCACTTGGTGCTCTCGGACTAGTTTGAGGAGAAGCAGTGGCTGCTCAATAGCTGGCTGTATAGAGCATAACTGAGATGGAAACTGTTGGTGTCATGACTGCTGATATATAAACCACACCAGCTGGGTTCTTGCCTTAGCCTGCATCAGAATGAACAGCTTTGGAACTGACTAACCTTTTCCTTTTCGGTATTCATATTTTGACATTAATAATGTTATGACACTGGTGGGAAAAAAATCATTAGGTATATTAAGAAGATTGTTGTAACACTCAATGAATTTTCTTAAATGCGTTATGGATATTTAAAAATCAAATCTTAAACATTCTTTGAAAGAAAATGTCATGCAAGGACTTCCAGAGAATCCTGAAGGATCTGATGGCTTTGTTTTCCCTAGCAGGGGAGAAATACTGCAGAAGGCTGAATGCAGTGCAGCTGGGGGGGCGGGTCGGCATTCAGATGTGTACCCATAGCTGCATCAGATGTTTGGGTGCACGTGCATAGCACACGATGCTAATGGGTGTGTTTTTTGTGGAAAGAGCATAGAGGCTTCAGTTCCCTGACAAATATGTTACACCATAATGATTCCACTGCGTTAAATTTCAGTGCCTAAACCCTTTGTCCACAGTCTTCTCACATTTTTTTCTGATTCCTGACAGTGGAAATGATTGCAAAAGGCAAACCTTCAAAGCAATCTGATTGTGCAGTGCACAGTCTCAATCAGACCTAGCATGAATCCCTCTTTACGCCAGTTATGCAGTTCTGTCCCAGGCCAGAGGAGCTGTAAGGCCTCTTGTCACAGGTCTCCCTCTCTGGTGATGCCACATCCCATTCAGCCCTGGCCAAGCCAAGATCCCTCTTTGGAGAAGCCCTCAGCTCTCCTTTGCTGGCAGGCTGCTTCCGTGCATGGTAGTATACCTGGGGCTGGAGGCTTCCCAGGCAGTACACATCTGCATAAGGCAGATTGAGGCCTTTCCTGCAAAATTATCACTAATTTGTGGTTTAGGCTTTCTTTACTAGAGCAAGAGTTGCTTTTTTTTTTTTTTTTCTTGGAGTGTTTCACAGGCTCTGATGTACAGTGATTCTGTTCTACCCTCTTGTTTGTCTTAAGTCATCATCTAAAACTATATTAATGTGTGTAATTGCTACTCTGGCAAGCTTCAAGTGTGTACTATTCGTCTCAATTTCATAGAATAAAATGTAGATTTGCATTTTAATTTGTTGTGTAAATGCTGTTTTCATGCTAGTCTGTGACTGTGATGTTAAAGAAAATGAAGAACAGACTCATTTTGCAGCTGAGCCTGACACCACCTCTGGGCGTTTGTTTCAGCATACCACTCAGCAGTGCCGAAATTTCTCCTTCTGAGCTTAGAGACACACAAAGATTTTAAGTAAGAGTCTCTCTGGCAGAGGTAGCTTATTAAGACACACAAAGAAAATTAAGCTAGTGCTTTGGCAGAAGTAAATGTAAGCAGAGACAGCCCTTAAATCATTTTGCCAGTTGCTTTGACTGCAGCATGGGGACTTTTGAACCTCAGTCTTTAAAGGTCTTCTCTGGGGGCCCAACCTATGATTTTTGTCTACATTACTATATCTATTATTACATCTACAGATGTAAACTACGGCCTCAAAAGAACATGTGGATGTGTAAAACTTGACTATATTTCATTCAGTGGGTGGATTAACTGGCCTACAAAAGCTCCATTCTTTATCTGAATGACTGGAAACCAAGAGGATCTGCAAAGGGGAAATTCAAGGAGTTCAACTGTTATGCACATAATATGTTCTGCATTTCCAGAGGGATTTACTAAGCCATTGTTTTGTCTCATCTGAAGTGATCAATCTGCTGTAGAGCTGCACCTTAACAAACAAACGAACAAAATGCTGAAGGAGCTGAATGGAACCGGTGGAAGAACAAGTGAATCTCCTTTTACAAAGTAAAGCATAAAGTTACTGCAATTAAGGAAGCTGATGGTGTGTGTGAATATTCTCAGTATTCTTGATTTGGTGTTGTGGGTTGTGAATAACTTGGCCAGAAGGGAGCTTTAGACATGGAGGATGCCGTGGCGTTGTCCATAGCTTCTGGTGTAAGCTGGAGTTCCCTGATTTCTGGGCATGCCGGAGGTGGCTGACTGCAGTCCTTTACTGTGAGAAGTCCAAAAGTATGCTTGCCTCAGTGTCTTCCTGCTCAGAGTCCAGTACTTTGGTTGCTAGAATTTTAGATCTCAGTATGTGACCGGGATAGAAAGGAAATGCAGAGTAGCACTAGACTGCAAAGCTTGCACTTGCACTTCTTGACCTGCCATAAGACTGCTTTAATGGTCCTGGTATTACATCTCCCTGCGCATTGTCTTCAGCTGTGGAGTATAACGTGTTAATTTGCATAAGCGCTGGAAATACTGCGCTCACGTAAGAGGTTGGTGCAGCAGGACTTAAATGCCATATTCCTTTCTGAACACAATATTAATTATATTGTTCAAGAACCTTCAAAAATTTACCTAAGATACTTTTGAGATGCTAATTGTAGAGTTTGAGTCAAACTAAAAATCAGTGGATTCTGTGAGTTTCCTCACCTGACACAAACTGAAGGAATCTCAGAGAAGGAGGAAATTACAATGTCTCTCATGACTGTACTAAAACTATTGATGTCATTTTGTATAATGCTGAACTGTTAATATTGATATTACTATGCTACATTCTGCAGTCAGCTCTATAATTTAGCTAGTGAAAATACTAATTACGTTATTACTGCTGTACTGTATTTCTAGATACTGCACAAAAGACTGATTTAGAAAATACAAGCAATTTCAAAGCAAATTTTGGTGAGTAGAATGCCTTTTAAACCAAAAAATAGTGCTGTGTTGGCTTTCACAAGAAGTTGCTCTTACAGAAGTTGAACATGTCTTAGGTTTTCACGTTCCCTCCTGCTCAGAGGTCCGGCCACGAGGTGAGCTCAGTGCTCAGCGCAGTGCTGAGAACCATCACATCTGCTGTCTGTTGTAGAAACTGGTTGTGTTCCCTGTGATGCATCAGCATCACTCCACTCTCTCTGGAGAGGAACAGTGTGAGTGTGGCATCATCTAATGGCATCATCCCAATGGATTTCAAAAGAGATTTTGATGGCTTACATTTTCTCCATAAAAATATGCTTGTTTCTAATGCTGATGCCTACCCCCAAATTGAGTTAAAGGACAGGTACTTTGCTCCTTTGATCACAAAGCCAACTAAAGGTAGGGAAAAATTGTGATAATATCTTTCTCTAAATCAAAGCTCTTGATTATTTTTGTGACAAAATAGGTGATAAAACTCCTCCTGACCCCATGACAAGATCTGTGCCTTTTGCTCCCTGTGGAAAGTTTCGTCTCTGTAGCTACAGGCTGGTGATGCATTTTTTCCCTGTTGTCTTGTTTATAATTAGATCTGATGTCCGCTGTGCATGTTCACCTTTAAATATTAGGTCAGTGTTAAAGCCATTATCAATCTAAAACGTTGGTCTACTACCAGGATTCAGCTCTTGTTGCCCCACAGTGCTATAATTATATTACCGTCTATTGTTAAAAATTAATAATATGCAGCATAGAGGTCTGATGGAATCATGTTAATGAGAACACTGAAGCTTCATTGACTTGCAATATCATTAGAGCTCTGAGACAGGTTTATAGCCTTGTGCAAAGTATATTTGTGTTGCTTTAGACACAGTATTTATTTGGTCACACCCAGCCAAATGTTTCCTTACTAAATTAAAATAAATGCTGGTAAGTTCAATGAGCTACAAAGATATATAGTATAATTTCAGGTTCTCAAGTCACAGAAAATGAGCCCCAGCAATGGAAATCGGTAGAGGGTCAAAAATGATGGATATACAAGAGTGAATATGAACAAAGAGGGAAGGGAGTTTACAGAGTTGAGGGAAGCTGGGTTGTTTTTTTTATGACTCAAGCAGTGTATAAAATTTGAAAGAACATCACCCATTTAAAGTCTGTTCTGATGTTTGTGTATACACGTGCATACTCATTTACAAGCACAATTGATAATCGTAATTAATTGAGTTGTAATTGTTAGGATTTCTGTCTTTGCTCTCAAGAGGCTTGCCCCTGTAAAGCATCGTTAGTGGCTGAGGGGAGCAGGTCACTGGCAGACCCTCTGCTCACTAATGTGGGTTTTGTGGGACTGATCCCCACAGAGGCATAGGCCTTTGTGTATATGCCTTTGTGTATAGGCCTGCCCACCTGCAATGGGCAGGGTTCGGAGAGACCAGGCTCCTTGCCTACTGTGACAAGCAGAGAGATGGAGCTGAAAGATAGATAAGGCTGTCCGTTTATACAGCTTGCACCTACAGGGATGAGGGAGGCATAGATTCTGCTCTGCTTCTCTATCCTGCGTCCAGGAGAGCACCACCCTCATTTGTTTGGGTCTGGCACATGGGGGGCTTCCTCCTCCTCCTCGGTGTGTCCCAGAGCGTTGTGTGAGTGTTCAGAAGAGCTCTGAAACTGAAAGCCAGTATGAATGCTGTGTTCTTACTGTTTGCAATGTGATCAGTGTGTAGCTGACCTTAATTCATTTTTGTGTGGTAGTACTCTTGTTTAAAGTGGAGACATTTGCAAGGGCATGAAACCTGGCCTTCACCCTGAAATGTGAGCTCCATTTGGTCCTTCTCCCTATATTTATGCATCTCTGTTATCACACATGATCTACTAGTAACAAAATCTGTTGTAACTTTGTCATTGACTTGAATTATCATGAGGTCATGGATCCTTTAGGTCTTACCTTCCCCCTAAGTGTTTTTTAAATCCCGATGTTGTGTTTATGTGCTGTAGTCGTGCAATGGGAATGTCTGGTAAACTCACAGCTTAATTTACAATGGAAGAATGCTTTAGCAGCTGTTTTATAACAGTTGAACTACTCTGACTTAAATGACTGTTCTTAAGAGATTAAAAACTGATTGAAAAGGTGAAAAAGTCCAGGACTGTCTTCTCTCTTTCTTTCTCTTTGCATTTCATGTGTTTATTTTTAAAGTCATCTTTGAAACTGCTTTATAAATGGTTTGAGTTCCTCTGCATAATTTAGATGGGAGAGAATGCCAGTTAGCTGGGACTTGTTTTCTGACCACTTGAGAAAAAGGAGTTTTTTATCCTCTTGAACATCATCTGGAGCTATAATAAAATGTGCTCTCAGCTGGATTCCTTCTGTGTGCCAATAGAGCTACATCATTGCACACACACCTAAAGGAAGGACACAGAACCACAAAAGCAATCTGAAATCTGGATTTTGCCAGCTCCTTAGAGACCACAAGTAATTTTCTGTAGTCTTCATGAAAATTATTTGAATTTTGAAGGAACGATATACCTCTCCCTTCCCCCCAGCCTGAGTAGGACCAAAGCTGGAGATCCTTTTCTATACAGCAGTCACCTGATGGGGTCAGTGTGAAAAACCCTAGCAAATGGTTACTGAACTAATTTAAAAATCCATGAAACAAAAGAAGTAAATGAGAAAAATTCAATAGTAGGATCACATTAAAAAAAAACAACAAACAAATGCTAATTAAACTTCAGTTGAATTTTCAATCCAATCTGTTGCAGATGAATGAAATGTGGTACTGGTGTGGTTGGATCCTGGGGTGAGAGGCACATGAAGAATCCACACAAGAAGGATGTCAGCTAACTGGTGCTGCAGACGGGCCGTTCTGTTTGTATGGCAGCCGATCCTGCAAACCCCCAGCCAGGAAGAGCTTTTGTTGATGTGAGGGTGCCTGTGTGCTGCAGGGATGGTTCCCGGGCATATGGCAGTCAGATGAGGGCGGCAGCTCCCGCGATGTGCTGTGAGCTGGTGGAATCGTCAGATGACAAAACTCGGCAACTTCACACGAGTGCAATGTAATCTGAAGCCATTCTGCAGGGAAACTGTAGACAGCAAGTAAAATTTTGGAGCCTGATATAAATTCCATCCCGTTTAACTGCCATCGGTTTTACTGCTGCAGATTAGCAAACCATTGTTTCATGGTATAATTGAAAAACTCCTCATTAGAGAAGCATTTTCCATAGCCCCCAGACACATGGCTTTAAGGCCTTAGCTGTCTTCTGTAGCCATGTCGTTGTGCCCTGAGCTGGACCATTTGCTTTGTTCCCTTTCTCCCACTAATGAAATAGTGGCTCAGTTGCTTTCTTCTGGATTTCCTTCATCTTCTCCCTCTCTCTCTTTTTTTTTTTTTTAAATTCTTCTAATTATTTTGATTAGTTCATTTACTTAAATTCATTGATGCGTGTATGTCCTACATGATTTTATCCTTGCAAAGGATGCAAAGCTCTCTTTTAGCTCCTTCTCAATGTTTTTCTAGACCTCAAGCGCTCTCAGTTACTTGCTTTGGAAAATGTCCTCACATGCTTCCAGGTTGTGATGCATTTTTATAATTTGCCTTGTTTTTATTCATTTGGCTAATTGCACTTCAGATTTTCTTTAGCCCTCCTAAATTACATATCTTCCTTGTCAGAGTTCGTGCTCCTTTGGATTGATGTTGCTTTTCTAAGGATAGTTACTCAGTCCTGGCAGCCAGTTGTTGCTGTGACAGTCGACTGATGTATGCCTTGAAGTGAATGCACATAACTGCATGTTAAATGCTAACAGTGTAGTGACAAGGACAACCCATTTTTAAAATTGCTTTAAAAAAAAACAAACCCAAATGTGGAGTTAAAAAAAAATAAAAATAAAAAAATTGAAAAGCAGCACACCCAAACCGAGAAGCAGGCATGCTTGAGATGAGCCACACAGTGTGATTTAATTAGCTCCCTGTAAAATCTCAAAGTAAATCTCTTCAGTGAAAGATTTCAGGAGCAGAGGAAAATGTCAGAGGCCCGACGTTGTCCTGTGGATAGGAAATGTTGCGTGAGGGTCCCTGCACGACTTGTGCTGGTTTGTATCCCAGGACAGGGTTCGTGGTGCAAATGTAGCTCCTCCAGCAAGGCAGGAATTCATTCTTTGCTTCAGATAAACTGCTTCATCAGAGAAGTTCATCAGGACCCCTCTGTGTGTTTTAATGACTGCTTCATTTTAAAGCTGTGTGGAGCCAGCTACTGCCTTCATCTTTCTTTCTCTCCTCCCTGCATCTTTCTTCCACCTTTCCATTCCTTCTCCCCATCACGTTCTGAGGCGTGCTGTAAGGTATGTCTGTCGGTGGGTATTACTTTCACCAGCTTTGCTTTGTAGCAGCGTGTCTAGAAATGGCAGACAGCATCACTCCTAATTACACATTGCCCCCAGATGCTCCGCGGGTGATGCTGATGGATGGCTGCGTGGGTGGTGCTGAGGGGGGCTGGGATGCAGCTCTAAGTGGTAGCAGAGGTCTCTCTTTGGACTGGCCTCGGCAGCCCTCATCCGTAACAGGAGCCTGGGAGCCTCTGAGCTCTTGAGCCCTGGGCACTGGCAGAGGGGGCATAAAGCCAGAATGGCTTCGAGATGCAACCCATACAGAAAGGGAAGAGGAGCAGCTAGGAGAGGCAGAGAATTTACTTTCTACCCATCGCTGTGGAAACAACACAGCACGCAGGGCTGAGGAGCTGCAGCAGACCGTGCAAGCTGTTAAGCCTCTTTGCTCTCTTGATTCCAATTCCCCCACTGCCCTTGCTTCCGAGGGTCTGCCCTGCTGCCTACATGGCCTTGACTTCTTTTCCTTAATGAACTTTCTGACAGTGACCTTCTGCATGGATTGAGATATCCCATCCCTGTTATGGAAGAAGTCACCCTCTTTGGAGGACAACCTTTGGGCTTTGGAATTGACTCTGTTCTGTCCTGCCTCCAGTTTTCTATGAGTTTTTTTCTCCCATCCTGTGGCAAGTTCTATTCCTGGATAATTTTTGGTGTGGAATCTTGTCAGAACCATTTTCAAACCTGGACTGTGCCACACCTGCTGGATCCTCTCTCCGTGCCCTTATAACGTGCACTCAGAGCTCCAACAGGTCAACAAGGCAGAATTTCTCTTTGCAGAAGCTGTGCTGTCTTCTCCAACAGACCATGTATATCCCTGTCTTTACTGACTTTATTTCTACAGATTCTACTGCCGTTAGCAAGGGTGGCTGGTCTGTTGCTCCCACTGGTCATTTCCACTGTCTTTTCTGTGGAGGTGCGAGGGCAGCTTGCCAGCTCCCAGCAGCTTGACTCCTTGCAGTGATGCTGGGATGCATTGCTCATCCTGCAGCCCTGGAGCTGAGGGGCAAGAATGAACAGCAGCTGGGGACGGAGTGGGGCTGTACTCAGGACCGGAAACCACCATCAGGGGAAATGCTGGCAACTTGTTATTTTGCTTCAAAAGGCATTTGCTTAGTTTCTAAAAGGGATACTGAGACACCAGTTATTCTCTTGCACTTCTCTCCATAGGGAATCTCCAAGGCATTCTGCATGGTTCTTCATACTGCAGTCTGCAGAGTGCAGAGAATATGCATAGAGGTACACTGATAACGTCATTTCTGTCATAGTTTTCATATGTTGTATTTCTCTATTTGTATGCTACTGGTATTTGAGGAGAATATTTCCTGCAGTGTGGGGGAATGTCTGCACTGACAGCATAATGGAATAAAGCAGGAGAGAGTGAAACTCTACACTGGAATCCTATGGATTGGGATTTAGAAGAAGAAATGAACACAAAAATGAAGAACAGAGCTAATTACAGGCTCGATGGGTTAAACATAAAGGTTTTGGCCATTAAACAAAATGTTTCTTATGTGACATCCGATGGATGACAGATGCTGCTGAGGACATGTGAGGAGGGCCCAGAGGGGCCAGGAAGCAGCTGAGCCTCCCCTGATGCCTGCACATAAGCAGCATGGTTCTCCAGGTAACGTTCTTTACTTATCACCAAAATGGTCAGAAAATAAAAACAAAATAAAAAGCTAACAGCTAACAGTAAATAAAAATGCAAGAGGCAGCAGTGAGACTGGGCTGGAGATGGCTGCAGAGGCAGCTTTGTTCCAGGAAGGGAAGGTCCCACAGCATGATGAGAATGCTTGGCTGGGGCCGTCTGTCATATCTGTCATCGTTATGAGCATGGACAGATGATGATGATCTCTCCATTCTGTTTCTGGCTTTTCTCACTCTCCCGAGATGCTCATCCAGCTGTTTTCACCACAAAATTTATTCAGCTAATCTGCCCCTTTTCCTTTCTCATTTTCTTGCAGTGCTTCTTACCTTCCTCAGGCTGTTGCTGTCCTCTCTCTGTTCCCCGCTGCCATCAGCCTTCACTGCTCATGGGGAAGCTGACTGCTTCCCAAAGCTTGATGGTGCCTTCCTGCCTTCCTCCTGTCTTGATTTTCAGGTCACCCGACTGCACAACATGGATCCCATGCTCTGCCAGGCCGTGGAGGGGTGGGGTGGGGGGGTGGGCAGGGGCTGTTTCTCAGCAGGACACTTCTTGCAGGCCCTTCTCTCCTCCCCTGTTTCCCTGTCTGTACCCATCCCTTGAGTGCTGAGCCCAGGTTTGTTTAACAGCTGCAGTACTGGTGCATCCACAATCAGGCAGCCAGTTCAGCTGCTCCTGTAGGAGCTTGAAGATAGCAGATTCCACAGAACTGCAGTTTGGGGAAGATTATCTAGGGGCTGGTTCCTCTCCAGGGTTGTTGGAGAAAAGATGTCTCAAGTCTTGGTAAGCCACTCAAGAAAAGTACTCTGCTATTTATTTTCCAGATGACAGCTGCGATACAAAGCAGCCATACCTGCTACATAACTGGGTGTCCTTTTGTCTTGCTGGAGCCTGCGCCTGGGGAGGAACGGTCAGGGTGAGATCTGTATGCAGGAGTTTGGTAGAATTAGAAGCAGACTGGAGCTGGGTGTCAGGGCACTTTGTGATGTGCAGCACCTTAAAACAACGGCAGAAGTCCTCTGCTGGCCAAGCTGCCTGCACCTGCTCCCTGCAGGACACGCGCTCCGCGGTGCAGCACTGGGCCGTGTGGTGGCTGGTGCCTGGGTGTGACCTCACCTGTTACGGTCGCCAAAGATCTTTGTGGGAAGAGTGCATGATGGAAGATTATGGGACAACAAGATAAAGACTGGCCAGGTGAGAGATTTTGTTGTTAAGAAGGTATGAAGTATTTCTAAAATACACAGCCCTCTGACAGGCCGGGCCACGCCTGAAGGGGCTTGCGATAAAGCCACGGGGCCTGGAGCACCTGGTCTGAAGGGCGGCGGGGCGGGCTGCAAATCCCCGAAGCCACCCAAGATTTTTGGCTGAAATAAATACATAATGACCAGGAGTGCCAGCTTCTTTATTCAGCTCCATTGCTGCAGAAGAAGGCTCATCTAGCTGAACTGCTGTGCCACGTGTGAAAGGTCTCAAACTGAAAATTTGTAATTGGTTGTCTGTCTGTTTTGCAATGCCACCTTCCACAGTCATGGTAGTTCATAAAACACATCACATATGGAAAAAAAAAGGTGGGGAAGGAGTTGTGCTTGTGCTTTCCTTGCTTCCAGCAGTCCCTTCTATGAAATGTGTGCAGCCATACCTCTTTTCCCTATGGTATAGCTGCTATAATGTGCTTTGTGCCTTTAAATGTGTGGAGCGCCATGTCTGCCTGGCAGGACCATGAGAATTCAAGATGGGAGAGGCAGGCTTTGTTTTCTCTCTCATGGAGATTTTGCATTTGTTCTCTTCCCGTTATGTTGGCTTGCAGAGCGGGTTAGTAAACATTCCCATCCTGTTTGCCAGTTTCTTTATATTTTCTGTACACAGGGAGCAAAATGCACATTTTCCCTCTGCACAGGAAAATGAAAGGGAAGGAAGACGTACAGAATCTGTCGAGGAAGCGGCGTCTCCTGCTGCAAAGTCTTCCTGCAGCAAACAGGCAGCCTGTGCTCTCTCATTTGAAACTGCAAAGCACAGAAAATAAACTAGCAGACACGTTCTTCCATGCCCAATGACTGTATCTATTATTATCCCTGTTGTCAATTCGCTTTCAGGTTGTTTCATTTTCCTGCTCAGCTCATCTCTATTCTAAGGTATAAGACAGTCCCCACAGAGGTCGTTCTTTGTTCATGGTGGGTGCCTGGTTAAACTGAGCAGTGGTCGGGCTCTTACCTCACTGTGATGCCACCTGGTGTCCCTGGGGCCAGGTCTGGGGCTCCTCCAAGGACCACGAGTTTCTGAGCAGTGCAGTGGCTTGAGGCCGGGAGGAGGTATTTGTACAGTCTAAGTGTGTGGAGCCACATTAGCATTAGAGCTTGTTTGCATGGTCAGAGGCTTACCCGTGCTGTCAGCCCCGATGAATTCATGAGGATGTTATGACAATTTGCGGGGAGGCCTCCAGGCTTTCAGAGGAGATGTGGATTAACTGTGGTCAGAGCTGTGCTCTTTTTCCCCCAGTGCCTGTGACCTCGTTGGGAAAAAAAAAACAACACAGAAGTTATGTCAGAAGAGCGTTATCCATTCATTAAATAAAGACGCAGCTGTCGTGTGTGGATGCATGTGTACATGTGCACAGAATAGCAGCGGCTGCCCCAACATCCTCCCTCAAGAATCCTGCTGCGGGAGGGCAGCCATAAATAACTCAGGGCCTGCAGCGTGCAGCCAGGATGAGCTGCCAGTGCCAAGCAGGAGCCTTCCCCAGCAGTGCTCCTCACAGGTGCTGGGTACCATGGGCAGCCCGCCATGCCCGGCTCTACTGGCTGCAGGTCAGCACTGGGAGATATGCTGTGGATACAAGAAGTGCTGGGGCACTAGGCAGTATTTCGTCAGTCACAAACCTGACAAGCACTGCACTGATGTCCAGGGTTTCTCCTGGAGAAATTTGCATTCTTCTCGGATCTTTGCTGGTCAAAGTAGGATGTTCAGGTATTGATATGTGTTCACTGGCAAATGAAAGGAAATTGTTCCCTACTTTAATGTTCTGACATCAGCGTGCTGCTCTGAGAGTCCTTGCAGCCCCTCTGCCTGCTGTGGGCTGACAGGAAAGGTGCTGTGCCAAGCAGGAGGCTGCAGCCTGACCTGTTTCTCAAAGCAATTGTTTATTTTTTTTTTTTACAATTGCATAGGGGATTCTTTTTTGCATTTTAAAAGTTATGTTAAAGTAATGATTAGGAAACTGTTTCACTCTTTTTTTTTCTTCCCAGAGACACTGTAGATGTGATTTGCCTTCTAGCACTCAGAACAGCTAGGAGTGAATTCAAATGTTTCTTGAGAAAAGGGTTCCTTTGTTACAGAGACTCCTTCTGCTGCTCCCTTCAGAGCCTGTTTTACCTGCGTGATTTGAAAATATTCCAAAAACCCCCTACATTTTTGGTTATGCAAATCTGCTTTACTCTTTCATTCTGCTAAATCTCAGTCTCCGAGATGGCTTTTTCTACGATTATTAATTCCTACAAATCATTGGAAAAAGGTTTTATCTTCAAAACGCCATTCTAACTTTCCGAGAATCTATCTGCACATACCCACCATGTTCCTCTAACTACCCAGCTGCACTGAAGGCAGTACAATTGCTACATGTGCTGTGTGCTGTTCTTACACATATCTCTCACTTAAAATGGAGATGGCATCACATATGCTAACACATCAAACATTTATATGACTAGAATTGCATATGCGGTAAATGTTTTACCAGTATAGCTAGCTTGGTAAAATAAAATTATAGCCCTGCCTAATTATAATGAAATAAAAACAGGCAGTAGACCAAGACACAGTGGTTAATTCTTTATTACAGTGTGTTTCCAGCTGCAACAGAGTATAAATATCACCTTTTCCCGTGTGGGTTATTTTAATTTTTTTCCATAATGTCAAGGATTTATTATTTCTAAACGCAATCATGACATCAGTTGCAATGGGAACATTTTTATCTTTGCCCCGTGTTCTGAATAGACAAACCTCTGTAAGGCAAACAGCGAGCTTTCAAAAACGAGCTTATCTCTGCAGTTAGACAAGGTGTGGCCACTCTCAGGGCCTCCTGCCCCACGCAGATGCTGCTTTAGCAGCCCCTCACAGTGGTCCTCAGTCTATAATGTGAGGAAAGTTTTATAGCTCTATATTTACACATTTTTAGCGCCGCCGTATACTTTGTTTTCAATGGAGACATTATATTTAGAAGTTGCTCAAAATGTGGAGCATGTGTTAAATTTCTTTTGCGTAATCTGTCAAGACTAATTTGATTCAAGACCGGTGCCTTTTTTCCCCCCATCTGTTTGGAAAAGTGCAGTTGTAGAGACATCAGTCATGTAACACTTTCTGCGGAACAGCTTTACTGACAGTTGGGAGTTGTCAGTAACCATGTGCACTTCAAGCTCCCAGTCTGGCTGCGGAGAGAAAAACCCTCTGACACACAATTTCCAGAGAGCAGCAGAACGGTGGGCTGGCAGCACTCGCACCATCCTCAGAGTGACCTCCTGCTTTGTGGCCAGAGTTACTCGTGCTTCGGGCCTTGGAGCTGCAGAACTGCCAGTGCCTGGGACCAACAAACACTGCACCTAACAGCACGCACTCCCCAGTAATTTATTTCACTAGTTAACCATCATTATGTACGTAACTGTGTCTTGTTTCCCGTTTAAACTGATCTAGCTTCAGCTCCCAGTCTCTGTGAAAGCTTTAAGAGGTGTTGGATCTCTGCTCCTCACCCACCTATAGAGAGACCAAGGTCTGTGCCATATGTAGGAAGATGCCCCAGACAGCAAAACAGACCCACAAAGAGAAAACCTGACCTTGGGACCAATGCCTGCAGCTCTGCTTCGAGAGCTCCTTCAGCGCCGTGGCAGAGCCAGAAGGAGGGGCTGGCAGAGCTCAGTGCAGGCTCACAGGGC
The DNA here is from genome assembly GCF_951394365.1 of Tetrao urogallus. Lineage (NCBI taxonomy): Eukaryota > Metazoa > Chordata > Aves > Galliformes > Phasianidae > Tetrao > Tetrao urogallus. The sequence goes on from NC_136820.1 coordinate 34,093,081, forward strand.
TCAGCGTGGGTTCAAAGGGCTCTCTGGTGTTGTCCGTGTGAAGGATGTGGAGGAATCACAGAATCACAGAATTGCAGGGGCTGGAAGGGACCTCTAGAGATCATCAAATCCATCCCTTTGCCAACGCAGGCTCCCTAGGCCAGGTTGCCCAGGTGGGCATCCAGATGAGTCTTGAACGTCTCCAGAGAAGGAGATTCCACAACCTCTCTGGGCAGCCCGTTCCAGTGCTCTATCACCCTTACTGTGAAGTTCTTATGCACATTTGTGTGGAACATCCTATGGTTCAGTTTGTGGCCATTTCCCCTTGCCCTATCACCATGCGCTGTCTGTGGAAGACAACTGGCAGCTGGTCGTTAGTGGGGTTCTGTAGGGCTCTGTTAGGGACAGTTCTCTTTAATATTTTCAGCAGTGACTTGGATGCAGGACTTGAAGGTACACCAAATTGGTTTGCAGATGATGTTAAACTGACAGGAACTATTGACTCTTTTGAGGTTAGAGAAGCATTGCAGAGATGCTGACAAACTGGAAGGCTGAGCAGTCACCAACCATGTGAGGTTTAACAAAAGCAAGTGTTGGATTCTGCACATTGGTTGGGGCAACTCTGGATACATGTACAGACTGAGGATGAGAGGATAGAAAGCAGACCATAGAGAGAGATCTGGGGGTTCAGGCTGACAGCAAGATGAATGTGAGCCAGCAGTGTGCCCTGGGGTGCACCAGGCCCAGCACTGCCACCAAGAGAGGGAGGGGTGTCTGCTCTGCTCTGTGCGGCGTCAGCTCCATCACTGGGTGCAGTTTGGGTGCCACAGTATAAGAAGGATATAAAGCTATTAGAGAGCGTCCAAAGGAGGGCTATGAAGATGATGATGGGTCTGGAGGGCATGATGTGTGAGGAGTAGCTGAGCTGCTTGGGTTTGCTCATCCCAGAGCAGAGGGGCCGAGGGGAGGCCTCATGGCGGCTGCAGCTCCTCACAGGAGCTGCATGTTTCCTTGTTGAACCTCGAATTTTTCAAGGACCCTCCGCACTGAATCTTTGCCCTTTCTCCTGTCAGTCCAAATAGTGTAGTGTCATCAACATATATGACTGTGTCACCATTGAAGTTGTTGATGAAAGTACTGAATGATGTGGATCTTAGTACTGACCCCCCTTGGGTGACCTGGTTAGTGGTGCCCTGCCTTATATTGGGCCACTGATCACTGCCCTTTGAACCCAGTGTTTCTTCCACATTTCAGACAATTTTCCAGTCTGTCCTTGCAGCCCACACACTCTGAACTTTCAAGTGACGATGTTGTGCAATATAGTGTCAAAACCCTATTAATGTTGAGGGTAGATTACATGCAAAACTTTCATCTTCACACATTCAGTCATTTCCTCTTAGAAAGCAGGTGGGTTGGCTAGGTCCAATTTGCCATCTGTAAATCCATATCGACTGTTCCAAAGTACCTCTTTGTCCTTCGTAGCCTTAGAAAGGGATCCCAAGAGGGAAACACTCCATGATCTTCTAGTGACTGAGATGATGCTTATCATCAGATAGTTCCCCAGTTCTCTTTCCCATGTTTTTAAAGATAGGTGAAGTGTTAGATCCTTTCAGCTATCAGGGACTTTCCCAGTCACCAAAGTTGTCACAGACAGTAGACAGCAGTCATACAACGACCCTGAGCAGCTCTTTCAGGAAGTGGGTGTCCTTCCTCGTGTCCAGCTCTGGTATGCTTTCTTTCTGCATTTTGTTTCATCAGGAAGACGCTTATGTAGTTGATCAGGTCTTCTGCCAAAATTCCATCTTCCTACATAACAAGGTTGGTTTTTTGCTGAGCCCTCAGTAAGTGCTTTTTAAGAATTGTTCAGATCTTCTGGGCACGTTTCCAATTCCTGGTTGCATCCCAGGGGATTGTATTTAGCAACTCCCTGAGTAAACTGGGCTTTATTTTCTGTGGAGTCCAGAGCTTATGATTCTGTTGCTTACTTCCCCATCCTTCTTCTAGATCCTGAATTCAGCTGTGGTTGTGTAAAAGATGCCCAGGCTGATACTGTGACTATATTCACCAACAGCAAGCGGTGAGCATAACCCCTGGCAGGCCTCCCTTGCATTCACAGCAAGAAATGATCACCATTGCACTGTAAGAAGCTCCTGGATTGCCTGCTTAGCATTGTGTTGTCCTTCCAGCACATGCCTGGATGGTTGAAACCCTCCATTAGCATCAGGGCTTATAAGAAGGAGACTTCTGCCAATTGTCTCTAGAAAGCCCTGTGCATGGGAACTTCCTGGGTGGGTGCTCTGTGAGAGGCTGCCCCATCTCCATTGGGATTTTCCTCTCAGCTCTACACTCAGAGATCTCCTACTCTCAGCTTTCTGGCTGGAGCTTTGTGCCATTGGGGAACTCCTAAGCAAGCAAGCACAATTCATTGCTCACGTTTGATTCACTGTGACTCACTAATCTTGACTCATTCTGAATCTCTTGATTCATGTCATTCTCCTTTTCTTAATCAAAATGTTGCCAACCTCTAACATGATAGTCAAATGCAGTTGAATTTCAGAAGTCTAATTCCCCTCCTTATTATCTGGCCTTCATATAGAACTAACTGTGACAATAACATATATTTCTTTGTTGTCTGGCTCTTTGAACCTGAACTGCACAGAATTTAACACTCTCCAAGTCGAGACCCTTGTGCATGATGACATTTGAAGACAACCATACTGTCCACAGACAGCTGCACTTGCACCCCTGCACACAGTGGCCATAAAGGTGAGAGGTATTAGAGGGAGATGAGAGCAAAACTTTGCACTAATGAAAGTACCACACCAACGTTAATACCAGGCTGATCAGGCAGAATTTTGTTCTTTATTGGTTAATCCCCCAAAGCCCCGAACAATCACGCACAGAACAGACTCTTTGGAATGAGAGTCACATATTAACTTGATGCTTATATTTTGCTCCAACTCCAGTTGAGTGAGCTTTTTTCCCCTCCCTCTCCCATTTGCTGGTTTGACCATGACTGTATATAAAAGAAGAACAGAAGCGAAGATCGTAATTCTTTGTTTCAAATCAAAAATCCTGATGCAGAACTTGGGCTGTTCCTGCTGCCAGAAGGTAGAGCAGCCTGTCTGAACGGTGACTCATGGCCCTGAGCCACATCGCAAATAATGCTCGTATTAATCTCTCCTTGCTTTGTTCTGGCCCCCCTCCTCCCGGTGTCTGATTTCGTGGTGCGGCATAGCCAAAGGTCAGATAAACTACACGATGGCCGGAGTTGCTACTGAAGAAAGAAATCGGAAATGCCTCTCCCAGCATTTTCAGCAGAGTGAAAAATCATTTCTTTTACTATCAACCTGCCTGATTTTTCATCTCTGTTTACTGTTTCAGTACAGAAAGCTGTGGTACAGACAAGGGGAAGTGGCCAAGCCCAGCTCTGCTACAAACGTTTCTAGGTCTGCCTGGCTCGGTACATTTTTTACACAAAACGTTCTTCAGGCATTTGATCACTTGCAATAAATGACAGTCCCAAGTCAAAAAAGATTCTGAGCTTTGCCTCTGTGCTGATGATACTGACTGATTCATTAATTACCCACTTTTCCCCCGGTTTGATTCAATGTGCTGTTCACAAGAAGATAACTAGTCACAAATTAGTCAAGCTGAAGTTCCATGTGCTTTGCTACAGGGCAAATGTTTTAGCTACCAGTTTCAGATGACTGATTGCTCCTGTGAAACTCACAAGTGCTTCTTGCATGTTGTTTCTTTTCCTCCATGGCTACCAAAAGTGTTTTTATTCAAATGAGAAGGAGCACACACGCACCGGGCTGGAGCACTCTGCCAGCAGTTAGTGTGAATGGATCAAATATGAGCACTTACTGTAAAGGTTGCGTGGTTTTCCTCGCTTTCCTTTGAACCAGACGGGCCCGTGGCTTCTGATGACAGCTGTCTCTGTGCTACAGGCAATGGGTAGTGCTGACACATAGAGGACTTATCTGGAAAAAGGGAGAGGAGCAGAAGACAAAAATCACTTCCTGTAAGCAGGCTTGTCTTTTTCTGTCAAATGGCAGCAACCTGTCAAAACTCCTTCCCAAAGAAACTCCTTGAGTTGGATTTGAGTGACTTCAGGGGCAAGAGAAGCTGCCTGTGGTTAGCAAGATGAGGAAAGCAGTAGGTTCATTCTGCAAAAGCTTCACAAAGCCATGGGCAGATATTTCAGCTGCAGCTTCACGTTATGACCTTCAAACCCACGTGAACAAGCTGAAAGCATGTGGGGCTTTGTCTTACAGCAGGGCTCTTGCTTCCCATGTAGATGTCAGACTGCTGGTGGCTGGACTGGGCAGCGTGTTGTTCCAAGTGATGGCACAAAGCACACAGAAGAAGATGGAAAGATATAAGCAGTCCATGTTCAGTTTGGCATTTTTGACAGGCAATGCCGCACAAGGCTCTGTGAAGGGCAGATCTGGGGCTTGTCCCTCAGCTAACTGCTCTCAAGGGCTCACTGTCCCCAAGCTCACCATCACTTGTCCCACAGCCAGCATCTGCCTCAGTGCTCACTCTGAGCAGTCTTCTATTAACTCTGCATGGTGGAAAAAACAGTGTGGGAGCCCTGCTCTGTTCAGTTAATTTACCTGGGGGGATTACTTTGTGGACAGGAGTTATTATGGCTCTGCATTTGTTCTTTGTCATTGTTGTGCCTTATTTTTATGTTCATTAACAAATTAATGTATATAAAAATAAGGCACATAACTAATTAACTTAAATAATAAAGAGATGTGGTAAGCTTTGGCAACCAGCTGAGAACAGCAAATCCAAGGAAAATGCAGCCACAGCCAGGCAGCCTCAGCAAGCCGAGTCCCCAGCCAGCTCTGGCAGGATCAGCACAGAGGGCAGGCAGGTGCCAGCTCCTTGTGGGCCCAGGCATCTCACACCACTGCCCCACGGGGCTTTCCAGCTCCTCACCATTGCCCATGGCTGCCATGTCCTGCCCAGTGTGGAGGGATTGGGAGAGGTGGGATCAGAGCCGGCCTTGCCTGTGGACACTGTCATGGAGGAAGACACAGGCATGGGCATGTGGACGGGCAAGCAGAGGTGATTAATGGTGTGATGTGTTATTTTAATTGAGTCATGTTTGGCTTCTCTCTTTTGTCAGCACTCTATATTTTGCTGTTGTGGTGGCGTGAATTTGGAATTAATGTGAAGAATAACAAGAGTCCCTCAGCTGGCAAACATGGACGAGACTGAAAATTAAAATGCTATGTAAATCTCACAAGATTAGGGCATAAACTGCAGCAGGCAGTGGGATGGCTGAAGCTTGAAGATGCTGGAAAGCCTCTCTCTACATTAGTCTCGATAATATAAAATCAATTTACATTGAATACATTTTTCTCAAATAACCATTCACCCCATGTGAGTTGATGTTACTAACAAATGCAGGAATTGGATCTTAATATATGTTCCATGGAAATATTCTGCGGAGGTTTTATTAGTTCTAAAAATACTTTGTGGAATCACCATACTTTGTCATTAAAATTGCCAGGTTCTGTGACACAGATATGCCGGAATTGTAATTAAAATGCTGCTGCACCAGCATCATCTTTCTGTGTTGAAATCCCAGGTCCTTTCCAAGGGCCTTTGAACCACCATAGCCCGGTGGCATTTGTCAGAGTGAGAAGACTCGAGTAGTCCTCTGTATTGCAAAATGGTGATGGTGCCCTGGAAGGTGTCCGCCAGGGCCACACAGGGTGCTGAGTTCATGCACGGCCCTCTGCCTTGGGGTGCCTCATCCTCTCCTGGTGCCTGTGGAGAACAGGCCACCGCTGCCAGCCACAGTGCTGGGATGGGGAGCACGTGGGGGCTGTGAGCTGCAGGCCAACAGCAGGTCCTGGTGCTGGATGGCTGCTGGGGAAGGCCGCGGCCCTGCAGTCCCCGGGGGAAGTGGAAGGGAGCCTACAGACACCGAGGCACGTGGTGGTGAGAAATCCCACCAGGCCTGGCGACGAGAGGCACCAGCAGTGCAGCAGCAGGCCTGCCTCGCTCGATCCCCACGACAGCCGACATGGCTGCTGAGACTGAAGTGTTCTGGCAGGGCGGGCGGATCGCAGGGGAGTTCAGTGCAACCACACGGAGCCCTCTGCTTGTAGGTCACTGGCTTAAACCTGCCTCCAGTTCAGAGGAGGTGGAAGTCCCCGCTCTTCCATAGTTGCTTGGAGCTCCATCTGCAGCACTGTTGGGGAAAATAACATTTGACGCAGGCTGCAAACTCTTCTGCTGGAAACGGTTCGGTGTCGGCAGCGTACGGCTGTGCTGCGGGGCGGAAGCAGGGCCTGTGGTGCTGCGGGGTGATCATGGCCTGACCGAGGGGCAGGACCCCCGCAGTGCCCAGGCCCCGCCGTGCCTGGGGCTGCCCCTCTCCTGCCTTGCAAGCTGGGCAATCGCCCTGCCCACGGGACCCTGACATGTTGCAGCACAGGCTGGAGCTGCCACGTGGAGCCATGGAACAGGGCCGTGTGTGGCTTGGCTTCCCATCAGTTCTCTTTTTTCTACTTTCTAACCGTGAATAGTGAAATGAGCTGAGCGTGAGGCACCTGGAAGAGAAAGATCCCACAGGATCTCAATTGGGCATTATTTATGTAAAGCTCGCTGCTATCTTAAATGTGCTGTTAGGTGTACAGGCCCAGATGAAGGTTAAGATCCCGCAATGAAGACTGTCGGAGGAAAAGTGGGGAGATGATTTACAACAGCAATGTTAATATTTTCCAAATCCTTTTCAGCCATAGTTACAGCTTCCATTTATTCTGTCACTGATTAATTTGATCAAACATTGTGAACAAATAATTTGTATTAAAAATCATGCAAGTTCCACCCTTCGTGTAGTTCGCTCCGGGCAGGTATTTATTGGATAATATAGTCTCAGACTAGTGAATGTTGACATTTAATTAATACAGAAGCTTAGCACTGTGAATATGAAGAATAGAAAAGGGCCCAAGAAAATCCTGTGATAATGAAAGGAGATGACAACCAGGTTCTGCCAGTCAGACAGTTCTGTTGACATTGAAGGGTCAAATGTAGATATCTGGTGCAGGGCTGCAAATAACACACTACAGGTCAGGGTTTGCATGTACAAATAGCTTCGCGTGATGCCTGACTTATACCTGCTTGAGCTGTTTGCACTTTCGCTGGCAGTGCTGTGCTGGATATTTTTGTTGTGTCTGCACAACGAAGATGCTACCAAAATAGGGAGGTGGTCTAACGTACTGAGACGAGTGCTGTGGTTGTGAATGTGTGCAGCACAGGTAAGGAAGGAAAATTAGGTGAGTAAAACAGCATCTGTTTGAGGGGATTAGCCATTGTGACCTACATTCCCATGCCAGCAGAACTCTGTAGTAGCTCATAAGCACCATGTGCTGTCTAAAGTGTGACGGGTAACATCCACCCCCACAGAAAGCAAACAAACACAAAGAACTTGATTGCAATAAAAGGAAAGCATTTCATCATAGAAATCTACAGGAACGGTTTCTCTTGTCATTCATAAATCACAAGCACGAGGACGTCTGAATTTTCCATTCCATTAACCCTGCAGTTCTTGAGTTTAGATGAAAACAGTTTTGGAGAAAGGAAACAGAATGAGCTATTCTGTGCTACATGGTGATGATGCAGTGAGACATGCTAAATTGCCTAGCTATGTTGATGGGTATAAACCTGCCACTAAGTTCTATTCATTCTGTAGCTTACCTTAAAACAGGAATTGTATTCAGGATGCAGTTTATGGTGTGTCCAGGAAGGATGCTATTCTTTCCTTAGATTACTGGGCTTTATACTGGGCTTTATTACTTTATACTGGGCTTTATAACTGCACCCCTGTACTTTCATCTGTTCCATGCTGAAATTTGGCACAAAAAAAAAAAAAAAAAAAAAAAAAAAAAAAGAACAAAATAATAACAATTAAAAAAAAAAGATAAGTCTGTCTTCTCTGTCACACTGATATTGGACAGAGGTTTCCACTGAGTGGAAACAGATATTCCATTAAAAGTCCACTGCTGCTGTGTAATTTAAATGCTTTTTCAGCACCGCAAACTACCTCAAGCCAAACAGCTGGTGTTGACTAAGAAGAGTGTTTCAGACTGTTACATGCTGTGATTATTACTTCCCAAACAAGAGTTTATACTTCATTTTCAGTGAAGATTAAATTAATTAGGGTGGCAATGTGAGATGGGAATAAGGAGGTGAGTGAAATTAACAGTTTTCACCTACTCTGAGGTTTGTTTAATTAACTATTTCCATTTGGAAGTGTCCTTCTGGGACTGTCTTTTAGCAGTCATACTTCTTTTTGAGCAAATATTAGACTTTGCAGGTCATACACAAAACCCAAAAGCTCAGCAGGAAGAGTTACTTCTGTTTTGACTATACGTGACATACTGAAAAAAAAATCACGTTGAACAGACAGCAGCAATGTCTTTTCATGGCATGTATTGAAAAGCAGTAGTAATCTCCTGATAAATAAGAAGAACAGGAATTTGTGAAGAAATTGCATTCTGCTTCTTTATTACATTTGAGGAAATTCTTTCCTCATGTCGCAGGGAAATTGTCACACTGCAGAACTATTGATTCCTCTTTTCCTGATTAAAATATAGTGAACGTTATCCTAAGCCATCAATATTGTTTAGAATGCTTCTCCTTGTGCAGACCAAGGATTGTTCCCCCACCATCAATAATAGAATGTAATGTTTAAAAGCTCAGCTCTGCCTTCACAATGCACCGTTGAGATAAAAAATCTTTACTATTCTTACAGTTGCCTCAGTATTCCAGCAATCATTTAAAAATGGCATAAAAATGAAAAACATCATCTTTAGAGACCAACCCCTCAGAATGTGATTGCACACAAGCACTGGTTGCCCTCACATGCCCTTAATGACCACTTATTGGCAGTAACATAACTTAAGGTTTAAAAGGATGCTTAACTAGGCTTTTGACTACACAATAGCATTTGTAAAAAATCTAATTATCACGATGCAGTAGAAATTAGAAAGCAATTTGTAAATCTTTAGATCAGTGTGATAAATACAGTAAAACCACAGCAGCCCAAACATGTATGTAGCTCTACAGATGGGAGCAGCCTGCATCTGAGGGAACTACCTACAAATAATTGCAGGTTCAGGTCACATAAGGTAAAGCAGCATTTGTTTGACCATGTTTTCACTGCCACAGAAATGTGGTGTACAGCATAGCCAATGCTCCTCCAGCTCCATAAGAACAGTTCATATTCCACCAATTATGTGAACAATCCCTTTTCCAATTTGAATGTCAACTGCGAATACATGTTGAGGTTTGAATACATCTGTTATTTAAAATCATATGAATAGTGCAGAACAAGTACATCTTAGTTTATAGTTTCTACACACGAAATTCCAGATGAGCATTTAGCCATCAGGGCAGGATCCCAAGGAATGCTTCTTTCCCGCAAACACAGCCTGGAACCGGAGTTTCCACCATCCATGGCAGTAAAACCCAGATTCTTTTTTTTTAAAATACATATATTTTTGGTTAAAAATGACCATATTAGGAACAGTCTCACAGAGACTGGACAATATTTTGTCCCTCTGAAGTACATTTGAAAACAGTGGCTACAAAAGGAAATAAACAGAGTGAAAACAACTGAATTAAACAACAGAAACAATCTGTCTCATCACACTAACGTAGCAGCCCTCCATTTTCCCAGTGCTCTGTTTCAATGCTACCATTTCAAAAAAGAGCAATTTAGATGACACATCTGCTATTCCAAACAAGTTACATACATACAGTTCCTTAACAAATTGCCCCTTAGCATTCTCTGACCAGGGGTATTGTTGCTCATCTGCCTATGCAAAAGTCATCCATGAGCAATACTTGGCAATGTAGGACCAGTGTTCAGAGCTGTGCTTTCTGACAGAAACCTTTTAAAAATGTGTTTCCTTTTGTAATTTGGATACGACCAGAGCCACCCATATTTCATAGCGACAGAAAGGACAGAAGCATTTTGTTTCTGTGCAGTGCAGAGTACCTGTTTTGAGTTAGCTCTGGCTCGTCTGCCTCCCCTGAATGATTCTATTGATTTCGAGGGGTCTCCTCGCATGAGAACAGTGAGCACAGAGACTGGATGCTAGTTTTATTGTTTCATCCAACACAGATTTATTTTCTAGGATCAGTTATTCTGCGTGATGAATGGGAAGTGCAATTAAAAAATGGAACCTAGAAACCTAATGTTAGCAGAGAGCCTACGAAAGTCTGCCTGTGAAATATGATCCAGGGCGCATTTCCTAACAGACAAAACTTGAGAATCATTTCTCACACGGGCAAGACTGTTAAAGTCAGTAATACTCTGCTTTTCCACTGCAGCCAACAGGACTCCTGCTGCACAAAGGCTGAGTAAAGCAGACAGACAGATCTGCTAATCGGAGCAGCATTACTTTCATTTACTGTACGCACCTCGTGCGTACAGAAGGTGGAATTAATTTGATTGCAAATAAAAGTCAAGAAATAAATTAATGGAACATTACTAAATTTTGCAACAAAAATATGTTATGCGTAAGGTATTCTTTGGTATCTGTCATCTTCCTGAGAGCGAGACAAAGGAAACAGGGCAGGGGAAAAAAGGCTGTGCTGAAAGCACATGCAGAAATCAAACACAGGAAAACTGTTGGGGACTTAATAGTGCTAGAGGTAAATTGGCCACTATTCTTTCTATCAGAAAGAGACCAGAGTATTTGATTAAGTTAAACAGGAGCCATTTCTTTGTTCCCGAGAAGAGAGAAAGCAGCATTTCAGCCAGACAGCCGAGACAGGGAACCCAGGAAAAAAAATCTATTAAAGAGATGACAAAAGAGAAAAACACTTAGACTAATTCTGTAAAATTCATAAAGCATCCTGAGGGGTTTATAAAGGCGGTGTTTGTCTCAGACACACACAGACTACACCACAGCAGTGTACTTCAGGTAGGTCCAAAGGATTGGAGATTTCTCAGCATTTTTAAAAGTTCAAGGCCCAGTAAAGCCTCTGAAATAAGCCAAACAACTAAATCTATGAGAACCAATCAAATAGCACAGCTGCGTGGGTCTGAAATTAAATGTTACAAAGACAAAAGCATTCCACCTCCAGAAACACTGAGTTTTTTCAAGGGGCACTGGAGATAGACAGGGCGGCAGATCTGATGAACATCTGATCCAGTTCACCTAGAACAGCCGGCTCTCAAACTGCAACAAAGGGGCCAGCACTGGCAGAGCTGTAAATAAGAGGGTAAAAATCAGAGATCTCTGCAGATCAGTCACATCAGTACCCTTTTGCCTCCATAACAACTTGTAATATTTATCAATCAGATTGTAAAATAAAGCAAAACCCCTGCCTACCTCTATATTCACTTCAATCGTTGTTCACCCTAAAGCAAAAACAATTCTAACCATCCACTCTCATTTATTCTTTACAATTATATATATGATGAAATAATCAGCTATATTTTAAAAAAAGCCTAATTCTTCTATTTCTGATGAGTGCATACAGGACATATTTTACAGCCATCTGTATACTGGACATGTTTTGTGCAAACGCCTCGCTCTTACTGGGACAAAACCAGAGTAGGTAGTGATTTGAGAGCAAAATATAGCCTACTAGCTTCCATATTTAGGTTAAATGCAAAGATTTATTAGTCCTCTAGGTAAACATTGACCTTGGCTTCACCTTGGTCAATATTTACTTCTCAGGTTAATAAATCTTTATATTAACTGCAATTGAAGTCACTCTCTGCTCAAGAGATAAAGACCAAACAGGACCTCATATGAAGACAGCATTCATCAGATAAACTCTGCAGCTTGATTTATCTTCTTGCCCACTTGTCTTAAAAAATGCTAATCCACAGATACTGCAATATGTTTCGCTCTGAAGGGCTAGGGATTTTTAAGCAGTTGTTCTGTGCACTTCACCTGCATTTTAAAGTCACGGCACATGTTTGCATCTCTTGTACTCAGGAATGGCGAATGTTTCCAGGGTATTACTTGAAAATTTATCTTCATGTAGTCTATTTATCTATGGGAAAAACATGCAGACTGTTTTACCAGTGACCACCCCTCTCAATCACAGAGCTGGTCAGTTCTCAGTTGTTTGGAACACATTGTTATTTTGGAAAAAAAAGGTGCTTGATGGGGATGGTGAGAATGACCCTGCAATCAAATAGCAACAATAAATGAACCAACTAACAGGTGATGACCTTGAAAACCAGGAAGCATTGAACTTATCAAAAGAGAAGAGACATCAAAGACTTCACCCATCTACCAGGAATGGGGATCTCCATTCCTGCACAGGAAAATGCCAAGAGACGCAGATGAAGAAGTAAAAGGGGAAGTTACAATTAGAGATTTCCTTGAAATTAACACTGAAAAGGAAAATCAGAAAAGAACAGCTCTGAACATCTCTCTATGCAATTTCAAACTCCACTGCACTGATTAAAATCCCACTGCGCTCTTTTCTCCACATGTAAGATGTATTTAAAAAACAGCCAACCAACACATGTTTTGTCCATGGGTCTATCTGGCTGAATCCAGACTAGATGGTACCTCATTTAACTTTCAAATGGATTCTGTGCAGTATGAAGGTTTTCTGCTTAACTGTTGTCCAAAAACAGAGGACTTGTAGAGAGATAATTGCTCAGATTACAGAGAAATTAAAAATGGAACTTTCTGAGGAACAGAATCACAGCAGCATTAACCTTAGAACCTAAATAGCCAAACTGTTCCATAGAGAAAACAAACAAACAAACAAACAAAAAAACCCCACATATTTAAGATCTCACTTAAATAAACATCAACTGCTTTACTCATACGGGATTCCCTTTGAAGTCAATGGGATTAGCCATGGATAAAATTCAGCCTAAATTCTGTGCGGAAAGACAGGTACAAAGTCAGTGAATTATTTAAATCCCACAGATTCTCAACATTAGGCTTAAAAGCTGCAGAAGTCTCTTGTTATTCCTCAGCACCGCAGTGTTTCATCAGCTGCAGATCCGGGGGCAGGATCTGTCCTCTGACACACACAGGGACGCGTCCTGCGTTCCTCTCCTGCTCCGAGCTGTGCGTTCCGGATCCCATTGGCTTCTCCACGCGGTGCTGATGAGTTTACGATCAAGTCTCGATGCCTTTTTGCAGGCAGCGCAGGGAAATGTCACGCAAACTCCATTAATAAATCATTCTACAGGCATGAACTACTGGAACGGCACAGCCAGCTCTTCTCGCAAGGCGGTATATTTTCACGGGGATTGTGTGCGAGAACGGGTGGGCAAAATCTATACAAATACACAGAATCATCTTCCAAACCGACCGATCCGCATACCTTTTTTTTCTTTTTCTTTTTTTCCCTTCACTGAAAGGAGCAGCTTACCCGGCGTGCGCAGGACTGCGCGCCGCACAGAGCCGCTGCCGGCTGCTGAGCGCTACCTCTGCCTCGCTGTGCGAGTGGCGGAGCTGCGAGCGCTCACTGCCGCCTTCTCTCTGCGCTTCCTCATTTCTAGATCATGGAAATAAAACACAGGTGGGGCACCAACACGATTTAAAACACCAGCCAAGGTTTTAAGAGAATTCTTTAAAGGATAAATGTATTTTTTTTTTCTTTTAATTTAGTGGCACGTGAATCCCGGGGTGAGAATTAATCCGTCTCTGTTTGAAGCCCATACTGCGGGTAAACGGGAGTCTGAGACAGCGAAGAAATCGCGGTGCTGACTGCCGATATTCCGCTGCAGTTGGCGGCGGTTGCCTGAGAGAGACGGGAGCAGCGCGGTGGCGGTGCGCGCAAACGGAGCGGTTCCGCACCCGCACTGCGCCCCGCTCAGCCGCCGTGCTACAAAGCGCAGCGCTACTGAGCGGGCGCTGAAGGGCGGCGCGGGGAGCGGGGCCGGCCCGGGGGGAGCTCCGCTGCCGCCCCACCGCGGAGCAGCGGCGTCCGCGGGGTGCGGGCGAGTTTTTTCCCTCAGTAACGGCGGTGCCGCCGCGCCGCTTGTCTCGCCTTTGTTTGCGCGGCCCTGCGGCGGCGAAGGCGTCGCTCAGTGGGAGCACGGCGGCCCCGGGAGCGGCGGGCAGGCGCTGCCCCGCCCGCACCGTCCCCTCCCCGGCCGCGGCCCACCCCGAAGGGACGCGTCCGCCCCGGAGCCGGGCACGGGGCGCGCCGGTGTCAGTAATAAAGCGAATTAAAGGGATTTAAAAATTAATTCTCCTCATTTAGCCACCAATCTGTTAATGAGGCGCGGAAACCCCGGGGATCGATAGTCGCGGGTGAAAACGAAGCAGGTGAAGGAGGTGCCTGCTGAATGGTATAAGGTTTACAGAGGAATATCCGCATTTCGGACGACGTAAGCATACAAGAAGGATCTGTAAGAATCCTCTCCTGCTCCCGGGCTGTGTTTCCCATCAGCGGCCACGGCGTTCCGCCCCTCGCAGCGCTGTGCAGTGCGGCACGGTCGCGCCATCCACCTGGGCAGCGTTATCCTCCCTGAATTGCCAGCGCAACCCGAAATGGAGCCCGCTGCCGAGTGCCGTGCCACGCGGGCACCTCTGCGTTCCCGTCATTGCGTTTTTCTGTTTTTAACGCCGAGCGAATCCCTGGGCCGACTCCGCGCACCCGGCGGTGCAGCACCGAGCCGCGCTGCCGCCGAACCCCAGAGCCGGCCGCGGCTCCCGCGGCAAGTCGCTCCCCGCGCCGCGACATGGCGGGCACCGGGCGGCCGGGAAGCGGCGGCGAGGCGAAGCTCCGCCCGCTCCTCTCGGAGCTCCGCGGGAGGCCGCGCCCAGCGGCGGCCGGAAGCGCGCAGCCCCTCGGGGGCGGGTGGGGAGCACCGCGTGCGGCCGGAGCCCCGGCGGCGTGAGCGGGGCGGTGGAGTCGCATCCCGCCTTCGCGCCCTTTGTCTGGAGCGGCGGGGTGCCGCAGGGACGGCCGCTGGCAGCGCGGGGCGGGTCGTGCGGAGCCGCCTCGGGGGTGAGGTGTGAAAACGCGCTCCTGCTTCAGCGTGGGGGTGGGCAAGGCGGGACAGCTGGGAGAGGCGCCGGTTTGCGCCTTAGGTATTGAACTGCGGCGGAGGGTTGTCGCACCGAACCCGCTAGCAGTCTCCGTGCCGGGTGCCAGAGCTTGCCCAGCTGTCCCCGTGCTTGCCGAGGCTGCAACCTGCGAGGTCTGAACTCGGGCTGGCAGCAGAAGGAACTGTGCCGCAGTGCTCACTCGTCGGAGCCCTGCGAGGGCGGTGCTGCTCGCTGTGCAGCCCGCTGTGCTGGCGGCGGGCTGTGCAGGGCCCCGCATTTCCCACCTGTGCGTTGCTGCCATCACGCTGCCGGCTGTGCTGTGCTGCAGATAAAAACCTTGTTATGGCTATTTTGTTTCTTTTTTTTTTTCCTAGAAGGCTTTTGGTACAGTCTGAGATTTTAGATCACTGTTGCTGGAAAACTCTTTAATGCAGGAGACAGAGCATGTCCTTCATGTGGAGGAGGCTGTGCTTAGCTCAGCAAGCTCCTGGGCAGAGGCCTGCATGGACCTGGGCAGCCCTTCCTGCTCCCTCAGGCGTCTGCTGTGTTGTGTATTCTGCCGGTGGGACTTCAGTCCCAGCCATCCTTCTGGCGTAACTGGCCACAGTCTCATAGCTCAGCTGCAAACGGTGTGTTTTGAGATCTGCTCAAAAAAAGTAGGAAAGGGAGAAAGGTTGAGGAAACTGGGCATGTTTAGCTTGGAGAAGAGAAGGCTCTGGGGATACCTCATTGTGGCCTTCCAGTACTTGAAGGGAGCATACGGACAGGAGGGGGAATGGCTGTTTTGAGAGTGTTTAGTGATAGGACAAGAGGAAATGGTTTTAAACTGAGACGGGAGGCTTGGGTTGGATATTAGGAGGAAGTTTTCACGCAAAGGGTGGTGACGCACTGGAACAGGTTGCTCAAGGAGGTTGTGGATGCCCATCCCTGGAGGCATTCAAGGCCAGGTTGGATGTGGCTCTGGGCAGCCTGGTCTGGTGGTTGGTGACCCTGCACATAGCACAGGTGTTGGAACTAGATGGTCACTGCAGTCCTTTTCAACCCATGCCATTCTATGATTATATGACACATGCAACTATGAGAATAATGCCATCTCTCCTTGCCATGGTGCAGTGCAAATAGTTCAGTATTTCTAACAAAATGAGCTGGTGAGGTAGGGGGGGCAGAGATAAACCCCCAGAGCAGCGACTGTACAGCTGGCACTGGAGAGCCCCAACAGAACTCATTTCAGGACAGCCACGTGGGAATGAAGAGCTGCATGTTTCGTTGTTGTGACCAGATAAACTGTTCAAAAATAGGTCCTTTAAAAGCCACTGTGACTGTTGGCTGTTCTGTAAATTGCTGCAGTAGATTAAATCTCAGCCTATGAGCAGCAAGTATATTCACAGTTACTGCCTCTGTCCTTTTGCAGTGATACCAGTTGCTTTGTATTTTACTTGCCTAGTATGTTATTCACAGTAGTGTTAATAGCACTGTTTGCAATATTAATAATTTAGGATTGCTGTAAATGTTGGCTTAACTGTGTGTGGGAAAACATGTGGAATGGTCCTCTCACAGCCAGTAGCATTCCACCTCTGAATGATCTTTCACAGTGCAGCCCATTTACCGGCATGCGGAGTGTGATGAGGGAGCCCAGCCAGGCAGGTCCTGCTGCCATGCCCACAAGAGGGGCGCCGGCCCAGCAGCAGTGCAGCAGGAGGCATCCCGAGGTGCACGGCTGGTCTGCGGTGCCTGGAGCTGCTCTAATGACATGTAAATGGCATGCAGGTGTCTCTGGCCTGCCTGGTAGTGGAGGAGGGAGTGAGGGTGAGCTTTGAGAAAAATGAGGACCCTTTCCCTGAAAATATATTTTTGTGCTGATAACGGCTTTCCCCCGAGTACCTCCAAAAGAGATGAGAAACAGTTACTGAGATGATGCTGAGATGCTTTTTGCCCAAGTGCTCATGTTGTGCTTGTTGCCAGAGCCAAGGCCTTGCTAGTTGTGCTGATGAGCGTCGTCATGTCTCAACCCAGACTTTCTTTGGGCTGGAAAAAAATGCTCTGAACAGGAAGGCGAGAGGGAAGGTATCCCCTGGAAACTGCAGGGGGCACAGTGTCATTGCTGGAAGTATGCAGGGCCTGGATAATGAGATACTGCTAACTTAGCTTCCCTAATGAGAATCCGACTTAGGGTGCTGAATGCTGGAAAATGAAGTCCTGGATTTGATAACTCACACCAGTGCTGGAGTCTGTGGCTGGGTTGGTGCTTTTGCCCAAGCTTTGAAAAAGCAATACCTGCTGGAGTACCTTTTTCACTTTTGGGGGCAGTTGGTCATTGAAGGAGCTCTGCTGCCCAGGGATTCCTTTGGCCTCACCTTGTGTAGCACAGGGCAGTGCAGCTGCAGGTGTGTGTGCGGCTACAGCATCGTAGCAGACCATGAAGCGGGGGTGGCCAGTGCAGACTGACAGTGTTACTAAATCAGCACTGTGCATTTCCTTCAGCTGCTGAACCTGGTGCTGAGCCAGGAGGCAGCTCCATGGGCAACAGTGTGAGCTGACAGTGAGGCCTGTCAAGAAGCCCCATGTCACATCACAGAAAGGGCTGCTGTCACCCTGTAACACAATATTTGTTCTGTGCTCATCAAAAGGAAAATGCAATGCAGGGGGATTTGCTGAATTCCAGCATGAAGGATTTGAGGGGGGAGGTTCACTTCACCTTTTCAAAATGCTCAAAAGCACTTCGCATTGACTACAAATTAAAAAAAAAAAAAGTTTATTGGAATACATTCTGCTAATAAACAATACTTTCAAATGTGTTATTTTGGAAGGTGAATATATTCCATGTTACTTTCGGTGTCTACTCTTATGTGCATCTGTGAGAAGCATTTCCTTCTCACCTGTTTTGGTGCAGCAATAGGAGGAATTCGAACACGCTTTCAGTGCGTGAATATAGGTACAGTCATTCCAATGGTATCCTGTTGTTTGTTATTTTCCCTGTAGAAATGCCTCATACAGCTGACATCACCAGCTCAGCAATCTTACAGTGCTGAATAATCGTAAACATGTTTGTCCTACTTATTCCCCTGGAGGATTTTTCTGCTTACAATATTTAAAGGAATATGTCCTTGCTGTGACATGGGTGTACTTCAGAAATACTTGAAGATCATACTAATTATCAAGTTCATAGCTTCAAAAATGAGTTTCCCACAGTTAAAACCAAAAATGTTTTGCTTATCGATAAAGAACACTGTCAGTTGAAAATGTTAGAATTGTCCAAGCAAAAATATTTATTTATTGAAGGCATCATCTGATATTCAATACGTAGGAGTTAAGGGAATGTTTTGTCTTCAAACTGATGAATTAACTCTAGAAACGCTGGTTTCTTGGCATCTCTGTGAAGTGCAGCTGGCTGAATAACAAGTTTGACACTGCTTGAGAGCTTGCTTTGCTGTGCACCTGTGGTAGTGTTGGGTTATGTAAACCTTTCACTTTCAACTAATAATTGTCTGAAGGACTGAAGATGCAGATTTTTTAATAAAAATGATGTATATGAAAAGGGAAGTTAATGAGAGAAGGGTCGCTCCAAATTGTTAGTGACACTACAGGGATCACTTACTTGTTGTGTGGGGTTAATGTTTCGCCTTGGTACGAGTGTTGTTTGCAGCTTATCAGTCAAACGAATGTCTCAGCGTGCTTTGCTTTATTCAGGCACCTTCCTACAAAGCTGGTTCATTGAGGAAATTTATCAAATGATACCTGGAAGATACCAGTTGTGTCAGTACAGTCATTTTGATCACGTATCCCCCTAGTACAATAAATGAGATTCTTCCATTTATCTTAGCCCTTCCAATAGAGAAGAACCCACCAACTGCTTTCCAGAGGTGGAGTTAATTGAGTCTGGATTTAAACTCGAAAGGCTCCCGTGTGCCTGGGGAGTGGTTAGAGAAAGTACACAACGCTGACTTGTGCAGGTGAGTTGTGGCCTAGGGCTTGGTGGGAGGTCAGCCCTCGCCAAGCTCTGTGCCCTATGACATGGAGAAGTGCCTT
Organism: Tetrao urogallus; assembly: GCF_951394365.1. Taxonomy (NCBI): domain Eukaryota; kingdom Metazoa; phylum Chordata; class Aves; order Galliformes; family Phasianidae; genus Tetrao; species Tetrao urogallus. The sequence continues at coordinate 34,112,106 of NC_136820.1, forward strand.
ACCTGCTCTGGCAGCAGCGTAACCCTAAGAGTTGGAGCAGCTGCGCCAGGCAGAGACCTGAGGGGATTCTTTGTTCCACCTCCGCTCTGTGCTGTCAGCACCTTTCTGCAGCTGTGGCCAATCTCTGGTATTTCTGAGGAAAACCAAAGCAAACAATTCTGTTAATCTGGCTTTTCCAGCTCCAGCACTTTCTACAGATTTGCGTTTTGTCATCGATTATGAGCTCAACATGAAGCTCTTCTGCGATTGCTGTATTCTCATTGTGTCTCATACAGTGCTGTTACATCAAAGGATGGTACAACCTTCTTCTTTGCTGGGTTGCTTACAAACTCCCCTTTTCTACCTGAACACCTGTTTTAAGGAAAGTGTGTAGGAACTCTGTAGCTGAAAGTAATCAGTGCTCCTCAGTCAAGTTAGGTTAAAGCTGGCAGGAAGGTCACTGGGCTGGACACGTCTGTGGGCACACGGTGACTGTGTATCTCTGCTTCCTTAGGAAGCAAATTTGCAAATGACATCCATGTCTTCTCCTAAGATTAGAAGCCAAACTATTACATCTGTGTGCGGGGGGAAATCCTTCCTTTATGATTCCTGTATTCAGCGGGAGAAAGCTTAAAAACAACACTTGGAAAAACAATTGCTGTATTAATGGAAGGCTGCAAAACTGATGAGCCTGGCCAGTAACCGTGGAGGAGCAGTGTTGTGAGCATGTTCCGAGTCAGCCAGGGCAGAGGCTCTGCAGCCCAGCCTGGCGGTGTGATGGTTCCTTGGCTCAGACTTTCACAACTTGTTTCCCAAATCTTTATCACTTTTGTGGAGCTGTCTGTAAGGAAGATGAGAGGTTTTTGAGAAGTGGACATCAAGACTGAACATAGTAGTGTTCTCAGGAATGCATTGTACTGCAGCAAAATGAATTCCTTTCACTCAACATTTCCATTCGCGCCCTGTGCCACAAGCTTGCTTTCTGGAGCTCATTTGAACTGACCCTTCTGTTCTGAAAGAATGATTTCCTGAGAAACTGATTTTCAAAGTGGTCTTCTCTCCTTCCAGCATTATCTGTATTTCTGATTACTGTGTGAGCATTCCAAAACATCCTGTAGGACTGTGATCACTTAGCACAGCTTGTAGGAATAACCCCACCTTTATCACTTTCTGCAGCTCTTACTACCACGTGCAAGCTATGCTGATCAAAATCCTTGTGCAGATCGTTGCCAAGTTGTTAAATGAGAAATAGTCCCAGAAGTTTCACCCAGGAAAGTCTCTTTCAGATCCTTGCTCGTACTACTACTACATCTTACATTTTGGTGTTTTTCAGTAAGGTAGGTTTGATGTAATTTGATGTAACGTATGCCTTGTTAACAGTGATAGTATTTTTTTTTTCTAATGTAAGAAACTTCAAGCATAAAAAATGTATGGAAAAAAAAATATTTCTAAAAGTGCAAGGTCAAGCAGTGGAGAAACTTGGTACCTCAGAAATGAGTGTAACTGTTGCAGGACTTTAACTGAGCACCGGTAGGTCATACTGTGAGCATGGATTTGATTCCATGTCCATACATGTCTTCCACGAGTATGGTACAGCAAGGTGCCTATTCTAGGGAATAAACAATGACATATGGTGAAAGAGGAGCAGGACTGCAGTCTGATTTCATCATTTGTTGTAGTGGAAATGCCAAGTCATGGCTTGAACCAGTGACTGAGCACCTGGTGGAAAGGCAGGGCCGACCCAAGGGAGCTCAGGTGCATGCAACCTCATTTAAGGGTTGGCAGTGGAGGCAAGGCTATCTTGCTGAAGATCACCGCCTGAAGGCCTTCTGAAGGTAAGCAGTTTTTCTTCCTTTATTCCTGTGTCTATGGCTACTGAATTTGGGTTTGTTCTCATTTGCTGTAGCCTAGGATTGTGCTATTCCACTATTGCTGCTGTACTTTCCATAGCATTACAGGTGTTGAAAGCATTGTGTAATGTTTACAGTAGTTGAATGATGTTCTATAGAACTGGACTCTATCCTGGGCATTGCTAGACGTCTCTGCATTTTTCTGGTCTTATTATTTAATAAAAAAGATCTTCTGTAGGTTATCACTGTTTTCATATTTGTAAAATAAGTCTTGTGGGAATGCTAGATGCTCAAAGGTGGGGATGACCTAATGGGAACTGTGCTTTCAATCTGTGAAGTCCTGTATATCATAAAATCCTTTGGAAAGCAGACTGCTGGCATCTCTAAGTGTTACTTACTTTTCCCCTAATCTGTCTGTGTTCAGTCTGTGCTCTGTAAAATGGGAGTAATAATGCCATTTCCCATCTTCCATCCTAGAAGAACAACAGCGACAAATTAGTGAAGTGTTGTGATATAGCAGTAAATGCTCATAAAGAAAAGAGGGATTCCTTTTTTGATAGCAGAACTTAAACAGCACATAAAAAGAATGTCTTGGACTATACCTTGAGAAGGAAGAAAACAAAATGCTAAGCTGCTCATTAAATTAGCACTGTTTTCTCTGCACTGAATAATGTAGAGATCTTGTGGAAGAATGGTGTGTGACTGTGTAATGAGAGATCATATATAGAAATCTAATGAATATTTATGCTTTTAGAGGCAAATAAAAGTTGCACAGTTACTTAGTTCTATTCTTTCCCCAAATTAAATGTTGTTAATCCACTAGTGTGAAATATTTTGTTTCAGGAAATTGCATAAAGGATTATTTATCAGGAAAACATTATGAAGAGCATCGTGTGCTGCTGTGTGTCCATTTCCACGTACTGCCCTCCCCGCCTGTTGCCACATCCATATCGTAAATCCTCTACATTGTTGCTCTCTAAGGAACTGTGCAACTGGTTCATTGTTCGTATGTCAGTTTGCATATGCAAATGACACGGTGCCATACATTTCAGCTGCAGAAAAAGCTGTTTCTATAATCAGGAAAACTAGCAATTAATGAGCTGGGAGTAGGAGCAGATACTGCTGTGGGCAGGAACAGCAGGCTTTTGTGCCCTCTATGACTTTCTCTGTATCCGCTTGGTTTTTAAAGCTGCCACGTTGCTGAGACAGCCCCTGGTTGTCTGCCTGGTTGATTCTGCCTTCCAAGGGCTCAGAGCTGTGTAAACATGCAATTGAAAGCTCATTGGCTCCAAAAATGAGCTTAAAGGTGGGGAGGCTTGATCTGAAAAAATATGTTAAGAAAACAGCAAGCTTTTAGAGGTCTCATTTCTTTAAGCAGTTCTGTTGTCTTACAGCTGAAAGAGGGAAAATAGAGCAGCAACAACTGAGGCAAACTTTGACCAGAGGTAAATGTGTATGAGCTGGGAGGTGCTGTGTAAAGGAACATGAAGAGGAGATGGTGCCTGCTGAAGGCTGGCTTTGCCATTCTTTCTGCATATACTTCCATGTAGTCCTTGCATTCTGCCACCTTTATCTGATAGCAGCCTATTCTGGTACAAAGTAACATACTGTGCAAGTGCTTTTGGATTGTAGCATGGTATTTAAAAGGAAACACAGATGTTAGTGAACAATTCAGAGAGGAAATGAAAAGAGGAAGAGCATCTGGAGCCTTGAGTCTGGGCTGGAGCTCTGTTTGCAGTTGATTTAGTACTGCTGGGCCATTGCAGTCAGGTCTGGACTCTGTGCTTTTGAGTAGGTGCCCCAAGTATTCCCCAGCATAGCTGAGTGTGCTCTGCTCTGGGCACAGTGCTGTGCAAATTCTGATTTTTGAGGGTTTGGGGAAAGGACAGCTGCATTTCTTTGACGTCAACTCCAATTGCAGCAGCCATAGCCATGACTTTTACATCCCTTTCAGTTCTTCCCAACCTTTTGGCAATGGTGATGCCCAGAGCAGCTGTGTGCATTTACCCAAATTTAGCAAAGGGCTGTCACCCAGAGGGAGGGAGGCTAGGGACTCCTGCCTCCCCAAGGCTTTTGTGGTTCAATCACTTTTCTGAGCTCGGGTAAAGGTGGTAAATCTGCTCCTTTTATAGATTTAATGGAAAGGTTTGTGAGTGTCTGTAAAACAAACTGTTACACCACCTGTGGTGATAATAAATATTTTACGCTCTGCAGAAGTGAATTTGTCTTAACAAAGCTCTTGGTTACAGTAACCTGCGTGTTTCTGTTTAGCTCGTGCACGTCTGCTGTATCTGCACATCTGAACAGACCTGCCAGAGCATTCCTGCCTTTATTCAGCTCCTCTCGCTATTTCCTGTGGGTGCGTTTGCTCAGCACCCCAGTACTGCTGTATGCGCTGCCCTCGGTGTCCTTGGTGAAACAGATTCGGTGTTACATATGTGCCAAGTCTCTCTTTGGATCTCTGTTTTATTATTTAAAGAAACAGTTTTTTATTTTGCAGCCTTCCATTGATTTATCAGTGTGTCCTGGAAATACAAAGTGAGTTGTCTTTTGCTGTCAGGGACGTAGTTCGTGTCTCCTAATAAGTAATATAGGCATTATCTGTGTTTAATGTAGAAACGCCTGCCCTTCCTTGAGTCTTGATGCTGTATATTGCATGCTGTCTAGATCTAGGCAAACTTAAAAGCAGCCTAAAAGGCACTTGATGGGATCAGCCTGAAGGTCAGTTCTTTGTTGTCTTTGGAGCTTGATGTGAATAGTTCCATGGAAAGGGTAGAACCAGAGAGATGGGAAGGGACTTGGATTGTTTTCTTCAGACTTTTTTTTTCCAGTGTATATTCAAAATGATAAAATGCTTCAGGAATGTTAACTGTAGAGACAGAAGTCGTCCCCCCTCCCCCCTTTTATCTTTTAATTATTTTTTATTTTTGGGATGTAGCAATTTCCTCTTTTTCTCCATTAGAAGGACATTTTAATCTGCTCTGGGGTATTGACCGTTCGAATCCTCAAAACATGCTGTTCAAACCTCCTGGAGGTTTCTGCCAATACAGCTCATTCAGGCTTCCAGGAGTGCAGGGAGAGGAAGGTATTGGAATACATGCAACACTTGTGGAGGCCAAAGGTATTGGAGGTTGAGGGAGGGGTAGGTCCGCTGAGGGCCATTAAACATAATGGTCCAGATGCAATTGTGTTAGCGGAGATGTGGGCTCTAAATGCAGACTGCTTGGTGGAAGCAGGAGATTTTGAAGTGTTGCGTATTTGTGTTTGAAGATGCTTTTATTTAGTGTATGGCTGGTTTCTAAATACAGCTCATATATAAATACTGCAAATGTATCGGTTGTTCTCCGTTCTCAAAAGGCAGAAAAGAAAGGAAAGCGTGCCCAGCTGTTCCTCCCCTGTATGAAGCTTGGTCTGAATTATATGTAGTGGAGTATGAGAGCTCCGCTTTTAGCCTTCTAGACAATGCTCTTCGTGAGTGACTGCTTCTGTTCCTTCTGGAAGTCCAGTACAGTTCTATTGTGATGAGTAGACCAAGCCTCTAATGCACAATAGGTGAAATTTAGATGGGCACAACTTTTGTACAGTAACACCGCTGAACTGAGTATTTCTGGCAGAACAAGTAAAGGAGTGTACATATGGGTTATGTGAGCTCCAGTGTTTAGAGGAAAAATGATGAGAAGAAAGAAGAAAAGCAAGCTGCTTATGGAAATCATTTTCCTGCTATCCTGGGTCATAAATAATTTGTGCCAAAACATGAAGAACAAAAAGTATTTCTTCAATACAGGTTTGCCTTTTCCATTATTGGACCAGGCTGCTAAATTTGAACAACTGCTGAGTGCACAGGTTATGTATATACATATACATACATATACAATGAGTATATGCATATATACAATATGTATATATATGTGTATGTATATATATACACTTATAACTTATTTATATACAACCTGTAACAATTAACTGCACCATTCCCTGAGGTCTGATAGAATATCTGTCAACTCAGCTACAGACACAAGTCTGATCAGCCTTTAACGTTTTACAAATGAATGAAGAAACTGCACTCATATACAAAGATTGAATTCCCTTATAAAACCCAATGACACCACTGACTCTACGTGAACATGTGTTTCTTTATTTTAACCCATATTCATTGTCTTTTAAAGACACTGCGAGTTTTGATGGTGCCTTTGTGCCATCGTTCTCTTCATAATGTGAAAAATGCTTTCATGTTTCTGATAGGGAGACGATAATTTGCAATCTTGAAGAGATTGTCACATAAAGGAGACTGCGTGCGCTAAGCTGCATGTGCTGCGCAGATGAGGTAATGTCTGTGGTGCACACCAGATTAACCTGGTTGGAGCACAGAATACCATTTTAATGATGAATTAAAAAAGGTGTGTGTGTGTGTGTGTGAGAGAGAGTGAGGTATCGCTTTGGGCAGTGGGTGAGCTCCTGCTCAGAGCAGGTTAAACGTGAGAGAAAGGGGCTGTGCTGCAGAAATGAACCGGAGAATTAATGCATTGTCAGAGGGAGTTCGGAGAAAAGGAGGATTGTCCTGAGTTGACGTATGGCTTAATGAGGGGCGGGAGAAATGGAGTGGAGGTGTAGAGGGGAAACAGATAAAAATAATTCTGGTTTCCTCTTCCCATCCAAAAGCCAGGTGTTACGTATTTTCTTTGCCTCTGGAGTCTAATAAAAGACCTGTGGGAGTCGATGAAAATGTTTTTGTCTCTGTTCTATTTTTCCCCAGTAATAGAAATTTTGAGGGGAAAAATGAAACACCGTGGTAGTCCTTAAGGCATTTCTTTAGATGATGTAGATTGGAAATTATTTCCTTACAGGACCAACGGTATAATCCCAGATCAGAGTTCAGCTTTTAAGCCAGTTTTGATCTATTTTCACAAACTAAGACGTAAGAAATTTAATTGCCAGATGGTTTGAGAGTCTACTTCCTATTGCACGTGCTAAGCTGGGCTGGAACGTACCCTTTTGAGAATAATTGAGGTGCAATCAGTGGATATACTACCTGCAATGATGTGCTTTGTGTACAGAGCGGGGGAAGAGCACGTTTCATAGATCACCTCTGAAGCTTCAGAAACATGGCACAGTATTGAGTATCTATATCATTTTTAGCAAATGCTGAGACTTTGTAGCTTAATGATTGGAAGTATTTACATTTTCCAGATGGGAGGAATTTCGGTCTCTGTTGTGCAGAAAAACTTTCTGCTTTAATTATATATATGTCTTTTAAACTGGAATCAGAAGCTGCTTCACTGACGTGCTCCATTTATCATAGGAGTCCACCTTCAGAAATAGATTTTTCATAACTGCAGAAATAGAAAGAGAAGCGGAGAGGTCAGTCCTTGTTAATTAAAGGCAGCCAGTAACTGATGTGGACAATCATAGATCTGAGCAAAACCTCACTTGTCTGCTGATGTACCATTACTGTGATTAATGGCACAGTACACTTACACTAACAGTCCGAATGAGTATATTAACATTATAAAAGTCTTTAAATGAAGGTTTATATTTGACTATCATTTTTGATAGCCAAATGGCTGTTAAAGAACTGTATTTGCTGTCAGTAGTCGTATGCCAATCGATGCCAGTCCTTTCCTCTAGGGAGACAGCTTGTAGACTCCAACCCAAGGGTCGTTCTTGACATCAAGCTGCAAGTACCATTGAGAAGTGATTTGCATTAACGTCCCTTCCTGCACAACCACCACAGAAGGGAGTGCCAGGAAGTATGTATGATCCTCCCTGTATCTCCCAGCCCGATGCTGTCAGCAAGGCAGCTGCCATCACGTGTTTCATTTCAGCTGCTGACCCCAGGCTACCACTGCGCCTTTTGTGTGTGTGGGGTTTCCCAGGCACCAACCTCCACAGCAATGCTGTGTGTGATGGGCCTGAGGCTGCTGGGAAGTGCTGGTGTTACTGTAAATGTGCAGCCAGTTCAGCACACAGAAGGATTGGGCGCAGCGTGTTTCCATTCAGTCTCTGCTTTACAGTCAAACATACTGATGGAGAAAGGAAGCTTGAAAAGAAACGCTGAAGTTCCCTTTATGGAGTTGAAGGTGTGTTCGTTTCTCTGCAGGTGGTTCTTGTGTTTTTGTTTTTGGTTTTTTTTTTTTTTTTTTTTCTTTTTGCAGTTTTGAACACTACCCTACAAATTGTATGCAGAAGAAATGCTTTCATCTCACACTGTCCTCCACACCAGAGTGATTTATCAGCGAATTATATGGGGTTTCAGAATCTTATTATATGTGGAGTAATACACATCTTGCCTGAAGGACATCTCGGAGAGAACTCTAGGAACAGCTGCCTGGCAGATGACAGCAGGGGCTCAGGGTGGATTCCTAGCGAACTGCTGAAGAAGGTTAGCATGAATTACGAGGCTGAAGCACAAACCTTAGCAGGAGGGTGGAAGGAATGTCCCAGTGTTTGGAATCAGCCTGCTTCATTGCCAGTAGCTGCAGCAGCACCAGAGCTGGGTGCTGCCAGGTGGACAGTGGGACTGCTGCCCTACAGCCACGTCTGTCTGCTGCCACTCCACTCCTTTCCTGTTAGTGTTTCCCTGCAGAATGACTGTGACTTCCAGGGACGCCTATAGGAATGTTTCAAAGGTACCTCTGATTTTTTGTTTTTGTTTTGTTTTGTTTCAAGATGAGTTGTGTTTGTCTGTTTGCAGCCCCTGCCCTGAAGCCACGCTCACAGGCTATCAGCTTCTGGAGCTGAGAATCTGACTCTTTACCACCATAGAAAGCAGCACCCCAGCCTAGGTGAACTTTGAAACTTTGGCATATTTTCCTAATTGATGTGAATAAGATGAAAGGGAAAACTGACTCCTGTGACCTCCATAGCATAATTGTGTACCGTGTGTTGCGTGAATAAAGGGGTGTGCCATAGCTGCACAAATGTCAACTGACGCCATCCTACTCTTAACAGCTTTGCTCTGTGTTGTCCAGGTAAACTCACAGCTGTTACCCTTTGCTCCTCTTCTGTCTCCTCCCACATACCTGGTTTGTTTGCATGATGCAGCTCGGTGTGTCTCACAGTTTGGTGCTCAGCATTGCTGGGACTTTCAGTCCATCCATGCAATTGTCCAAGACAGGGCAGGCAGAGCGCTGGGGCAGGTCCTTACGTGCGTTGCTGTGCTGTAATCTGCAGGAGGAACATGTGGATGTGGGTCTGCATTGCAGCTCAGATACTCATCAGAGGGATCGGTGCAGGCAGTGTGTGTAACATGCGGGACAGGTGCAAACCGCCATTGCTGTGGGGATGGATTCATTCAAGCTGATTTTGTGGATTTCTTTTTAGATTAAAAATGAATGATACTGCAAAGGCTTTGAGCATAATTGGCTTTGTGTTATGTGTTTGTGAAAGTAGTAGACTTCCCGTATTTTGATTTAATTAAGGCTTTCGTGCCTGGCTCTAAACCAAGCTCCTGCCATACCTTACCTTTTACTGAAGGGGCTGAAGCAATCCATGCCAAAGTGCATCACTGTACTGCATTGCTTCAGCCAATGCAAAGTTGAAATGCTCGTGCTTGTGTTTTAAGTTATGTATTTAAAACTCTTTCTTCTAGAATTGAGAAGAAGGTCAGCACGAGCTGAGCCCCCTTTTCTTGCCCTCGATTAGGATAGAGTTTCCCCACTGCATGGAGGAGCAGAATGGTACTAATTATGCTCTAGAAACACTGGCACGTATTGTATGTGTGTGCTGGAGCCCCATTTGTCCTACCCTCATCTGGTCTGTGGGAATGTATGTGACAGTCGAAGGGATGTTTGAACTGCAGGAGCATCAGGCAAATGGGCTGGAGATTCTGCTCAGGAGAAGGGCTGTCTGAAGTGCTGTCTCATCACTGATGGTACTGTATAGTCAGAATATATTACTTCTCATCAAGTGAAACTTTGGTGAGAGGTCTGACTCACCTCTTGTGGCTGCTGTTGTGCTGTAGAGCTTTTAGTACAGATGTACATACAGTGCAAATCAGGATATCCTTCTGGAAGCATCCTCATTGCTGAAATACATAATATGCATATATAAATGCACGTGTATGTGAGTATATGTGTATTTATGTAAGGACTTCCACCACAGTATGTCCAGATCCATAATCAGAGAAACTGGAAATATGAGTCTATGCTGGCATTGTTACAACAGCAGCACCTTGTAGTTTCAGCAGCACGAGCCGGTGTGCGTTACTGCTGATGTGAATGTTATGCTTGGAGAGTTGGGTTCAATGCCTATTGTGTTCAGAGAGAGCCTTTCCTGTGCATTGCATCAAACTTTAATTTCTAACTGAAGGTAGCTGTAGCTAGAAGCCAGTTCAAGTGCCTGTGGACTTCTTTGATATCTGGAGTGTATTATAAAATAAGTAATGGGGGGAAGGAAGGGCTCGGGCTTGGCAGAATGGGCTTCCTGCTTTAGAAACAGTATCACTTATGTCTCAGCACTGTAAATCTTAGCTATAGAAAAGTCACAGTTAAGGCAAGATCTGTCTGTGGCCAACGCGAGGTGGAACTGCTGCAGAGATTGGAACAGCAGAGCAGGGTGTTCCGGGTGGGGAATTGGTTTGGGAAGGTAAGGGCATGCTTTGTGCAAGGGGCAAGGAGGGGCCGAAGCGCTCCGCGTGAGCAGCTGGCTCAGGCACATCAAGCTGCATGGGAGGTCTGTTTAAAACCACTTTGTTTAGCAGAAAAGCAACAATTAGGATTAAAAGCAGTTTGTCTGTTAACATCTAGGATTAATTTCCTGGCTCTGACTTCATGTTGGCATCTGCATTGTGAAAGAATTAAAGCCAAACTTTGGTCAAACATCTGCAGAGTATCTAGAAAGTAGCAGAAGTGTCTCTGTATGTGATCTCTGGCTGGGGTCTGTGAGCTCACTGAACTTTTCCCGTTGTCAGGGTGGGCTGTGACATGTGCCTGGTTATGCCTGGCTGTGGAACTACATTTCCTAATAGCTGGGAAGCCCTATATAATGGTGCAGCATTCTTCTTCAGTTGCTTCATGTATTGAGAGAATTCTAGAAGCAATTCTAGAAACACGATGTTGGGTTATGTCCATTGGCTTCCCCTGTGGCCTCTCCCTTCCCCAGACAGCTCAGCTCAGGTGCTTTCTTCCAGAGCACAGCCCCTGTTTTTATTTGCACTGCAGTGGCCCTGCAGGAGCTGCGCATGCCTTGGTGCTCTGCTGTCCTGTTCCATCTGCATTCCTTACACTGGCTGCCTACATAGCATGGACTAATTTAAACCAGTAGTTCTGATTTTTAAAGCTCGGCTATATTTGAAGATCATCTTCAACCTTCGCTGTCTGGGCATCCATGGTTGGTTCATTGCTTACTGTTTCTTGCTGGCCTGCTCTAAATTTGGAGTTATGCACCTTTCTCGAGGTGCAGCTTGCTTTGTCCCTCACCCTGCTGAAACAGCTTCTTGGTATTTTTAGTGTGTGATGGGACTTGATTACTAACAGCTTGATAGCTTTTTTCTCTCCTTTTTTCAAGCCGTCTGACAGGAATGGACCAAATGCTGTCAGTATTCTTGTTAATAAATTTGCAGCCGCTCAGTGATGGTGCTGCTCCTTTGGAGGGGCTTTGGGCAATGAGCCCTGCTTGCTGCACAGCAACATCAGGAAGAGCATCTCCTCTCTGGAAGTCTGTAAGTAGAGAAAATCCCATTTAGGAGAGCAGTTTGTGTTTAACGTGTTTGTATTCTGATCTTCCTGTGTCTCCACATGCCCAAGGCCTTACCCTGCAGCTGGATATGGCAGATGGGTGACTCAGGGCCATCAGCCTCCCCCTGCTCTGCCGTGGCACGGCCATTGTCTCTTGTGGAGGGGTGGATAAGTGGATCTGATGCCCTTCCCCACGAGGGCTGTGAGTCCTAACTGGAGCTCCATCACCTGGGGGAGATCGGGCCACATTGATGTGGGCTGCAGGGGAATGACAGTGCTTTCACATCTGTCTTCTATGGATGGGCCAAGTGGGTGCATCGTGTTGCAGCCGAATGGGAGCTGCGTACTGGAGGAGGGCATGTGGGCTTTGGTGCTGTCAGCCAGCACCTGTGTGGAGTTCTGTATGCCACGCAGGATGCAGGTAGAAGCGTGGCTGAGATTTTCTTACAATGAAAAGCTTTTTATGGGGCAAAGGAAAAGTACATAGAAAGGAAGTGAAGCGCTCCAGTCTTGGGCTTCTGATGCAGAGTCAAGAAGAAATAGTGGAAATATTGGTAATGGAGAATGGCAACAAGTTAAATCACATTCTAGCGTTGTGTGGAAGTGTGAAGCTGCTGCGAAACACCCAGCTCTCACAGCTCTGTTGACTCCAATAGACGCACACAGCTAAGTGAGTTGGTATGAGCTCATCAGGCGGGCAGGGAGCAGAGCAGATCTTTGTGAACGTAAGCACATTGGGTAATAACTGAAATGCCTGAAAATCGTCACAGCACTGATAGGTGTGAACTTATGCCAACTCGAAAAGAAGTAAATTTTGTATCTTAATTATCGAGGAGCAGATGATTACGTTATGTCATATCACTGGGGGGGGATGAGATTAGAAGCCTGGGGAATGAGAATATCCTCAGAAAAGCAAAGATGATGATATTTGCTTTGGGAAAAAAGTCTGTAAGAGGTTGGCATTGTACTGCAGTTACAGCAACAACTGCAGCCAGCAGCTGAGTGCCCGCTTCCACACCGCGCTCTGTTCAAACAGCGATCATTGTGCGTTTCTGGGATTAGGTGCTAAATGGATTACTGGGAAATTCTCAAAATAAAAATGTGTAATCCTTTTACAAAATGTAGCTGGCAATTGAGAAACACCACTTTAATGGGTGATTTTAATTTTTTTTTTTAGATTTTGGCATTAAAAATAGAATACAGGTCATTCTGCCTGGCTCAACTGTTTTGATTATTTTGTTAGATAAAGAAAGGGGATATTCACATTATAATATGTGCCAAAGCTAATATTTACCCTGTATAGCACATAAAGGCAGAATTGCACTGAGTGAAACTGAGAGCGGAAGAGAACAAACTCTTCTCAGAGTCCACTGTAGATAGAACAAATATTAATGGATTTAAATCGTTCTAATGCAGTCAGGAAAGATACCAGGAAAAAAAAAATCTGTCAGTGATAGAGAAGTGAGGTATGGGAGGGTTAGCAGAGGGATCCCTCGGAACTGCTCTCGCTGGTAAGCATTAGCCCACTTCTTGGCAGGGTTTATCTGCAGCAGAACTGCTCTGGGACAGATGTAACTCCCTCTTCAAGTCCTTTCCACTCCCATTTTCTAATGCTTTTAATAAGGCTGTTGTTTGACTGTGAGTTTCATCTCCCGCACATCATCTTGGCCATTTGAAGATGCTGCTCCCTGGCTCTGCCACTCGCTTATGCATGTAGCTGTGCAGCAGCTCATGTTGCTGTGGGGTGAAGACAGCACTGCTGGCATGGCACAGCTGCTGCTCCCTGCTCTGCATGGTGAGGAGATGGAGCACGCTGAGTTTCAGCACCAGCAGCTGCCACAGAAGAATTGAGATGGGAAGGAAAGGTGAGGCTGAATTCTCCTCTATGTTAGCCACTTTATTTCTTTTCCCATTACATGAGAAATACGAAAGTTTGAAAGACACCAAGAAGCAGGGATAGCAGAGAGAGGACAGACACTGCGCAACACTGGGGTGAGAACATCAGAATGTAATGAGCCTGTGATGTGGGGACTTGCCACTACCACAGTGGGAAAGGAGGGCTGAGCACAAGGGGATAAGCTGCAAATTCAGATTGGACATTTACAGTACAGTTTATGTAGAAAAATATAGCTCTCAAGAAGTTTTCATTTCTTTTTCTGCAGTCCCAGCATTAATGAACCCATTGGCTTCTATATCCTGATGACCATCATTGCTTTCTTCGGGTCACAGGGGGAGAAAACACGTCATCAGAAAAGATATTCTCTTCCTACGCTGGAGCATACACATGCACCTCCTCAAGCCAACATGCTTCGACTGCCTGCTGGAGCCAGCGGTGCATCATACAGTGTGCCCAGCAGCAGCCACAGGGAGATTCAGCATCCATCACCCCCACCTGTGTGGACAGGCAGGGGACAGCACCAGGATGGGCAGAGAGAGGCTGCAGTGGGTGCCAGCTGGGGGCTGCTGCCAGACAGGGCAGAAGCAGCTCAAATGGTGAACTGAAGAACCGCTGCCCTGCAAGCAGCAGTCCTGGAGCAGCACGGCTGTGCTACAGCATGAGCAGCTGGAGCAGCCGTGTGACATGCAGGCTTGGGTTAACGCTGGAGATATCATTACATGAGTAATTAAGAAGCGGATTCTCTCCCCTCCCCATCACTTCACCTGCTCTTAATAGAACAGCTCCTCAACAGCCTTCCCTGTGGGGAATGTCTATATTATCATTAAGTCTGTCAGGTGTATTTTAGAGGTAAAAATATTTCTGAAAACATTGCCTTGCTACGTCTGTGCAGTAAAACAAAAGGAAGTGAAAAGTGACAAACGCATTAAGAGAATTAAGTCAGTCAGAATAAAGAACAAAACTTCCTTTTCTGCTACTTGGGCTGAGCAGGCTGCTTCATGTGCTGGGAGGCCTGATGGAACTCCAGGCCAGAAAGCCCCCTCTCGTAGGAATTATCTGGCCTTATTCCCAAGTATTTTTATGTGACTATGAGCTCAAGCCCTTACATGTGTTGGCAAATTCTGCCAGTCTTTCCATGCTTTCATAACTGTAGGACATATTCCTTTTTTTGTAGTAAGACCAGGACTTCACCCATTGAGCCATCGCTCCCAAACCTCTGTTCTGGAGCACAGCCCAAACACAGAACGCAAAGGTTGCAAGCCATTTACGTGCATGTGGAAGAAGCAGGGTAAAATCTAATGAAAAGGTTCCAAGTTTCTGACTGTGCTTTCTGGTATTGGCTACACATTCATTTTAACATCCAAAATTAGTCTGTAAGCGAGCAGAAGCGGCTGAAACACGAGACCAAAGGAATTACCTAGTGAGTCATCAAAGTGCTTTATTTTATAAAGCCTTGCTCATGGTTGGAGTGTAATCTAAGCGCTAACATATACAATAATGAGACTTCCTTGCCCTGTCCAAATAAACAGTTTATCAACAATAATGAGTGACAAAACTGCTACACAGACAAAAAGGGTACATTTCTAAAATGGTCTAAAAATGTACACTGATTGGCCGCAATGGAACATTTACTCCAAGTACGTGTACCTCATTTTGACTTCAGGGTCTCGCTGCGGCCTCACACTTCAGGAAGCCACAGGAAATGAAACTCTGGTGATAAATGCAGATGATGGGGGGGCATACAGGAAAGGACAACAAAATATCAAGCCACAGTACCAACTTATTTAAATACATACAATACAAAAGTATACACATACATTACAGTGCTGCAGACATCACTAAGTCAAACGTAACAAAAAATCCTGTAGGGAAGGTCGGGCAAAGGAGAAAAGAATTAGTACACAGCAAAAGGGATAGCATTGCCTTTGGCCACCAAGAGTGTGATGGGCTGCTATCTATAGGCTCCTCGGAAGTAAAACGTACGTTATGCACAGGTGCAGGCTGAGTAGCACTGATGTTAGTAATGGAGAAGGCATGCTGGCACTCCTGATCTCTGTTAGAAATGATGATGGGGAGGGCCTGACTTCCTTTAGATTGCCTACAAAATCTAACAATTTCAATAAAGAAATTTCAAAGGCACAGCTTTAGCACAGTGTATAAGTAGATAAACTTTAAGCATATGTAAATTTGTCTTTCAAGCATGGAATCTTCCAGGGAAAAATACAAGAAGAGCAGAAATACAATGTCGTTGTTTAAAAATTTTAAACAAGTTAAACATGATCAGCACAGCTTTAGGCAATGCACTGTACAATCAGATTTGAGTACACGGCAGGACAGGTCGTTTTGGTGATAAAAGACGTCCTTGGGAAAAATCCCTCTGCAGTATCCTTCCTCACTTTATTGTAAGAGTCTGCCGGGGGCGCGAGTGAGACATTCACCGTAGTACATGGCTGCACATTACGCTTGGAGGGTGACGAGCATACTTCATCTGTACTGCAAAACAACTTTACATGTAAACTTAAAAGTCACATATTGTACACAGCTCTAAAATTCAGAAATATCCCTGCTTTCCTAATCATGTAAACAGTAAAATCCGGGGTTAATTTTTAGAGGGATAATCTACAATAAAATCCCGCCGTTTAAGCAGTACAATGTAAGCATCCAAACTGCAAATTCCCATTAAATTACAAGAGAATGGAGTTTCTATCCACGCGTACATCTCGAGGGTGAGAGACTCTGCTACTGGTGCCCAGAACTATGCACTTCTTCAGACAAGCTTTTTTCCACTTGTAACATTATTAGCTCCTATATGGCAAGAATATAAAACAAATGAAAACTTCGGGTAACAAAGTGAAATAAGCAAGGTTTTCCCTTAATGTAAGTTCACGGCAGCAAAAATGTACGCACAGCATGAATTACACGTTAGCTCTTTGTAAGGTAGGAGACATCAGCTCCTGGTGCCTGAGAGCACGGGCTGCCCGATGCGACGTGCGGAGGAAAAGGAAGAAATGGGAGAAAGGGGAAAAAAAAAACCAACAAAAAACCCCCCAACTGCAGGAACCTGATGGGAAGAGCTCCAGCACCACGGGCCCACTGCTGCAGTGCTGTTTGTAAGGAGTGCCAGTGTGCACGGTGTGAGTGTAACATTCGCAGTAAGGTTTTTATTATTATCATCACCGTCATGAATACTGTCACGTATCTTTTAGTTCAAAAAATAAACTGATCCACAGTTTACAATTTGCTATCAATATTGTAGACTTAACATGCATTTACTTTCCCCACCCCCACCCCACGCCTCTTTGCTCAGTTGCTCCGCTTCAGCTGGTAGCGTCAGAGTGGGACTGTCACAGTGCACTCTGAGTAAGCTGTTCTATTTATTTAATTTAATGTTTGTTTGTTTTTTTGCACACACAAAAGAGTCAGAAATAGCTAGAACTATGCTGGGAATATCAGGCAGCTGTTAAAGCGAGTACTCCACCCCACTTCAGTCATCTTTGCCAGCAGATGTAAACAAAGGGGTTGCTTTCTGCAAGATGAGCGCTTCTCTGAGTTCCTTTTTCCCTACCCTCGTAGTCTCTGCTGCTGTCCCCAGATCTCGTGTCTGTCCGCTGTGACATGAGGGGTTACGTCAAGATGTTGGCAATAAAGTCCAAGAAGCGCTTTGAATACTGTTCAGGATTAACAGTTGAAATTTCTGCACCGGCCTAAATACAGGATGGAGAGGGAAGAGGAAAGAAGGAAGAAGCAGTGTTTAGTGAATGCTTTGTCACCAGCAGCACTGTGATGGATTAACTTGCGGTCTCAGAACCAGACACACACACTTCCACCAACCCTCCAGCAGAATATGAAAGGCACCTTTTTAGGCTTCACACCAGTGCAGGTACGCTGGGCACCACAGCATCCGCCTCCCGATTCTGAATGGCACTCTTCACTTTCTTTATTCCTCTTTACTTTCATTGTGTTTCATTCCCCTATACAATTCCCACTGCTCACACCTAAGCACGCTACTCACAGATTCCCATCTCTTGAACAGCAGCATCTTCCTGTAGAGAAGACTGAACCACTGCAGTTGGATCCCATGTGTCCCCACTTGGCTGATGCACATGGCTATCTGACTGCTAACTCATCTGCTTTGGAATACGTGGGAACAGTGAGACACACTTTTTCCAACTTTTAAATCTGGACTCCCCAAATGAGCTTCACAACTACTAGTTCAGCGAGATCACAGGTTTTTTTTTTGTTTTTTGTTTTTAAAGTTCATTAATAATTGCCAGCTAATGGCTGCACAAGGCCTGCATCGACTTTCAAGTGCTTTTAGAATGGAGAAAGTAATGAGCAAAATGTACTGCAAGCCTGTCCAGGGCTCTCACTGCTAGGCATTCTAAGTTACCTTCTATTGGAAACTCAAAAAACCCAAACTCTTTGATTAAAACCATCCACAGTGCCCTGATTCTTAGAGGAGGGACCCCAGCTTCAGAAATGATTATGATCTTAGGAAATTCTGACCTCAAATCACCATCAAGTGATAATGGAAAATACAAATCTTCACTTTGGAAGACTGGGCTGCTTTGCCATAACTCTTTGGTGTCTGCTGCTCAGCAGCAGTTTCAGTCAAAAATAAAGAAATTCATGGCAGTCAAATACAAGCCTTCACTGAATGGTATCCAAGTATCTAACATGTACTTTTTACACTTAATCTTGCAAATTGAACTTTTTTTTTTTTTGAAAGAAATCTTTGAAAGTCAGACACGTTATATGCTGAGGAATTGACTTTCAGCAGGTTGTACCCAACAATGAAACCATCACCAGGGTCCCGTGTCAGAAGTAAGATTCACAACAGCTTCCACTGAGCTGCAAGCTAATACAAGTACCTGGTGAACAGCTTTGTCTGCAAGTATAAAATACATCCCACTAATGTAGGACAAAGCCCTAAAAGGGCAGTGCCTCACTGGTCTTCTTTATGGGTAACAAAAATGTGTGTAGCTGAAGAGGGAGCTTTAGTATGCAATGTATAGAAGTTACTCTGTGCTGTTTTATCCCATATGAAACTAGGAAAAAACAATCTCTCTCCTTTGCACAGGTCTCTTGAAATGTATTCTATCAGTGCACTAAACAAGAAAAACGCAGAAGTATAAACTGTATCAGAGGAAGAAAACAGACACTTACCCCATGCTTTACTGTTTTTGCAGCATGGGCAGCTTTCTTTTTTGCATCGTAATGAGTAAGAATGTCAATAATGGCCATAAAATATACTTCCTTCCTAGGTGCACCTGCAAAGGACAAATACATGAAAGTGAGAATGACATTTCAATCATGCCTTCTCCTTCCAGCAAAGGAGACTTCTTTAGGATCACTCAGCAGCTGGGGAAGGGTAATGTCAGTCAGAGTTAAGTTCTGTAGAGACCACAGGCTCAAGATATTCCTAAGTGAAAGTTTAAATGCACTTATATGTGAAACCCCCGAATAAGTGTAAAATAAAACACCAGCATACAGAAATAGGAATTATTGCTCACTTAATGTGGCTTTCAAGTTCCTTTATAGTTATACAAACAAACAAGGAAAAACTAAATTTTATATGAGAGGCAGTGCTTCTGAGTCAGCAAAAGCATATTTTATTTATGAACGAAACTATATATTTATTAATGTAAATATTGGTGAAAAAAAACAGCAGACACTGCTGTCTTGAACAGCCACTGAGAACTGTGATGTCTGAACAGCTAGTTCAGAACCTGAGCTGACTGTGCAGCAGGTATGCTAGCTGACTGCATGCATCCCCACACATCACTACATCTGAGAAATATGTTCAGTAACAAAGCTGTGCATCACAGATGTCTTTTGCTGTTTGCTTCACCCAAAGAACAACTGATTTCCTCCTCTACAAAGCAAATTTATATTGTGCTACGTAACTTTCCCTTAATATTGTTGTGAAGATGTTTGGGTTCCAGTGTAAGAATCTTAGCATGCAAATGTTTATTACTACTTACTTTCATGAGATTTTATTCCATAAACATCAATAGCTGGATCAAATTCCCCAGGAGCCAAAGGCAGCGAGCTGTTCAGTGTATTTCCTGGACTGTCTGGAGGAGTTCCAATAGGGTGTGTCCCATCACTTTCACCTTCATCTTCTCCATCATTCTCTTCACACTCTACTTCTTCCTGTTCAGCTCTTTCAACATCATGAATTCCAACTAGCAAGCTGTAGTCCATGAGTTTTAGCTGAGCAAGGAACTAGAAAGTGATAATAAGCAATTTATCAGTATCACAGACAAATGTGAGCTCCACTTTCAAATAAGAGAAGTTACAAAGATGCCATCGGTTGAGAAAAACGGGCACTTTTAAGAAAAAGCAAAGTGGAGAACTAAGTGATAAAGCTAGCAAAGAGAGACCTTTAATTGTTAAGATGTAGTGATAGCTGCAGGTCACTTACACTAAAAAGCCCTAGGATACTGTAGCGGTGTTCCAGTTAGAGTTGTTCTGACAACCACAGCAGCACATGGGAAGCCATGGTCTGCAGCCACGTCTGTCCCTTCACTTCCTTCTCAGCCTTATTACAGAATCATGCAAAAGTGCTTAAATATCCTTGCAATGGAAATTGCAACTGTGAAGTTTTACATCACGAAGAAATGAAATGATGCCACACTCTCTTCAGAATTCAAGTCACATAAGCAAAACATAAACATGAACGGAAGCACACCTTTGAATCAAGGCTAAAGATGGGAGTTTGAAGAAAGCTGGGAGATGAATGTACTTGCTGTGTAGACAAACTGTTCTTTCAATTGATGGGAACAGTGTAAGGAAGGGAGAAAAGAGGAAGATGAAAATAAGAAATGTTACCAAGCAAGAAGAAGGGATTAACAGCTCAAGGAGTGAAGCTGCCATAGGAGGGACCTCTGCTTATGATACACACAGAGAGAACCTGAAAGTACAAATCATTTAAGGTTTTAGAAGAACTAATGGGCTATAAAATGCAAATTAGAGCAGACCAGAAAAGGGATGTTGGTCAGACTTTGGAATAGTGGGAGGCAACAATGAGATAAGTATGAAAACATCAAGAAATAAAAAAGCAAGTTTGTCAAAATCCTGATTCTGAGAGAGCAATCATAGCTAACATGACTCTGAATTAAAGTGCTAGAAGTATATTATGAAAAGAGATTGAGAAGAGGCTTATGAAGAAAGTTTCTAACCATTTCAAGTACAATAAAGCAAAAGACTGTTCACAAGACTGGAAGAGAAGATATACAATAATATACAAGAAAAACAGATGAAATTGGCCAAAGGAAATGGAGTGGAAAGTGGAGAAGTGGAAGCCAGTAGGGTATTTGATAAATATCAAGAGAGAGGAGAAAAATCTACCAATAACGGTAAAAAATTACAAGAAAGAGAACAGACCCTTGGGAAGAAGAGTGAACTGCTAATTGGAGGAACAAGGGTTTTGTGAAAGCCCAGAGTAAAGATCATCCGACTTACAGCGGAAAAAAACATCCTTATGTGATTGTGCTCAGGACAGTTTCAGTGGAATGAGGTAGCAGGAAATGAGGCAGGAATGAACTGAGAAAAGTCATGGATGAGAGGCCATCAGAACAGCAGCAACAGTTATTACTACAATAGCAGCAGATATTATAATGTGCTAGTTTGAATAAAGGAAAGGGTGCGAGACAATTATAAGAGAAACACAGTGCAACAAAAAAAACATTTAATGACAAAAAAGAATGGATACAGAGACACATTCTTCAGAATTCTATTTCACAGTCTGACTATAAATACTTTTCATGAGATAATTTTATGCAAAGTTCTCTTCACTGTAGTAAAATCTGCATCCAAGTCCAGGTAAAAAATGTAAACTATTAGTTAGCTAGCAAGGGCAGAAGAACCAGTAAAAGCAAAACAGGCTGAAGAACAGCTTGACTTTATTAAAATCAGGTGTCAGACCACTTCACACTCGTGGTCTTCGTATATTTAACAATACTCTGTATAAATTTCAAAATCATAAAACACAGCCTCTCAAGATATTATCTAGATTCTGCCCTTGTATTTACAATCCAGTAGATGATGTAAAAGATAGCATACAATCCACCTTCTGCAGCCATAAAATATCTTCTATATTCACTGCACATGTTTAAGATTTTGTCTGCAACCTACTTAAACTAAAAGCTTTAGTCAGCAACTGCACTGTATTAAAGAGCACAAAAATTTAGTTCAAATAAACCTATCTCTAGAGCTGTGACATTGACAGAGCAATTTTTTAGCATAATGTTGTTCCAAATATAGGAGAAGCATATACTGATATTTCACAAAGTACTTTTGTTTTCATAATTACCATCATCATAAATTTCTCATCATTATGACAATGGGAAATTACATTTCTTCAAAAGCAAATGATTGCAAATTCTAAGTCTTCAGTATTTTGTACAACTACTGAGCTTCTGAACAACACTCAGATACAGATCTGAAAAACTAGACAAGTCAGTTCACATGGCCATCCTGACAGAAGTAGCTGAAAGTCTCGTTAAGTCCCAGGGGCAATCTGCTATCAGGTCTCTTCCAACAAGCAGAAACAGATTTTAGGTTTTAAGTACAGGCATTGCAAAATATTGTGTTTATTGATAATATTCTGAATTACAGAAACTGAAGTCAAGTTATATGAATTAGCCCCAAATTTAGTTTTCTTTATTTGCTGACTGGCTAAATCAATCATAGTAAGTATGACATTAAATTTGTATATTAACATTTTTCTAGCAGGAATAGACTACACTCAGCCAATTAGAAATCTGTAAGACCTATGCTAATAAGTCCACCTGGTACATACCGATTTCTCTATGTATCACTACTGTGATACTAAGCATAATCTAAAACTGGATTACTAAGATGAAACAAATAGAGCATGCACAGCCGTGAGTAAGGGAAGCTACATTATCTGTTACAGGCTACAGTCCACACACATGGCTCCAGCTAACATCAGGCAGTCCTGGTGTACCTCCACCTGTAAAACAACCAGCAATACTCACCTCTCTCTTGGGGGCATTTGGAAGGACTATGCTTGTAAAGCCTTATGCACTAAGTAGTACCATCATTTTTACATCACATCATCAAGGCAGGGATAAAGCATGGCAACCAGCTATGGCATCAAGCCATTTATCACAGCAGCAAAAGCAGTGAGCAACTCCTGAAAGTTTAAATTATGTTTCATTTAAAACAGTCAGTGCTTACAGATAAAGAGTTTTCATTTATGAATTACAGGTATGCTTTCCTGAGCCATTTCCAATTTGCCACACATTTTAACAACAAAGAACCGATCAGGGGCACTCTTACCTCAACGTCCTTCTTGAGTTTCTCAAGGAACATCTTTTTGTTATTTTCATCAATATGAATCTTTTGGCCATCGTTAATAAAATCGTTGTCTTTGAATGTTGGCAGCTCTTTGGCCTAAAATAAACAAAAATTGCTGTCAGAGTCAGAACACAAACAGAAGTGCAGTGCAGTTGACGGTTCAGAATGGGTCCAGAGCAAAAGCTTCTCCAGCCCCACCAGGAGCTGAACCCTCAAACCTCCCAAAACGTGGTAGGCACTCGAAGGCCCAAAAGAGGGCATTAGTGAGCTGTCACAGCTGAAAGCCCCACCACTTCTGCAGTGTGAGCAACTACACTTGCAGAAATTGTCCTCCCTTGCTTACCCACGCTTGAGAGCCTACAAGGTATACATTCTCTGGGACTGCAGTAAATTTAACTAAGACAAAATATCAAACTCAATACTTCATTTGCATCTAACCTTCAAGTCCATACTTCTTCCAAGATATCATTTGTCAAAGTGACAGTAAGTGAAGCTGAGACACAATCTATACCTCATAATGAAGTGCTACTGCATCAGAGCTTATAGATCAAGCCAGACTGGATTACACTTTACATAGCTACTGTAAATGTTAGTAAGTGCCTAATACCAAATAACTGTTTATAAAATATCAAGTGAACATGAATTATGCAATGCTGCTTAGAAGTGGTGAATGCCAGAGAAGACTGCTACCTTTTAAATACATAATTAAATATTCTTGATATTGGAGCATTAGTTGATTATCTTCACCTTTAACTCTGCCATGAAGTGATTTGCAACAGCACTAAGGAAAGCCAGAAACTCTCACATGACCACTGCAGTAACCACTAGTTTAAGTACCGAGACCCTCAAACGGGCTGTTTTCAGAGGGCAATGACTGAAAACTTGCTCTAAAGAAACACCCAACCAAGAAAACAGATGACAAAATAGTTCCTCCAGGGTATTTGGTCAAGTGACCCAGAAGTAATCATAGCTTCTACAATCAGAGCCTTGAAAAATTCTGCCCATTCAGCCTTTCTCCCTGCCCTCATCTCTCATCAACATTAGGGAAGAAAAGGCTTTGTTTACAAAGAAATGTGGCAGAACACCTGAGTGTTTATCCTCATTTGCAAGTCCTCCCACTAGGAATGAAAAGCAGCTAACACCAGCCCACTGGAATATCCTCCACCAGCACAAGCAGTAAGTACGTAACTTCACCAAACAGTACTTTTTGTAAGTTTATTTTCTTTCTACAACACAGTAAGGAGAAGATGTCTGTATCTTCTGCTTCTTCTCTGAAACACACATACTGGAAAGCACAAGATTAAAATACAAATGACACAGCAGACCCTGCAGTGCCTTCATGCATCTTCCCAGAAGCTTTTCCTGCTGTTGGGCTGTGCACAAAAGTGGCCAAAATGCTCAGCTTCCCAATTCTTCAAATTTATTTTCTTGGACTTGGAAATTAGGAATTGCTTCAGATCCCACAATGCTCCGCTTGTTTAAGAAGTAGCTGTTATCACCTAAGTTATTGCCCGCAACATTTCGTTATGAATCCATGCTAAATTCATTGCATCCCAATACTTATGAACCTTGGAAAAAACTGAAGTCCAAGCCTTTTTGCTCTGAACCACTGCCACGTTGCACCTAGAACACTGTGATGTATTAAGATACCCTCTAGTGTTGCTCCAGAGGCTTTCTATCTATAAGTTCACATGAAAGAAAAGCCCTGCCTCAGGGCACTGCTTCCTCGGGTGAGCTGTCCTGAAGTGCTTCCCTTACAGGTGCCACAGATGCTTCCTAAAGCCAGCAGTGATTTGGTTACTGCTGTACGACAGCATCGATTTTCTTTCTGACCTACTGAACAAGAGGTCTGGGACGAGAAGGAGCAGGGGGAATTTCAGATAAGCATTCCTGTCACATGCAAACAGCCCCACAGAGGAGGTCTGGTTCTGCAGGGGCGGGCTGGGGATGTAGGGATGCTGCCAAGGCCAGCGATGGAATCTGATGTGTGGGAGGTTCAAGAATGGAAGGATTTGGATGAATTCAGTAAGGCTGAAACACTAATGAAAAGAATGCAGAAACCGTGCTCCTTCACGGCTAGCACCAAAGTCACTAAAAAGTCCTCATCTTGAGTTATGTCTGCGCCCAGCTGTCCCAGGCAGCAGATGACACTAGGCAGTGGTTAAAGCAAAACAAGCCCATCGACACTGAAAAAAACCCCACTGATGCTGTATGAGACTGGGGGAGGCAAGGAATGCCCGTGGCTCAGACATGACATGCGGATCCATGGGCAGGCTCTGCTGGACCAGGCAGGAGCTACTTTCAATAGAACTGCGCTAGCAATGCTGAGACTCTCAGGCCTGAACACCCTGCAGGTTTTGTCTGAGGGCGCGTTTCCTCACCTAGATCCCACAGCAGAGAAGGCTTCGCAAATGCAAGCATGAACTGAAAGCCAGCACTGATGCATGGAAACAAAAAGAGCAAGAAATAAAAGCTGCAGTATAAGAAACCGGAGCTAAAGAGCTACATGCTGGTGGTTGCTCTCACCATGTTATGTGAATGATGCCCCCATACTACATTCTTTCTTCTACCTCTTTCCAGACAAAGCTTTCTGTGTCTTTCTTTTTTTCTTATGTGCTAGACAGTATCACACCCCACATCTACTTGAAGCTGAACAGCCCTAGGATACTGCTGTAATCCCAAATATTATTAATCACAGCCAGCACTAGCAGAAATTCTAGTGGCAATTTTACTCAAATTAATGGCTTAGAATTTATTTGAGGATTTAGGAATGAAAACCCATGACGTATACAATCAGAAGTGGCTCCAGGAGTTACTTAACATTCATAATGTATGTGTTCATTTTGAAAAATTCAAATATGAACATTTTATACTGATGCACTGAAATAAATACAAAGCAAACCACATTATGGCAGTCTGAAACACTATCTGAATGAAAAAATTGGGACTTCACTTTAATGAAATAATTGATATGATTAAATTTTAATGAAGTCTCAAATATTTCCAATGAAGCAAAATCCTTGTTGGAAAAAGATTCTCCCAGAATGTAATTCATTATAATGAACATATTACTATCATTAAAGAACTAAATATTTTAAGAGCTGCACAGGAGATGAACATCTAACTACTTCCACTAAATTAATAATAGACTTTCTTTCTGAACCACTTCCATCATTTTTAATCCCCTACTTAAAGATGCAAGAAAGGCACAGTAGTTTTACAAATATGGAGGATCTATTTATTAGAAAAGCATGCTATTTACACACTTCAGGTTCACATTCTGAAGTTTGCCATGGTTACAGACAACTTTAATGATAAGAAGGTTTTGCTGTCTTTGAGAGGGCTGAAAAGCAATGAAGTCAGTTTCTTTTTGGACTATGATGACAGAACACACAAAGCCAGATTCAAAAACTAAAATTACTGAGAAGAATCAGAGGCGAAATTTCATTTCTATATGGACACAGATATAGTTTTTGCAGATGTCTTACGCATCTCAATTCAGCATCCTATCCTGATTTGTTAAAACGAAAAACTGGTACTTTTTTTTTTTTTTCCGAAGGAATTTTTTGCATTATGACCTAATATAACAATCATGGGCTGGTATTAATGCTCACATTTTGGAAGAAGCTTGATAAAACAGTTGTAGGACAGTGAAATTTGAGAATAATTGTTGGACTGAAGAAGGGAAAACAAACAAACAAACAAGAACAGAAAAACCCCTAACTTCACCACCTGACCTCACCTAGTGAAGGCAGAGAGTAGGCTGTGGGAGAAACAGTGCATGGAAATGTTTGCTTGGAACTAGTCACCGGCCACCTTATTCCCACAGCTAATTGCTGGCAGAACTGGGCTGTCAGTTTATACATTTTGGAAATGGTGTACAACATCTGCCAAGAATTAAGTTCTGCATCCTAGGCTTCTTTTCTTAGTAAATTCACTTTTTACTTTTTTTTTTTTTTAAATTAAAAAAGTGATGTTAACTTTCAACTCATACAAGGAAGGCAGCATTTTTAAAAGAAGGATATTATGAATTTATTTGCAATAGTTTGGCACAGGTGGTTTTGAACTGAGTCAAAGGTTTGAAGGCACCAGATCCACAAGAAGAAAGAATAACTAGAATCTCCTTTGGAAGTCTGGAGATGGGAGCTGCTCTCCTCCACTGGTTATGGATTCCAAGCCTCTCTTGTACAAACTGCCTTGTCCTGGGTAGGCATTTCTGACCAAACCAGGTCCTACTGCAGTGTTTGGCAGAAGGGGATTGTAAATGGCAATGAAAATAAAGGTGCAACCTCAAAACTGGGGTTTAAGAGAATGCTGAAAAGGTTTTAGAAGGTACAAGATGGATTTCTGTAGGACAAAAGATTGTGCAAGAAAGTGTAGATGGATTAAGAATTCAAGCATGTACAAAAGTAGTAGCGAAAAACTTGAGATCAGGAAAATGCATCCAGAATTATACCTATAGTGAATATTCTCCAGCTACAAAATGAACATGAAACATAAAATGCAAGACCAAGATTCTCTTTAAGAAAAAAACAATTGCTTTAACACAGAGAATACAGACCTTTAAACAAAACCAAACCAAAAACCTACCCACCAGTCAACAGGAAAATAGTGATTTGCTTAAGTAACAGTCATGGGTTAGCATCATATGAAGGCAAAGTGTTGAAACAGGAATCTGAACTCTGAATATTTATTGTTATCTTTGCAATGCATGGCAGTGTGATGATTTGAAAGTTATGATCTCTGCATAGGTCAACTTGAGATGTATTTCACAGAGAAACAGCAGTCATGCTTCATTTCTGTTGCGTGCGACTGGCAAACAAGCAAATCGAAATCATTAAAAGAAATAAGTCAAAAATGCATTTTTAAAACAGCAGGAAAAAATTCTAAGCTTTGGGGATGATCTGCCTTGAATCAAATTTTACCTACTTCAAGACTGCGTAAACTTGTTGCTAAGGTCTTGTATTTACTGTCTTTTTATGTATTTGAGCTTATTTACAAAAAATCACCTATCACAGAGAGTAACAGAACCCATTTAGCATTAACAGAAAGACATAATTATCATTCTATGAAATTCTACAAGAAAGATGAAATATGATAGGTTTCACATCACCTAGTTTTATTTGCTTCTTGAAATTTCTGAACTGTTCACTCACCAGCAACATCCTAAAGTTCTTTATAACTACAAGTACTCCCAGCTGGAACTGCTAATTTGATGTCATACTGAAAGTACAGCATAATTATGAGCAGACAGACCACCAGGGGAGTTCTGCATTATCCTTGTTTCACTTAAGAGGGCAAAATTGTCCAAGGAATGAATAGAAAATGCCCACTATTAATGTTTCTTTTTTTTTTAAGACGGAACTAAAGACTAAAAAAAATAAAGGAGCAGCTGTCAGAACTTGACAACTGTTGAAACATACTGTTCTTTTTAAATTCAAGACATCTGTAAGTGCATGTTATGATATTTGTTGCCAAGAAAGTGATGACTTTATTATTAAAAATATCACTTACAATGCAAATGAGAAGAATTGTGTGCTAAGGTGAAATCTAAGGGATGGAGCTTGTCTCCACACTGATTACCATAAAACACTGAAATGACAGTTTCAGAGCTTATCATCAATATGTTAGGATATTAAACAGTTGAAAACAGTCAAATGGAAGATAAACTGAGAATAAGACAGAAAGTTAACATTCAGACATTTTCATTCATCCAGCCAGCTTTTCTTCCTAAAATCTTAACCTTGAATCTTCATATCTTTTCTACACTACCAAACTAAAATAGAAAAATACCTTTTCTTTCCCCTGATTTCTTACTTTATGGTCCAATAAATCTTTTTTGCATAATTGATTGGTTCTCATTTATTAACTAAGTAACAAAGAGTATTTTGATAGGAAAACATGTCAAGAAGATCACCATTTTATCCAAGTCATTTCAGAGTAATTCATTTAAAATTTGCAGTCTTCATTAGAAAGTGACTGAAAGATCCACTTCACTGTTTTCTGGATTCTGCAGTTGTAAAGGAAGCCAACATACTGTGCCTGACATTCTGAAAACCATTTGATCACTTTGAATACTGGCATTTCAAATTAAACATGAATTACTTAAAAGCTTATTAAAACCTACAGCATGGCCAGACATTTTTAACCTCATATTTTAACACCAAAAGATTATTGCCTTTTATTACTTTTCTGTTTTTCATATATGAATAGCAGTGGGTATCCCTACAATAAGTAATTAATTAACATTGCCGTTAATTGGGATTCTGTTATGAATAGTGTCATTGCAGGGTGGTATTAATAAATTGATGCTTTAATTTGCCCCTGGCTAAATGTTAGCTAGTAAGTTACAACACCAGACAGGTATCTGAGGTACCAGACAGATATTTTTTTCTTTTGTTCAGTCACTCAGAACTATTTTTTCGAACTTCATAGATTTCAACACAATTCTCAAGGTCCCCAGTCCAGTGACACACATACAGAAATACATCTCATGATAGCAGGCATTTAGCACTGCTTACATCGCTTCAAAAACCAAACCATCTTTGTCTATTCGTACACAAACACACTCAAGCTTAAAAACAGATCTTTAAAAATATGTTGAGTAGTTTATATAAGGAAATTCCTTATCTAATAGCTCCTATTGCAGGACAGATTAAGATCACAGTGATCTGAACCTGGAGTTCCAAATACCTACAATGAAGATACTTGTGTATTCTTCTGACCCCTTCCAGACCAAAAGACAGATTTCAAAATGTGCACAGAAAGCACGTAATAGCAAAACATTATTTTTTCCTTGCCAGATTCTCAAAGAGCTTGTACAATGTTGTTCCCTCTACCCAATTCATTCTCCTGCTTAGAAATGTTTGTTCAGAGCGGTAACTTATCACCTCTTTGCTGAATTATGAGTAGTAGGAGTCTGTTCTAACAGCCAGACACTGCAATACAGCTCCATAGGCTTCATGTAGTTCTGTCTCCAAGAAATCAAATGCATTTGAAAAGAATATGATGTGTGAAACTTAGAAGATCAGAAGGAGAATCTGGGGGAGCAATTTTTATATAGCTTTCATATGAATATGCAAAATGAAAGGGGAGGCTCCAGACATTCAGAAGTTGAAAGGAATTTTGTCATTGGTCTTGCTGAAGTTAAAATTTCATGTTTTATACATGGAGAATAATTTTTTTTATATAGTTAAACAGCTTTGTTACAAGTCAGCTATAATCAGTTTCAATAACAATTTTGCCATGGACTTGCACGAGAACAGAATTTAGTGATTCTTTCTGGTTCTCACTAGTTACATAGTAATTAAATACATAGTTACTAACTCTATATCATCAGTGTATCATGACTTATCTAATTTTGATAATTTTGATATTCCTAAAACTCCTCAAAAACATAAGCACCAAACATCTGCACAGTATCATCTCTTGTAGAGCTAAATGTGTAATATTAGTAATATTTACATTATTATTCCAAGCATTAATATTATAATCTGAAGCAGTCACATCCAAGTAATTTGCCCTCCTCATTTCTATCAGCTAATTTCAGCACTACCAGCAGAGGCTTTCAATGACACTGGGTATCACTTGCAAGAAACCTGAAGAGTTAGTATCTTTGTTCTAAAAACACTAGAGTTGTGCTACTAAACGAGACCAAAAACAGACCTCAAGAAAGGAATGAAGACCACTCAAGAAATGATCTTAAGGGCCCAAAACAGAAAAGGAGAGCTAATGCAGATTACTGCAATGGCAACTGACATTTGTGACATCTTAGTTGCACACCACTGGAAGAATTTTAAGTGTTCAGCCACACCTTAAGAAGAAGTGGAAAAACTCAGCACACAGAGTGTTTCTTACAGCTAGAAATGCATCACTGACAGCTACTGAATGCCCCTTACTCCTTACTGCAGTTGTGTGATTCACAACAGAAGAGTTAAAGAGGCTGGTATGGTATGACTAACGCTTAGGATAAAAACAAGTTATTGGAATGGAATTTTGGGACAAAACAAAATGAAGTCTTTAAAGCAAATTGCTGAATGATCTTATGCAACAGCATAATTCAGAAGAATTATGGAAAACTTAGGAAAACTAGTGTCACAAGTTCGTAGACAGCTCAAAAGTTTGGAAATCTAAGAAGTCTTACAGAATGGAGACTATGTTCCACTTTTGATTATCTGCAGAACCTTCAGACAAACCTCAAGTGCCACTGGAATCTCAAAGAACATTTTGCAAATGTTCAATTTTCCAAATGAACTCAAGTTGCAGATGGAGAAAAACAAAGTGACCAACTTCCTTTTACAGCAAAGTTCCAGCTATAGAATTTGAAGGAGACTACTCCCTCTCATTACACCTGTGTATGTCCATGCCTGTCAGCTGTTGGCTTGTTTGAACAAACTTTACATAACCAGTGGTTATCACAATTCGAGTTTTGGTTCATTTTTACATTCACAATAGTAGTGCCCCATCACACAGTTTCATAAATCTGTGTCCATAAATCTTTATATTAAAGAGCAAGAAAAAGAAGATGAAGAAGCAGGAAGAGAATGAAGTTCCTGATGTTTTCCTACCACAGGGCAGGCCCTGAAGAAACTAAGAAGAGAAGAGAAAAAAGGAAAAGGAGGAGGCAGACGAGTGGCTCACTTACCTCTGGAATTTCAACACCATTGCAAACCAACAGTCAAAGGTCTGCAGTAAATACAGGAAAGATAAAGGATGGAATAAGGTAGAACTCAAGCGGGAGAATATGACAGAAAACAAAGAAAAGGGGCAGAACAGCACTGATTATGCTTGTCCTGACACTAGCTAGCAGTTTAGATAACTGAAAAGTAAACAGAAATGCACCATACCTTTTCTTTGTCACTGGCTTCTCGAGCCACAGTAGAGCCCTGAAACAGAAAAAATGGATCTAAAAATGTGCATATGTCAGAAACTAATTTGAAAACTTTACGATAACAGGTCAAAAAGTGGATGAACTGCATCTTTTGAAATTAAGAAGGTGACACGGGAGGTAGAATGTCTTCAACTTCTGCCATCTCTTGAAGAAGATCTATCACGTGAGAAGAAGGATGGATTAAATCCTCAAATGCTCTGTACCTATTGTCTCTGTGACTGATGGGGGTTTCTTCCTCATGTCTCATCCTAATTCTGAGACAACCTTGTAAGTTCAGTTGGCTTGGCAGACTTCTGAAATTTCTGTGCCAATTTAGATGTACAGTTGTGGGATACCCTACTCTAAATATCTTGGGCAAACATAATACACATTTAAAAAGGATGTCATACAATATAGGTACATACAAATATTTAAAAAAAAAAAAAAAAGATCACAAAGTACAAACAAGAACAGTGTACCTCACAGCAACATGAAGTCAAAAGAAGAGATGAGATCAACAGTGGATTCAAAAGATTTACAGTTTACCAATGGCATAATGGGTATTTTAAGATACTTTTTATTTAATGACTGAGATGTGTATGTAATGTGGTGCTTTCTGAATAAGCTGGAGGTGACCAAAAAAATGGCTGTATATATTTCTTTACAAACTTCTTGAAGCAGGACCACACCTTTCGGTACCCAGAGTTTATCAGGTAACAGCACTGCAATAAACAGTAGCCATAATTATGCCTTCATTACAGTAACATGGTAAGCATTGGATATTGAAAGATTGGTACATCAACTCTGTCTTGTTGGAAGGGTAAAGAAGTGCTCGAGTGGGTTTACACTACTTCAAAGAATGTAAGAATTCAGAACTACACATTTTTATATCATACTTTGTTGTCTGCAGAGAAAACTTAGAAAGAACAGAGAGAAAAGATAAATGGACAGCAGACCTTCAGTATTATGTACAGTACAGAAAGCAGAGATTGCATTTCATTATATCTTTAGCTGATAAAGAACTCCAACAAAAGTCTATGATATTTTAGTTTACTGATTTACTTATAGCGTTTTCTGTGCTCTACCTGCCTCCAGAACTATTGGGTCTGGACAACGATCAGCAGAAAACCAAATAAGGAAAAAAAGATTTGCAATAGTAAAAATTTTGGAGGTTGTGAAGTTTAACACTGAAGTAATCTTAAGAAAAAGTCTCAGCGGACAGGAAAATACCTTTGAAATCCTATGCTGATCCATAGTGGAGACTTTTGGCTAAGCTGGTGTCAGAAATGCCTACAAAAAATGGAGTCTGAACCTGTAACTGCAAAAGCTGTATCAATGAAATTAAGAAAAAAACTCTTTATAATCTTAGCAGTGTCATTATGCATATGCTGGGGGGCAGTAATTTTCAAGAACAATATGACACTGATGCTGAATTTAAACTGCAAGGGAAGTTTATCTTTAAGGCAATTTTGCCTAGCTGGACAAACTGAACAGTGTACAGAAGCATTCACAGAGGTAAGCAGCAGCAAATGCAGTGCTGCTTAGACCAATGGTAAGAATGTATTATATGCTATTTGGTTTTTGGTATTGTGCTTTTGCCCCATTTTTTAATGCATATGGTCATTATGATGCTCTAAAATATATGTAGTTCTCTCAAATTTTTGGAAGTTACTCGTTTCCCATTCAGGACTGAGATCAGTCACTCATTCTTAGTGGCACTTTTGGAGAAAATCCTCCAAAAAAAGGCAACTTATGATTGAATATTTGCTTTCTGCACTAGTCACCTCATGCATCAACTAGGATATTTCAAATGAAAAACAGCTAAAATCTGAGAGGGTAAATTCAAAGAAGAGCAAAAACAAAATTAAAAACATCTTTCTTCTGTAAGCTCTGCCAAGTACTAAAAACCATGAAGTCAACAGTCAGGAAATCAGTTCTCATAGATGAGGTTCAGTCAACTATACAACCAGTTCCTAGGTAAATTCCTAGGAATGGTTGCTGCAACATGTAGCATTACAAACCTCTTAATATAGAGCTGAATAAATATCTTAAAATAAGTATGCAGATGCATGTAGTGATTCAACACAGAAATTAAATGCATTAGAAAGAAGTAGGTTTCTAAGGGAGACTTTATGGAGGAAATAAAAACAATCCCTTATACAGAAAGACCATGAATGTATTTCAGGCCTTTATTCTAAGTGCTGTATATTAAATATCAGCGAAATTACATTTTAGAACAAAACTAAAACACACCTTATGATAACAACAGAAGAAATTCTGTATTTTAAGAGCAATTCTCTTTTTCTCAGAACTATTTTTAAATTGTAGAAGGAAATATGAACCTTCTGTAGAAGTGATGTACTTTGTAGTAGCGTTTTGTTGGTTTAAATAATGACATCATGTAGTCATTTTATGTAAGTCCTCTACACAGTCAGCTGTGGCCTTCCATAATGTTGAGAAAAGCCTACAGTAAGCAGAATTCTGATTTTTCTTGTGTGAAGTGCTTCACCCTTAGCCATTAGTTATATACAACAATATTTCTGGTAAAATCACTCCATTTAAAATATGCACAACACAGAAAAATATTTAGTTTCTATAAAATCATTTTTCAGCTTTTCTAAGCTTAGATGCAGAATTACACCAGCTCATCATGATTATTATATAACACAGGTTTAAATTCATTAAAATTTTGAGCAATCTTCAATCAACAGCAGAATCTAGCATTTACATTTATGATTTTCAGGTACTTTGTCAGTTATTTTATCTGCAGTTATTTCTCACCTTTAAATCATATTTTCTATAAACAGACAAACGATGGCTGAAGACATTCCTTGTAACAATCATATATATTTCAACTCCATCCACAGTGAGCCGGTACATGCCCAAAAACTGGGGAAGAAGTGTGTTCCCATGACATTCCACGATAAACTGCAGAAGCAAAAAGAAAAAACAAGAATGAGGAGGGATAGACAGGATATAAATTTGTACTCGCGCATTTTCTAAGGGAAAACAACCAGAAACAACACATCTACTTCTCAAACATATATTTGGGTGGAGACAAACCTTTGAAAAATCACGCCAAAACAAAGCCCTGCATTTAGGCTCAGCGTTTAAAAAATAAAACCATGAACTGCTTAACTTGTAACTTCTCCAGACGATGTCACTGGAAGAGCAGGCTGTGTGTGACAGATCAGTCCCTTTCTGTGGGCCAAAAGTGCACCTCATGTGTATTTGGTATTGGTGTAAAAAAAAAAAGAAATAGTTTTTCAAACGTCACAATACTTTACAGTATTTTAGTTATCCCTTATTTAATCTGTTCCTCCATCCTCAATATGAGGACCATTTATGGTGCTGTCACCAGCAACAGGCATTATGTACTACCACCAACTGTCTCCTGGCACTTTGCTGCTCAGAGCTGAGCAGTGACGTATAAGGACCTTTTTTAATTTAGGAATTATTTCATTTCCTTAAGGATGCCATGTTACATTACAAACATGCTATCAAACTTGGAAAGTTTCACCATGTGCACCTGAAGCCTGACTTTATTTATTTTCTTAAATTTAAATCATCTGCCTTTTAAACAAGTTCAAAGTACTACTGAGTGACCATCAGAAGAAACAGCAATCTAAGTACAGACTACATTGAAAATGAGAAGTATTGAATGAATATTTATTCTTACAATAAAACTGTCCATACTGTATTAATACTAAAACCAACTTGAACATATTCACAGCAATTTTGTGGAATCAAGGAAAAGTTCAGCCACAATGAAGTAGAAAAGCCATCAACAGCTTTCCTTTTTCTGTTATTACCAAGTACCAAACAGACAAACTCGGAGAAAATTTAAAAATTCAAGCCCTTAATGGAGAACAACTTTTAAATTATTTTGAATACTGAAACCTCTGTTTCTTTTGTGACAAAGTGACCTGTTAGTAGAATACATCACACCAAAATACAGGAGACTTTAGAACAAGGTGAAAGAATAAGCCATTAGAACTGTTTGACAAAGGTAATTAGTGTTTGCTGACAAATAACACAACCAAAGCTCTTAGAACTCTGAAGATTTCGCAATTTTTGGCTCTGTTAGCTTTAAGGAATTTCTTTCAATAATTTTACATTGGAACCTGCACAGACCAATACAGACTTTCCTTTTTTAAATGGCAAAAATCTAAAATAGATTTTAAGGAAGATTTAAGCACCCTGAAAACAACCCTTTGTGACAAGAATCAAAGTGAGCAATCAACAAAGCTTAAAACCACTGCCTATGAATAGAATAAAATTTAGACTAACAACTCAGACACACCAGCTTTAAAAGTTTAGGTTATAACAACATTTTCTGTCTGCCCCACAGCTTTATTGGAGGTTACAACCCATATACAAGCCACAGATGCTGCAGTCTAGCATTGTAAGCTCAAATCCCCAAATGCAAAGCAGTCTGATGGCCCCAAAGGCAATTTCAGTTCTAAGAGTGCACAAAGATTATCATCCTGCATCTGAGAAACACTTTAGTTCTTAACAGATACTGAAGTAGAGTTGTTGCATTAAAGGATTTCTGGCCACAGGACTGTGTACCAGATACACAGCTCATTTTGACCACCAGTAATTTTTACAAAAGATCTGATCATAAAGAGAAATTATAACCCTTAACGTGAAGGTTACAGAAAACATATTTAAAACAGTAATCCCTGTTATTCAGGCTGCACTGCCTACATGGTTATAAATATCAACCATTTGGCATATATCCTAAAGGCTGATGTCTTCCTAATGCTTTAGAAGGTGTTAAAGGTTGTTCTCAGAACAGCACTCCTTAAATGATTTCCTGTATACAATGATTAGTTTCTACAATGATGATAAAACAAATCTACCTTCCAAGAAGAGTTTACTGTCACAGAATTTCAGGCCACTCAATTTTTTAAAAAATCCCATCCATTTCAAATATTACAGCTCTTGCCTATGGAATCTGAACTCCTGTGCAGTACAAGGGAAACTGTTATTCAAGTTTTCCAGATAGGGGAATTGAGATGCAGAAGAGTTATGGAGTGTGTGCCACATGAAGGAACAGACCTAGGCATCTCAAGGACCAGGCTAATCCCTGCCCGTCCAGTTGCCTTTCCACCAGCTTGACACTTAAATTGTCTCTTCAATGCTAGATATTGCTAACTCTTCTCATATTAACCTTGCTGGTGCTGAGTATACCCACCTGTAAAACAGCAAGGCCCTTAACAAAGAATATGGACAACACACTCCTGTAACAGCATAAAACAAATCCTTTGGTTAGCAGTATACAGCCAACTCCCAAACTTTTCTTTAATATGAGCCATGGGGAAAGGCAACTAATGAGAGTAGCTTAAATCCTATTTGTAAATTGTCATTAGCCACTTGCCAACACTGCTGTTTCATTTTAATATTTTGCTAACAAGTCTTCTGAAAAGTCCATGTGACTAGAATGGATCACAGGACATGAAACACTCTGCTAGTATTTGCACCTTATCTGGCAAAAAAGGACTTGGGTATATTACTGCAGATTGCTAAGAGACCTTCCCAAAGAAGATCTTATACTGCAGCCATTTACTCCCACTCACTGACAACTGTGTAGACTTTGTGCTGTTTGCTTTCAGAATCTATAAGGTTTGTCTAGAACTTCCTACCTTTCAAACTATCAATCCCCCATATCTGCATCATAGAGGAGGCAAAATGTGTCCTCTGTTTGGGTGGGAGCCCAGCAGGACTTGCACTAGTGACTGTGGTTGGCAGATTTTCAATTTGCCCATCTTGATATAAATGAAGTAGCAATTTAGTCACCTCAAGGTGTTTTTTAGGAATGATTTCCTGAAGTTTCCCGCTCACAGCTGGAATGAAAGTGAGCCTAGAAAATAAGCTGGAACATCAGCTTAACAGAATTTAACTGCTGAATTTCAATGGAAGAAAAGATTTCAGACTTTATGTTAATTCTTTCTAAAAAGAGCATTAAAATATTTCTATCAAGCAGCCTTGCTAAATAAATCTGTAACACTTAGCCGGTACATTTACAAGTCCTTATATGCAGTAACAAAATCCATTTTTAAAGAGTGCTAAAATAAACACCCTATCATATTTTCTTATTAATTCAGACAATTTTCATTTTTCTGCACAGCATGAGGACAATATTACCATTAACAAAATAAAGTATTGTCAGCATGTTGACACATTCTATCAGCTGTGCAGCACAGTTTTCAAATATGTAATTTTCTGAGCTCTCCTGAATCCCATGCTTAAAGCTGAAAATAAGAAATTCTTTATGACCTTACATTCTCATTATTCTTTGTACAAATATGGCTTCAAAATTCCTTAATAAGAACAGAACTTATGCTACCTCATTTTACATTACAAATATGACTCTTAGCTTCCTCTTCTTGGTAATGTTAGTAAGCCATCAGGATGACCAAAAGATAACGAAGTGCATACAGCTGTATTGGTAAATACTCTCTGCCATTTCTGGCTAGTTTTGAAAAAATACAGGGTAAAATTCTCGTTTTTGCATTTTTCTCTTCTGGAAGATCATCTGTGGAATGAGTTTGACATGAATGAAGACTAGTTCCTCCAAGTGCAACGTAATCTGAACATGATCACTGGATGTGATTATCTAGGCAGCTTATCTGCTACCAGGAACAATATTCTTGATAATGCTACGATAAGATGAGTCACTGGGCTTGCTGTGTCTTCTGGAAGTGCCCTGAACATCATCAGTGACAGAATTTTAAATACACTAAATACGTAAGAAACAGCTACTGGTGAATTCCCTGTAGCCAAATTCATCCTGCCATTTGGTGTAGCTAAATATCTGCCTAATGAATCTTCTCATCATTCAATGAACTTCGGCAACACTTTTCCAGTAACAATTCCAGTCCATGGTGGTCTGTCCCACTTGCACAGGTTGAATTCCCATGAATGCCCATGTTAACTAATTTTTTATCTTGATTCACACAAGGAGCCAGCAGAAGGGCTTTCCCCAGCTCTGTTTCTTAGCAAATCTCCCACAGATCTTATCGCACTGGGACACCTAGAGAGTCAGGGTCACAGTTACATGCAATGTACTCTTTCTTGAGAGTTTTCATTTAAATAACAGAATATGATACTGCCTTGCTCTGCCTTTTCACCTATCCTTCCCCTTCTTTTTGTGGTACACACAGAGGGACTCAGGAAGAAACAGGGAGGAAAATGAAAAGCCTCGCCACAGATAACCCAAAGACATGCATGGAGGATGACACAACCTTAAAGCTCTGCTTTAGGATGGCATTGGCTTAATATTAGCCTACTTCAGTGCACATTCCTGGACACTTAGTCCCCACCTGCTTTTCTGGGATAGACTTCAGCCTATATGGCTGTCATCGTATTTAGGACAAAACTGCATTTAGCTTGCAGTAATGATTTTCCATCTATTTACGATTATCACCTTTTCTCCAGCCTCCCACTGAATACCTTGTGCTATTCTTCAGCTTCTGAATCATGCACTCTAGGTACTATTTCCACTTCTTACACTTGATTGTCTGTGATTTTTTCCTTTCGCTTTTCTTCCTGTTTTTTTCACATTTTTTTCCTCTGCAAAAGCTAAGGTCATATTTGTGCTGCTTTTGTTTTCTCCTTTATGATTCTGTTTTTCCTTTTTAGCTTCTTTCATCTTTCCTTCTCATCCAGTTCAGATCACTGCTCTGTTTCCTGCCTGTGGAAAATGGGCAGTTTCTCCCCTTAACCAACATGCTGCATCTGCTATTCACCACTTCTGTCAGTTGCCATAGAGACAGGCAGGCAGTGCAACGGGTAGCAGTTCTGCATTTATTACCTGTGTAAGAAAGAGGACATGCAGTTGGCAGCCCCCTATAGAAACCTGCAGTATACCCACACTTGTGGTAAGATTTATACTTGAAAGCTTGTATACTTACAGATCCCTCTTGTTCACTTGCCTTGGGATGTCTTCCCAACTTCTTTTTCCTTACAAAAGCACTTAAAACACCTGGATGTTAGCACCAAGGAAAAAAACCACTCCTTTTGAAGTCCATTTTAATAAAGATAGGTGTGCAAAAGGTGCTGGCATTTTTTTTTTTTTTTTTTAAAACAAGAAACTCAAGTTACTTTCATTTCATTTTAAAAAATATCCACCCTGTCTTTCATCTATTCTCAGAGGGCACAGGATTGCACTGTTTTGCAAGTTTAGCTCTCTGAGAAGGACAACATATCTCGTTCAGTTTAGAAACTAGAACATCTTACAGAATTCTGTTGAACTGGCACCAATTTCTGTCCTTGGAAATATTTGTAATTTATAAACATTTATATTCTGTGTTTTATGAAAATTACTCCACAGCACTTTTGCATGGGGCAATGTATCCAAAGGACACATAAACACAGCTTGAACATATACTGAAATTAACATACTTAAGGGAGGTACAGGGTGCACCTGCTCCTTATAAATAGAGTGAAACCCTGGCAATGCATGTATCTCAAAAGACTTCACTAAGATCCCCTTTAACAGTGTCAAGGGTCTTAACTCCAGTTTTCTGATCTATGCTTTTGGGGTCTGAGTACATATTTTAACCAAAACAGCAGTAGGCTTGAAGGCGTTTCAAGTGAGTATTCCTTTTTGCTCCCTATTAAGTACTATTTAAGTGTTTAACATTAATATGCTTGATTAACTCACACAATTTTAAGTTGTTGTGCTACTTCTGAAAGTAGGTGGGGACAATACAACAATGATTTTTAAAGTATTTCAGTGTTGTCCTTTTGAGCATATTACAATGCTTCTAGCGTATTTGAGAAGTAAATGATGTTCAGCTGAATGGCTCCTGAAGAACAGCTACAAGAGCCCTGCTAATAACTGCTAATATATCACTACTATAAGCATCTCAAACAAAATGCGACTGAAAGCAGTATTTCATACTATGTACCAAAAATACCGTAGTAGTAGAAACTGCCTAGCATAGAAACTTACAGCAGAACTCCATGTGTCACACATGCCTGCATTTACCACAGCACTTAGAAATGTAGGTGGTTCTTGTCTAGGCTAATTAGTTTTTAAATGTAGATAGAAAGCTGGATCTGGAGTTTATATTCTTCATAAATGACAATAAGTTTTGCAACTTTAAGTATGGAGGAAGGCTTTATTCCTCCCATTTGTTTAGGCCAGAAGTGGTATGCTCAGTTGTTTACTTTCCCCCAGGATTTTTTTTTTTTTTTTTCAGATTTGCAAGAAAAAAATAGAAAAGAAACAAGCTCTAGTATTCTTACTCAGTACTGCAAACATCAGACCCATGTGATGAGTTGACAGAAAGCATCAATGTTGAGACTTGAGTATTCACCATCTGTCTGAGTCTGTAGGCCTGAATGCCACTACCGAAAAACCAAGCATCACATTGGACGGGATAAACAGAGTCTAACTCACAGTTTCTAACTCACAGTTTCAGATAGTAACTACAATTTACAACTGTCAAAACTGCTACTTACAGTTCAACAGTTTGAAGCTTGAATTGCTATATATACTTGTACGCTGTTTCTATAGTAACTTCTCCTGGTATTCCTTCAAACTTGATTCAGTTTTAGTTATTTATACATCTCCAGTATGTAGCCATAGACTTGGAATTTGATAATTTCATTTTTACTGTTGATCACTAAAAAACCCCAAAAACTATAAAGTACTAACAACACAATAACCTAGGAGGCACGTAACTTGTCATTTTGAAACATCCCACCCAACATTACAAGAGCAGCTCTACCTGGAAAACAGAAAGCTCAGTCAAACTGACTTATTTTGTTTTCCCTCTTAAGTTACCAGCCACCTGCTTCCTGAAAAAAGCCCAGTTTCCCTAAGCTGTGCAGTCATGACCATTATATGAGGGTTGCTGTGAAAGTAATGCCTCCTATTTTATGATGTTGACCCACAACATCATAAAATAGGCGGATATTGGTTGCATTGGCAGTAGAGGTGAAACCTTCCTACCAATATCCCATTACATTTTGTTGCCATGTGACAGATGGCAGCAGAGGGGCAGTCTGACAGAACAGTGTCTGACATGGGAGTGCATATGAAGCAAAGGTATGGAATTGAATCCCTCCACGCGGAAAAAATTGAACCCATTGACATTAATCAACGCCTGCTGAAACCAAACAGTGGATGTGAGCACAGTGAGGCAATAGGTGGTGCTTTCAGCAGTGGTGACAGTGAGTCACCTCCACTGGTACAGATTTTCATGAGTGTGGCACGCAGGCTCTTGCTCACTGCTGGAGAAAATGCATAGCTAACGGTGGTGACTGTGCTGAAAAATAGCATTTTGTAGTAGAGAATTTGCTTTATCGAATAGTATTATTGTAGTTTCTGTAGAAATAAATAGGAGACTTTACTTTCAAAGCAACCTACATAATTTTCGTTAATTAAAAACAAGGCATTCTACACTTGATATTTTTAGTCTTACAAGTGTTAACATGTTGTGCACAATTCCCACTCCTTTTAGAAGCATCTAAGTATACAGGTTGCATAACTATAACCACAGTTCTTCACAACTGAAAAGAACAGAGCATTAGAACTTCAGACAAACAAAGAGAGAAAGGACAAAAAAAGATAGGTTTGTGGACAATAAACATCCAGTTTCTGATGAAAAAAAAACACCCAAACCTTTATTTCTATTTTCTAGTGGCAGTCTACGTGTCTAATCTTTTGGTGACTCACAAAAAATCATCATTACTTGGAGTTGGATTTCAAAAACGTTCATGGGAAAACTGCTCTGCCACATTTCTCTGCCGAACCCACCAGCTCCCAGATGCCTTGTCTTCTTTGCTTAAAGATAGCTACCCCTCTTGTATGTACTGCTGAGAAACTCAGGCAGACCGGGAAAACATTTGATAAGGCTTGTTTTGTCCTAAGCAAGGAGGAGGAGAGAGACACTGTCAAGGTCTAGAATGATTCCATCAGTTTGGAGCTGTAAGCATGAGTAAGATCACTGGTGAGTAAATATGGTTTAAATGAAACTCATTCAGAGTTTCAGCCTGCAGAATAAACGTGAGATGAGTCTGTAGAGAAGTTAAAAAAAAAAAAAAAAAAAAAAAAAAGCCTGAGAAAGAGAAAAGAGATGATCTGTCATAAATAGTAGAAATTTTGCTCATCATCATGCCAAAAGTAACTGGATAATAATTACTGCCTTCCTGGACAGATGAAAGAGGGTGCAAAAGTCCAATTGTTCAAAAGTTACTGTTCAGAATGGATAGAGGACCAAAGTTAGGTACTTCGGGGATACCAGATCTTTGTCAAGGGAGACTTGGAAATAAGAGAAGCATTCTTTAAGAATTCACATGAATCATCTCCCTGGTCTTCACGTGCCTGAGAAAGGTTATTCCAGCCAGGATCCCTGCACTACACAACTGGGTCTGAGCATGTCTATATGCTCCTGTCCTTGGAAAGCTGAGCCTTCCAAACATGGGTTTACTGTAAGAGCAGCCTGACACAGGACATGGAATAAGGGCATGCCACTGAAGTCCCAAACTAGTCAGATGCACTCACATTTCAGCTGTGGAGCTAATTTAACTGGGTCACAAATTTTCACACGTGAAGAATGCTGCTGGCAATCAGTGCACTGAAACAGGGGGAGAATTAATGAACAGACCTTTTCCTAAAAATGTGTCACTTTTATATGTGATTGCAAACAGCCTCATCAGCTGCAGTAACAATTACAATTCAGGAAGATAGTGGGCAATAAGCTATGTATGTAAATCAGGATTTA
The DNA here is from genome assembly GCF_951394365.1 of Tetrao urogallus. Classification (NCBI taxonomy): domain Eukaryota; kingdom Metazoa; phylum Chordata; class Aves; order Galliformes; family Phasianidae; genus Tetrao; species Tetrao urogallus. Next base: position 34,155,443 of record NC_136820.1, read on the forward strand.
TGCATCTTTATTACTCAGAGAGAATATGCCAGAATAAAGCTAAAATCGAGAGAACTTGTTTTGACAAAGATTTCCACAAGAATATCCAGTGCAATATCTGAAAAGTCTTGCCATCTGATGGGACCATGGAGGTACGTGTGAGTTGGACTGTGTTCTGGAAAAAGTTCTAACTGGAACAGAAGAACACACATCCAAATTACTAAACCCTTCTCTAAGTCAGGATGCCCATGTTCCAACTGCAAAGTAGGAATAGCAACTGGCCTAGGTTAATGTCTGAGTTAATTGCCCAGAATTATTTGGAAGGATGCTAGTAGGCTCAAAGCAAAACCACAGTAGGGAGCATTAAACTGTTAAGATCAAGTAAGTACCAATGGACGATACCTGGATTGAATGGTTTGTTAGTACAAGCGTAACCTAAGGGCAACTTTGTGCGATGACTTGGTAATGAGAATTATTTAAAGACCTGCTCACCAGGACAGTAGGTTCCCTAGACTTTGTCCAGCATAATAAGATATGCCTTCCTTGTCCAAAAAATATCTAGAGAAATGAGAGGACCAACTGCACCTAACAGACCACGCATTCAATTACCAGCAGCAAAACACAGGGCATGTTATCAGCTGCGTCACCACACTTAGTAAGATTTAATTTAGATTTTCTTTAACTATAACAATTTTATTCTTTTAACAGCACTTTACTGAAAAGTAAAGCACTCTCAAGCACAGAGATGAAGAGAAATACCATTCTCTATGAATCTTTCGGAAACACTACTGAAAGATATCAGACTTAAATCTATTTAAGTTACTAACATAATAAAGTGTAAGATGTTTCTAACACTACCTAAGCACATGCTTTTATTCTTACACAGATAGCAGCACATAGGCAAATAAGATGACTGCCACAGATACCATGCAAATCATTGCCACTAGTAAGCTACCTACTATGGACTCTGATGTTTTGAAAGCATGAACAATAACAGATTACAGTAATGTTTAAGTTCATTCATGCTAGCCACTTCATGGCCACTCTTGAAATGAGATGACTGTTTTGTAAAGCAGTATGACTTGTCAGCTGGATTAACAGTCTCAAAGAAATCTGGATTATTAATTGCTAATGCCAAATAAGAAATGGACCAGAGCATTAATTTTCCTGCTCTGCTTCGCAAATGAAAACTGTTTTAGATCAAAGCTAAAACTGTAACTTTGAAAATTCTAACACTCCCAAATTACAGATAATAGTTTAAATTTTCTCATTAACAAAATTGAAATTAAAAGATGGTCTTACAAAGATTTCTGACAGTGACAATATTTTGCTGTTAAAATAAGCACATGCTTGTCTCACATTTTATTTAAATAGATGTACAGCTTGCAGAGAGGAAGGAAACATCTATCTCACTGAAGGCTTCACAACAACTTGGGGCTTGAATGGAACTCACAGATCTCAAATATACAGCAGGAGAGAGAAATGGAGCTGGAAGAAGCGCTGTGAGGATGGCTGGCAATACTTACAATTCCTAACATCCCAAAATCATGCCTCTGTCTCTCTTCACTTTTAAAAGTTGCGGAAGTACAAAAAATGTAATCAGGCCTTGGTACTTTACATTCATTGGTGTTGCTTTCAAAATGTGCAAGGGCTGCTCTGAAAATAATGCCTCCTATTTTATTATGTTGGCCCTCAATGTCAGAGGCAGACGTTGGTGCTGTGGCAGTAGTCCCACCGATATTCCATTACGTTTTGTTGATGCATGACAGATGGCAGCAGAGGGGCAGTCTCATAAAATGGCATCTGATGTAGGAGTAATTGTGAAGCTTATCTGTGAGAATTGGTGGTTTATGACTTAGGAACTGTGTACAGAGCCAAATACTGGCTTTAACGCATTGGAAACAACAATGGCAATGCTGGAATATCACAAAGTTTGTGCCAGGTGGGTCCCACAAATGTTAACACAGGAACAGAAAGAACATCATGTGCCAGTTTGTCAGGACCTACTGAACCAACACGAGGCTGAAGGTGGCAGCTTCCTGAATCGCATCTCCACCAGCAATGAGACGTGGTGTCAACACTACAAGTCAGAACAGCAGACCACAAAGTGGGAGCACGTGAAGAAGAAAAAGTTCAAGACACAGCCTTCAGCAGGTGAAGTGACATGCACTTTCTTTTGGGATAAGAAAGGGGTGATCCTACTGGATTTCCTCGAATCCAGACAAGCCATCAACTCTACAGACACATCTGGCCGCTGACTAAGCTAAGGCTTGAACTTTCAGACAGGCAAGAGAAAAAGACAACCTTTCTCTGGCAACACAATAATGCAGGACCCCATGCCAGTCTGAAGACCGTGGAGTACACTGCCAATCTCAGCTGCACTGTTCTACCACACTTGTACAGTGTCGATTGGGAGCCTTCTGAATTCCAACCATTAGGGCTGATAAAAGATGAACTGATAAAAATGTGTGGGCAACATTTTCCTAGTAGCAGTGCCATCATAACAACTGTGAAACAGTGGGTCACCTCCACTAGAGCAGATTCTTATGAGCACAGCATGCAGGCTCTTGTTCACTACTTGCAAAAATACATAGCTAATGGTGGTGACTGTGTTGAAAAACAGTGCTTTACAGCCAAGAATTTGCTGTATTGAACAGTGTTATTGTGCTCTTTCTATCTGTTGTAGTTTCTCTGGAAACAAAGAAGAGGCATTATTTTTGGAGCAACCTACATAGTTTGTGATTTCTACTGAAGTGGCATACAGTATCAGAACATTATGAAACATCACAAGGCAAAACAACAGAAACAAAAAAAACCAAACATCTGAACATCCTGAAGTCTTTACCTGCAATTCCAACTCACAGATGTGAGCAGGAAGACGGAAAGAAGGAAAAAACCCACCTCCCTTTGGGCATCATATTTTAGATCATTTTTAAAAATTTCCCTGGTTTATGCAGCTTTAGAGCTTATTCAAACAGATCTGGAGCTAAGGAAGTTAGCACTGACTTTTATTAAGCCTTCTTGTATTTCCCAGGTTCTGCTTCCCTCTGTACCATTCATACAAACCACACACTGACACAGCATGAAAACTGTTAAGGTTGATTTCAGGGATTTCCCCTGCTCCCTTCTGACTTCAAAGTAATTTATATAAAAGCACATTGGCAAAATCTTTTTTTTTCCAATAGCTGGAATTTTATATCAACTTTATATCAAATCTTTAAGTTCTCATGCTATTCAACATTTATTATTTTAAACCTGTAAGTACTGAAACACATTCCATGCTTAGACTGAGAAGAAAAAGATCACGTGCAGCATTCATACACTTGTGCACGGTGATCCCCAAACCAGCCTAGAATAAAATAGCTTCAAGCCTGGAGGTGAAAGCATGAGAATCTTTGTAGTAAGGAATAGGATCCTATGAACTCTGAGTTATCATCTGTACCATGCAGACATACCATCTTACTTAAAAGCTAGCTTGGATATTCAGAAGAGTGTAGCCTTATTATTTTAAGTATACCATAAAGCAGACATGCAAAAGGAAAAAAAAAATCAGTTATTCTTTTCCCATGATTATTCCTTTAAACTTTTAACACTTTAAAAAAGATTGGCATTGCAATATATGAGAAGATACTCGACATTTTGGTAAGAAATAGCATATTACCTGATGGTATTTCTTCAGTATGTTGTGCATTTCTGCTACATCTTCACTTGTTATCGTTTTGATGATATATCTTTTGTCATAAGATGTATGAAACCGGGCACCACTGCGTGCTTGGGAATCATTGGCAAGAGGTGCACTTCTTGTCAATGAGTTCTGTCAATTGAATAAAAAACAAGTGTTGTCAGACAAAAATATACACATTTTCTAACTAAAACATATATAAAACATTTGCATTTATTTTAAAGTATTTTGAACAGTCACTGAGTGGAACTCTGCCAAGCATGTAATCCCTTTAAATATTTTGAGAACCAAAGAGCGTTTGGGTGAATGTACTGACCATCAATGATTTAAAAGTCAGTGTAGATTTACTGTGCTTTGTTACATATATGCTATCAGCTTTGGGGAAAAAAATACAGAGTCATGAAAACCCAAAAGAACCACTGTTCTACACCATAATAACCAGAGGATTCAACGCTACTAACAAGTATCATTTTACAGTGCAGTAGGAGTTGTTCTTAAGCCAGAAGGACTGGCTGAATAACATAACCAAGGGAGATTTCCAAGATGTGGTACCAGAGCTATTCCAGTGATTTCACATCTAGTGTTAAGCAAGTGATATTACTGTACAGTTCCTTCTTTGGCAAAACAGACACATCTGCCTTTCTACAAGCTCAGGAGGGGAAGAACATTAAATAACTATATAATGGTCAGAAGAAAAAGTTGCTAGAGATGAGTGACCATACCTAGACTAGGGCTTGATACAACTTGTGCTCCTACACTAGCAAAAGAAATTTTTTTTCCCCCAGAAAGTTAAGCAGTATTCAGATCAGAATACTGCTTACCTTATTTGAAGGTGTGCTTATGCTTTAACTCTAGCAACAAAGGGATCTGGGATCACAAGCTCTGGAATTCCAGCAGGAACTGCACACACTAACTTGAGGAAAGTGTTCAAATTCAGTGCCAAGGAGTCAGTGCTGTTGTCAATTATTATTAAGTAACAACTGCAACCTAGAGATGAGGGCAACTGTAGCCTCCATTTAAGAAGGAGCTTGAACACATACACACACCTTCGTATTTCTGATTGCATAAAGGAATCCCACTGACTTCAACAAGCATTCAGAATGTTTAAATCCTGACCCAAATGTGAGATGCTTTCTTAAATCAATTTAGTGTGAGGTAAGAACGTTTTCCCACAAGCTTACTTCGTTCAACTGAAGTACTCAGGAGTATCAGGAATAACAGTAAATTACCTAAAAGCACACAGCCCCATAAGGTCTTATTACAATGAAAAGCTTTGTCATGACATGCAGAAGAAATAAATCTTTGCAGACTTTTCCCTGCACACTTCTAGACTCAGTGAATTACAGTCATTACCAATGTCTGTGACAAAATGTGATTCTCTGCTATTCTCTCTGTTCACTAAAGAAACAAAGGATGTGGATGCCTCCCTAATGCTTATAAATGAATAGTTTTCCTAGACTGATCAGATCAGAGATTCTAGGACAACCACTGAAGGCTCAGTTCCTGATCTGCGTTGGCTTTTGTCAGCCAACTTTAACAGGTGCAAGTGCTGCACACACTGAACTACTATGGGAATTTAAATTTTCCATACCTGTTTCCAGATGTTCCCTACTCTAATTCATTTCCCACCACTCCGTCACTGAAGTATTTTTTATGTACTGACAATGCCTACCCAAGGGAACACGTACTATAAATGGACTGAATTTTCTTAATAATACACTTCATATCAGAAGTGTATCATAATTTTAAAACTGAATCATATATTGACTTAGTCTTAGAAATCATCCTCCATTCAAACCTTCTATGTTCTAGAGTCAGAACTTGACTTTATTTCCAGGGTTTATATTTAATGTTTTTAAATGACAAACTGATCACAGAAAGTTTTCAAATGCAATGGAAATTCAGTTTCCATCACCACAAACTCTAGAAAATATGATGAAACATAATAACTATTCACAACTTTGAGAAAAGCTGAAGCATGGGTAATCATCAGTGTATCCAGTGAATTGAACTACTGCTAAATTATTAGGCTATAATTCAGTTAGCAATAATAAAGGCTACTGGGTAATTATTTGTTATTGTTCCCAGCAGAAAAAGGTGCATTATTCTGAGGTTAACTGTTCCAATAAAGCTAAAGTGTTCATCAGTAACCACACATTTCTGAACGTATTGCTCCCAGAGAACCCTAGCCTTTAAACTGTAAGCCCATGTGGTATAAATCTTGAAAGCAATTAACCTGAGGGGAACCTTAAGTTGTTGTGCTATAAAAAATTGCTCAAAAGTACACTTGTCAGTCTGCCAAGGAATCTCAGATGGAGGATGGAAAGAGGGAAGATAATAAGGAGGACCTGGACTAGCATCATTGTCCAAAATGTCAAGGGCTTCTGAGGCACATTTTAACACTTCACCAAAAGATGTGTCAGATTTAAGTGAAATTCCTATCTGCGAGTGCTCACTTAGAATGAAAAACCTGAGTGGTTTTGGTACAAATAGAAGCAGCTGACTTCCCAAAGTGTCTCTGAAACTCAGTACTGATGGCAACGTCATGACTGAGATGCAGCACGCAGGAAACGATGCTGCTCTGGACTTCCCATATGCTGAAGCTCAGCCAACAATTCTGTGCCCAATAACGCGTTTTTACTTCAGACATCACCACTGCTAATCTTACAGTCCTCTCACTTAGAACGTGTCCTCTTTGGTCTTCACAAGTACTACTTGCACTCACTCAAGTGTTAGGGCTTAAGATAAAGATCTTCCTACTTTTTAGGTACAGTATTCCTGAAAACATAACCTCCATTCATCCCATTCTTAACCAGGAATTTCTAGAATATATTAATGGAGCAACCCCCCAAAACCAAGGTACTTATTTTGGTTCTTCTTTTTATTTTTAAAAATATTTCCTGTTGGTGTGGTACCTGATGCATTTAAAAACAGACAACATAAGCAGTAAGAAATTTTGCCTTAAAAGAAATGACATATGAAAAAATAAGAGAATGAATTAACCAGTATTCCTTATCATGCTTCTTTCATTTACAATCCATCTTCACAGAGAAAAACAGAAGCTAGTCCAATTCAAACAAATTAATAAATTTAGTCATATTTTAAATCAACTGGATGAAACCTCATTAAGTCACTCAGTTTTAACTGATCCATGTCTTTTCCTGCAATAGTTGTTTTTCTAATGGAAATGAAATCCGCTTGATTGCCAATTATAATGACAAGTTAATTTGCAAATACAGCTATCATATTGAATATGTTGCTAACAATATAATGTATACATAGACAATTATTTAGTACACAATCTACAGCTTCTCAATGCTTTGATACATCAGAAATGGTATGCATATGTTTTTGAGTAGATGGCTATTCTCTTTCTAGTTATCTATATCAAGTTTAATTAAGAATGCATGTAACTATCATTTTACCATGTACATAATTAATTTGTTACAACAAACCAAACAACACTGTACTAAGCAGCACAATTCTATACATGCACAGGTAACTCAGATGCCTTCCCTGCAGTACTCCAAATCTATTAATGAATTAAAGATCAGATGTTTAAACATTAAACATGTTTAAGATAAGAAAACCCATTTAATTAAAATCATTGACACTTTGTTTTTACTAACTCCATTCCTGTAGAAACTCTCAATACAATGCTCTTTTCAGATACAGAATATAGTTCATCTGAACACTGAAAGAAGGTGGAACACAGTGTTTAAGATTAATGATAACTGCTGTGTGTTCTTTTGATTCATGCATAAATTTAATTAATAAGTACATTTTTAAAAGCTGAAAAATTAAAACCAATGCCATTATATTGGGCTGAATAATAATAATTTATTATTACTTTCTTGTGCTGATAATATATGGTTCAGTTTTGTCTGTGGACAACTTTGTCATGTTTCACATTCACTTCTGTGAATAGAGGAAAGTTCAAATTCTTTCAAAAGCAAAGCCTCCATGTATCACACAAAATGTCCTACCTTCCAACTATACTAATTCTACTGCTTTATAATAAGAAATCAGTCTTCAATAAAATACACAATACAGTTGCATGATCATCACAACAAAGAATCTTTGAAAAGATGACAGCAATTAGTCTGCACCTGATAAACTATTAGTAAGTAAATTAATGAGCAAAAGATAAAACCAGAAGAGCTCATGGGATTCAAAGCGGAAACGATATGGCTACTTAAAAATACTTCTAAAACACTATCATCCACCCATTTTATGTAGGTGAATCTAACTTACCTGACTGACTCAACACTGTTCTGTATATATCAAACCATTCTGAATCCCATTCAACCCTGCCAAATGCTAACAAATGAATAGCACGTCTATTAGAAGTGGAAGAAACTCTGTGCTGGAAATTGCATCTCTTATAAGTTAGCACAGAAGGCTGGCCAACAAGGTCTCGCGTAAGCCCCTCTGATGCACAGCCAGTAGTTAAACTCGTAACTGGTAAGAAATCTCAGACAGAACTGTCAGTAGCACCACATGTGACCTCTGGTATGCACTGTCTACCACAAAGCGTGGACAAATTGTGGAACTTTCTCCTTTGGAATTACATATTAGCCCTGTAGTATGTATCTAGATAAGGACAAGACTTAAACTTATTTTGGGTTTGTCTAAGCTCGGTTTTTAAGAGAATCACCTTTATCTTAATGCAGACAATAATAAGAAAGTCATCCTGTAGTGGTGATTAGACTGAAAATATGCATTTATTTGAACTGTACTGCTCTGTAGTTGAGACTATTATCAGATGCACTGCACTGACTTCTCCCGTCAAATGCAGTACAGTCTTGGGAGGCAATATTGGACACAACAGCACTGATAAACTTCAGTGATGCTATGTGCAAAAAGTGAGCAGAACAGGATAATAAATTGCACTGTTGACATCCATGTGCAAACAGGTCGGAAGAAAAGCTGACTCAATGTGCCTAAAAAAAAAAAAGCAGCACAGGGCGCTTCCTCTGCTTTCCTGTTCAGCAGTGATCTCATTAGGCAGGACCAGCATGGTGCCCAGCTGGAAAACCTCATTCTTAGGTGAGACTTCCATGTGGGATCGAGAAGGAAACAAAGAATGAAAATTAAGTATCTCCCTTTTCTGAAAGGAAAATACAAGAAGGGCTGAGGGAGGATGAAGGAGATGCAGGAAGAGATAGATGATGGCTAAAACCTGATTGGGTTCCCTTGGGCTCTCTTTCTTAATTAGGGGAAAATCAAGTGGAATATGAGCAGATGGCAAGGAGCCACTCCTCACTGAGAGCATACTTATGAATCACAAAGACAGAACAGGGAGTATATCCCTCAGATATAGGAAAATACCCTTTGAAAGACACAGGTTCACCATCCTAACAACCTTTTTACCATTACTCACTGCTGCTCACTTGTGCTCTGTGCAAACAGACAGTGGGGAATTTATCTAGCTATACCATGTCAGAGCACTATCTTTAGTGAGAGCAAAACTCTGAGAAAACAGGGTCACAGTACCTTGTTCACATTTTCTCAGCTGTTCCAGCCTCTCCTCAGTCTTCACCCTTACAACTAACAAACACATGTGCCAGCCACACGCACTTTGTTCCACTTAACAGCTTCACTTAGCAGCTCTCCTGATGCCTCCTGCTCTGAGCGTCTGTGTTCTGCCAATTCCCTGTTCACCTCTAATTTGTGAAGTTTTAATCTTGTGCCTGCTGGCTTTGGTCTCAGGAGAATGAAGGTTTTGTACTTTTGAAATGTGAATACTTTTATGAGGTCATTTAAAGACTATGCTAAATTACTTATGTAATTCCTTATACAACTCGAAGACGCGCTTAGCACGCCAAGTTCAGAGATACCACTAATAGATAAATTTCCCTTTTGTGCACCTCCCTCTCTCTCCCAAATGGTTTCTCAATGAGAAATCACCGGCTGAAAGTCTCACAGCCCTAACATAAATCAATATTAAAAGTATCATCTACACTGCGCTGCAGGCAAATCTGCGGGCAACCAGAAATACTCATCCGGTCCTCTGTACAAATCACAAAGAACTTGTCCCACATCAAAGAATTAATTTCTGATGAAATAATCTAGATACAGCTTTCCATATAAATAGGTAAAAGCTACACCGCTTGCTAGAACTTCACTTTCTGAAAAATTCTTGATACAAAATGTTAATCAGCCCACCTAAGTCAGATCATAATTTCATCTATGAACAGCATGAACAGCATATTCTTTAGCAAGTTAATTAAAAGCTCATTCAGTTTTACTGTAGATCCCCTCTCTTTCATCAGCATGTTTTTCTGTGCAGAGTTTTATCAAAATTCCTACAGTAAAAATACAGTGGATAAGGAGAATGTTCTTACCAGAGGTCCTGATCCAAAATTCTGTGAAGATCCTAGAAACAAAACAGCTCCCACCAAATCACATGAGCTTTCCTGGAGCCTTCAAGAGAATTTCATAAACTAGAAGCCAACACAACCACCACATATCACACGCCATTCCATTCCACCCAGCTTCTCCAAAACTGAATTCCAATCTTTGCTTTTGGTCTAGGAACAGCTTCCAGTAAGACAGTCTGGATTTTCCACCTTCACAAGCCAAAGACTCATCATTGCAGTTATTCTGGCAGTTATTCACTTGTACTGCTGAAAGTCCCATCACAAGGCATTCTCTATGTTCTTAAATCGCTTTGATGCCAGTTTCCCATATCTCTTCTGTATCCAAATTGCCGTCCGTTTTTTTAAGATGACCAGAAGCAACACTAAATACAATATATTAGCTTTAAGTATAAAATAAACAGATGTTCAAAAAAGTTAGTTCTTCCTGGCTTTATCTCACACCGTTCAACTTACCCACCCAAAAGAGCAGTTGAAATTGACTCACTGAAAGCTCACACTAGCGCTACATTCTCGTTCTCTTTGGCCTTTTGCTCCTTTTCAGAGCTGCTACCTCCTCAAAGGCAGACTTTTGCTCCCTAAGTATGCACTCCCTTTTTTTCCATATAATTATTTATCTGATGACGTTAAAAGGCATCCTGTTTGGATAGGCTCAGGATGCCAGGTGGCGGTCCAAGTGGTACTGCATGAAATTCTTGTCTTTATCACTCTTTGCTATTTGGACAGATTTTGCCTCTTCTGCAGGTTTCCACTACATGAAATGTCAATTACTCATTGACAATTAAATTTTGATTCTTGTCATTTAATACTCTCTTATTCACACGGTTTTAATTTATGTTTATAAAGTCCCCTAAAACTTAGTGTTTTAGAAAACAACAAAGTCACAAAATACCAAGTCAAACACTGACAGAGGAGTCACCAGGTACCAGCTGAAGCATCACTTACACTTAGCGTGTTATCTTTTTTAAACATACTTTACCTTGTGCATCGGTCAATAAAAATAGCAGCCTACTGTAACAAAGAAATTATCGTATAATTGATAACTCCAGTTCTACCAACACAAGACAGCAAAAAAAGGGAGACCAATTTTGAGATCAATTTCCAGAGAGATGCTGGCTGTTTCTGAGAGCAACAAGTTAAGCTATTTGGAGCTACATTATCTGAATGAAACACCTTTTTTTTTTTTTTTTTTTTTTTTTTTTTAAGTCAGAAGACACACACAGCAGAACCTTCGGCCCTGCTTGAAGTACAGGAAAGGTTTGTCCCTCTTCCTCAATTGCAATCTGCATTTATAACTGTCAAAGTAGTGCCCTCATCTTCAAAGACAAACTGCTGGCAAGTCTCTTCTTCCTCTGTCCACTTTGCCTGAAATGCTCACAGCAAGGATATTTATCTCCACAGTGGGAGGTCAAGGATTAGCCACAGCCTCCGAGAGGGTGGAGAGATTTAAAGGTCAATTTAATTAGCTCATTCTAATCTTCTACACAACTAATGTAAATGTTATTGTTTTCTAACTGCTGCTTTAACAAATGAGATTATAATTTAGAAACCTTGAATTTGTGAACTATGTTGGATGTAATACAAATTCTTCATGTAACCAATCTTAAAAGGGAGTCCAATAAAAATCACCATCGAGACACAGAGCTTCTTAAGAAAAAAAGGGCAGCAGGAAAATTCTGGTGATAAAGCACAGAGAGATGTACAAGAACAGTAATCTCTCAAATTGACTGGCTTAACATCTTCTCATTGATTTAAATCTTTTCCATTCTGCAATGCCTGGACAAAAACAAAACAACAGTTTCTGGTACTGTGATCTCATTCAAAAGTCGTGGGATGCTAAAATGAGTGTCACAAGACATTCCCCTACTGTTCGAACCACATACCCCAAAGACTAATCAGATCAAATCCCAAGCTATTTATGAGCGCCTCTGGGCAAGCTTTGCATGAACGAACAGGCAAAAACAAGTGCACAGATGATGCTCTGTGATGACTGAAATAATAGGTCAGAGGGAGAGCCTGGCAGTAGTTCATTGCTGTTAGGGAAATTACATACACAGGATCTGGCTATTCTTCTGTGACACTGCCTGGCTCATGCACAGGTTCTTATGAAGACAAGCTTGCAGCTTTCACAGTTTTAGTTTTACTTTTTCAAAGACGTTGGGAATTACGAATGTGGATTAATTGATTACTGATAAAGAAACATACCAGATAGAAATGATGTCATACTACTGGATATGGAGCTTTCAAGGCTTTCTACTGCTTTTTAAACAAGCAGCCCACTTCTTGGAATGTGTTCAGGATGATGCTTTACCTGCTGTTCTACAGAAGAAAGGCAAAGCACCAGTGTTATTATATATATATATTATACAAAGCACCAGTGCATACTATAAACAGCAGAAGCATCAAATCCAGAAGTATCTGGTTTTGTCATACAACAATGGGTAGGGAGAACTTTTGGGTTTTATTTGAGCATTGGCAATGTGCATTCTACCACAGCTGTTGAGCAGGATGGCACAATGGAAAATGCTTCATATTAAATAGCCTTCATATTTTTCTTCAGAAGAACAGACTTACAGGAAGACATTTCTCTCATAACACAAGCTGTCATCTTAAGAGGTGGGAAACTTCAGTGGGAACACTGCTTTTGCTAAAGCTTGCACTGACAAATTTTCTGGAAAGCACACTCAGTTACATCTGCAAGCAGAATCAGTCTATCAAGAAACTCAACTGAAACACCAACTTACATTTAAGAAATCTAGCATGTAGCAATGTATGACTGACCACCAACACCATACAAACATACTCAGTGGCATGACCTCTCCCTGCCTTTGGCAGCTGTATGGTCAACACTGTGCTCTGTTTTCAGTCAGCTCAGAAACAGGTTTCAAGAGAGCCATGTTGAATGTCACAGGGGCTCCAGGAGAGAAAAACAAATCACTCTAGTTCTATGATACTATGATATGATGTCAGAAATATCAACTGCTTTCTATCGTCTTGTTCAGATGTAGATGTAACTCTGAACATTTATGAGCTCTGCTTTTGTGATCAAGACTATGGGGTCCTTGACTTGGTCTAATGACAGTACAGTCAATAAAATACAAGATTCTTCCCTAAATCAAGTCACCCTATTCAGACAGTCTAGATTTGGAGTTGTCAGTTTAAGGCATGCACTTGCATTGGAAAACACTAGGGCTCTTTATCTGGGAGCCTTTCCCTTTCAGCCCTGCAAAGCTTGGCTTGCTGCCTCATTTTCAAGGATGGCCCCATAGCAGCTCAGGGAACTCCTATCAGCTCGTTTTTTGATATTGCCAACACATGCTAAATCACTCTTTTCTAGTTTGACTACCCAGCTGTGAATGATATTTAGTTTAGACAAGACACTACTGAAAGCAAGGTAAAATATTTGTTTTCTCCAGTGAAGACTAGGAGAAACTGGAGTTATAATTGCTGTAGTGTTGCCATACCTACTAAGGTCCAGTCCCACAGTCCCTAAATTCCTATTTCAGCTTACATTTATGGTATCAAATCCTAGAACGTAACATTCAGATTGTATACCTTGTTTTTAATGTACTGGAAAGTACATAATCTACTGGAAAGAGCAGAAATGCCACAGTTGTTAGCATAGCTGGTTCCACACCTTACTACCACGACCACATACGCCCACATCAAAGATGTCAGCAGTTCTGAGGATCCGAGTGCCAACGTTCATTTGCGATCCAGAGACTATATGCTACAGGTCTCTCATTTGACAGATTTGCCACACTGAAATGACCAGCACAGGATTTTTCTTTCAGGTAGTTCTTGCTTCCAGGAGTATTTATGCATTTTTTAAAACACTGGTATGGAATATCCCTTTAGCCAGTTTAGGTTAGCTGTTCCAGCCGGGTTTCCTCTCAGCTTCTTGCCCACTTCCAGCTTACTCACAGAGTGGCAAAAACAGAAGGTCCTGACACTCTGTGAGTACTGCTCAGTGCTAGTTGAAATATTAGTTTGTTATCAGCACTGTCCCAAACAATTCCAAAACACAGTACCATACAAGCTGCTATGAAACAAGTTAACTTCATCCCAGTTTCAGTACAACAAGTCACAAGCCTGTTTCAAAAAGATGCATCACTATCAACTGATATTTTTTGTTTAAACAAGCATCTAAGGTTGTAAAATTGTTTGCAAACTCCAAATATGATTTCTTGGAATTGAAAAAGTCACACAAAAAGAGTAAAAATATTCATTACGAGAAAGCTGGTAGTAGGAAATTTAGATACTTAGGAAGACAATTATACTAAAGGCTAACTTCTGAAGAATTAATCCAAAATTTGCAGTATCTATCTGCAGCTACACTAGAATCTGGACTACAAACTACTTTAAGAAATTCTTCTATACAGAAATCTGCAAGAGATATTGAAACTTAAGGAGAGTCACACATCAGAAGAAGTGAAAGATACTGAGTTCATATGGTTTGCTATAAAAGAAATTGATTAGAAACAGAAAATCTCAATTTTCATTTCAAGATGTCAAACTTTTATATGGAAAGAAATGCACACATAAATAACAGGGAGCTCTAAATTAAAATGATTATTTAAATTAAAATGACTATCTGCTACAAGCCCTTTAAGAATTGTTTACGTTACACAGACAACTACTACAAATTGCTTCTACAGACAGACAAAGTCAGAAGCGAGCATGTCTCCTATTACACCACGTACTAAAACTTTAATGAAAATCCATTGCTCTCTCCCCAATTTCCTGCAGAAGGGTCATTAGGTACAGTGGGACACTGGTGCCTTCTGGAATGAGCAATTCTATTTATAGGGCAAGAACCCGGTCTCCCTCTTTTGCCTAGTAGAATCCAGATGAAGGATTCAGCAAGAGCTTTAAGCAAGAACAGATGTGTGGGAGGACAGTAAATTAAGTTTATTTTCCAGAGCAACAGGAGCAGAAGCATTTGTAACAGCAGTAGATCCTATTTTTCTGGAGTTGGTTGGGGGGGCATCAGTTAGCTGCTATCTTGCCAACCTCTCCTAATTTTACATTTGCCAGAAGCCAGTCCTATAATTCTTCTGCCAAAATTATACTCGCATATTTTATTAGGTAAGAAATGGTGATAACTAAACTAAAAAAAAACTTCGAAGTTACCCCACTGAGTAAATATATTTTGGGAAACAAGAGGCTTTTCTGTAAAGTAACTTCTGCAAAATCAGTGTCTGAAGCTGAGGGGGTGCAGAAATTAAAAATTAATTTAGGACTCCAGTGAGTTAGGATTCTACAGGTTTCCTTTACTGCATCCATTTCTCTTTTTTTTTTTTTTTTTCCCGTTAGGAACAGATAATGCTCTCATGTATTTTCCTGTCAATGTTAAGACGATCTTTAGAGCTACAAACAGTTTCCCAATGAAAAAGACTAACAAAAACACTAGTTCAAGATAATGTGCCCTATCAAGGCAAAATTTGGCACTATTTAGTGCTTTTAGAAATTGTAGAATTTCTTTGACACTTTTAGAAACTACCTTCAACGAGATCTGTATGCACCTACTTGTAACATATCACAGCATAGAATAAAACAAAAATCTCCTTTGTTTTTAAATCCATACAATACTCTCCGCACTGCCACCCATAATAAAGGGTGAATCACCAAAAAAAGCCAATTGGCCAATGCATGTACCTCTAGGAAGACAACCTTAGATCAGCACTAATCCAGACATCTTTCAGAGATGCCCAACTAGCTACAAAAGGGAGACAGATGCATGGTAGGTTAACAGAGACATTTTGGTTTTCTTCATGTGGAAGGTGGGAGCCTATTACAAGAACTGCAGCAGCCATTGCTAGAAATAGCTTCTTCCAGGGCAGCAGTGACATAATTTGAGTTCTCCAGGTTCTGAAGCTGCACTGAATGTAGGAAAAGAAAATACTTTTTAAGACAGAATCTTTCTTCATAGTTAAGAGAAGGTCTCTATGAGGAGATCTCTATGTTAATCATTCTAAAGACGAACTGAATATTTCTGTTTTAGAAGCCCACAAAACTTTATGACCTCAGGCTGCACCAGGGGAGGTTTAAGTTGGATATCAGGAGAAACTTCATTACAGAAAGCACTGCAATAAGTTCCCCACGGAGGTGGCTGAGTCACTATCGTGGGATGATTTAGCAGAGGGTTGTTAGAGTTAGGGTGGTATGGTTAGGTTATGGTTGGACTTGATGATCTTGAAGGTTTCTTCCAAGCCAAGCTATTCTATGATTCTATGATTGTACGAAGTAAATAACATAATGCCAAGAATTAAAATGAGTATAGCTCAGAAACTAGAGCATACACTAACAAATTGTTTTCATGATGCAGGTTTTTGTTTGTTTGTTAATCTTTCCTTATGAGTAAGCACTGTCTGTCTTCTGGAAAAACTCATCAAGAATATCTGCTGAACACTCTGAAAACAAAACCATTTTAAAAAAGTGTTCTGCACAATTTATACTGATACATCTGATTAATGAAGAGGGTAACTAGCCTTATTTACATCAGTCCTGTCTTGCTCACTGTTGAGAATGACATTGCTCACAATTGACTGGGACTCCCTTCCTGAATATCATTTTGTAAGAAACACTGCTGTCTGTTCCATAAGCTTCCCCTCCATTTAATATTGTACATGTTTTTTCCAAATCATGGTTACTTCTGAGTATAAGACAACCACTTTAATCAACGTTCACTGAAATAACTCCTTGAATACAACGATTATCTGGAATCTTTGTCTTTTTTTTTTTTTTTTTTAAACAGTACCTCTGTCAAATTCCCTTTTAAATCAAAGGGAAAGTTGAATCAAAATGAAAACAACTTCTGCTTTTAAAGGGGATAATCCCTATTTTATAATAAGATCACAACAAATTCTGGTTATGTGGCTGATGCCGTCCCTGGAGACTTTCTGTGATCCTATGACTGGGATTTTCATTTATGTATATTTTAGTAAAAATAACTTGAGTTTAAAAATGTGTTCGAATATATTGCTACTCAGAGTATTTTTACTTTCCTTTATTATAACAGTCCTATACAGTAAGAATTCAGGGTGAAAAACTGCTTGGATGGAGAAAAAAAAAGAACAGAAAACACAGATACTGCCTTCCCTTGGTCAAAAATGTATTAATCTACCTTCTTTTTATGCTAGATACACCTGAAATAATAAATAGCACTAAAGATTTTTTTTTTGTAAATAATATGTAAGTGTTGAAGCAAAAACAAGGATGTGGTTGCATTTTCCTCTTTTGAATTGTTTGGTTACACTATCAGAAGCTGTTAAAACAGATAGCTACAAGAAAGTGTTTTTTTTTTTTTTTTAATCTGGAAGCTTTATTTAGTGACAATCAATATATCCAACAAATGTTAATTAACAAAGGGATTCCTGATTTGGTTCGAACAGTACTGGAGATGAAAACTGGAGGTGGAATTCCATGGTGCTGTGGAATACAGCATTTTAGATTATGCCAATTTTCCCAGCTTTAACTAATGACAGCATCTTAAGTCTTCTAATACACGTGCGACCTGCTGTAGGGAACCTGCTTTGGCAGGGGGGTTGGTCTCGATGATCTCTAGAGGTCCCTTCCAACCCCTACAATTCTGTGATTCTGTGATATTTACTGAAAAGTAACTTTGTTATCACCCTATCTTCCTAAAGTGACCAACCATGAACTGACACCATCATTTTAAATTCAGGAGCAATCACATCTTTCTCTCTTACACACTCATCTTTTTTTTTTTTTTTTTTTTTTTTTTTTTACCAAGAAAAATGCAACCTTCTTATAAAGGGATTAAGTATCTTTCCTAACATTTCTCATTGGTCCATCAAGAAAACTGAACCAGGAATGTAACTTGATATTTTAGCCCCAGACATTATAACTGTGGAGAAGGGAAGGGAACTGTGGGGAAAGGAGAGGAAGGAAGAGACAGGAAAGGAGAGGAAGGGAGAAAATCCCCTTCTCCATTTCCGAGCAAAACACCTTCCTAAAGTTACAGTGGCCATAACTTAATCTCAGTCATGCAAGCACATTTTAACCAATTTTTACGCATTTTTAACACGCTGCTGCATATTGAGAAAGGGGAAAATTAGTAAAAGGGGCAGCTGAAAGAATTTAGATTCGGGCTGCAGCATTCAAGTTTGTCTGTATTGCATCATAGAAGTATTCTGTATAATTTTTTAGCTACTTGAAATCTTTAATAAAAATTGTATTATTATTTATTAAATATCTTCTGATATATCTTAGTGACGGGCTACAACAGGAATTGCAACCCATACTGAAACAGCTTAAAAAAGTAAAAGAACATGCCAGGAAGCAGACACTCACTACAGAGCAAGTGCTATGTAGGACAGGCTGTTTACCAGGGTGACTGCAGAAGGAATTATCCCTGTGATGGAGATGATGTGCATTAGGAACAGTTAATGGAAAAGGGAATGTCAGTGAGTACTGGCAAATCAGACTGAAGCAGAGTTCAAGGACTTTCTTTTGCAAAGACTGAAAGAAGCTTTGACTGCAAGAAACAATACTGCCAAATGTAGAGCAATTTCTTGTTTTGCTGTATCTGCTCTTTGCAAGCTATTTATTTCCAGAGCCTTTTAAAAAAGGGAAAAGAAAGGGCAACAATGGAGCATGGAGTCGGTTACCACAGACTACTCTTTTCTGAACAAAAAAAATACATAAAGGAAACATACGGCTTCAATGGTTTCAGAAACTACATCTAACATGGACGCGTTCCTAAAGCAACCTTTATCAGAGTGACTCAGCTGAACACAGCATCTCTTGTCAGCAGTGCACAGACATGTTTCTTCCCTCCTTCTGCAAGTTTTAATATAACCTCTCAGTTTTAATATCTCAGCTTATGGCCAGGAGGTACTGTGGTGGGAAACAAGGAGAACCAAAGGTTAGGAAGGGCCACCATAAGACAGGTAAGACAGGCAAACCTGAAATCTGATGGCTCAGGTGGGGGAAAGAGTAGGGAGAATGGCTACTTTTTCCTCTTAGTTCTTTTCCAACTAATACTTAAATAAAGAAATACTGTTTCAACAGGTTGGCCTGTTCACAACTGTAGCATAACCTGTATATGTACTGGTCTGGATGTTTTGAAAGTGAACTTACCTGGAAGTCCTGATCATCAATTCCAAACCTCTCTCTTAGATTACGGAAAACCATTGGACAATATTCCTTAAATTTGAAATGACTCGGCATGTTTTCTCTGAAAGAATATAAAACCAAATCAACACCATTTACCTGCATATGCAATTAATAACTCTAGGGTATTTATTTCAATTCTGTTCATACAAAGCAGAGAATAAGGAGATTTACAATCTCTCCTCTAAAGCCCTACTTTTTTGGGCTCACCATGTTCTACTCTTTTGTTATGTTCAATAAGTTTATACATGTTTGTCTCTAACAAGCTGAACCTGCACTGAAAAGCAGGAAAGAGCGTTTTGCCATTGCCCTTAAATTATTTCAAAGGTGAAATCTCAGATTGCATTATACAAGAATTACCATACCATCTGTGACACCAGAAAGCACGGACAGTGCCAAAGCTTCACGAAAACTGGCCTTAGTGAGTGCAGGACCAGCTTTAATATCCCGCTGTTCATTTCAGATTTGAGAAAAGTAACTTTGAACTTTTCCATAGAGAAGAAGACTCCAAGTAACAGAATTCTTCATTTTCCTAATGTATTATTAAACAGGTTATACACACAGTGGCACTAATAGTTTTACACGTGTGCACATACCGATCATGGGAGATAATTTTAAGAGATGCGGATATGATATTTAGCTATCTTAATACTTTTGAAACTCTTATATGATTGCTACAATTTCATATTATGGATTAGTAAAATTTATACATCATTTAGTTTTGATATACACTTTAAATTTTCATTCTTGTCCAAATATTTCATTTAAAATATTAACAAGTACATGCACCTGAAGTTATGTTTTAAAAAATACCCAAATAAACATTTGGAACAGCCACAAATAAACACACCAAGAGAGGATCACCTTCAATATATAAGATATTCACAAGGCAATAATAAACCATATGGAAGAAGAATACTGCCCAGCAGCCCCTGCTGTTGCTTTTCAGAACAGCACAGATGGTTATGTTTATCACAGGATTAACTTAATCATCAAAACTTCAGTCCCATCAGCTGAAAAATAACAGAGTTCATAGTACTTCATAAAAATATCACTGCCACTATCCCCATCTACAAAGAATTGTTACTTGTACTTACTTGTTGAAAAGGTGATTGTCCACCTTTATCTTTGAGTATGCTTTGAAATCATCTGGCATCAACATAACAGGGATTTGAACATGGCTCAGTTCATTGATCTAAAGGAAAAAGAATATATTAAGTTGATAATAATTTTGCAAAGATTCTGCATGTGTTCTAATTAAAAAAAAAAAAGTTATTTGGCCTGCAGTCGCTTGTGTATGTGTATGGGAGTGAATGTAATTGGAAGAAAAATGCAAAAAGAGATTTATTCTTTCCAGATTAAATGTACTAACAAGGTAGACTCTTTGGAAAGAAGAAAGAGCACTCTGTATTTATACTAGTCTCTGGAAAAAAGTGTTTCAAAGCACACCTGGAGCATGTGCTTTAAGGAAAGTCAGTGAGGACACCAGCAATATGTTCTTAAATCCTAACACACTGCTCTTACTGTTCTTGTTTAGCCAACTGAGCAACATTTTCCAAAGACAATTTAAATCCTGTATTTAAAATGACTATTTACCTTTGCAGCTTACAAACTAGTCTTACCTGTTTGTGTCTTAAACTACTTACAGAAAATATAATGCTGCTTCCATATGAAGGCACAAGCTTTGGACTCAGGAAGAAGAGCCTTGTTTTGTACAATAGCACAGACCTCAGCCAAGCTTTTGCAAGTTACAGCATTTAGGCATTTTTTTGATTATTCAGGCTCACTAAACTACCTAAATATCCAAATTTGTACCTAGAAATAAATGCAGGAGTCCGAAGGTTTTCCTTATTTTGTTATATTTATGGGTACAATTTGCTCTTTCTAGTTTTGAAATAAATATTGTCTGCATCCTCAGTATTAAAATTTTCATACATACTTGGGATTTAAGAACTATCCACTTCTGGCCACGTCTTTATGACAGAACGTAAACAACTTCACAGTTACTTAGTTTGTATCCATGTTTTTGGTAATCATGAGCATTAACCAACTATTAATTTTGGAAATTTTGAGTAAAGGACGAAAAACTTATCAGAATATTGCTAGCTTGTAGCAGTTCTTTCAAATCATTAAGGAGATAAAAAGCACAGTCATCAAAGATCATCAAAGACTCCTCACATACATTTTGCCTATGCTCTTATGGTGCTGCAGACCCACACAGCACACATTGCTTCAGCAGCCTTCTGCGGGCTGCAGGGGGAGAACTCTACGTGAGAGTTCTGTGTGCAACAGAGGTGGATGTAACAAAGTAAGTGTGACCTGTAGCATTCACTGCTCTTATCCAAAAGCGTCTCCCAATTGGGAATCTGTTCCTGTCCTTAGATGCTATCCTGTTAAGAGAGGCTCTCTGAAACACCTTTGCTGAAGCAGTTGTAGGCTATAAATATTAGAGGAAAAAATGCACGACCTTCTGCAGAACTGAAGTTAAACAAAACCTGAAAGCAGTGAGGAACCTTTTTGCTTTTAAAAAGAGAGAAGAAACCGAAGCAAGCAGGCAGGTCAGAAAGCCTCATCACTCTTCAGTCTTTTTAAGTCTCAGTAATGTGTCTTGCCATCTCTCATTTTTATTATTCAGACCTCTGCGGCCCACATGAAAACTGATAAATATCAGTTGAATTCCCTTTACAGAATGCTTCTTTGGAAAGCCCTGAAAAGTTACAAATTGAGGCATCACAGCTGTACAGAAGAGCAACAAACTAGAGAGATGCCTGGATGGGCTGACCGTGTGCTGCTCCCTGAAGTGCCAGGGAGAACACTCCTTCCTCCTTCCAAAGCAGGACAAAGAAGGAACTCCAGAAAATTTTTGAAAACACAGCTGTAGGAACCTAATAAATCATGCTGACACCTCATTAACTATGACATGAAATAACAGCACATAGATCGAACATCACGACATCTAACATACATGCTCTTTACTGCATTTGATATCGCTGCACATCAATCTCACCCTGGAACCACAGAGCAGTTCCATGAGCATGCAGAACACTAGCCTAGCTCTTGCACAAATAAAACTAAGGAGAAGCAGATAGGTTATGCAGCAATACAGAACTTTGTTTGCTTATAAAGAATTAGCTACTTTCCTAGATTGCCAGATTTTGCAACGAATTCCATGCTTGAAAAAGGGATCATAGAGACCCACACCCCTTCCATCCCAGTCAAAAGTGATACCAAGACAATTTTCAGTCAAATACAATTAATTATGCTCAATTCACACATCTCCAAATGACCTATTGATAATAAAAGCAAGTTCACTGCCAAATTAGGGGGCTTAGACTATCAAATTTGCATCAATCAAATTTTTTGCATGCATTCACTTTCTTAATTTACTACTGTAAAGCGTCTCCAAATACATTTGTAGGTATGCTTTTACACTGCAAAGATTTACCTTCGTGCTATAGCGGCACAGTTTTAATTGTACATTTAGGCCGTACAATATTACTTATGTGGAAGAGTAACATACCCACATATACTCCTATTTGAATACTTTAAAGCTTGTTATGTTGTAAATAGAAATTTCAAAACACTTATCCCAGGAGGCTCCCTACAAGATGTGAATGCACACACAGACCTACCCTCAAAAACAACCAAAAGAAAGCACTCTAACAAAAAAAAAAAATTGCAGAACAATTTTTTTTAATGGAGATTCACTGCCTCTGAGGTCTGGAAATATAATTTCTCTAATATTTTAAGGAATTCCCCTCTAGGAGGAGAGAAGAAAAAGCAAGCAATGAACATATAGTAGAAGTGACCTTTGGTATAGCTCACCAGCTGAGTAATGGCATGTCCCAGCGGCACAGGCCATTAATTAATTTAAACCCTTCAAGTATAATAAGGTCTGTTTCTTTGTGCAGTAATGCATTTTTAGGATGGATTTGACGAGGCTAAATTTGAAAGTGCATACAACACAGAAGGGAATAGTTGTGACAATGCACTGTGGTGCAAACTGGAACCATATTGGGTAAAGAAACAATATCCTGAACTCCCCCACAAATGTGCACTAGAAAGCTGAAAGGTGAAGGTCACTGGGATCAATTCTCCACTCTGCTATCACTATGGGAAGGAACAGCCATGCCTGAAAGTGACCAAATACGAAACAGTGAGAGAGTACTTTCAGCCTTTCAAAGTGTCTCAGACAAAAAAAAAAAACAAAAACCAAACAGTTCTAGTTCCACCACCACCAATTGCTCTGTGATTCATTTACTTTTCACCAATACCAAATTTTGCTGCTGTTTTTCTTTTTTTTTTTTTTTTTTCCCCAGCAGACAATGCTTACCACATCTTTAAAGAACTTACATCCACCCAATAGCCTTGGGGAATGGATTATTTTTAAAGCCAACTGAGTAAGATTTTAGTTACACAGTATCCATGCACATTATATGGAAATATCTCATGTCTTTCAATAGTATTTTCAAATTCATATACACAGAATATTTAAAAATCACCTGAAAACCTCTCCTTAAGATATTTATTCAAATATCTTTGTGATATTGGCACAAAACCAACTGCTTATGTGAGATACAGATATCCTCCGTGAATTAAAAGCTTTAAAGATGATGTTTTGAAAGCCTTATATGGCATTGCTCCTTTAAATATACAGTAGAAAAAAATCTGTCTGAAGGGATCTGCTCAGTCCTATGGCTCAGGGATGGTAGGTGGGAGGGGGAGAAGGGGAAGGAGGCTTTCAGGCAAAAACCTACTGATTGCAACTCATTTTGCTCCTGCAGGTTCAGGATTGAATTCACACTGTCAGGAAAACAGAGGCTGTAATTAAACTGCAAATAAGGGAATAATAAAAGCCTACTGGACATTGAATGAATAGTAAGACTCAGCTGGTAATGATTCTGAAATTAGCACACAGAGAGGTGTTCCCACAAAGCCATCTTATAGTGGTGACATTTCAAATAAGCTTCTCTAATTTATATGATTTGAAATCTAGCAATGAATATATCATAAATTGTTAGGCGTTATTAATGGCCTTTATTTAATTCAGATACATTCACCCTAAACACCACATTACTAGGGCAATGCATAATTAAACATTAGTTTTCATTCTGTCAGAACATAAGCAGCAATAAATTGCTTGTATGCAAAGCAGACAATGAGATATTTAAGCAGCATATAATAAAGGCAATTTACAGCATATATTGCATGTTTAGCTGGAAGAGCCAGAACAACGATCCCATTCTCCAACAAATACAATCTGATGCCTATCAGTATGATGCTGCAGTGAGAAACCTGCAGAATGCACTACAGCTGGTATTATTGATAAAAAAATATATATACTGGAAGAAGCCAGGTAGACCCAATGAGCAAAACTTCATTCCAAACATACCATGAATCTCATGCAGACCAGTTAGCACTATTTACTGGATGCTTTTGAAACTCCATGTAAAGCCTTTATTCCATATGCAGTTTCTTGTTTTTAATATCTTAGCTTTAACATGCAGCACAGATACTGCTTTCTTTTAATTCAGTTTATCAGCCAATCAGACTCAGGCCGAACGTATGGAGGCATTGGTATTTTCACAGCCAACAGCTTGATAAAAGACTTTACGGTTCTGGCCCTCGGCAGTTGCGCATGCAGGAAAACCCCTGCTCCTTCGGGTGATGTGTGTGGATGAAGTTGGGGAAGTGCTCCTTTCTTTTCAGCTCTGTTCATTCCCCAGCGCCCTGTCTGAACTGAAAACCAACCGCTGCAGTCAGATCTGCTGACACAAAAGAGCTACATTTGGTTTCTCAGCCTGAGAAAAGTCAAGAGCATTTTTCTCTAATTTCTGTATTTTTAAACACAGACTTTGGAAGAAGTAGGAGTGGAAGAGTTTGGAAGAAAGAAATTATTGAGTTCTAAAAAAAGAACTGAACTTTTAACATCAGCAACAGTTCTGGTATTTTTATGTTCGTTTGTTTTCTGCGTCTCAGTTTCTTCCTTGGCAAGAAAATTCACAAATTGCTCTGAAGCAAAAAAACATTAGGCAGCGCTTTTTGTTAAGCTACAGAGCCACCATTTTGATGCAGCAATCCAGGCACAGCGCTCAAGTCAGTTCATCTACCTATAGGTCAAAGCCTACAAGAGCAAGCCCTCTGGACTTGCCCTTACCAAGCAAAGCCACAGAGCTGACAAGTAAGAATGCATTAGAGGAAGCTACTAAGGGCCTAAAATGTCATATTTAGGAGACGTATCCTTCTTTATTCTGGAACCTCCCTGATAACCGAACAACCTACAGGCCTTAGGAAATGGCACTTTCCTGCTTACTGGAGCGCATTCATCCAGAAGATAGAAGTTTTGTACTGTAACTCACTCCAGTATCAGCAAAAAGCCATTCCTGACACTGCTGCTGAGCTGCAGGGAGCTCAGCGTGAGGCCCTGTAGGTGCGCGGTAGGGCAGGGCCTGGAAGGCTCCCAGCACCCTGCTGCCATATGGGAGCACGCTGCAGCACCGCTACCGGGGCACTAACCGCCTCCTGCTGAAGTATAAACTGAAAATGAAGTGATTATTTTACAGCACTTTGAAATCTACCTTGCAGGGTCTGGAAAGGGTGGAGGAGGTCAGCAGCTAATCAATTTTGTGGAAGACATTTGCCTGTTACGGGGCAAAACCATCATTTGATAAATGTCATTTGACAGTTTAAATTACACTCAAAGCCGTTCTTGCAAGAGAAATAAAAGGTTAAGCTAAGTTCTGCTGGAGAGAAATAAATCAGTTCAGCAAAATACTCCTTAATTTGTTTTAAATGAGGTTTTCATCATTTCAATCACACAAATTCATCTCTCTTTTTTTTTCTCCTAAAAGTACAAGGTAAAAAAAATCTACTCAGACATTTTTTTATTAACTATACAATGTGCAAGGAGTTTAAATGCCATAGGAGACTTCTCCAATATAAGTAATTTCTAGTTACTGATTCAGAAACAACTCCTGAAATTAAACCAATTATATGACTGAGAGGAAAAAACAGGGTAAAGTATGTCATTTTTTTCTGAATCTTTACCATCATTTTTATTTAAGGTATATGAAGGAAAAAAATCCAAATCAATATAAAAGCCCACCCAGCTGCCACAGAAATACATGTTGACATGTTACACATCTCAAAACATCTATCAGTAATTACCATAGAGAAGCTTCATGTTTTTACAGTTGAGGTGATACTTGTCATTAGATTGTTGGCTTTCAATGAAAATGAATAATATAGTGCTGGAAAAGCAGCCTTAGTTGAGCCAAATATTATTATATTGCCTTAATGCATACTTTTTGCTAAGTATTAAAACACAGAATATTTGAATTTCTTGGCAAAAATATTTATTACTTTTTATGGATTAAGAAATTCTGAGAAATGAATGCATCAATTAAAGATTATTTCTTTTTTATATGTTAAAAAGAAAGACTTTTCTGAAGTCTTATGGTCTGTCTTTGAGTTAAAACAAACAGAAAACAAAGTTTCACAATAAAAAACTGATGTTTCAATGGGACTTTTTTTTCGCAGTTCTCAATGGCATGATGCTCTTTTTGGGCAGGGACGTACAGAGTCATGCATCCTCTGGAAAGCAAGATACTGTGACATACCTAAGAAAGATCCAACAAGATATGGTGAAATAAACCAAAGAAAGTCCCAAAGCAGAGGGAAAAAAGTAGTTTTGAAAAGCATTCATTTCTTGGCATTTAACTTCAAAATTTGGAATACCAATGTTCAAAATTCAAACAGAGAACTTCATGGCTTGGTTATCACCCACATCAGAGAGCATTTAAAGAACACACGACAAAAGCACCCAAATCAGATTCCTTTCACAAATCTTTGATGCAAGATTTTTAAGTCTTTCAAGTCTCTTGGACATCTCCATAGCATACAGAATCCACAAGCACTGCTGTACACTGTTCAACTAGCAGAAAGCCATGTTTCTACAGATCTGGTTAAACTTGCTGCGCATCTGCTTACACCTCTCAATGGGTGCAAAAATTAACACCTTATAATGTGCCAAATAATCAAAGAACTAAAATGAATTAAGCAGTTCAGACATAAAGACTGTCATGATAACTCCCCACTAAAAAGCTGGGAAAAATGCAATTGTGTGTAAGGATGCTAGTATGCCTCGATGAAAATGAAGGTAGAGTAATAGGAATGTGATCTAGAGTGAATATTTTTGCAAAGAATTGTTTTGAGTAGCAAGTGGCATGCAGAAATAAAATGTAGTCTTGGTCCAAAAGGAAATCATAATGCAATGAAAGTCCACCAGATCTGGATGAGTTGTGATGCACACAATACAGATGAGCTCATCCCTGCCTGCTAATAACATGCTTAAAAAGAAAACAAGACAAGGCACACAGCTCAGATGACCATTTGCATGTTACTTGTCAGTGGGCTTGCAAAAAAAAACAAAAAACAAGAAAACAATCCAGTAATATACATACATATGTATTTTTTGCCAGAAATATCTCTAGTAATCTTCTTCAAACCTCAACTTATGTTCTGTGAAGTTGTACTTTAATATGATCTTTGATTGCAGCTTGTATCTTCAGATATTCTTTGAAATCCTCATTTAAAATAGACATACTTGTCAGAAGGACTGATAGCAATCTGGTCTCTATTTTTCTAATTAAAGAACAAAACTCCTTTGGCAAGGGATAAAATTTAGTTCTCCTGGCTGTGTTCTCAAAGCTTCACAAGAGACTATCTAAAAATAGGAGGATGCTAGGAGACAGTAAGCATTTATTTACGACAGAGGAAAAGATTTAATAAAAACATGTTGAATTCTCTAATGAAGTAATACAAAAGTCAGATAAATGTACTGCTGATTTCCTGAATGAGCGCATTTTAGTAGAAGAGTTCAACGAGAAGGAAGAAAATGAAATGAAACTGCACTTATAATCTATGAATCACGTTAGTCACTTGAAAAATAAACAAACAATTAAAGAGTCTATTAAATAATGATCACTTCTCATAACAGCCTTTAAGACTGTATTTGCCAAGGATAACTTTTCTGAACAGAAAAAATGTGTTCACGCAATTAAACATAATACTCTAGTAGACAGTTGAACAAACACACAGATGCAGTATTCTTACCTAAATGCTATAACATCTTTTCAACAAAGAAAGGCTAAGTATAAAACCCAAGGAACCATTTCACATATAACACCTGCAACGCAGCTGCTTAGTCAAGAGGAAGGCTTCAAGAGCATCCTCTTGCAAAATGACAGACTGGGCTGGCTGGACCATAAAGCAACAATCTGATGCATTAGATAGGCACTGTTATTGTCCAGAAGCAATAACAAACAGAGGAAAGAGAAACATTTTGGTAATTTTTACAGTGGCATAATACAGCTAATGCACCGCACATTACTATATTTTTCTTCTTTTAAGGAGGAGGATGACTGGCTTGTGAACAGGCTTTTTGGTCACACATTCCACTCTCACTAATAGGAAATTGTTGACTTGCAAAAAGATGACATTAAAACAATCCTTTTTGTACATTTATGACTATTTATCAGTCAAAGGCTAAAGCAAATTTACAGAAAACCAGAAGCAATTAACCATTTGCATTACAGAAATGTAACTTATGACGTGAAAGGAGTTACACCAGAGGCAACCGAAGCAAATAAGGGTTGCTCTACAGATATTTAAATGCTCTGCAAAGCTTTATCAGATGCTGTTAGTTGTAATGTAGACCTTGTAGAATCATCAAGCTCCATGCCATATGCCAGCCTACGGCTATAATTTTTCCTTAACTACTGACCTACATCCTCCAGTTGAAGCAATAATTTTCTGCACCAGACAAAATACCACACTAGAAATCCAAATGGATGAGAAGAACTGCTTTCCCCCTGCTAAGAGAAATCCCTTAGTTTATCTCCCTGAGGCATGTTGGTTGCACCGTATTTTTCTTGTATTTACCCGCTCTTACTCCCAAATTCTGCAATGCCCTGCTGGCAGCTGAGGTCAGGCTAGCAGGGACATAAAGATACATAGGCATTCATATACATACTCTGCAGCTTCTTGCTACTGAAGCCATGATTTTATCTGCCAGTTGTTAAGCATTTGGGAGAGAGCAGTTCCTTGCTGTGTTTACTTGAACACAGTGAACTGGGTTTTGCTTCTGCCCTGGATATAGTTTTTCCATGCTGAACTCCAGTTTAATTTGGCAATGCTGCTATATACAAAATTTCAAGGAATGATGATCATTGCTTATTGGAAACTAACTGCCCAGACATAACCACTGCAGTGCTCATTTGCAGCTGAACATGTAGACCATGGTACAGTGATTGATAACGCCAGAGCCTGCTCAGTCTCAGGGCAAAGGACCTTTGGGGCAGTCTGGAGGAGTTGAGGGGCCACAGGGAGGGCGATGAAGCACAGTGTGGGATTTAGCAATCGCAAGTCCCATCATGTTCCAATTCTGATTGAGTTGGAAGTTGAAATGCTTAAACAATTCAAGACAAACATATTTCTACCCCTTGATATGAAACAAGGCACAATTTGTTAGAAGTAACATAATTGCATGACCTTCTTCCTCAGTTTACAGGTCAGACTTTTGTTATCAAAGGATTTCATAAGCTTACGAGGACAACAGGACACGTTCAATAGGCAAGTAGACACAAATCCTCTTTATATTTGTCGTGGTCCATAAATAAAAAGCAACTCCAGTTGTTTTAGTGTTGTTAATCTTAACACACTCTGGTGTTGTGGTACTTCTTTGAAAGGAGATCAGACAGAAATAACCAAATTCTACCACTCAGCAAACACAGCAACCACAAAACATTAGCCATAATGATCAAGGCAAAAATACACTGTAGGGTAATACATTTTATGAACAGCACTTCATAGGCAAAAGTCTTAAACATATTCTTGTGCCAGTGACTGAGGCAGGACGCACGCTGCTGCTGGGCAGGCTGGGGGCTGCAGCTGAACACCATAGCATGCTCCAAGCTCTGGCCCATGGGCGTGCACAAGGCCCAGCCGAGTCCCAGGGAGCATAGCTCTAGTGACAAAAGCAGTACAGTGTTTTCTACTGTGCTATCTGTGTTTGTGTTGGATGCATCAAACTCAGTCAAAATCACTTTCCCCTGAGAATGTGGTTGGTGCCACAGTTTGATCAACCTCCACTTGTTTCCTCTTCTGAACTCTAGCATTGTAATTCCAAGACCTGGATGGCAGGACTAGACTACAAAACCACTCTCGTATCACTGATTTTCATCTCAGGCTATGTATTGCTGAAGAACCGCTTGAGAAAGGAAACTGGCTTTTTGATTATTTCCATACTTGAAAATCGAAACTAAAATATTTAAAAGATTTAAATTATCCCTTGAGAAAAAATGTCACATACAGATATATGCATTTTACACAAGAAAATATGCATATAATTTTTTGTTAAAGCCCTGAGCTACCAACACACATTTTCAACCATAAATGTAATCTATGTGTTAACACAGAATTCTCCAACACAACCTAAAAAATAAATGATAGAAACACATCCACTCCAAGTTCTGAACACTGCACCAAAAAGTGGGCACTGCTCTTCTGAAGGTTCAAAGGCAGGCAGACCAACCTGAGCTGTGTTCAGGCACAGAGGCCCCAGCGTAGCCCGAGGACCCTGGCAGGGAGCACAGCTCCCAGCTGCTCTGCATCCCTGCGCCAGCAGCAGCGCTCTGGAATGTGCACTCCTGTGCCCTCCGCATTCCTCACTGCACACATACACATTTTTCCATTTTTAGACTTAGATAAAAAGTTGTTTTTTCTTTTAAAATCTGTTAAAAAGGAAACAATAGTCTTATATTTAATCTGAAAAAGACACTGCCATCATACACTTTATTTCAGGGAGCCTGAGACCAAAAGATGCCCTTGTTTCAAGACAAGCATTAATCTCTACCATTCCAAGTACAAGAAAAATGGATGAAGGGTACGTGGTGGCCCCCCAAGTCAGGGGGGATGTGTGCACACAGAAAGAGAAGGAACATGTTTGTTTTTCCATCATCAGGAAACTTTGAAAATTACTGCATTTGCAAGCTCAGGTCTTTTTTCTTGTAAATATATCTTCCCAAATACTTACATAAGCATTAGTAAACCATAAGATTATGACTGAAAAAGCACCAGAGCATTTTTTAGGAAGGCTAGGAGAGGCCTCTGCCTACTAGCAGGAAAGAACTTGAGAGGAAAGTAGGTTCAATGAGCCACAGGTGCGTTCAGAAAAACATAGGAAGGTGCATGCATCAGCCAGCAGCACCTGACGCAGCATTTCCAACCTTCCCCATTTTCTCCCACTTTTCCACCAATTCTTTTCTGACACATGAGGGTGAGTGGCTGTCACGCTGAACCAAAGTCAAAAACCAACACAGCTTTAAATGAACCTGCTAGCAAGAATTTTTGTTCATTTGGGTCAGTTTGTCAGTTCCACCCCCTCTCAGTTCACACAAAAGTAAAGACAGGAAGAAAAAAAAAGCACCTTTCTGCAATTTGTTGGCTCAAAATGTTCAGATACAAGCTAAAAAAAACCTCAAGTTAAAAGTGCTGTGTGCAGTCTTAAATTTAATTATTACAAGGTGAATAAAGATTCATCAGGAAAGGTGTTTTTGACATTTAAATTAAGTTTTAACTTTAGTATCTTGTAAATGTATCATAAAATCAGAAATAACATTAACCTGCACTAATTACTGGGCTTACTGCTCACAAAACACCTTTGACGATTGCTTTTGCTGCCAGCATTTAGGTACTTAAATCAGAGTTTGCTGAGCTGCAAAACCAGCTTTGGGTAACTAACTTCTTTTTCAGGTGCAGGCAGAATATTTTCTTCACTCCTATCCACTCAACTACCAGAGATGAATGAAAAGGTCATTTGGAGTTGAGGAATCAGCTGGGAGCCAAAAAGGCAAGACAACCTCCTTTCCTTTTCTGGTTCACTAATAAAAAAATGATAGGAAAGGTGAGATCTAATTTTGACTTTGTTTATCCATGATATTTAAGATTGTTTTATTTAACCTAGGGAAAAGAAAGCCTGTTTAGTGCACTGCAGCTCAATTTACTGGACACAGCTTCACAGGAGTGATTTAAAAGAGGATTCTTCTGCTATAAAACAAACTGTTACCTACTAACCCCTGTCAAGACTCTACAGAGTGATGAGAATACATTGTCCTTTCTGCAGTCAGTAATCACTGCGTTAATTACAAACGCAGAACAGATTTAAAAGCAGTCCTGTCAATAAAAACAGAACCTTGACTATCCATTTAAATGATATTTTTATTTATAACATCCAAAATTATACGTTTGAATTGCAAAAGCGAAATTTGGAAGAGGACAGAAGTAGATTCATCTTCTGCTTTTGGAGACTAATAAAAATTGAGATTCAAGTTCAGTCAACTAGTAGAAAACAAAATAAATCAGATAACCAACCAACCATCAAAAAGAAAAAGCCTACAGCAACCCAGTGCTCATGAAACATATCACACACTAAAGTACTTCAGGTTAGGGGAACGCTTTTATTTTAAAAGGAAAAAAAACCTCTAGCCCAAAGGTCTGCCTTAAAATTTACTAGAGACTTAGGCCTCATCTCTGAAGGTTCAATTAAAGGGAGCCTTGTTTGACACGTTTTTGTCTTATGTCTTATGGACATCTTAAAGGATGAGGTTTCTTTAATTCTCAAGCAAACAGAATTTTATTCACTCATAGCAAGAACACATACAACTGCTAAG
This sequence comes from Tetrao urogallus, assembly GCF_951394365.1. Classification (NCBI taxonomy): domain Eukaryota; kingdom Metazoa; phylum Chordata; class Aves; order Galliformes; family Phasianidae; genus Tetrao; species Tetrao urogallus. Next base: position 34,188,352 of record NC_136820.1, read on the forward strand.
CGATATTAAAAAAACCCTAAATAATCCTGAATACTTTTCTACAAACTGCCATAAAGATCTTTTCCAACCTCAGCAATTCTATGATTCTACGACTAAGCGTCAGCAAGACTGAAAAAGTATGCATTCTATAAAGGAAGAGCAATTAGATTTCTTCTTATGCCCTAGAACACTGTCATTCTCTAATTCAAATCTGAACTGCAAGCTTTTCAGTATTTACATATTCTTCTCAGGTACTCTTCTTACTGTCTCAACAAGAAAGAATGCATTTTGCATTAGTTAACTTTATGTTAACTAATGTTAACTTTATGTTAACTAGGGTCTGGGTTGGAAAGGAACTTAAAGATCATCTAGGTCCAATTCCACTGCCACAGGCTGGAACACAACCCAGGTCAGGCAGCTCAGGCTGCCCAGGTCCCCATCCAACCTGGCCTTATGTCTCCAGGGCTGGGATATCCACAGCTTCTCTGGGTAATTTCTTATATCAAATGTAATGTAAGTATCCTGTCCTGGACACACAGATAGAAGAAGAGAGAAAAAAAAATTAAAAAAAAATCCCCAAATCTCTGGATATATAAAGAACCAAACCACTTAATACTGAGTTTGTAGAATTACAAAGTTCTGAGCAAAAATTAATAAATTTTCAAGTTCTCTCTTGTCTCTGCTTGTGCTTATACTCTCAGTTAAGTCTGATCTTCAGATCACCAGTAAGCTCCTTATTGACCAGCCCCTCACACTGCAAACTCCCGAACCTGAATTCAAGTAGCAGTGAAACTAAAAGCTCTGCTGAAGTTCTGGTTAGGAGGATTATCTTTCCAACGCTCATCTCTGTTTTTCTTCCTTCAGCTGAAGACTTCCTTGAAGATTTCAAACACAGGAAGCCTGCCAGCAGTGCAATATTTTCTTCTTGTCTCCAGGCCTTCTGTATTGTTTCCCTCCCACTACTATTGCATAACAGTAGATAACCCTGGAAGGCAAGGCAGGCCAATTTTCAGGAGAGCTGCACTTGGCACAACATGAGGAATATGTTGTTTTTCTAGGGTCATATTCCAGAAAAAAAAAGTAAAAAGAAATGCTTTAAGCCACAATGTAAACTCAATGGGATAAAGATGACTCATAGAGCCCTGTCTGGTTCAAGTGACCTTAAATACTCACACTAATACTAAACTAAATAAATACACATTCCAGAATCACATACCATCTATCTGCCAGTTCTAAAAATGGCCCTGTATTAATCTCCGATAAAGTACTGAATGATGGATAAACAGATGCTGTTGTACTCTGATCACTGTAACGTCAGCAGAGAACATGCTACCCACACCCAGGACACAAAGACCTGGAAGCAAGAACTAATATTTTGTTCTATGTTTGTACACTACTAAGGAGAGGAAAGGTCCTCCTCTGCTTTCAAGGCAAGGACCCCTGAGCATCTCCTGCCAGACAAATAGGCAGTCATAAGCTAAAGATACACCAATTTGTAGGTACACAAAGAACTGAGAGAATATGAATATGAGAGAATGCTGAATATGAGTAGCTTGCATGAATCCCACATGTAAAACAGACAAGGATCCCCAACACTGAAAATAAGACAAGTATCACCCAAGAAAGACATGTGAGAGACTTCTTTTAAGGTTTTAGTCTTCATGAACATTCTATACACAGAATGCTGTATTTCTGCATTTCATCTTGCCTCTCTATCTGGAGATTATTAGTTTTATCTAGGTCATAAAGAAGTTGGGCTAGCTTTACATTTGAAAATATCACCATTAAACCACAATGTAGGACTACTATATGCCACCAAATTGTGCACTTTTGCTTTTATAGCTTAGTTTGTCTCCCACTGGCACAAGCCATTTTGGAAGGAGTGTGATTTTGTAAGCAAACAGACAACACGCAGAAGCAGCTATCAATTCTGCTTGTCAGGAATCTTTTTCCTTTAGAAGCACAGCTTCACACCTGCAACTTCAGTACTCAGCCTTACACTGATTTTGGGGTGCTCACTTCAGAGCATCTCTGGTCTGATTTTTGTAAATGCCCAACAGAAACAACTCCCACTTACTTTTATTCAGTTTGGGAGAGTCTGTACACCAAGGACCGACTGGGGCTGGAATGTGAAGGTAAACCTCACGAGGCCCAGCACTGCAGATTTACTTAGGTCAATGTCTGAAAAGTGAAGTGGCATTAATTGCTATTGAGATGTTTCCTATGAAAACTCTGCCAGTTACACTATAAATAAAACCCCACAAACGATGTATTAGCCAAATATTTATGGAAATAAGTTAGCATTAAGTGATTAATTTATAGTTGACTATTCATATGCTGCAATAAATAAGGCAGTGACAGATAACTGGAAAGGCTTCAACTTTAGAAAGCATGACTGTTGACACTTAAACTTCCAGTAGAAAAAATGCTGATGACAGTACAATAATAACATTAAAAATACTGTTGCCCAATTTTCCTTTCAGGACACCTAATCCTCAAACTGTCACAAGCTGTAAATTTCTCTTTTTCTTTTTTTTCCCCCCAATCTTCCCTCCCTCCCCTCCCCCCCAAAAAAAAAGGAAAAAAAAAAAAAAAATCACTAAAATGTCACATCACTGCAGTAATCTTTCTTTCAGTTCAAGAGAGCATCTCAACAAACCAGACATTTGAACTCTGGCTTAATGAGTACTCTGAAGGAAAAGTCCAAACCATGAAAAAGTTTCACTCAGGAAAAAGAGCAGAAATGTATTTTCAGTGAAATTATTGAAATACTTATGTGGCTTTTTCGCAACATCTATGCTGTCTTCACATAAAATGGTCATTACTTTTCATTTTTAATATGTTCTTTGAAAGGAGAGTACTTAAAGAAAAAAAAGTTTCAGAGTTCATAAATTACAGCACTGATTGTTTTATAAAAGATAGGGACAATTATAAGGGTAATTTATTCTTAAAACATCCCCTTCATTGTTAACACCTTAAAAAAAGATTCGGTACAATAAGAAAAAAAAAATCTGAAACGTTAAGTAAATTGTTTCATCAACAACAAATGGATGTAACTTGCAACATTTTTACCTTACTACTAATTACAGCTTGCCTTCTTTCCTTGTGCTCATTTAGCAGTCTGAATTTGGCAACTAAGTGCTTAAGCATCCAACTTAAATGATTGTCTCCTGGCAAGCACAGAACCCAAAGCAAACCGACATTCATGAGCTGTGATTAGGGGTAGAGAGTGAGGGACTTCCAAACAGTTTACCTGTGTGTTTCTACTAATAAGCAAACAAACTCCACACCCCAAAACACCCAGGAGACACGTAGCTGACACCTACCTACCTTTCAACTTAGTTGATAGCAACTTAATGCTAGCAACCAGCTCCCAGTCACAAGCAGACTGGTAAATAACATGCCAGATCCCAAACTGCTGCAGGCTGTTACCAGCTCAGTAGACCAAGAATAATGTGAATTTTCATACTGAGCCCATAACCAGCCTCTCAACCTTGACTCTTCTTAGACCACTCCTACCAAAATCACCCTTCAGCACATGACACTTTACAAGAGGCAAAAACCTAAATACATGCTTGCTAACTCCACTTTCCTCCTCCCTAGAGTAAATTTGGTCTCCTGTTAGTGAACAGAAATTAAATGGATTAAAGAATTCAGCTTTAGGCTGCCCTACGATTTAATGCAATTAAAGTTGTAAATGGTTTCTGCAACTACCGGTAAAGCATCAAAGCAGCAAAACACAGAGCAGGACTCAACTGACTATGGAAGTGCTGGGGCATAAGGCTCATCTTCATGGAGGAGTCCATATCAATCCTGTTACAGTTTAAAAGAGGCTGTAAGATAATGCACTTTTTTCAGTGATAGAACAAAGGGCAATGGGCACAAACTGGAACACAGGAAGTTCCACATGAACATGAGAAAGAATTTCCTTAATTTGCAGGTGACAGAGCACTGGAACAGGCTGCCCAAAGAAGTTGTGGAGGTATTCAAAACTCACCTGGACACTTTCCTGAGTGACTGTGCTGTAGGGAACCTTCTTTAGAAGGAGTTGGTATGGATGGCCTCCAGAGGTCCTCCAACCCCTATGACTCTGTGCTTCCTAAATGCTTTCTGGCACTAAGAAGTGGGGACCAATCCTGATGGTGTCTTTCTCAAATGTGTATCAGTATTTCTTCTGGAATCGCTTCTTGGTTTTCTGCTGAACTACCAACAGTCCAGAAGAGCTGAACAGATTAAAAAAAAATAGCAGTGGTTTTTTTTTTGTGGGCAACCTTCCCCTCTCTCTTGAATGCCACATTAAGATGTTGAATTTAAGATAAAAAAAAGAAGCCAAATGCTTTAAAACAGAAAGAATAACATAATTTACCTTATGCATCCGAAAACATGACTGCTTTTTTGCACTACAGAATTGATGCTGACTTCAACATCCAGTTACAAGATAAACCAGTATCATACAAGGTGTACGTGGTATAATAACATGACTTTTTGAGTGAAGGTGCCTTTAGATGGAATCTGACTTGTAGTACTGTGGCATAAAACAGTGAGAAAGACACCTGTGGTGTTTCTGAATGTGAAGTAACTACAGCCAGGGAGTTTCAATCAAAATGTAGCAGACTGTTGTGTCCTTTGAACATAATAGGAAGTCAAGTATTTTAAAAATCAGCTATCCTACCACAATAATACACTCTTGTAAACAAACCTCAAAGTTGATCCTCAAGCGATTGGCAAAACCTTTACTCTGTTTTATCTAATGTTTGTCATGGAAATGTGAAAAACAAAACGTACTCAGAAAATGACTTTAAATTCTCTTAAAAGACAACCTCTTATAACAAAAGGGAATATGATATGAACAGTTTTGGAGCAGGCAGAAACACAGCAGTTGTCTGATCTACTTGGTATGCAGCCAACATCCTATACCCACAGAGAAAAAGGCTACATGAGATAAGAAGGTGGACTACAAGAAGTGAAGGACATGGGAAGGTTTCCTGTGTCTCCTGACAGCATGCACAACGCGCAGTCACTGCTACAAGCAGAACCTGACCGTCCTCTCACTTGAAAGGCTGTGAATCAAAAATATCTGCACTGGTATCTGCGGAGCTCCTTTATAAAACCACTGAAATAAAAAAGGTGAGTCAGACCAGCAACGTTCATCTTCCCTGTGTCCAACAGAAGTAGGGCTGGGGCTGCTGCATTCTAACTACTGTAACTTAATGGAAATTCCCACTGATTTTGACAGATTAAACAAAAGAAGAGCCAAGAACTGCAGAAAGAAGCTAAAAGAACAGGAGAGGAACTCAGGAAGGAAGCTAGCCAAAACACAATCCAGGCAAAAAAACCCACTAAGGTATCAGCATGACACTCGATCTGAAACATCTATTCTTGGAGTTACAAGTTGTTCTGGGCACAACATCTGCCCAAGTATCTTTGCAGTTGTGCATGCCTCTAACTAAATCAATAGAAAAAGCTTACCTGGCCTTTCACACACAGCATTTGGAAAGGAAACAAGAGGAGACTGACTGACAATACGGGCAAAATGACAATTCTGGATTGTAAATAAAGCAGTGCAAATTCAACAGAAAAGAGTGTTATTCTTGTTCCAATCTTTTCTGACCTAAATCTTGTTATAGCAAGGAACAGCTAAGTAAGCTGCTTTCTGAATTAAATTTAACTGCTTTTCTATAAGCTGAACAACAAAAATCCTAGAGCCTGGGTATGAAGAAATGCAAAGGGCCCTCAGCAGGGGCCTTTCTTATTTTCCTGAAAACCACTCTACGTGTAGGTGGCTTTCTACATGCAGTACTGCTGCGACATTTGGGCCCTGTGTTGGCTGCAGTGGGTGTTCCAGACAGCCTGAGCAGATGCTGCATCCCTGCCCTGGCCTCTTTCTTTGCCCTGCCTTTACCCCCAGTCAGTGCCCAGCTCACGCTTGCTCTTGTTGAGCCACACACCAACACAGTCTGCAGCTCTCCTTGCAGTGAGGCAGCACAGAAATGGCTCAGCCTCAGGTCAGCACAGTGCCAGAGCTGGCAGGAGGCAGCAGGACAAGGGATGTAGGGCAGGACAGCGAGCAGTGACTTAGGGAGAATACTGCACAGTATTTCATCCCGAGCAGCCCATGCCATAGCTGTGTGGTAATCCTTCTTCCCACACCAAGAATTTTCATTTATTTATTTCTGATGTCATCAGCTGATGGCACAAAACCATCAACTGCATCTAAACAAGCAGCATCTTGCCTCAAATTTAGGACTTCCTCAGGAGTCCAATGGGACAGAACTGATCTGATTTGCAGGACCACAATTAGAAATAAAATAAACAACAAAGCATACTTCACATTATTTTTGCTCTGATCCACTGTTAGGTTTCAAGTACAGAATTCATGAAGTTAATTCTTCTCATACAACTCTGGCAATCTCAGCTGGAAAAGAACACTAGCAATAGGTTCTAGAGTCTGCTTTATTCTGGGAATCTTTGCTTAACCAAGAAACACAGGGTTGCTTTCTCTCTAAATGAATACATAAATTAAAAATAAACAACAAAAAAGTAGCACCAAATCATTCTAAAACTTGCTTAAAGAGAGGTATTTAGTGCTTTGTGGGATGCATTTGACTTTTGTTTTATTTCTTTGTGTAAGTTTTGTTTATTTGAAAAAACAAAATAAGTCTTCATGAACTACCTCCTTTGCTGGCTGACACTAAGTGGGTGTGCTGACTGCCACTATGCTGCCTGCAAGGCAGCTATCATACAAGATTAGTAACAGAAAACCACCTTTTGTTAGACAGTTGTGTCTTGGTCCTGTGTTTTATGACAGCAAAACACCAAGCAAGGAGGCACCACAAAGCTTTTAGGTACAAGCTGCCCCTAGTTCCCTGGAACGTACAATTAACTCAGGGAGTATACATAATGATCCATTCAATTTCAATGCTAATCGTCCTGATAACTTACAAATGCACTTAAAAAGAACACCCTCCAAAACCTGGCAACACAGAATATGTCAAAAAAAAAAACCCACCAAAAACAACCAACCCACAAAAAAACCAACAGTTGGGTCAGATGCAATGAAGCAACCAAAGCATGAGAACACACGGCAAGTTTTTCAGGTTTCCTCTGGTACTTGGGAAGCAAATCACACAGCTAGGAACAGACACAGCAATTTTGGCACTATCAGCCCCGACGCCGTACCAGCGTCTAGACAGATCCAACAGGAGCTCACCCAGGCACATGAGCAGGGAAATGCTGCCCGCTGAGAGCCTTGCACAGGACTTTTCTAACACACATTTTATTCTCAAATCAATCTTGAATTCTGTCTTTTGATAGGAGTTCCCCCTGTATACAAAGACTATAAATATTTTGGGGAAAACTAGTCTGAATTCAAGAGCAACACTTGTGCAGAACTGTGTGGGAAGATAACAATCTCCTTTGCCGTTGGGCAAGACTACAGAGCACTGTGCCACATTCTGACTTCCACCGTCCCTGCCGGGGGCTTACAAAACCACAGGGTCTACAGCAAAACATCTGCAAACACCCAATTAAAGGCTTCAAGACTTCTTCAGAAAGAACAAATGCTGAGCTTTTATTATTATTATGAAGGCTTCAGAGTGACTAAGATAAATCTAAAAATATGAACTGTAAAAATCTCACCAGAAAATACTCTTCCTGTGTCCTTGCTCATAGACGGAGACATGAGGAGGATAGGGATGCTGACTGCATATCACTCACTATACTCTTTCAAACCAGTGCCTGAGAAATAGGGAACAGATAATCTCAAAAACCCGCATCTTTTAATATGTTCACAGTGAAGTTTATGAAACTCAGAGAAGGCAAAATAACAATCACAGCCTTTTCTGTCCTATCAAGTATCCATTACATAAATTAATGTAGCTTACAAAACTCTGTCATACCATCTCTGTCTGATACAGAAACTTGGATGCATCAAAAGCTAAAGGATTGTGTTAAGAAAATGAAAGGGGCCCTAAGACTATAGGAGTACAGAAGTAACACAGAGAAGGAGAAAAAAAAAAAAAAAAAAGAAGTGTGATCAGCAAAATTCTCTGTGATTCTCTACATCCCATGTTTTGCTGCCTAGCAGGTAAGATATGGTGAATAAGGAGGAAATGGAGAAAAAAAAATATTTACAGAAGGAACAAGACCCATCAGTTATGTCTCTTCTGGTACAAGCTATTATGTTAGCATAGCAGCCGAGCTGAGTCAAACAGGTTAATGGACTGAACATTTTTTCTGACATCACTCAAAAGGGAACTTTTAAACTCCTTATTGATGAAGCTAAATAAGAAGGAAAAAAGCAGCACTGTTATCGTTATATACAGCTCGGCTCATTAGCACATTTAATCCCTAACAAAACAGTAAAAATGTGAATGATGGTTGTTTCAAGCACAGAGATTACGCAGTATTTTTTTCTTAGGTGTTTGCTGCTAAGTGCTCTCCAACTCCAAGGTAGAGAAGCTCAAAAAAGTATGTGAAAAACTCATCATGCAGGCAATCAAAAGTTAAAAGACAGCTACAACCAGGTATCACATCTCTCTTCCTATTAGAATAGACATCTAGAAGAGTGCAGCTCTTGAAAATGCAGGCTCTAACCAGGCAGTAACCGGTGTTCTGCTCCATTTCCAGTAGGTTCCACATTTCTGCCAGCTATTTAACTTTGAAGTTATTATTCCCTCTGCCTTTGGGCTTAAGATTTCAAAGAAACTCGTGAACAAATCATTATATTTGACCAAACAATTAACTCATTGAGTAAAGACTATACTACAGCCAGCCTCCTATTGTTCTCTCTGTGGCTTCAATATTTAGGGTTTAAAATGAGATTTCAAAGGAAATTACTGTTGGTTTGAGTTCTTTCATGAAAAGCTCCAGTTGCCTCCTTACACAGGGATGTTTTCTCATTGTAACTGGATCTGTACTAGCCATTGCTGTCTCGGGAGGAACACGGTGTCATCAGCTGTCACTCACAGTCCTCTGCGGCTGCAGAAACAGAGCCAGACTTGTCCAGTGCCTATTCTTTTTTCCATCATTACAGAAGCAAAGCTGGGATCTGGGCAAATTTACATGCTAAAATATTTAAGCGCTGCTCTGTAAACCAGATTCTCCTATTACAAAAGGGTATCTTTCAAAATATTCATCATTTGCAAAAAGCAATTAAAAAATGAGATGCAAGAAATCTGATACAGCTGTTATTTACACTCTGCTTAAAAACTCTTGCAATGTTATTTTAATACAAATTGTCCACTGTAAGAAAAACAACTCAAAAACATGCACTATAAGCAATCGGCAACAAAATTAGATTGGAACACTTTAAGGGCACGCACAGAGCACTGCAATTCTCCAATAGCAAATTCCAATGCAAAGTGATGATAATTGTAAACAGAACTGTGGTACAGCCTGACCCTTTTCTGCTTTCAAGAAAAAAAGCCAACGCAAACTTTGAGTCAGATGCTGTCATGGGAACTGCCCTGCCTGGACAGTTAATTCTGCAGTAGGACTTGGCTGAGAAAACAGAACAGAACACGATGAAGGTGTTATAGTACACAGTTTCTACTTAGATATGCCTGTCAATGAGCACTGCCAAAACAACATACTCCTTTTTAGGTTCTAACATGCCTGTATTAAAATGTACAGCTTAGGGGAAGTCACAACCCCGAACTCCATCACCAATACATGTTCTGCACCAAAGGAGCGGTCTCTTGCTCAGTACAAAGGGCTGAGCCCAACTGCACCTTCAGATCACACGCTGGCTCTGGAGCAATGCCGTATGAGAGCAAGTTCTCTTCCAACAGAGGCAGCAAGTCTTAAGCCCGTTGCAGGACGTTTGATAAACCTGCTCTCTGATCTCTCAGATTTGTTATAATGATGCTCTATTAATATGAAGAAATTGAAGGTGAAACTTTTCTCATCTACCACCCCAGGGCTTTGCAGAACAAAAAATTTTCTGTTAAAATTTTTTGAATCCTTCCCATTCTTTCTCAGTCACAGACATGACAAACAGAAAGAATTAGCAATGTCCCTCAATATTTCTGAGTTACTGCAAAAACGTAGCACTCTGAGAAGATGAAAATGTACACAAACACTTTGACACAAATTGATCCTTAGAGTTCAGAAATCAGCTTGAGATGCTTCCTTATCCTGCTCCAGTAAAGTGAATATTTTTGGTTCCATGTGAGTATTTTTGTAAACTTGACTTCATGTCAATTTCCTTCTTTAGCAAGGAGAGAAGGCTATTTCCTAGGAAGAAACACACCTTTCCTTTCTGCCTGCCTTTAGGTATATTCCAATGTCCTTAGAGTGCAAATGCAGGTCCACAGCTAGTGCTGGTTTACTGGCCCATCAAAGCCTCCACTCCTCCCACAAATCAGTTTATCTTACTTTGGAGGCTGAAGGTTTTAAAAGTTCTTTGATGGCTTTAACTATCTGACAGCTTAATGTGTGTCACACGCCAATACAGCCAGTACATATGCTGGTCACACCACCCAGTGCTGCCCATTGCTTTTAGTGGGCTCCTGTGACGCTGCTGCCACAAGGGACAAAGTCCCACTTAGAGAAGATGCAATAAACCTGAAATGCTTTACTGCAAATTGTTCTCCAGAATTGAAAGTTAAGGCAACAACCTAGATGCTCTTAGCTCCAGCTTATCATCGCAAGTGTTGCTAGGACAAACCTGGAAAGCTCAGCAAGATTCCCCAGGAGCACGAGAGTGGCCTGCCCCAGGATGAGGAAGGTAGAGATATGACATGAGGGATGAGGGTCATGAATGACTGCAGTGTGTTATCAGAAGGAACATCTTTACAAGTCCCATAGGAAATGTCTCCTACAGGACACACACTTCCCTGCAGTAAGTACCATCAGCATGACAGAGTATCCAAAAATGTAAGATAATTTACTTTTCTGTGTAATAAAGCCCACATTTCTTACAAACCCTGCAGTAAAACTATCTTGCTGCTAGCACAAAGTTGGTTTCACAAGATACTCAATACCATTGGATGAGAGCTTCAACCTATTTTTAACAAACCAATTTCACTATGTTAGCTGTAAACAATAATAAAATTATTATTAGCAAGTTATGTGCTCACTGTCTTCAAGAAAGCTTCTGTAGGAAAATTAGTGTCAAATAAAATGTACGTACATAAAAGCAGTTGACTTTATGCCTTCCCACTCTGATTTCCCTCTCTCCCTCCCCCACGCTCCCTAGCACGCAGATGCTGTGAACACCACACAATTTTGCCATAGGGAAAAAATGTGCTCATCTTGGCCTCCTGGAATTTGGGTTTTTTTTTTTGACTGAAGGTAAAGATTTCATTTTCAACAGACCTTGTATATCCTTCGGGAGTCACTAATTGATTCTGGATAGTCTTTTGTCTCAAAATCCCTTTGATTTCAGTTTCTGTAGCTGCTAGGTCAGGTTTTGTGCCCATCATCTTTTTCCTCATTTGCAATATTCATTTGTTTTCCTCCACAGTCAACAGGAAATGGAATGGCACATGGGATATGCAGTAACTTCAGCACAATTCCTCGGGATGCAGTTCTGGCAGCTACCCACCAGAGCCTTCCTTTTAGCCTTTTGGTCCTTTGGTCCGACATAAACAACACATTCCTCAGCTTTTACAGCTAGGAATGGTGCCCTTGGTTAACAGCACAGCCCAGCTTTTAACCCTTTATTCTGCTGTTTTCGATGGTCCTTACCATCTACATTTCAATTCACACTAAATCTGTATCAATCACAGTACTTCTGTTACAAATCTCCACAACTCCACAGCTTTTTCAAGTGATTACAGAGGTCGCACCTAGATGAGCTTAAAGGCTTAAGACTCTAAGATATTTTCAAGCTTTTCTCTAGCCTTGTTTTGCTACAGAAAGGAGATACAAAGCATAGAACACCTTGGGTTTTATCCTCTTGCCTCTGCCTCTAAATTCCCCATAGAACATATACACTGCTTCAATCTGAAAAATTTACTAGGGACGCAATGAGCAAACTGAAGTCTTGAAGCTCAACACTGATGAAAGAGCAACCTATCAGTAGATGAGACTCTTTCAGAACAGCAACTTTTGTTAGCAAACCAAAAAGGCCAGGGTTGTAACATGAAGGGATAAATCAGTGGAAAAAATCCCGATTTATATAAAGCACATTCATCATTGTTGATGTTTGAGTGTGAACTGTCATTTTCATTTACTAGCAGCTAAAGGTACCCTCCACTGTGCCATTTTTAATGTATACCAGAGTGCATGAAGGCGCATGCACAAGTTAGTAAAACACTGGGAAATCAAAGACTTTCTTTGCTTTTTTGTTCTCTAATATTCCAGATGATGATTGGTTATGAAGAAGCAGGGTTGTTGTTTTTTTGCTGTGTTTTTTTTTTTTATTATTTAGAACTTGTATGCTGTCCTGAAGCAGAAAACTGTCCAACAGTAGACACCAATTAAAGAAAACAAACATCACTGCCCGTTAATGACAAAAACTAGCTTTCTTCATGTTATCTGCATTTTGCTGTCTAACAAAATTACTTTTACTGTACTTTTCAAAGTACAAAACTACTTTTACTTTTCACTGTTCCTCAAGATTTTTGAGGTACCATACCTCAGTTTTATTCACACACAGAGCAAGAAAGGAAAACCTGACTTCAGCTGAATCAGCTTAACTTAAAAGCCAAAGTCCTCTTGACACGTACAGAATGGGCTTCAGACAGGCAAAGCTCATTTAACAACCTGAAGTTTGGATCAGAAGACTTATTGTATATGAACTCTTTTTCCAGTTGAGGGCTATCATTTTCTAACAAACATGTAGTATGTTCAAATTGCAGCTGCTTTAGTGCTAGCACCAGCACTAGTGCTTTCCATTCTAAAAAAAAGCCAGTGCTAAATGTTACCCATTAAGACAATAAAAAAATTCAATTAAAAACACTGTTTTAAATGTTTTCCAGTGCAGGAGATGAAGGCTTGCTTGAATGACCAACAGGGCTGAAGGCATTCAGTGATGTCTGCAATGGTTTCTCCTTCTAAGGCAGTGTCTACAAAAATTAGTATTTTTTTGCTTCAAGCAAAATCTGATATTTTCTTCTTCAGCCATACACCTGCTGTACCACAAGAAATCCCCATGCCTGAGTAAGAAAACCTGGCAAGCATCAGGTCTGCAGTGGTGGGGGGGGGGGGGGTTACAGGTGCAGGTAGCACCACAGAAGATGCACATCAGGAATATGCCTTCACATCTCTGCAATGCACACAGCAGCTGAACATCCAGATGCTTTGCTCTGAGCATCTTGTGCAGCCTTCCTCCTTGAAGACCTTCCTGAAGCCACCTGAACACCCTGCTCTGGGTGGCCCTGCTTCAGAACATGTTGGCCCAGATGGATCCAGAAAGCCCTGCTATCTCTGCTGCTCTGCGATTGCGCAGGTCCCATCAAAGCTGCTGTGTTTCTGGTGGTGTAGTCAGATCTGGGACAAGAAGGCAGGGCCAGAAGTCACCTGCATTGAGATGGGAGGAAACCAAGGCCTTTGTCTCCATACCCATCAGCAAATAGGCAGTGAGGACCAAAGTTCCATTAGGACATCAGCCCTATTAATTAAACTGGAAGCTGGATCAAGCCTTCAGCATCCATTTCTACAACAGTGCTTCCTGCAACTTCAGTTCAGTCATGGCTTGTTTCATGCAGAAGCTCTCATATGCATCTTCATAGGCATCACTGTTTTGCTGTCAATTCAGTTCTCCCTGTGTTTTTATTCAGCAACAGTCAACGTGTTAAACAGGAGTATAAATCTTTTGGGGAAAAAAAACAACAGGACATAGTTATGCTCCTAGCATGCTCTTCATATTCCAAATGCTGGAATGCATGGAATCCAAATTCCATGCTCCAAAATGAAGTTACATGACCATTTCACAGTCAAGAACATTTCAGCTGTGCTATCACACCTTTATTGCTACAGGCTTGGGTTCTTGTGCTGCATTTTGAAGCCAACAGTAACTTGCTAGAAAAACAGCACCAGCAACTGGGCTAATGAACACATGCTTCCAGCCAGCTTTAGCACTTACTGAAGGCAGACAGCCATGGCTTGTTGCATTTCATTTCTGCACTGCTTTACAGCAAGCACTTTCCCCACCTTCTAATTTTGCATAATTGTTTCTCAATACACAGGTCTCTAAAATGCTATAGTTGCAAGAGTTTAAAAGATTTCCATCTTTCAAAGTAAGATCTCCTCCCCCCCCCGCCCCTGTCCAAGACAACAAAATAAACTGTTTCCACTCTTAGAGAAATCTACAGGAAGATCACACAATTGCATACGTAATATGTAAAACACTGTTATTACTGGAATTTAAAGAAGTAGCACCAGTTGAAAGTTACTTACTCCTGCCATTCTGTGGAAAATCTTACTGTATAGGAACACTCCATTTTCCAGAATCAATGTTTGCATCTGCTTTTATGTAAAAATAAAGCCAAAACACCCAGCCCACACATTTGCAGAGAAATCAAAGCATGTAATCCACAGAGCCCTGAACCTTTAAAAAAAAGAATAAATCTTTGAATGGGGCTTTAATATTTTCCCAAGCCTTGTTTCACAGAATCACAGAATTGTAGGGGTTGGAAGGGACCTCCAGAGATCATCGAGTCCAACCCTCCTGGTTCCCTACAGCAGGTCGCACAGGTAGGCACCCAGGCAGGTCTTGAACATCTCCAGAGCAGGAGACTCCACCACCTCCCTGGGCAGCCTGTTCCAGTGCTCCGTCACCTCACTGTAAAGAAGTTCTTGCGCACATTTGTGCAGAACTTCCTATGCTGCAGCTTATGTCCATTTCCCCTTGTCCTGACCACCATACCAGTGGTTAGCTCTCAGATTTTTCAGGCAGAACCTGTCAGCTGAAGTTGCTTTGTAGGTAATAAGAACCTGAAGTGAATGTGATGATTTTTCCCTGTGTTTTAAAGAAGCACTTGTTTAAAAGGTCCATGTAATTTTTCAAACAGCCTTTTATCTTTGCAATCTAACCACTGCCTGTATTCTAAGTTTCAGGCCACACTTGCCTCGTGCATTCAACAATTTTCTGGATATAACAGGATTAATTTGGAGCCTTAAAACAAACAACAAACAACAAAATACAAGTAGGTATGACTAGATTTTTGTTTGTTTCAGGGAAAGAGATGCCTGCAAGAGGAACCCCACCCTCATGCAGCTTCACATGAAATCATTCTGCTTTCTTCATATCAACCCTCAGAAATACAGATTTGTTTTCTTCAGGAGGTGGGGAAGGAGGAAGCAAAAGGCAGAAGGAAAGGAAGGCAGCTGGTTTTCTGTGTGTTAGCTTTCATGCCAGCAGCTTTAAACCAACAGCTCTGCTGGGCAGCTACTAGTAGGGCCATGAAGCAGTACAGAGCAGATAAGACCTGTAATGTATTTTCTCATTCCATGTAGTTAGAAGCTCTATGCTATGGGCAGTGACTGCAGAAGTGTTTCCTAAATGTAATGCATCTGACCTTCAAAGTCATACAGCCTCCAAAACTGAAACAAATCCTTGGAATTCCCAATCCATCCAGAAAATTGCACTGGCACACTCTGCTCAGTGAGTACAAAACTAGTGAAGGTTGCCTCAGAACAACCTCCTCAGCTTCCTTCAAGGCATGTGTAGCAGCAGCCCCCTGGTTCTTACATCTGCCTCAGCTGCAGAAATAGCATCAGCCAGCTTTGTGTGGCAGAAATGAAGAAGTCTCACAGTACACATACAGCAGACAACAACAAAAGGAGCAAAAAAGAGGGCAAAAGGAGCTGAACTACAGCTTTATTGTGAAAGCACTGCATATTCTGAATCTGTAAATATAATCTAAACTGCTCGACTTAATCCAGTTACCTATGTACCTACCAACCAACCAAATGCAATTGATGAAGCTAATTAAAGAATAAAATCTCCATTCTTTCTACTGGCAGTGCAATTTGTCATTAAAACTGTGCTATGCAATCTGTTTCAGACAGGTAGGCTGTTCCACAAGTAACGAATTACAGACATTACATGTTGCTGACATTCTCTTCACACTTCAGTTTGCTAGCTGCATTAGAATTTGTAAGATACAAATACTGCAGTAAAAAAAGGAGAAGCATTTTAGTCGCCTATTTAGTAACTGCCATTTGTTACAGGTATTTCAGTGAATAATTACTGACAACCACAGTGATAGTTTTGTCTGCCCCAGACACAAACTGGAACCTGTACTTCCTACTGCACCAAGAGAAGGGCAGCTGTTCCCTGCTGCACTCCCAACAGCCTGCTTGCATTAGCTTTTGGGTCTGTGCTGCGTTTGCCATTTATTAGAATGAGCACAGTGCTCCTGCAAGCTTGTGGTAGCTCGGATTCCAGCACGTGGGCTGTGGAAGGACCCACTGCTGCCATTTCATCACTCCACTGCTCAACTCAAAACGCTGCCCAGTGCACTGCTTTGATACTTAAGCTCCCCTTAGAAGTAATTCCCCATCTCTGCCACAACACTTAGAAGTCCTAGCAGGCTGAAGGCAAAAGTTTTATCTATATAATTTATCAAAAATTTAATTATAAAAGTTAATTTAATTTCCAAAGTACTACCGCACTTTATTATTTTCTCTCCCTGCCAAACAAGTATTTTTCATTTCGGGAGGCAGTTACAGCTATTCCTGCTGCGTTTGGGCTACATAACATGTTTGGTTTTGAGTTTTAGCAGCAGTTTGAGTTCAGACTTCAGAAGGTCTTAAATTCCTTACAATCCAGGTGGATTTGCAGAGCATGGCTCAGGGCACTTTATGGGGCCAATATAACAGCTCAGAGTGCCCCGAGGGGCCAATGCTGCTCCCTCCTGCCTGCTTCCAGCCACAGGCCCCATCCTCCTCCCAGCGAGTGGCTTCAGCTCACAAAAGGGGAGGAAGAGCATGAAGGTTTCTTCTATCCTAATGAGTTAAATGAGTTCACAGGTCTGTTTTCCAGCACAGTCCAGCCTGAAGTCATTTGTGCACTCCCATGCAGCACAGGTTGCAGCATTGAGGAATCCAGCCCAACAGCTGGCAGAGTACTTGTACCACACATTGCACCTGAAGTCAGAATATACTTCTGAACATGGGAAGTTCCATCAGACTCATGCTGGTTCTTAAGAGAAGCCTAAAAAAAGCTTTAAGACAGCACAATTCCACCACAATTCCATTCTATGTGATCCTTTTAAAATGTGTTAGAATGTACTGTAAAGTACTTGTGAAAAGTAGATCAGTACAGAACAAAGCTTTGTACATTCATAGTTCTGGCATCAGCAGAGGAGTGGGCATACAGACAAGGAACGAAGCTCACTGCTGTGGAAGGATACCAGACCCAAAGACTTACAAATACAGATGGGAAGAAGAACTGGGTACCAGCACACATTGGTTTCAGTAGAAGTTAACTCAGGAAGAAAAAGAAACATTTTCATCTTCTCCCAACACAGCTACTGTGACAGATAGACATGAGAGAATACATGGAAAGCTATTTATGAGTGATGCACATATAGAAATATAGGTGAGGACCAAGAGGTTTTATATTGAAAAGTACATCGTTAACATCTTTCAAGCTATCCTTCCCCAAAAGTTCAATTTAATTGAGCACCTTTAATGATAAAACACATCTTAGGTGCTCCAGAAGACTTCATAAGAGTTTATACTGTCAAAAGAAATTGTATTTTGTTATTGAAATAAAATATTTGTCAACGATAAAAAGCTTCAGTCTAAATATCAAGAGTACACTAACCAGGAAGCCTTTGGCTGTACACACCACACATCATATAGAAGTAACCATTTTCCTGTAATACGTTGATATTTAATGCCACCCACGTCAGATTAGTAACTCTGCTCAGATCCTATTAAAGCCCATGCAAAGCTTCAAAGCAGTTTTAACTGTTTGTTAGATACAGTGTCCATCTCAAGCACTCTTTTTTATTTTACTCTGGCCTTTTTTTTCCAATTAAGTCCCAAATCTAACAAATGGCAGCTTTGGTCTTCTCATAGCTTGGTACTTTATTCATCTCCTCAGCTAAAAACTTTAGGGTAAGAAAATAAAACTGCAGCACGTTCTTAGCCAACACAGAGCAAACAGGGTGATATTCATGCAAGATCAGATTTTAATTACTATTTCAGAAAGAAAAATGAAACAGCACTAATGTAACACGAGAAATACCAAGACACCAAAGGAAGGCAGCAGTCCATAAAAACAAGCAGCCGATCACTGCTGGGTGATGCCACAGTTGTGCTTTACGCGAAGGCTTGAAGCTTGACTGTAAAAATCCCATGTATGAAAAAGCTATTAACCTAGCTACTGCTGGTATTGCTCAAATCAAGGAAGCAATCTTTAATTTCAGCTGAGGTAGTGAGCCAAGGACAAAGGCAAGATTTACTTCTTACAACAAACTCTTCAGCAAAGCTTTCCCTCCGCCCATCCTATTACAAGGAAAAGCAAGGTTCAGCATTTCGATTATCTGTGTGGACAACTGAAAGCACAAAGATTAGATGGTAAAGCAAGAACTCAACACAGCTCTTGATTATCAGTAGCCTCCCTTGCCCAGTTACGAACCCTTTGTACAGTATCTAACAAAACCGACTGCAGTCTCACAGGTTAAACCGAGGAAGGGAACATTAAGTTATATCAGAACAGCATCCTCTGTGTGAGCTCATACAAGTACGTACACATTGGAATGTGTGTTGGTAAGAAGCATTTGTATCAGACTATTTTAGAAACAAATATGGAATACTTAACCAAGCCGCAAAGAACTGGCCAGAAAATCCTTTACAGCAAGTAAACACAGAGCTAGAACTATATTCAGACTGCTTTCAAATTCACTGCAGCAAGATCATTAAATTCAACCAGGTTTCTACTGTGCGGTAATAAGCTAGGAATATAGAAAATACACATTATGAACTGATGCAGCAATAACTTGTCACTGGTAAAGCAGATGTTCATCGCATTGACAACTTAAAAATCAGTGCTCTTCTTACAACATAGGCAAAGTCTAGTATATCAACAATTTGTAATCAAATATTAAAGATGCTTTTATTATCCAAGAATTCAAATTTGAGACTCCAAGATCATAATAACAGCATCATATCTGATACATTTTAGACAAATATAGTGCAAAGACACAGAATCCCGTAATCCTTCTGCACTCACCTTTTAAAGTGAAGCAGAAACATCAGAATAATCTTAAACTACTGCAAAGATGTACCCCCAGGCCTCTCCAGCAGTCCTGGCTGAGGTACTGTCACACACCAACAAGAGCACAACACAAAAGCAAGTGCTGTGGCTCAGCTGAAAGCCCCTCAGCCCAGCCCTCTATGTGGCAGAGACTGTAAGTATCTCAGGGAACACTACAAGGAGTGAACGCACCACTTTTCTCCCCACCCTCCAACTCAGCACAGAATGTAATTGCTATGCATTTAGTAACACTCAATTGGTCAGGCTTTTCAACACTCAGCCACTATAACTAACCTTGAATTTATGTAAATTCTTAGCATTCACAAAACCCTTTACCAATGAGCTTGACTCCTCCCTGCAAGAACCACTGCTTGTTCAGTTTGAACCCGACTCCTGCATCTTGCATGGAAAAAAGTTACTTGTCCAATCCTCATTTTTGCCTTTGACTTACCACATCTCTTTCAGCACAGAGTCTTGACTTACTAGACAACTCTTTGCATCAAAGCTGTCCCATGTTTCTGATCACCCCCTGTTGCCCTCATCTCAAAGCAGAGCGAGCTTTACTACATTTCTTGACAGGAGATAAGGACTGTAGCCTTCAAAATGTAGGTTCAAGCTGGACTTACACAGTGTTGTGGCAACCTTGTCTGGTTTACCCTTTATTCCTGTTAGTAGTTCACAACAATTACTTGTTGGACTCCATCGTATACTGGTATACCACTAATTTCTCACTCCTGAACAGTTATGGTCAGCCTCAATACATCTTCGTGTCATATACATCCATCTCCATGTCACCTTGAGAGCTGCAAGCCTTAAAGAGCTGTCTGGTTATTTGCTTCATTAGGTTTATGGTGTGTTTATTTGCTTTTTTCCTCCACCTGTAGTTTTAAATAGCATCTTTTTGAATGAGAGACCTTGACACAACGTGTGATGTATGCATCAGAGATGCTGACACCATTCTTAAAAAAAAACAAAAAAACCAAAAAACCACCACCACCACCGAGTCTGCTCTCATCATTTCAGTCATTTTATGTGATGACAACTGTGTAATAAGTGCAACGGGTATACAGTACTGCTGTTGCAAAGACACTTCTATTTATTCTTAAAAAATGTGCCTCAGCCCCTTAATAAAACAGGTCTGAAAATCCAAAGACAGAAAAACATGAATTTGATAAAGTTACTTTTATGGCTCTCAAAAACAATTTTGACAGCGATTTAAGTGGTAGCTGAACTTTATTGTCGGCCAACTCCCTACAATAGATCTAGTTTCCACATCAGCCACTTATATTTTAATTAGAACAGAACACCAACCCCAAACTCCATAGTCTGGGTTCCAGACAGTGGGGTACTTCGCTGAAAGCCAGTACATTCGCACACATTGACATTTCCACGTAGACATTTTTTTGACCAACTGCACAAACCCACGACTTTGTTTACAAACCCAACCTGCTACCAGGAAACAACTGCAGGACAGGAGTCTGCAACAGAGAAGTCAGCGAAAAGCAAACACAGCCCTTCTCTTCACCCTTCTGAAATGGAGACATGAAAACTATCATCTTTTGGTAACTGCTACATCTGAGCACTAGTTAAAAAACACATCACCACCACAGGAAACAAAAAGCAGTCCCACAAACAGCAATCCAGCACACAGACACCAGAGCTAGAGCCCAAACAACAGCTTGCATGAGGAGCTGGCAGCACACAATAGCTCCAGCTCAGGTGAACAGCTCACATTAATTACTGGCTGATAATCAAGTGCAGCTGTGAAACCATTTGCATCCAGTATACTGCAGTTCCTGAGAGCAGACCATGTCCCTGCCAGTGCAAGAAACTCATTTTTCTTCCATGGTAAGTCTACCTTTTCATGGCATTCCTGTCACTGATCAGCACCATGCATCCAAGAAGAGCAGGGCCCTCCTCCATCTTGCAGCCATACATCCATTAGCCAAGCCTCAAGCAGAGAGGACTCAGCATTGCACAACAGCAGGCAACTGGCCTTTAAAAAATAAACAAGGAAGTCAAGATCCTGGCTTAAACATGAGAAGTCCAGGAGGGAGCAGACTATTAACATTTTCAGCAGACATTTGCCATATTTAACTCTGAAGATTAGATTTATACAGATTTTGAACTGAAGCATTTCCTAAAAGAATTAGTAGCTGCTCATCTTTAACCTTATCCTTTAATACGTACTGGCCCATATGCACAATTTTGCAGTTAAGTCTCTCCTGCACCTGAGTGAGGAGGGGTTTTTTTGTGTTTTTTTTTTTTTGTTTGTTTGTTTTTTGTTTGTTTGGTTTTTTTTGTTTTTTGCTAAGAATACTTAAAATGGATTACTTAACAGATTTGAAAGTTACATAAATCGGTAATTTAAGTAAACAAGATGAGGCTGTTTTACAACTAAAGCCGATGAGATACAAGTTACTTAACATTTTTATTTTGGTCAGATACTCTGAATAACTGATGTGAGCAGCAGAAACAAGAGGTAGGGGATGTAGTTCACACCAGTGCACAACATCTGGAACAATTCATATACAGCCATACAGGACAGAAAAGCATAGCTCAATATTTTCCCGGTGTAATCACTGCAAAAAAAAAAATCTTATAAAGTCTCGCTGAAGATGCCTTAGAAAGCAAACCCTTAATGACATGTGCTGTACACACTGCAAGAAAAAAATCCTTTTTGCTAAGTCTTTTGGGAACACAGATACTTCAACTCAAAAACCAGAGTTGAACAGTAGTTAAGAGCTAGACAGGCCTGAACAGTGCCATGCCTCCACCGTGCACCACTTCTTACATAGAGAGGTAATGGTATGTATAGCACTCCATAACATTACATTTGTAATAGCTATAGAACTAGTTCCATCAGTTTCTGGAATAAAGGTGCTCACAAAAAGGTTAATATATTTCAGAACAGTTTCTTACATATCCAGAGTTAGAAGGGCACTGTTTCACCCACTAGGCACAGAGGAGACTCACAAACACTAAAACCAAACAGTTTTTAAATCAAACCTCCAAAAAAAATCCAAAACCAACCCAGCGTTTGAAATAAGATTCACAATATTTGGCACATTTAGCATACAAGTAACATTCATACTTGGCTTCTAAGTGTTAAGCATTTCTTCAGACAAGCAGTAGGACATTGATTTTAAGCCACACTGAAATAAACGTCCACACTGTGTTCACATTGCAACATCAAAGTCACTTAGTTGCATGTTTTTTCCAGTGACTGACAGAATGAAGCTCCCTTGTTTTCACCTCCCTTAGCCTTAGCTTTAATTGCCTTAGTCTCAATAGAAAATAGTTTTTCTAACCCCTCCGCACAACATGCATTCCCGTGGCCCTACCACACGATACTGCTTTGCACACCATCACCTCCCTTCACTGTACAACCTTGAGTCACTCATCAAAATAAAAAATGCTGAGCAAAGAACCTTGTTCAGGGATGTATTGCTGTAGTCTCAGCAGAGGTGCAGTGGAGTTGAGCAGAGCTGAGCAGCCTGACCACACAAAAGCCTATCTACTCACCTCCAAAGCTAATTTGCAAGGCAACTCAGAAATTAATTTTACTAATCAGTGCAAGGATCAGAAGTCAGACCAGAAAGAAATGCAGTAATGAACCAGACAGATCTTTTTCATGAATAAAAAAACAGTTATTTAAAGGTCAGACCTCCACAATAAGATGGTACAGCCTATGTAACCATGCACTAAAACATGGCAACTTTATTGCAGATTTTAACATGTCTGAGGGAATGACAGGAGTAGTTTAAGGATGCTGGAAACTACTTTATACAGTACAGTGACAGAACTGAGGTGGTGATGCAATTACATACAAGTAATCGGGAAAAAAAACTGAGCAAGAGCCATAAACCTAAACAAGTTTTCACATATTCAGACACGCAAATTGTATTTCTTTTAGAGAGAGCTTCATGTGAAGGCTCCTCAGACACTTGTCCTTACACAGATGTCCTTACAGGCCTGATGCATGCCCATTCACTTCATAGACACCTACATGTCCGCACCAGCTGCCTGAAATGTTTTCCAGAGACAGCATCACCTCACCTTTCATCGCTCCTGCATTCAATTAGATTGACTCCTTGACCTGACAATCCCTTCATGCAAGGAACTTCTAATACACTTCTACAAAGAGAGCCTCAACTAATCCCACATCCATTCAGCAATCATGGCAGCACTCCTGCAGATACTACAGTAATCTACTTCCCCCCTCTCCCAAACTAGTAATGATATCAGAATAAGAACCATTTGCAAGAATTTTCACAGGAAGGCACTTGTACATAACTACCTTCATCTTCGGCAGCAGCCTGACAAATCCTGTGTTTATTCTTTGGAGTCTGAAATTTTAAGTTTTGGGTCTGAAGTTCTCCATTTCTTGCAAATGAAGCAAAGAATAACATCATTCTGCTGCCTTGCTTTAATAGGTTCTTCCCTTTATGGACGCATCCTGAAACGAGGGCTGGCCCCACCGTTCCATTTTGTCACTGCCACTGCATCAGCAGCAGAACAGCTGGGACAATAACAGATCCAGCAGGCTCACAGCCAACCTGCACGACCAACGTCCTGCCAAAGGCCAAGGATACACCACAATCCTGCAACACCGAAATTTCTGTTTGCTTAAAGAGCTCATTATACCAGCAATAAAACAGACTTCATAACTAATGCAGCAGTGTTTGCCGGGAGCATTTCAGGCCGCTGACAAATATTTTAAAGCTTCTGAAATATCCAGGTTGTTTTGAGTGTGTGTGGCACCCAAGGAAACGTAATGCAATGGGCTACATCCTCTCACTCCAACAGCACTGATATTTCAGCCCTTACTGTTCTTAACAGAGATAAGATCCACATCATACGGATACTGCATGCCTCACCCTTTGAGTATTAGAACAGGTTTTTAAATCAAATCTTAGTTTTAAGAACAAACATATTTTAACAGATAGAAATACGCAGACTAAGAGTCAGTGGCCGTAGTTAAATTTAATCAAAATGCACTCTATTAGCACCTGGAAGTTTTCCAGCAGCCTCCTGAGTCCTTGGCCATCTGCCAAGACAGCTGACTGTGTTTCAAGCCTGCTGAAATTACCAGGCTGCATGTGAATATGCCACTCTCCAGTTTCAGTAGGGAATTTACAGTTCTGTTGCACATACAAGAAGTAGCTACCTCAGCACTGCTATTGCATTTGCACTTCACAGACGCAGCCAGACATACTTTGTGTCACCTAGATTTCAAATGTTGAGAACATTTTGCAAAGCAGCAGCTATCCGTCATACTTCCAGGTTTCTTCAGCCATAGGAAAGCAAGGCATCAGGGACACCTAACATGAATAAAGCATAGCTAGAACCAAGATCTGAATTCATTTATTCAGTATGACCTGAGAAGATAAAACTCGATTCCTTTCTACAAGTATACTATAGCCAAGCATCAAAATTCTTGTTTAACAACTTCATTCAAGTTCACTGCTTAGCAGATCCATAACACATGACAAGAGACAGCTCTCAGGGTAGCACTGCATGGAAAATGCTGAAAGGAGGAAGCCTGGAAAACAATCACAATAACTGTATTATGATGCATCAAAATGAGGTAACATCTTGTCTGTATTCTGAGAACATCAGCAGTGTTACACCTCCCAGGAACACTTATACATGTATGCAGTTGCAATTCTCTCTGGAGACCTTCACATAAAAATATATTACTTATTAAAGATATTGGAGAATACTAAGGATACAAAGAAAAGCCTCCAGGTAGGCTCAAACAACTCTTGCAAGAACTATGGTAGAAAGGTTAGCAACAAAACAAGCAAAAAAAAAAAAACAACAAAAAAACAACAACAACAACAACAAAAAACACCAAAGACAAAACAACTGAAAGACCAGCACTCTAGTCCTGAATACTCTGTATTGTGCTCTGAATATTTGATGCACAAGTCCTACGCAGAGCGTTTTCAGCTCTGAAGATTCCTCAGGCCCAAACGAGGGTTTGCTGTCACTAAAACAGGAAGAGCTAGAACATTTGCACAGAGCAGATACACCACAACTCATGCACAGCCTGAAATCTGCTGGTGAAAGCATGCTAGCACCTAAGTACTGCCAAGTATCAGGCTTGATGTAGGGAAGCTTAACAGAGTAAGAAGTGAAAATGCTCACTGTCAGACCAATTCATTGTCAGAAGAATTCTAAACTCAGACTTTGCCATAGAACACAGTACTACAGCGTTCACTCTGCTCGTGCTCCACTCTGGCTGCAGCTCCAGGGCTGCCCAAGTCTGTGCAAGCACCATCCTGCACTCCTAGCCCGGCATTCATAGGTCCTTTCTGAGCCTGCTTGGTGGAACCAACCTGAGCAGCAGCCTGCATAGCCCCGGCTGGTGTTCTGCCACCTTTTGCTATGTGGCTGAGCTGAACTACACAGCTTATTACTTAGCAAGTGGGGCAGGCTCCATCCCCTGCCTTTCTCCAACAACTCTGCTTTACCAGAAAATAAACTGGTCCCATCTATGATCCCAGGAAAGGCAAGAACAAAAAAACTAAAGGTCAAACCAGCATTTTTACCAGATTAGTTTCTGGCCTTTTGGCAAGCTGAATTGATTTACTGGATGATCAGACAAATGCTAGAGCCAGCATGAACTAAGCAGGAGGCACCAGGCCTCCTGTTATTAGAAACAGATGCAGCTGGGAAAGGCTCAACTGGAGGCATTTATCCCTTTACCTTCCATCATAGGTAGTGCTGTGACTGGCACTGACTGACATGTCTTGGTGGAAAGCCCACCTAAGAAAAGACCAGCTGCAAAAGCAGCTCACTAGCAGAGCAGTCACTTGAATTTAAGGTACATCTGTTGGAGTAGCAGATAAGAGTCTTATGCCAGCCTCAACAAACATAACTTAGTGCACTGGACAGCAGTAGGTGCAGAAGCAAAGCTTTCAATAAGCTGATAAACTGTACCACAAAGCACATGGCAGCATGTGGTCACCACACAGAAAAATGTATATCATTTCAAGAAGAGATTTTTGCTCATGTAAATATTACACCTGCTTGCTTGAGACGACTATAGAATAGTATACTACTGTGAGAGTTTGCAAGCGTATCGAGTGTAAGTGAGGTTAAAATTGGGAAGAATGAGGCTGAAGGGATACCATCCAAATCAAACATCTGCTAACCTGGTGAGGGAACCAGACTCACTTCCAGCTGTTATCACACCCCCCAGGATTGCCCTGCTATGCCTTCTGCACCACCAGATTCCATCAGCAAACAACTACTTGCTTTCCTAGAAGTATCTCCTCCTCCCCAACGAGCTTTCCCCGCTGAACTGGTAAGTTAAACAGCTTGATCAGGGGCATGATACTGAGGACAATGAAAAAAATGAAAGAAAAAAACCTGAGCTACTGCTGCTGGAAGGGGACAGAAGTGAAGCAACACATCACAGCTGTATTAAAGTTACCCTCTCCAGAACTGCTATTCACACTCAGATTCCCACAGCACATGGAGATGCAAAAAAGCTACCAGTGTGTCTGGCAAATCGTTACTTAGCATAAGCAACACTCATCACTTGCAGGAAAGATTTCCTCCAGTAGTCACAGACCCAACAGAGCCACAGCTACAGAAGTAGAAAGCAATGCACATTCAAAACTAGAAGCAAGAGCTGCCATAAGCATGGAGAGAAGGGTACCGTATCATTTCTGTAAGGAAGACCTTCCACAGCCCAATATAATGCCAGGAAGGAGGCTCATACCAGAGAAATAAATGAAAAAAGTGGCATCTTCTAAGTTGTGGACAAAGATTCAGGAAAGCAGACCGAGGTTTCTGTACTACTGCTGCAAAAGCCACAGCACTAAATGCCGCAATCTAAGATGGATTAAGTTTAACACATTGACTGTTAGGTTCAGCAACAACCCCAGTGTCAGTCTCTATCACTGGTACAAACAGAAGCGTTTCCAAGATCCAGAACAGTTACTATGGATTTGGACCATCTGCAGTCCGGTTTAAAAATAACACAGACTGCACACCTCCATTTCCTCTCCATTTCTGTTTGGTTAACATTTGCAGCTAGGAAAAACCCTTAGCAGAAAGGAGTAACACAGCCGGACTCACAGCATGTTCTCCTGCCCACTAATTGCTACCACCAGTACTTAAAAAGGCCACGAGGAGAATTAAGTCATTTTGGAAGTTATTTTAAACTAAACCAACTTGCATCACGTCTCATATCTCTGTTCCCTCCCTGCTCCACACAATGTTCATTTCCAGGGACTGGAGCCATGCCTCATAGCCCCCATCTCAGGCAGACATCACAAAGCACAACTCCTCCCCAAAGCACATAGCACTGCAGCTTCACTGGCTTCACATTCATACTGTGCTTCCTGAACTTGAGCTCTCTTTGGAGGGAGAAAAAAGCAAGATAATAGACATTTGAAATAGTTCATTAGTAAGTGATTTTATTCTACAACTCTAAATCACCATGCAAAGTTATCAACATTAATTAAATGCCTTCTGTTTAACAGCACAGGAATTAAATGACAAGGAAAATGCCACTGGTTTATATTAACACAAAATATTTTATATTTCCAATCAAGAAACGCAACTACTCCCTGGAAGTGTTCAAGGCCAGGCTGGATGTGGCTCTGAGCAGCCTGATCTAGTGTGGGTGACCCTGCTGGGTTGGAACTAGATGATCTCTGAAGTTCTTTTCAACCCAGGCCATTCAATGATTCTATGATATTCTGCAGCCACTGTCTGGATAGTTATAGATGATTAAAGAGACTAAAGTGAATTGTCATTAGTTGTTAGCTTAACTCAGAATTGAAGCAAGTCTTGCACTATTTTTTTGTTGCTCCCAAACTTCTGATGGGAATTACCCAAGAACTCCAAAATTTGAGATATCCACATAAGCATCACTATCTGATTTGTCACCTTGTAAACATTTAAGAGTGGATTTCACTACCCGTATCTTGAGCCAGCGTGACCAGCCCAAGCACAGATACCTACCTTGGACTGTTTGACCATATACCAACTGCTAGCCATGCAGTGTGCCCAGAGGCAGCTGGCTACATGGCAGATCTCACTTTCCCATTAACACTACTCCAGCAAATATATGCAAATACACAGGACTAAGACCTCAGGAAGCACTTGACAAAGCAGTAGATTAATCAGACAGAAAATGAGCTACTCTGTCCTGGAGGGTACAGTAAAATTCAACAATGCCAATCTTTTGACTAGCCTGTTTCTAAAAAAGAAAATAGAAAATTGCAAGCTGCCATCAGTTATGCAGCAGCAGTGCTATGACTCACAGCACACTATGTATTTTACAGTCAAAGAGTCTAATAGCTGAGCATTTTCATTCCTGATTTGTCAGACTTGTTGGAAAAAAAATAACCTCCAAAGCCTCAGTGGAAAAGCTATTGCAATGGCAAAACCCTCCAAGCCACAGCCAATGTGGCTGCACATTTCTGTCTGCTCCACCTCAAGCTCCAGGCTGATACATCTGAAAGCTTTGCCATTACTGGCAGATCTCTAAGAGACATGCATGTTTTTAAAAAGATGAAGGTGGTTGGCACAAGTTGTAGCTATATACTGTATGACACAACTGCATCAACAGCAGGACTATGGCAGGTTTAGACTTCCAGAGCTGAACTCTTCCACTTCTAAATGTTTACCCTCTCATCACTGTGCAAGATAAGAGTCTCAGTATTATTTCTTCTTACACAATCTGCCAGATTAACAGTGCTGTTCTCAGGATGCTAAGGTTCTTGAGGAATCTTTACAACAGCACACACAAAGTGCTTACTTGAACAGCAAAGTCCTTGAGTTGCCAAGACTAAAACATATTTCAGAGAAATGGAAGTGAAAATGGAAGGTAATACGCAACTTAAATGAAAAGCTTATTTCAGGGTTCACTTCCGTAGTCTATCAAATGCGGGGGGAAGATGCAAAACATAACTGGCAGAAACACGACAAACCAATTCTCAGACAAACTTGTCAGCTAGGAAGGTAACGGTAAATAATGTGAAGCATGAAGCTACATGCTCTGTCTCACTTCTCTCTTATTTCTTCCACCAACCTGAAGATGTAGGTATTAAATCTCTTCCAAGTGACACATGCCAGCTAGCATCAGTACTTGAATTAAGTAAAAGAAAAGCAGGGCGATCTTTGCACTTTCAAATCCTGTCTAGACATGTGGCTATATAATTTCCAATCTTGAGAACTATGCAATCAAATCCATATTCTTCCTTTAAAGAGCCCAGGCTTTTTAAAAAAATTATTTAGACAGTGCTTGCCATGGAAATATTAATTAGAAATGAATTAGCTTAGTCTCCCAAGTTAACTCTTCCCAAAGACCATGACCTGCAAGTTCAACAAGTAAACACAGAAAATCCATGTTCCTTTTTATATTAAAAACATCCCAACAGCTTCCAAGGAGAAACATGCAATATACCTTCTCTGAAAGAATGAGCAAGTACAAAGAATATTCTGACAAGTAATTGGTTTGCTTTTCAAGAGAAGATGACCACTGCTAACCACACGTAATACAGTACTTGGGGAAAAAATCCCTGACAAGTGGTACTGGGAGATGTGGTAAAGGAAATTTCACCACAAAGATGGTGCAGAACACAGACACAATTCAAGATGCTCCAGGTTTGAATGCTGTTCTGCCTTGCCACAGGCAGGGAAGCTAGGTTCAGTGGGAAGAGGGCAGGAACGTGAGCCAAGAGACATCTGAACCATATTACATCCCTGCACCAGCACAGCCCTGGGGCACAGCATGCCCTAGTGAAAGAATCTGCCAGAGCCGCCTGCTGCTGTAGGTAGGAAGGAGAAAGCAGCATTGTTGAATCAGCTGAAGACCAAAATAACAGCTGGGGAAACTGCTGCATCAGGAGCTTGCAGCATCTATAGGAATGGGCAAAGACTGCTGAGAACAGGGGTTACAAGACTTTGTCTGTGAGCTGCTGGCATTAACAAGCACCAAGATTCTGGAAATTATTTTTCCCCCAGCCTGTAAAAGACAAGTGGTAAACTCAGAAAGAGTTGCATGCATTTGGTTGCGCTTGCTGTGCATGAGCAGAAGGCTGCCTGGCTCACCGCAGGCCGCAAGTGCAGCATGAGTCAGACTGAAATCTCACTGTGCTGATGATTCCGCTCAGGCCCAGGAAAAACAACTGTGCCAGAAAATCTCTTCTGCCCTCCTCCACCAACCTGATCTCTGCAACAGGGGAAAAAGCACTGGGTGTGAGAAGCAGCCAGCCCCCGGCCCACACGAGGCACCAGCAGGGCCTGGCGGGGTTTGGCTGCACCTCAGCCTTGAGTCACTCCCTGGGCTTCCATAGCTGGGCTGCGGGGCTGGACACGGGTTTTCCCAGTGAAGTCAGTGTGTTTTAGGCTGCTATCTTTCCCAGAAACACGACCGCATATTTCAAATAGCCAACAGAGAATAGGTTTAGTAAGTACTTCCTCTTGGAGGCCTTACAGTAAAAACCCTTACTTCAAGCATGAGCTTTTAGATGCTACCACTACTTCTACCAGGCAGCCTCTAACATGTATTTTACAAATGGAGAACTGATTTGCATACCATCTTAAAAACTGAAGTTGTGTATTCATAGGCTTTATAATCAAAGTCTGCAACAGACCATGTGATTTTTTTCACAATTGGAAAAGGCACAGGAAACCCCTGGAAACAGAACAGCACGTGACAAGTACAAACAACAGAGAAGAAACTATGAACAGGATCTGAGTGATGGCTTTTACGATCTGCTAAGGAAAATAACGCTTTCTGAAATAGGAACGATCTATTAAAGAGACGTAAGTTTTAGGACTGATCATCTGAATCGAAGTGTTCATTCTGCTGCTCTCAAAATTACACAGAAGCAAAAAAGTAACCTCATCCACCACCAGCTGTTTACAATAAAGAATTCCTAGGATTGCAACGTCAAAGTCTTTAAAAATATCCCAGTTCTCATTCAAACGCCCTCTCAATTTTTGGTAATTTGCAATTTGATCACCTAGATCTGGCTCTAGATTTAAATCAAAATACAGACATTTAAAAAGACATGACTAGCAACCTTGCTTTTGTTACATAGATTGACTGGTTTTTCAGACACAGCCAACCATAATGTCTGATTCACACACCATGGCAATTGCATCCACGAGCTCCTCTAGGAAGATTTCATCCAGAACCCAACCCATGCTTAGGGCTACACTACAGCAGAATACCATAAAATCCTCTCTAAATGCAGACAGTTCGCATCACTGAGAAAGAAAACCAGTACACAGAACAAACTCAGCCTGTAACTACTGCAACATTTCTGGTACCCAAATAATCTTGGAAGGAGTCTACAATACACTGGGCAATATGATCAAAGCAGAACCAACCACTGCAAAACAGCTGTAAGTCTACCTTGCACCATGATGCACTGCCCTAGATGAAGGGCACTGTAGCAGTGCTATTAGTTTTGGTAACAGAGTTATGGAGGCTTGGCACCAAGCTAATCAGATATTGCTCAGTTTCAGCTCAATATAATAAAACCCTTATTAAGCTGCCTTCTTCAGGCTAGTCTCAGGCTAACCAAGATTTTCTCTCCTCCACCCAAGAAGAGGGACTGCTATAACCACAGCCTTGATATTGCTCAAGAGAATCTTTAAGATAGGACTCTCATGAAATATTGCTGAGAAAGTCTTCTGGCCATTATCATTTACATCTAAGAGCAACTTCGAAAACTGCAGTCACTACGAAGCCACTGCAGCTTTTCTAAAGACATCTGTCATCTACCCAGATAGAAACTGAAAGCTTAGATCCCTCAGTGTCTTCCATAAGAGCAAGGAAGCTGACAGGTATAACAAATTATTGCATCTCTTACAAAACACATGCCCACACGCATGCTTAAAAAGGTTAAAATGTTTGGAAAGGCTTCCAGAGTGAGGGTTCTCAAGTATTTTGCCTAGACGCAACGGTTCACCTCCAAATGTGAAACTGAACTGCTGACAGGGAAACTGAAGAGCACAAACCAGAGCTAAGAGTCCCTCTACTTGTCCTAAGCAACTAAGACGGTCTTCACCCTCCACTATTTCACAGCATTTGCAGGTGCTCTTTTAAGCTGGGACTGTCACTTCAGGATATGGCTTATTCAGCTAAAAAACACACCCTAAAATAGAAAAGTGAATAATGTAGTTTTCCCACCTTAGCGCATTGTCCTAGATGAACTCAATACAGGATCAGCTCAGTGCCAAACAGTAGAAACAAGTCCAGCAACAGTTACAGAGGTTGTGGTTTGATTAACCTTACTGTAGTGTAAATTGGCACTTCCTTACACAGCAACAGCTTTGTACCACCTTTTCTGCTTCACCACAGTCTGTGATGGCACTGCTGTTTGAATGGCTACATGATGAATTCTGAGCATGATGGTACATCTAAGAATTGAGTGTATATTTTTGCTGGGCTATTAGTTAGTAGCTGAATAATTACTGATCAGGAAAAGCAGATACGACTGAGCCTGTCAACCAGGAAAGCTGGAACAGCAAAGACATGATTGATAAGATGCACAAACAGGAACAGCAGGATTATGAGAGGTGAGCTAGCACATAGCAGGGACAATAAGAGGGGAGCCTGGGAAAAATGGGACTCAGTGAGTTAGTTCAGATAGTAACAGCGTCGTTCTGCAAATCCCAGCCCCACTGGGGAGTTCCACAGGCTTTCCAGTAAGGCAACAAATGGAATTTTTTGTTTGTTTTAAGTTTTCTCTTAGAATCTAAAAGGATCATGTATATACTCACAGCCATGTTATTAAGGTTGCCTTGGGAACTTAAAATGCTCCCCAAAGAGCTGGATTAGACTAATTACCTTGTCTCAGTACACAAGGTGGTAGTTCACCAAGTGAGATGAAAAATAAGTATTCCAAAAGGTGCACGGCCAGAAGTATTTCCACTGCAAACAATTCAGCTCTGCTCTTTGATGATAGATCCAATGTTTCCTTTTCAGTTTGTGACATCCATCACTACAGCATTCAGCTGCTTCCAACAATTTTCACAACACCATTATTAAGCACTCTCTCTCAGCACAAAACTAATTAACTTATGATCTTCCTACAGAGCCTGGATTCTACAATAAGACAGACGTGCACATAGCAAACCACATTCAAGAAGTTACCATCCCAACAATTCAAAGCTAGTCCATTTCACCATGGTTCTGGGATGCAAACCTTGAAAGCTAACAAGATTTCTCATTACCATTCCATAGCAGCTATGTTTTTTTAAACACTGTTGCAGCTCTTTTGCAAAAGAAGATGCACCTCACCAACAGTGAAAAGGAAGGAAGAAAAAGCAGGGCTTTTATTAGACATCTAAATAGCAAGCATTATTCAACGATAACACCGACCTTTCAACAAATCAAGATATCTTTAAGCCAACATGACCACAAGTCTGAGAGGCTGGGCAAAATTAAACACAGGGTTAATAATAGGTAGTTCCATCTTATTCCCAAGGTCTGAGGTAGCTCCATACTGCACAGATAGCCTATGGAGCTCTGCATCACAAAGAGCACAGAATG
The DNA here is from genome assembly GCF_951394365.1 of Tetrao urogallus. Taxonomy (NCBI): domain Eukaryota; kingdom Metazoa; phylum Chordata; class Aves; order Galliformes; family Phasianidae; genus Tetrao; species Tetrao urogallus. Next base: position 34,222,026 of record NC_136820.1, read on the forward strand.
AGCGTGCACAGCAGGTACTGCACAACAGGTGAGAGTTACAGTAAACAAAGCTCATCACCCTAAAGTGTAGGAGGTAAATAAGCGTTTACTAGTCTGTAGCCAAAAGGCATAACGCACTGCTTTAATGAACAAGAAGCCCTGAAACAATCCACCACAGAATTTCTTTCAAGTCATCACGATACTCAAACAAGATGACTCAGCTGAGTCAGCAAAACCAATTCGCATTGCCTGTTTGCTTTACTGAACATTGTCCAGCCCTCCTCGTTGAGGTTAATGAAACTCAGTTTCAAAACCATGCAGGCAGAAGAACCTCCTCACCTCTGCAGTGCCGTATTTTGTAGAGGGAAAGAAACCACAGAGCACAGTTTTGAAACTGCTACGAGATCTCTTTCCATCTCTCTTCCTGTCTCACCCCTAACAGCAGCTACTGCACATTTCCCTTTCAGTAGTTCAGAGGACACCCACACGAAGTATCACTCCTGCCTTTATTTCGTGTAAGACCATTTACTACCTTTAGTCCAATCACAATAAATACTTGCAATTTGTATTTTTAGTAGTCTGTCCACACAGATGCAAAAAAAAACAAACAAACAAAACAATATTAAGTGAACTTCAACAACACAGAGCTTAACACCCAAAAAAGAACCAAGTTCTCAGTAAATAGCTTTTCCTGTTCTACTTCCTTCTATATACAAACATCTGGGCTGAGTGCCCAGATGACTTTTCAAAAATAGTTTTAATTGCTTTATTATCTCCTCAACTGTAATCAATGCTTTTTAATATGTAGTTTCTCATTGCTTCTTAGAAAGTGCCTTCTCCCACATAATCTACCACTACCTCCATTAAACAATTAATAAGAAGGGCTTTTTCCAGCTTGCTGTTAAAAAATCTGGAGTTGACTCTAAGATCAATAACTCGAGCTTCATTACTTTGCCTCACTCACTTTGAAAACCCGCTATCAGAGCACATTTGCAGCAGTGATGCTCTGCGTTAATGTAAACACTAGCCACAGAGCTGACATTACCCATGGGCAGCCCTACCCTTCTGCAGCTCCCAGCCAGTCTGCTGCGCTCACAGCTGATGCCACGAATCAGCCCCACAGTTCCGTATCCTCAGGGTTTAACTACTCTATCATGTAAAAGCATACGAAAAATGTGGAGCCAGAAGTTGCAGTAAGTTCTGCAGATGTATAACCAGTAGTAAACGCTGTGTGGTTTCTTAGCTATGATAAGCATAAGCCAATAGTTTTTACTCCAGAGGGCATAACCTATCCTGTAATTATTTTGTATCTCTGCAGAACTACAGGTTTCCTGATGTGATGGCACAGATAGTAGGACACAGGAGGTGGAAAGTCACACTTCCCTGTCACGCTGGTTTTATTCTCCCCTTGTTCAGCTCTAACAGTAGAGATGTCACACTGGCAGACAGCAGAGCTCCATAGCTTTCGCTCCTTTTGTTATGCCCTCATGTTGTTCCACTTTTCTTAAAAAGATCAAGCCAGATTACAGCTGAGAGCGCAACAGTATCATCAGGCTTTAGGGTGTCTCATGTAAGCAGTTGAAGGCAATTTTGCAGTTGATTATCTGTTGAATTATTCGCCCACATAAAGTATAGTCTTTCTGATGTACTCGTCAAATGTGCTGGGGGAGAAAAAAGGCATTTGATCCATGCATTCTTGTTTCACTTGCTCATTAGGCAGCAAGTGCCACTGCGAAGTCAAGGGCTGGCAAATTTTTAGATCAGCTTGTAATCATCCCGAAACAGATGGCGATTACAAATTCTAGGGGCTGAGTTTTAGTGCCTTTTTTTTTTTTTTAAACTTGCACGTTCATTATTCTCAAGAACTTCATTAGGTGTTCATTCTCTTCTGTGTTAATCACTAAACAGTCTGAAGGTGAGGCCTCCAATGTCTCACTCTTTACCTCAAAACTAGTTAGCCAAAATCCATTTCTATTATTCTATTTTTCCCATATTTGTGGGTGGTATGTTTTGAAGGAGCTAAGCACAGCTTTCTACAGATTTCCAGCCTTCCTAACCAGCTCCTAATAGAAGCAGACAGCCAACATGAGAGAGCAGACCCACCAATGCTGGGAACAGGACAACCACAACAGGTTGCAGAAAGCAGAGCCCATCTTCCATTTCTGGCATTTCACTTTGTGAAAGTTTCATAACAGCATCTTTCAGCAAACCAAAAAAGCGAATGCCTTGCTCTCCATGTGAGCACATTTTCATGCTCCTTAGGATCTGAGTAATGTTTACATGTTGCGCTCCCTCAGGCGCCCTCTGAAATTATTCCTGAACCTGACTGCAATCCCAAGAAGGATTCTGCCATCTCTATCTCCCTCCTATTCAAAGGCTACCAAAACAATTTCCTCACAGCCTGCTGGGGAGGAGGTGCTGTGTTTAGGAGCCCTGGGTAGCACACCTCCCTGCAGACCTTCACACACTTGCTTTATGCCTTATCACTTTGTGATGCTGATGTGCAACACTTCCCTTTCTAGTCATACTTCCTTCTAGGAGGGGTAGGTTAACAGCTGGTCACAGTTTCTTTGTATGGCTCTTCTTCACACTTGGATGATCTTAGATTTTAAATTGAAAACTTGGCCATCAAGTGTATCAGCATTCTGGCCCTACATTCAAAAAGCCTACAGAAAAAAACTATTTTCCCCATTTTATCATCACCAAGTGCTTTATACCAGTGTAAGCCACATTCTGCTGAGATGTAGGAGCCACATTTCAGACCCCATCCTTATTCTCGAGCCCTTAAGGCTCACAGACTATCTCATGAGTCGCTGCACGCAGCTCTGGAAGCAGTCTTAAAGTTTTTCAGATGAGTGCTATGTTCTAAGTTTATTTAATTACTATCGTCATTAACTATAATTTATGCTCATTTCCTAGTCTAACCTTTTCTTCTGTGGGTTTCTGTTTATTTTGTTAAGAAGCATAAGCGTGCCTAATTCCTGACCTCAATGAGTACACATACACTTTGGGCTTTTCCTGCACAAAGTTCTGACTGGAGCTGCTCCCATCACACCAAGCACTCATTTCCATCTGTCAGCCACTGCTGCACTCAGTGTTACACACCAAAAGGGTGAGCACCTAACCCGGGATCCAGCAGTACTTCAATGCAGCGTTCCTAGCCAAAGAGATACCTGGATTTGCACACATCAAGTTATTTTTGCATGCTCCCTGACTTGGGGGGGAGACAGCTTCCACAGGCTCAAAGCATTACTCATGGTTACACCTTCTTTGCAAGGTGAGGACATCAGAGAGCATCCACAGCACATACTCAATTCTACCACCTTCCTTCATACAAAATCATACACTTCTACATCTCTCCAAGCTTGCCATACTCCCCAGCTTGCCCTACCCTTCCAACCCCCCTCACCAACTCCAGGCCTTCTATTTGCCATTTTTAGCACTACACACAAAGGCAAAGTGTGCCTTTATGACATCTTCTAACTGGATCAGCCGTGCACTCCACAGCAGCACAGGATGGTAGGAATCACACAGCACTGTGCTGGTCCCAATTTGCTTTGTTATTTGGTACAACCCTTGGGAGGGCACAGGACTTCCCTCGGTGAGCACTGTTGTGCCCAGAGCAGACACACAGCAACAGCTGGGGCTGACGCACACAGCACTGCGGGCTCTGCTCCAAGAGCAGCTCTGCCCCATCCAGCAGCATCTCAGCTCGGTGTCACCAGCCTGCTGCCCTCCAAGAGCTCTGCCTAGGAGATATCTCTATAAAATAATCACGTGCATTCAGAAGGGACAAGAGGATCCTGTAGGCCTAATTCCGGCAAGCAGCACCCCATACACTTCCACAACCGGAGGCTTTAAGCAGCTCGCTCTTTCCCGGCCCGTGCCGCAGGATGCCACCGCTCGCACCGACCCACCGGCAGCGCTGCGCCACCGCCTTCGTGGGGTCACCCGACCGCAGCGACACCCGCGCCCGCACCGCCGAACCGCGCACAAAGAGAGGCGGCGGATTTGGATGGGTAGGAAACAAAGGCAACACCGAGGCGACGCGTCGCCTCTACAAAACTGGCCTCATTTAAAGCGCACACTGACAACTACGCGTAGAGCTCCGGCACGGAACGATGCGAGAACACATCTGGAGACGGCGGCTCCGCAGCGGGGCGGGCGCCGCGCACGAGTTGGGCTCAGCGGCTGCCGGCGGCAGAAGGGCTGCGGGAACGCCGGAGCCCGCCGCGCCGATCCGCACCGCCGCAGCGCCGCGCTCCCGTACCGCCGCCCGCGGCCATGTGACGCTCCTCCGGGCGCGGGCGGGCAGGGAGCGGGGGGCAGAGCCGCGCACCGCCCCGCCGGAGCCGGCCGCGGGAGGACGGGGAACTTCGCCGCGCTATGTACTTCTTCCATCATCGTCGCTTCACAATTTTTGGTGGAGGGGTGAGGTGCGGGGGAGGGAACTGCAGTGCATTTCCGCACCGCCGCCCGGGAGGGGCCGGGGCAGCTCCCGCCGCCCGCGGGCACCGCGGCACCGCCGCCCCCCGGTCCCGCCCGGCCCCGTCGCTTACCGAGTGGTTTACCCCCCACATGAGGACGCTGAGCAGCGGGTCGCTGGCCCGGAACAACTTCACTTTTTGCGCCACGAAGTGTTTCTTCTTGGTCTTGGTCTTACTCGCCATGACGGAGGCGACGGTGCCGGGGGCCGCCATGGCGCGGCAGGCGGGACGGGAGGCGCGGCGGGCGCGGGCTCAGCACGGCAGCCCCGAGGGCGGCTCGGCGCGGCGGACGGACTGACTGCCGCGGGGCGCCGCACGCATCCCGGCCTCTGCCGCGCCGAAATGGCCCCGCTCGCGCGCCGCGGCCCCGCCCGCCGCGGGGGAGCCGCCCCCGCCACGCACGGCGGCGCCCCGCCCCTCCGGGCCGGCGCGGGAAGGAGCGCCGAGTTTCGGTTCTCGGCGCCCCGTTGCGCACGCGCCGCGGGCTCGGGCCTGCGCGGTGCCTTCAGCGCTGCGAGGGGAGCGGCTGCAGGACGCGGCTGCTCGAGCTTACTGCGGTTCCCTGGTTGGAAATGGATTGCAAAGCGTGCCCATAGCGCTAATCGCTCACATTGCCGCCATAAATGGACGCCTCAGGAAACGACCTGAGACAGGACCGCACACCATCTCCTGACATAGCCCTAGCCTGCAAGCTAAGCTGTCCTAGCTGACAGAAAGCAAATTATCCTTGAAAATAGCACTCTCCGGCAGACTCTGTGCAGCAGTTTAACTGTTTAGTGAAGTCCATACACCCCACAGGCTGCATTTGCCAGCTGTACCCAAAGCAAAAATTTTGAAGTGTTTCTTATCTGGCTCGGTGACCACACAGGATGTGGTCATAGCCATAGGATACCCTGCAGAGGCTGCATTCCCAACTTAGAAACACTGCACACAAAATACACTTCTCTTGGCACACAGGGCTTTATGGGCAGCCCCAGCTGTACTAGAACCAACTCAGAGACAGCCAAGAATCACAGAATCATGATGGTTGGAAAAGACCACTGAGATCATCTAGTCCAACCCCTACCCATCCCCACTGTGCCCCCTAATCACATCCCTCAGTGCCACATCTGCACAGTTCCTCCACACCTCCAGGGACAGTGAGTGACTCCACCACCTTCCAGGGCAGCCTGAGCCAATGCACCACCGCTCTATGTGAGAAGGAACTTCTCCTACCATCCAACCTGAACCTCCCCTAGCACAACTTGAACTCATTCCCTCTCACCCTATTGCTGTTACGTGGGAAAAGAGACCAACCCCCACCTCACCACAGCCTCCTTTCAGGAGGTTGTAGAGAGCTATAAGGTCTCCCTGAGCCTCTTCCGGACTAAACAATCCCAGTTCCCTCAGCCACTCACCATTAAACTTGTGCTCTAGACCCTTCACCAGCCCAGTTACCCTTCCTTGGGCACACACAGCATTTACAGTATGTCCCCCACTGACTTCTTAACTATTCAGGTGTACCTGCCTGCTGTAGTCCTGGCTGCATGCGCAGGCTGATCGTGAAGCAAGATGACCTTCAGGGAGCAGCAGCAGCAGGGCTGCTTTATGAGGACAGACAAGCGTGAGCTGATGGCAATCCCAGTCTAGGCAGCGCCCCCACCAGTGGGACCTGATGCCATAAGGGTTGAGTGCAGGGGCCAGCATACATCAGCAGTCCCACAGAGGCATTGAACCAGATCCACCCAGAAAACAGAAGCACAAGGTCCATCTGGGAAGTAAGCTACTTTTGGAGAAGAGCCAAGGTGACCTAAAAGACAAGTTTACAAATACACTTACAGCACAGCTCAAGCAAAGAGCAGGCCTAACTCCATCTCTGAACTTAAATAGAGGTCCTGGCCAGAGGCTGGGGCTGGTCCTTCCAGGTGAGGCTGCTCATTAGGGTCTGCAGGTGGGCTTAGGGCCCCCCAACCCAGACCTACACTGGTGCTCATGGATTGAGAATTTTGTTGCACCTAGCTCAGTGGTTGTTTAATCTCCTCTGCTCTTCGGCTGTTGTGATTGCAGTAGCAAAGTTAACTAAACTGGTAGTGCTTTATATTTTTCCTTGCATTTGTTATACAGTCTTTTTTTCTTCAGTTTACTGAGAACAGGAGAGAACAGATAAGCCATATTTTGTTTTTAGTTATTTTTATTTTTAGAGTGTAAATTTATTTAGGAGTTATAGAAGGATTCTAAATGATAGCCTTTGTTCTTGGGGAAAAAAAAATCTTAAAACAAAAATTCCTGTCCGTTCTGCAGTCAATGGAAGCAGCTGAATAGTCAGCACCTCTGACTAAAAGCAGGTCACTTAGATGTCTAAATATAGATTTGAAGTCAGATTTTTAGAAGAGATCAGAACCCATTTATTCCTTACATTATGCTTAGAACATGACATCTGATCACTGCACACAATGCTGCATACATCGGTGTGACATCTGTCACATATTTGTCTGCCATCTTCTTTCCAGAATAAATCCGTATAGTGAAGCATTTTGCTTTTTAAGTATGTAACATGCAACAAATATTTTGGTAGGTTTATTATAGGGAAGGGGAGTCTTGGGCAAGAAGTTGTTCTTTTCTTTCTTCCAGGAGACTTTGCTGTCTTCTTGGCCTAGATTCTGAAGAGCTCTTTCCTGCAAATGTGAAACCTTTCCAAGGAAGACTGTGTTTTATCAGTGGATAAAAGTGGTAAAAGTTTCTCCTGCAGATTTGTTACGTTCTCGACTTCCATTTTAAAACCCTTTGAGTTGGAACTTTGGGCTTTCCCTTTCCTCCACCCCTAACAGTAACCCTGAGAATAAGCCTCAGAATAATAAGTTCTACGCTAAACCTCCACGCAGGGTCCCAACCAATGCCTGCATCAAAACCTTCTCAAAGCCACCTTCTTTTCAAAGTCCACCTTTTCCTTTGGCACGCTCCCTGCATCCACCTGCGGTTCTAGGCTGTCCCTGCCTGAATACTAGGCTTAATACAGATCTAAGGACCAGGACTCCCAGCCAGCGCTCATAGTAACATGTTCCTTTTGCTGTGTTTTCTCTACACTGTGCCTTTTCTCTTCAAGTTTCCTTTCTAGCTCCAGCCCAGCTGCAACTCCAGGCTCCCTCTTTCAGCCCTAACCTTACCCCTCACGCAAACCCTCACCCTTGGTCATGCTCCCCTGCCAGTGCCTGCACCAGGAAGTTCTTGTGGCCAAGTTTTCCTTGCAGCCTACACTTCCCTGTGACAGCCACTTTCTAGCCCCAAGCCAGCTGCAGCTCTTGGCTTTCTCCTTCTCTTAACCACAGACTCAGACCTCACCCTACCCCTGACAGTATGCCAAGCCTTAAACTAAGCCCCTCAGCCTGTGCAAACACCTACGTGTTCTTGCAGCCCATTTATTTTTGTGGCTCAGCCTTTCCTCCAGTGAAAGCTTTCAAGATCCCTTCCAGCTGGAGCTCTGGGCTCCCTCTTTTTCCCAGCACTGACCCTACCACTCACATCAGCTTCATGCCAAGACCAGGACCGCCAGGCAGAATAGTTTTATTTCAGTCCATTGACAACGTTGGTGTTTTTTGTTATGACGCTGTCAGTATATGTTGCTGGTTCATGGTGCATATACAGTGGTGGAAGATGAAAGATATTCTGGGATGGTACTGAAAAGCTTCAGAAAAAACTAAACCTAGTGCATGCTGTGTGTGATGCCTCTGGAGAGGTCTCTCTTGGTCAATGCAGCTCCACAATTGCATTCATGTTCTATTGTAAGTCAGGATCTGTAGGTTCCAATCTGGTAAGAACAGTTTCTGAGAACAGGAGATTAATTCTCTGAGTTACTGCATATGTCAAGTCCTGAGCAGCACTTCCCACTTGACTTTAAAGAAATCCACCCCCCACAGATTTATAGCGTTTAAGACTCCTTCAGTGTGTCCAGAACTTTTTGATGGCTGAATATAAAGCTTTTGAACTGCATAAGGACTGAATAGGAGGGCACGGTCAGGGTCAATTCACAGTGTTTGGGAACTTTGTTAAATGTATGCCGGTGGACTAAACTGAATGTACTCAGCTCCTGGTGAAGCAGTTTACTATTGCCAGCAGCACTGAACAGTTTTTAGAAGCTCCAGTGGAGATGAAACTGTTTTGTTTTGTCATGACTGTATAAACTGTTTTCTGCCACTGGTAAAAGTCCTTCTTCCTACATCTGCTACAAGATGCTCAGCTGGAGCTGGTGCATGAGGGAAAGCAAAGGAGAAAATGAGCTACCAGGCCCATGCTAATGAAGGCTTGTCTTTAACTGACTTCAACAGAATATATTGAAACATGGGTGCTAGCCCTCTCATTAGCATTTAAGAAAAGCCTGGGATGAGCAAGCTCACTGTTAAAGACTATTTACTCTTACTGGTACCTCCAGCAAGGTTTTGTTTAGCCTTATTGTCTAAACATAATGTTTTCTAATTTGACACTTTATTTCAGCATGTATAGGAATGACTTGGTTTTTGTTTCACTGGTCATTAAGAGCAGTTCCAGTGGTGAGTTAGGCTCACTGCTTTTAGGAGAAGGGATATCACAGTTTGTAACTGAGGCTTTGCCTAGCTACTGGAAGGTAATATTCCCCTTTACAATTATTTTCTGCAGCTGCAAAGAACAGAAGGCCCACAGAGTTTCCTTGGGCCAACTGCCACAGAAACTAATTTCAGCTAAGGCAGACTCATAAATTGTTCCATTACTCTATAAATTGGTCTGAGCACATGTCACTTCAAGCCGAGCTGGGCTACTTTAAATCTAGCCCCTAGTTGTGAAATACTGCTGCTTTTTTAAAGAATGCATCTTAAAGAGATGATGGAAATAATAAGAGCAGTCCACACAGACAAAATATTTCATTTATTTTCAAAACAGAAAAGGAGAAACAGAAAAGCAGTAACTATCAACTACTTAACATGCAGATTCTTTAATTGCTCTGATTTTAGAAGAAGACATACATTCTGTATGTGGAAATGATTACTGGCTCTATGCACTTACAGGCAGAAAGCAATGCCTGCCAGCCTTCAGACGTGCCACCAAGAGTTAGAGAGTTCACAGAATGTCACATCATTGCAGAGGATTTCAAACAATCTCTGGAACATAACTAAAAATGCAAAACTAAAATTAATTTACAGAGAGCAGTGCAATAATTCCTTAAGCAGAAAAGATTCTGACATTTCATTTTAAGCATTACCAATTTTCTTTTGTTTCTCAACAGGAAGCATAACACATAACCAGAGGCCTACAGAGAGGCCATCAGCCCTAATTAGGGACCAGGCATCTGTCCCAAGTGATGCTTTGGGGCTTTTTTTTTTTGGAGGGCGGAAAGGAGGGGGGGTGAAGGGGGTAGAGAGCAGGATGGGCTGAAAAACAGTAGACAGCTCACTCCAGTATAGGCTTAGGGAATTATTACAGCCAGAGGTAGCTTCTTTAGTCACCACCCTAAATGAGATGGAGGCCAGGACAGCTTCTTCTTCTCACCTTGTTTGACTCTCCATAAACAAGCCAACTAAAAGCCTTACTGTGATCAGCATCTAGCAGTAGCCATGCCCATTTTAGTTCAAACAAAGTAAATTCCCCCTAGTGAGAGAAACACTAAAACTCAGCTATCCCACTCCCTCTGGGGCCCTCTGCTTCCCTTTTATGACTTCCCCACTTAGGCTGCACAGCCGTCAGTTCCACCTCCCAGCAGTTTAACAAGCCACAACTGCCAGGTTTTGCAGCTTATATAGTCTTTAAGGGCTAACCTCTTCCTTCTTATTTAGCAAAGGCTTTTAACCCTTTCTAGGTTCATAGTGACTACTTGAGTTGTTTATGTGCAGTTTCCTGAAGAAGATGTGATTTTCTGAAGTCTCTGAGTTGATCCAAGCTTCTGTTTTATTGGGTGTAGTCAGCTGCAGAGTTTCAGAACTGCTCCTATGTGCTGTTGCTCCAGCTTAGGGGTAGAGAATCTGGACCAGCAAAAAGATAAAGATTGATAGATTCCATTACCAAAACTGTGGTATCTTATGAACAAGATTGAAAATGTATAATAAGGACAGTCTGTATATACATCTTCTTGTTTGTTCTTCAGCTTGAACTGTATTTTGGTCAACACTAAGTATAATGTTCTGATAAATCCATTAATCATGTCTGTGTCTGTCTAAAAGCTGATGTTTTTCAAAATACTTTTTTTCTTACTGAAAAGGTGTTGTGCTTCCTGTATCTAGCTTTAATAACCTTTAAACATGCAGTCACATTTTAAACATATTTAAGAAACAAAATGTAGTATTTACTTTCTTTAACTGCATATCTTTTAGTAGATCCTGCTTGGTGCAGAGCTCATCTTATTTGATAACACGATTAAGTTCCATTTTGCAATAGCTGTATTTTTAATATTTGTAACATTTCAGGGACATTTTCCTTCCTGCTACAGGACTTCAGCAGCATTATCAATTTCCAGCTGAGAAACACAGCTTCCTTAGTATGTGCCATTTTAGAGTTTCTTGCTTGCTGTGGTTACTCACAGGAACTACCATAGCTGATGAACTGTTGAAGAACTGTGGTGGTTCCCACATGTTCTAATTTAGACAGCTGCCACTATTACTAAGGGTTTTGTTTTAAAAGAAGGGTATCTTTATGCTCTGTTTCAGTGTTGCTAAATAGCTTTCTGATATTTTTCTGCTGAAGATATTAAAAAGTACCACTAATGCCAATAGTGAGACATAGTTCCTAGAGAAGTATTGTGAAAGTGCAGAAAATAAGGGACAGTGTTTTCAGAGCTTAAAGTACAAAAACATCCTTCACTATTGGATGCCTCTGTTTTGGATGGAAAGCACCAGGTATGAAGACCCTGACTGATGATAAACCCAAGTGAATCCTGAACCTGTAGTGGCACAGTATTTGTGGAAAACAGATCTCCCATGTATGGCATCTAAATAAAACAATCACATACATTGGCTTGCTCCATATCTTGTCGATTTGTGTTCTGAAATCTCCAAGGAACTTCACCAGATTTGGCCACCCCTGTGTTTTTTCTGTATCTCTGATAGGAATTCCCCTGCTCCATTTTGTTTATGGCTGCTTGTCCCATCTCTGGAACAAAGCCCTATGAACAGCAGCCCTGTCCTCCTAGCATAGCAGCTGCTACCTCCAATGGCATCTACAAACTTGCTGAGAGTGCACTCCATCCATCATTCAGGTCATGAATAAAGATATTATGCAGTTTTATCTTCACTATGAATCCTTGAGGGATGCCACTTGTATGACCAGTCACCAGTTCTGCTTCGCATGGTTGATTACCACCCTTCGAGCTCACTGGCTCAGCTGATTTTCGACCCATGTTATCATCCACTTACACAATCCATATCGCACTAATTTGGCTTTAAGGAGATAATGGGAGACTGTATCAAAGAATACAGTCCTACTAGAATCAAAGCATATAGCGCTCCTCCTTCCACCACTGAACAAGTCATCTCATCACAGAAGGCAATCAGGTTGCTCAGGCATAATTTGCCCTTGATCATTCTGAGCTGGCGGTTCCCAATCACCTTCTTATTTCTCCCATGTTTAGAAATGGCTTGTAGGAAAATTCTGCCCATAACTCTTGCAGAAAGTGCAGTTGAGCTTCTTGACCTTATTTTTCCAGATTCTTCTTCTTGCCTTCTTCAGGATGGATGCGAGTTTGCATTCTTTGTTCCTTATGGCTCAATCGTAGTATGTTTTTATTTTGATAAATACAAAATTGGCAACGGGACCTTAATAGAATCTATCACATTCCTCCTTTAAAGGTAAAAAAAAAAAAAAAAAAAGTAAAAAGAAAAAGCAATATTTAGGGTCCAGTAAAATACAATATGCCTCTGCTAAATACATTTTTACCATATGTAAAACCAATTTCGCCTCAAGTTCTTCCAATTTACATATCAAATACACATTTTCCATTTTCTTACAGAATATTTCTTAGAAATTAGAAAAGTCACTTCCTTAAAACTGTTTTTTTTCACTAAATCTCTTCCCTGCTGCTCACAAGAGCAGAAGTGAAAATGCTTTAGGAGTTGGTTAGACATGAAATTGCAACAAATCTCCAAGAAACTGCATAAAATACAGTAGACAAGAATCAAGAGAAAGGCTTCTCAGTGTGTGGCACTGTGCTGCATGCCCATGACTGTACCACCTCCATGCGTTCAGGAGCTGCAGGCTGCAGTAGCACCGCCATTTTGTGTGCGGTGGGGGTTGGGCTGAGTTCCATTTAGGGAAGCTCTTCCCTCCCGTACAAGTTTGTTTGAAAATACATGTGTAAGAGGCCTGATCTACACAGGTCTTTACTGTAAGTACGTGAGCAGCGCTGTTTTAACATGAACAGTTACTCAAGTGCAGGCATTTCTGCAGTTGTTTATGCTCAGCAGCTGCACTGCTGAGAGTGGCCTGTTTCCTGCTCTTAGCAGAAACTATGCCACGAGAGCACACATATGACATCCTCCGGCTGTAAGAGATTGTAGTGCATTGCCTGTTCTGGTGTTAAAAAGCAGGTTAAAAGAAGCAGCCCTGTCTGTTCCAGGCCTGAAGAGGAGCCTGTGCCCCAGCCTTTCTCTCTGATGCATGTAGCAGTGGGGGTGGCACTTCCTGATGATCTGGAGGTGATAAGGCACTGCTACTTCTTCATGTGTGGTTTGATGTTGTAACCAGAGTCCTGGCAGCTACTGAGGATTAGCAGAGCTGTTAAGAGTGCAATCTGTGTGCAGACAGGGCTTTGGTTGTTAGATGCTGTCACTGAAAACTTCTTAGCAGTGTTCTCTCAGGTCCATTGCACATGAAGCAGGCTTGGAGATTAATTAATTAATGGAAAAGAAAAAAAAAAGATGGAAATGACACACAAGAAACTGATGTTTATGCCCAAAGCTCTCTCTAAACTATACAGTTATGTATGTGTGAGCTGTGCAGGATAAGAGTGGCAGAAAACTGAAGCAGAAGACAGACTGCAAACCTGCAGCTTTCTTCTGCTGTCACTGTTTCTGCATTTGCAAATGAGGTCACTACCACATTTCCTCTCAAGGTAGGCAGAAAGGGCAGATTAGAAGCTTGCAAACTGCAGAGTAAGTGTAGCACAGCAAGAGTTTTCCTATTTAGATAGATGTTAGTTCTGTGATGTTAGGCATGGCACAGTGCTTGCAGAAATGCAGACTTTCCATCCTACGTGGAAGAATACAATGAGGAAGCCAAGTGGTTTTGCTTACCTTTGAGGTGAAGATGTATGAAGATTGCTTAGGAATAAAAGATTCATGTGTTCCAGCGGGTTTTTCAGTTTCTTGAACATCCAAGTTGAGCTTGATCTTCAGAAACGTCTTCAACAACTACCACGCAGCAAGCCAGGCCTTCTAGACCTCAATGCTATGTTGAATATAAAGTCAAGATATTGGTGAAATTGAACCAATGCCAAACTGACTGATATAGACTCCCCCTTTTCTGTTTAGAATCAGACTCACAGAATATTACTGACTCACAGAATAGTATCAACAAAAAAAAGATAAAACCCAGGCATGCTGACAGGTCTGCTGTGGGGAAGGAGGCCATCTCCATGCTGCTCCCAGTGTGCTCACCACACGGCTTCTGTTCAGGTTCCTGCGGAAAGCAGGGGGGAGGAAAGAGAAACAGTGGCTCCCCTGTTTTCAAGACTGAGGAAACTCAAGAGACATAACCAAGACACCTGGTATTTGTGTTTGTTTCCCATTATTTTGGCTGCTGAATATTGCAAAGGAGGGGTTTTAGGTCTTCTCATATACAGTAAATGGGTGAGTTCTTCCCACTAACTGGCAGGCAGAACCTATTTTTCAGGGTTGCTATCTGACTACCTACCAATAGCATGAAGACACCATTTTAAAAATATGAGAAAGCATTATTCCTTGTCACTTCTTGATTGTGACAATATGCAGACACACACACGCACCAGCCAGAAAGAAGGACTGGCACAGAAAAGAGCTGACAAAAAGGGAAATGGAGGAGAATGTAAGAAACAAGGAAATAATAGAATGAAAAGGGAGGGAGGAAGCAGCAGGGGTTTGCTTTCGTCTTCTGCACACTCTCTGTGACAAGAAAATTACTCGGAGGTGCAGGCATTAGATGGATGTTTAAAAAGGAATAGCAGAGAAAGCTTGAATGAGACTGATCTTTTGAAACAAACAGTGCCTTACAGATGAAATCAAATAGCTTTTACTGGGACAGTAGGTCTAGGAAGACTGCCATCAAAGTGACCTGCTCAGTCAGATACTGTCATGTTTCTCCTTTCACTCAGAGCAAAGAAACAATTTGTATGACTTATCACTTCATTATTTTATTCATTTGCTTCTTCATCCATTGCTGGGATATTTTCTATCAGTTACCAGGTTTCTCTTGGCTCTGTCTTCAGTCATGTTCACTGGCAGAAAGTGCTATTAGCTTGGAACAAATCTCTCAAGGAGAAAGATGTATTTCTCTACGCATCCCGGTAAGTCTGAAGTACTGCTGCTTCTAACGATCCCTAAGGAGAAGTAGGAAAAAAGCCAACTCTAAGCAACTTTTGCATGAGGAACTATTTAAAAATGCATGTAACCTTTTGTGTATTAATCTGGTTTTTAGGACAAAAATAATATTTGAATGTCAGCATAGAAAACAGTAAAGTCCATGCTGTGGTCAGCAATAACAAACTGGGCAAGGAAATGGAATCTTCCCTCTTCCATCCATGGAAAACTACACTGATATTTTCTTCATCGCATTTTAAAGTACCGCAGGCTTTGTCCCCAGGGCACCATTCCCTGTCAGTACCTGCTGTCTGTAGACTATCCCAGCTGGTACACAAGGAAATGACCTTCCTTTAAATTCATAGCATTCTTCCAACTGGCATACCACTTGTTAATTGATACTAGTAGTAATGCTTCAATAATAATTACTAATATAGTAAAACAAAACTTCAGAATATTTAGTAATTTAAAAATAACTAAAGCAGTTAGCAAAGTATGGGAGAAAGTATTTTTTCTGTAGTGCAACTCAAATTATTCTTACGTGTAATTGTTTTAAGAACTATTGCCTTAACCATTTAGGCAACAGGCTAATAAAAATAGATCAATTAAATATAAGATGAATATAGGACTTGGGTGACAATTTTCAACCATGTACTATGTCCTAACACACGAACATAAGAGGATTAGGGTTGATGGCTGAACCAGTTAAAAATCTCAGTTTTCTAAAATCTCCGCCACTGACCCAGAATGTTTCAGAACTGATTTTTACAGCTGCACACTGCCTATATTTGAGGTTTTAAAATCCCACCCTGAAAATTGTCCATAAATTTGTCATCATTTTTTTCTAGATGAAATCTAGGAATCCACTTTCTAGATGAGATCTGTCAAGTTTGCATGATCAATCTAAAAGTCAGTCTTGATTTTGAGAGTTCTTCATAGAATCATAGAATCCTTAGAGTTAGAAAGGGCCTTTGAGGGCCATCTAGTCCAACTCCCCTGCAATGAACAGGGACACCACAGCTACATCAGGTTGCCCAGGACCTTATCCGGCCTCGCCTTGAATGCCTCCAAGAATGGGGCATCAACCACCTCTCTGGGCAGCCTGCTCCAGAGCCTCATCACCCTCACTGTAGAAGATTTTTTCCTTACATCTAACCTAAATCTGCCCTCTTTGAGTTTGAAACCATTTCACTTTATTCCATCACCATAGACCCTGCTAAAGAGTCTGTCCCCTTCTTTCCTGTTATTCTCCTTTAGATAAAGAAAGGCTATCAGGTATATATATCAGGTGTATATCAGATATAATATCAGGTCACCTTACAGCCTTCTCTTCTCCAAGCAGCACCAGCTCGCTCAGTAGAGAGAGCTGTCCTTGTAGGGGAGGTGTTCCATTCCATGGATCAATTCTGCGGCCCTTCTCTGGATGTACCCCAACAGCTCCGTGTCTCTCCTATACTGAGGACTCCACATCTGGATGCAGCACTTCAGATGAGGTCTCACTAGCTCAGAGTAGAGGGGCACAATCACCTCCCTCTCCCTGCTGGTCATGCTTCTGCTGCAGCCCAGGATACAGTTGGCTTTCTGCGCAGTGAGGGCACATTGCTGGCTCACAGCCAGCTTCCCATCCACCACCAGTACCCCAGGTCTTTTTTGGCAGGGCTGCTCTCAATCCTTTCATCTCCCCATTTGTACTGATAATGGGGTTTGCTTTGACCCAGGTGCAAGACCTTGCATTTGGATTTGTTGAACCTCATGAGGATCACCTGGGCCCAGTGCTCAAGCCTGTCTAGGTCCCTCTGGATGGCATCCTGTGCCTCTGGTGTGTTGATCACACCCCACAGCCTCTTTATTTATTTTTATTTTTCACCTATCCTTTCTGATGCTGAAAGTTCAGCAGCATAGATGATAGCCTCATTAATTTCACTTGGTCAGCTGACAGGGTTGGACCTTACCAAGAATCCCTGTGCCAAACATATGCACAAAACAGGGAACTGAGAAGTAGGAAAGCAGCACTTCTAATCTGGTGATAAATATATTGTAAGTGCAATCAAAAAACATTCAGATAAAAAGAACTACCTGAAAAATAGCCTGCGGTAAAACTGCTTCAGACTGCTATCTGAAATGAAGAAAATGGGAATAATGAGATCTAAACATTCTTTGGGATTTCACTCAGGAGCATTCTGCTTAAAAAAGCATGAGACCACTTGGGTGACTTGGCGTCTGCCTTGGTAAAAACATTTTTGTCTTGGAAATGAAAATGAATGGCCTAAAGAAAAAGCCTGAGAGGAATGGAGACCAGGAATCAGTATGGGAGGCAGAGGCAAAGCTAGGGACACAGCAGGGGGTCACATCATTGGAAACCACTGGAGGGGGAAGAGGAGAAGGGAGCAAGGCCCAGGCATCCTTTATGTCTGAAATGAAGTGAATGCACACACCTCTTCTGCTAAGCCTAGAAACTACTATTTTGGACATTAGCTCCCTGAAAGGAAGAAATTTCCAACATCTTGGCCTTTTCAAAGCAGATATTTCGGCTCCATGGCCATGTTATACTAAGAGAAATCTGAAGTTTTAGCTAAGAGCACATACTTCCTCCCCTGGGCAGAACCTGCTATCTGGGAGAAGTTTTATGGAGTATCTGAAAGGAAGTTCCCAGTATTATTCAGCATTTCTGTATCAGATCAGGTTTTTAAAGTACAGAACAAATCACAGTTCACTTGTTAATTAACTGAATTTCAGCAGATGGGAAAAACAGACATCGAGAGGTTAGAATAAATTGGCCGTGCAAGTTAATGGCAGTCAGGAACATGAATCAGTATCTCCTGGCAAACAGGGCACAAATCTTTGCCAACTGGGCCACTGTGACAATATGGGTTTATCTGCTATCATGTGCTTTCTCTCCCCACGTGTGTCCCTTGCCAGAGGCACTGTGTAAGGCCACATGCCAGAACATCCCTCAGCCTGGCATGCAGCATGGCCCAGCCACAGCCTTCTTCCCTCAGTGAAGAACTCTATTTTTCACGGACAGAAAATCTTTAACAGTCAACTTTTCACAGCTTCAAGCATCTTTCTTCACATCATTGTCAAAAGCCTTGCAAGCATGATCCACAGCAATTAGGTTTACTAGTGCATTTTAATCCTCAACGAATTTGGATGCTTTCTAAAAAGTCATCCAGTTTATGAGATTATACATGATTCAAATTATTTACTTTTTTGCAGCCTTTGAATTTCAGCCAAGACATTTCAGGTACAATGGACAATTGTTCAATACGAACTTCTTCATTAGTTAATAATCTATGACTTAGTCTGCCATCCATTTGTTAAACACTGTCAAATCTTCCTCTTTTAGAGGATTGCCCAGAATGAGACAATTCATTTTGCACGTCTCTGTGAATGACGCACAACTTTTAAAAAAGGTTTAAAAATTCTTTTCTGATGCACTCCCCTACTCTGTAGAAGAGGCTCTCCTCATCCATGCCTGTGGATGCCAACAAAGAGCCATCCTATCTGCCAGGAGGGCTGGTGTTTTCCCAAGTCAGCCTGTTGAGCTCAGCCAGCAACTGGGCATAAATGCACCTACAGGGGCAACTGCTGATAGAGGACTTAATTTAGGGTTCCTGAGCATTCATGTCTGGATTAAAATCTAGGTCCTTGGAAACAG
Source organism: Tetrao urogallus (assembly GCF_951394365.1). NCBI lineage: Eukaryota > Metazoa > Chordata > Aves > Galliformes > Phasianidae > Tetrao > Tetrao urogallus. Next base: position 34,240,637 of record NC_136820.1, read on the forward strand.
TTATAAGTGCTCCAAGTATCTTTTCCATCTCCGAGCTTCCGCAAATCCCAGATCTGTACTTTCTGCAGGTATTCAAAACGTTTCTCTTATAGCCACTTGGCCCATCCTCATTCTTGGCAAGGAATTAACTTGCCATGTATCTGTTGCTTCACATGAGTTTATCACTAGGGAGCTTAAAATGAAAACAACTGTTTATTTATTATTTGTTTATAATTACAAAATAAAGGCAATTGCAAATATAAAATGTACCACTACCAATCCTTTGCCTTAACTTTACCTTAACTACGCTGCTGCAGTTCCGTCCCTTTACTTACTCTTCACCCTTCAGGCCTGCCTGTTTCCTGTTCCCTCCTGTGTGCAGTTACTGGTGTGTGTCTCAACTCAGAGTGATCCAGTTCAGAAAAATAGTAATTTTTCTGCTTGTTTAAGTCTGCAGACTGATATGCTGTGCTCAGATGAGTAGCAGCACCAGCATGAGAGAGGCAGGCCTGACTCAGAGCAGGATTAGTTTTAACCTATCCGGGAATGACATCCTTAGGGATGCTTTGAAGTACCTTTCGGCTGCAGTAGTCAGGAGATAAGTCAGCAGCATTTGCCTCTTAATTACTGGTTTTAGGAGTGGGTTCCCTTGAAGGATACCACTTAGAGGTTTCCTATATACCCTGAACATAGAGAGGGCCAACCTGTGTAAGATACTACTCAATATTAATAAATGAGTGAGAAGCTGGTCCCCGGCTCTTTGAACAGAGAAACTTGCTGTGGTGCTGGCTACAAAGACGTCAAAAGGCACTGAGAAACCATACTGCTACAGATCTAGCCAGAATCCCTTTAACCACATCAAAACAAAGTAGCTTTTCCATGTGTTATTTCAAATGGTACAGAGAAAGACAAATATTCTTTTCTCCACTCCACCTAATAATATTAATATTAAATGTTTTACCTCTTCTGAAGGTTTTGAAGAAAAAAAAAAAAACAAACCAACAACAACAGTGAATGATTGGGTATTAACTGCCATACCACAGTGTGCTTATTTACTGCTGCTGACCTGGCAGCTTACGGAGTAGATACTCAGACAAGCAATGGCACTGAGGAGTTACTCATAGGCCAACTGTGTTTTTTTGCTTCGTTTTATCCTGTGCACCAGTCTGAAGCACTTAAGTCATACTTCATCCTTTTGCTCTGTTCAAGGCTGACCCTGCTTTTTAAATGGAAAAATATATTAAGAGAGTCATAATCATAATGCTCCCTCTGGTTCCATTAGCTTCAGAGGAACTGCATTTTATACATTATATGTGACCAAATTAAAAGGCCCAAGTTTTTTGTGTGCAGTTCCTGACTTATAGAGGCTGGGTATAATTACTTCTTTTAGAGTATTGCTATTATACTGTACTTTGCACAAGGGTCCAAAAGCCTTCCTATGTGCCAGCTGAGTCAAGAACACCACTTTACAATCGAGAGCAGCACTGCTGCTTTGCTCATTTCAGCACAGGTGGACAATTAGGTAATTAGGGCAGAATTAACCCCCTCACCCCCAAATTATATATGAAGTATAAAAAGAAATGCTGAGTTTGGAATACATATATTGATCCCATTTCATCAAAAGTGAGGAACATATATTAGACCACGTATGCACTAAGTATTTTTAAGTGTGCAGCTTGAAATGCTGAAGAGGCTCTACATAAGATCTTCATACTGAGATTCATAAAACCATTTCCTCTGCAACCTTAAAGAAAAAGTCATTCTTCCTGTTCTGTACTAAAATGATGCACCATTAAGAAGCAGCCATCTCAGTGAGCAGAAACAATTGTTAGTACAACCGAAATACCCTCATATAAAGCATTTTAGTAATGTCATGATTTCAGGTATCAGCTTGACCTTCAGCTCAACAGAACAGAGACACTCACAAGGTGCTTTCAGTCACATTTCGGCAATTTGACGAACTAATGAATAATCAAATGATAATAGCTGAGATCAAACCAAAACATTTGCAGGACATCTCCAACTTACATTTATGTTATGGATTGCTGTGGAAGTTTGAAGACTGAGTCTTTTTTTTTTTTTTTGATCTGTTTAAATCTTAACTGAAAACTGAATGTCACAATAGCAAAAATTACAAAAGAAAACTCAACACATCAAAGCACATCAAATCACTGCAGAGTTGGTATACATGGGCTCCCCGTTCAATTCTAACAAAACGCAGATACCTTGTTCTTCGCCCCATCAGCACTTTGAATAGTTTATAATAAAGTTCTCTTGTTCCACTGCTCCCATATAAAGCAGCACTTTCCCAAGACTGGATGAATTCAATGAATTGCCATTTTCAAGAGATTGGTTGAAATGGAAAAGATTTTGACAGATATATATTCTGAAATATTAACAAAGAAAAACAATAAAGGAAATTTAATTTTTTTTTGCTTTGAATTCTCAAACCAATTATTTAGTCTCTCATTTCAGTATTTTTTAGTGCACTTTCCCAAGATACTCAGAAATTGATGGCAGTTATTCTGCATTTGCCCCTTTTGTTGCATATGGCAAGTAAATGCTCTGTGAAGCTTATCTTATTTCATACCTTTAAATACATTATTTCACTGGTATTTTCTATTAATGTTATGATTTCAAATAGAATTTACTTTGCTAGTATCACTTTCAGGCTGTCCTGACATGCAAAATTAAAGCACGTCACTGCAAGGAGTAGCTGTCATTCATTCTTTCTCTTGTTATGGCACTGCTAACATTGGTATTACAAGTTGTTACATCTGTACTCTTAAGTACATTTTTTTCAGATAATACCTGTTTTTTTTTCCTTTAGAAGTGTTGAAAGCTAAATATATCGCTTACTCTTCTAATCTTTTAAAGAAATGCAATCACTTTTGACAATTCAAAGAAACTTGATATCTCTTTAGTACTTGCCTCTGGCTCTTTTTTTTTTTTTTAATTTGTAAGAATGTAACTCACTAAAAATGTCACTTTTGTGCTTAGAAGAAAATTGTTTTTAAAATCTGTACAATAGCAAGGAATGGGGAGATTTTCATCTCAGAAAAGCTTTTTTTTTCCAACTCAAAGGTTTTGTCTTTTTTTATCTAAACTATTCATCTGGAATCCCTTCTAGGCATGGAAGATCCAGTCATCACATCCTGTGTCAGGATAGGTGAATCATCACCTGAAAGCGTCCACTCCCTCTCAGCTGAAAATGGGAGCAGCTGGGGATGACTTGGTCTGACCATGAGCCAGCTCCTGCTGTGGCCATTCTGTGCTAGGGGGGATGAATCCCACCCAAAGTCCCTATCTGCATGTAAGCCATGGTAAAACTGTCAGCTAGAGACATGAGTGTATAATCAATGGATATTAAGATGTTACAGTCATAAAATAAACAAGAGAGTTAGGCGAAGTAGATTATGATAACAAAAGAGAATAAATGGAAGGCTTACCCTTAGTTAGGCTCACTACAGAATACCAGAAGGAGGGATCTCCAGAAGAGATCCTTCCCCTCTCGTAGCCAGCTCTTAAATAGGTCTAGGAGGAGTAGAGCCCGGCTCCACCCCTTCCGGCAGTACAGCTGAATTGCCTTCACCTGTGCTCCTCTGGCTGACTCATGGCTCACCTCAGGTGATCAATCAGGGGTTCAGGCCGTGACTCAGCAGTTCCCATACAGATGAGGAAACATCAGCTTGCTTAAAAAACACGTGGGAAAATTTGTTTCAGATGAGAAGACCTAGAAACAGTAATGCTATCAGACATCTGGTGTTTGGTACGGGCATCACAAATTCTATAACTATAGTTTTATTCTCACTATGAGAATAGTCTCCTAGTTTCATGGAGCTATTTTCCAACTCGTTTTTGTCTCTCACATCCCTGCATTAGCTCAGTTAGTCTTTTTGTAAAATTTTGTATTTTCAAGGTAGTTTGTTTCCAAGTATGCTAAGTATTACTGTTTATTGCAACCTGCATATCGGAACCATAGAGCTAATAGAAAATTGTACTTGATTTTAGCCCTCCTCCCATACACAAAATTGCTTATGGAGAAGCAGTAATCTAAAGACACAATGAATTTTCTTCTTCTTGTACAGAAGCCTGCTAGTAAATGGAAAGCTTTAATCTGCATATGATTTCTTTAAACGCATCACTCTTGCAGTCTTTAGACTGCATGTTTGTCATAATAGAAAATCACAGTAAATTAAATTACTGACAATATGATGCCTTGTTTGCAGTCCATGCTCTGATAATATTTTATTTGGCATAAAACATAAGTAAAACAGCTCTAAAGACTTAGCCAGATTCACCCAATATATCAGTGAGTCTCAGCTTCAAACTTAGAATCAATAGCATTCTACCCAGGGAGAATATTATCCACTCCTTTCACTTTATTTGATATTAGTACTTAGTTAATAATAATATAATATGAAAGGATATAATTTACATTAATACAGATATGCTGGGTAAAAAGAAAGAAATGGTGATGCAAGTACGTTAAGCTTTCTATCTTTCACAGATGAACAACCTTTCTTGGGTGGCAGAAGTCAGGAAAAATATGAAGCAGAACGTTTGTTCTTCAGCTTTGGACAGTGATAGCTTACTGCATTTATGAATAATTCCTTATAGTTTTTTTTCCACTTCCTACCCCGGAAGCTAAATTAGTTTTACAACTATTAATTGAATTGTCTAACTTCACTACACTCTGTGAGATAGAAAGGATTATTAACTCCACTTTACAGATAAGGAAACTGAGACGGGGAGAGGAAACGATTAGCTAGAGGTCACACTGGGAATCAGAGACAGATAAATCTCACATCTCTCAATCCAGTGCATTAAGTGTCGAACATCATTCCTTCTCCACACAAACAAACACTAGAAATGAGACACAATTCAAACAGAAGCAATTAAAACAAAATGTCATAAAAGATAAAAGCTTCAGAAATTCATCCTATGCTGATGATCCCAAACATTATTCTCTTCTGTCTCTGTTGCATGGTTCAAAGATCAGATTATCCCTGCTTCCTTCCTCCTTACACCACCAGTATGTGCAGCACATCAGATCACTTGATACAGTCACGTAGCCCTCCTGCAAATATCTGCCCTGCCTGCATGCTGTACAGTTTTATATGCATGTAATCACCATTGCCTTAGTAATTACATTTAATCCTGGATTTCATTAATTCAACAGATATTTTTCCATTACTTTCCAAAGGAAAAAAGTCAGGATCTCTATGAAAACCATAGTATTATATGACAGAAAATCAGGTCTCTATAAGATTCCAGTTTTGAAGCAACTTTAGTTTCTGGCTTTAGCACTTCTCTCCATTCTCCCTTCTCCACTGAATACCTGTACATAAGATACTTGGTCCATTTCTAATAGCGAAGGTGGTCTCATGTTAGTTTGTTGGGGCAGATATATCTCTAAAGAAGAAAACGGTGTTGTTACAGAGCAAACAGTAGGGCAGAAGTGCAGATTAGTACAAAACAAAATGCTTCAAATGTTGCCATTAATTGTTCCAAAAATCTTGTTCTAGCTACAACATTTTCACTGATAACAGCCTTTCTTAAGTTCTCTCGAGCAAGTTTGTAAAATAAAGAGTTTCTAAATAGTATCACAGATCAAAATCAATCTATTTTTAAACAAGTCTTAATTCAGACCTCTGCAAATTCAGAATAGAATTAGCCTTTAGATTTTTTAAAAGTAAAATAAACAATATATTTGCCTGTGCTGATTTCAGTGGAACCCCTGGGAATAGGATCTGAAGGATTTTATTAGAGGCACATGAAATCTAGAGCTTCAACAACAACCTGGAATTCAAGAAAATGCAATTAAATACAATTAAAAGGACCTACTAATCATTATTGACACTATTACTGCTGCCCATTACTTTCTATAATTGCACATGATTTTCTACCTGATAGTCCTGATCACTCTTATGAGGCCCAGAATGCGAATGCATTGTAATGTTCCTCTGACTCTCCTCAGCTAAATGTTACGATGAGTTAAATACTAAGATTTGGTCTAGTTGTAGAGAGAATATTGGTTTGGCTTGTGGATAGAACACTTCTTTTATTTACTTATGATTGTTCTTAGGACTGTATATATTTGGCGAACAAAACTGTTCTGTAAAGAGTGATAGTTGAATGTTTGAAAAACTGTCAGAGATCCTTCCCAATATGGTTTCCACATAGCAACAAAACAAGTTCAGTTTATGACTTTTATTAAGAGTATCTAAGAAACAGATTTTATAATAAAAGTTTCCTGTTTGTTGATGACAAGTGTAATAGCTTTTTTAAACCTCAAATCGTGTATTTGAAGTACAGCTATAGGGCATCAAATGCCTGTGACCTAAGGCAGCTGCACATTTTAAAAAAAAAAAAAAATCAGGAAAGAAGGAAAAGGAAGAAACAGTCCTAAAAAACGCTGGAATGAAGCACTGCCCCCATTTTTGACCAGAGGCACTCCACAGTGCAAATGTGCTCGGTTCATGATGCTCCCAAATGCCTGGGGCTGTGTAAGGGACAGGGATTGTCAGTGGCTCATGGACTGTCATGTCTGCACCCAGATTAATTTTCAAAACCATCCCCAGAAATTCCTCTAATACTCATTGTTGTCTCCTGAAATGCTGTGCAGAAGCTTCATCTGCTTCAGCTCCATTTTGGGTGCCAAGAGGAACGGAATGTTCTGCCACAAAATCCAGACTACAGCTGTGTCTGTTTAGCTTTTTGTTTTGAGGCAATACAAATCCTGAGAGCCCCCATTTACTGCAGGTTGGTGCAGCCTGCAGAACAGTGCTTGCAGGCAGTAGGTTTCCTTTCAGAAGAGGCCAACCTGACGTCTGGTCTCCATATAGCCACCAATTGTATTTCAGTCCCTTATGGGAGCACATGAGCCTGTGACAGTGCTTACCACTTCAGGGTATGTTTGTGTTGCTTCTGGTCAGTCCAGATCAGAGGTGTGCACAGGAAGCAGATCTTGGGGCTGTTTGACCTGCTCTTCTGTTCACAATGCAGAGAAGTCTCAGAGAAACCTCAACTGGATTCTTTGAAGGCAGAACTAACCCAGAAGATGTATTCCAAGAGTTTCTCCTAACGTGCTGCATTTACTAATGAGCATTCAGTGCCTGGGCCAAGATCTAATCTGCAGCAAACCCTCCGAAGTGCATATTGTGGATGTGAGGTTCTCAGCAGCAGCTGCTTCACTCTGCAGATCTGTTTTTCTCACAGCATGATGCTTTCTTACCTAAACAAAGCCTCAGATAGCTCCAAACCACATGTAATGATAGTGGTGATGGTTTGGGGGGCCAAATTGAAACTAGTCTGAAGTAAAGGCCCTGAACTTCTCATAATGTAGAGTACTGATTAATTCATTGACTGTTGCTTTTTTGCACCAGATTACTTGCCAACGTGGATGTAGAGCTCTTTGTGTTAGACAGTGGCTGCTGATGCTTAGCCATGCCAACCAGAAAACAGGTGTCCCAGCCCCTTCAAAAATATACTGTTTCTGACAACTGAACATTTATGCACACCTCTCTGACGCTGTAACTCCATTGCATTCCTGAAGCTGAGACTGCAAGCAGGCAGAGCTGGGATATGTGCTACCACAAAGACCCTGTGATGGGCTGAGAAGGAACGCTGGTTTTCATAGCTCTGCTCAATTAAGATTTAAATTCCATCATACAGCTTTTTCTGATGGTTTATTTAAATCCTGCAAATGCAGTTTTATTTTATTAAAGTGCTCTACATCCGATTAAATTTTGTGTATTTTTTTTTTATCTCTCCATATCACCTAGCATTAAAAGTAGACTCACTGGAAAATAAATAAATACGTAAGTGAACTCAAATCCACCATAATTCTGCTGGGTCTGATTTCACGGTAGCATTAATCAGAACTGAAATCATTGAAAATGTCAGAGTGCTCTTGAGAGCTAGTATCAAAAGGAAGTCCCCCAACTGCATTGCAGCTTCTGCTCTTGGAGACTGTAAACACCAAAGAGGATTTCATGATAGAGCCTAAAATTAATCCGACACAAGGCCAAGGCACGTCCTTCATAGTCCCTATGAAAAGGGAACGTGCAAGGTTTGACCAAATGTCAGAACTGAAAAAGTGTAAATGAAAGTTTTGACACATCTCTACCTTCTGCCTTGTGGTTTCAGTCTGCTATAGAATTAACCTACAAAAGAATATAAATCATGGCAGGACTACAGAAAGAGATCAAGGCTGCTTTAGATTAAGTTTTAGGTATCTATCATGGTTCAGCACCACCTGTTTTGTATTGGAAAAGACTAATACTTAAGGGATATTTATTACAGTATAGTAAGAATCTTAAGAGCTTACATAGTCCTTTAAAGAATATACTGAAATTAAAGACAAAGTCCTACATGGGAAACTGACATTCCTTAGCATCTTTCAATAGACAGTCAACAGTTTTATGATAGTATCGTAAATAAAAACCATCCGTAATATACATTATTTTTACCAGCATCCTGTAAAAATCATCACCATTACTTATATTGTGCTACTCACATATTTTACAGACATATCCTGTAAGTTACAAAGAATAAACTTAAATCATAATACTCGCTGACAAATTTCTGTTATGCATCTATATTTATGGAGAATTTTATAAAAAGAATGTATTTGCTTCTTTCTACCCACGCTCGGATCTACTTAATTTTCCTGCACTAGACTTCAGATAAAGTGGATTTAAAATACATATAACTTCTTATTTATGCATTGTATATGAAATTCTTGCACAGTATTTCAGTTGTTGCTTTATAATTTTCTTCTTATTGTTTTGTTTTCTCAGTGTCCTCAGCAAACAAAGAACTTGATGAATAACCACATACTATCCTTGAGCCCTGCAGTTACCCATTCCTCTATACAGTTTCAGCCACTTTTCCATGCCAGGAGAACTCTCAGAACTTCACAGTTGGATTCGTGATAGCTCACGCAAGGGCTCTGGAGGGATTTGAGATTTTTTAGTGATTCTTAAAATCCAGAGTTACACAGACCACATTACACAGACTCCTGTTTCCTGACTCTGGACACAGGAGCAGTAGCACTAATGGCATGCCAGGTGCAGCCATGTAGCCAGCTGGCTGGCAAAAGTGATTTCTCCCTTCTTTTCATCCCTCATGTCCAGTTTTGGCAGTCCCAGCACAAGAAAGACATGGACTTGCTGTCCAGCCTGGTGAAGAAAAGGCTGTATGGAATCCAGCTGCTGCTTGTGTTGCCCAACTGGCACCTTTCTCTGAGCTGCACAGAGAAAGGACAAGAGACAAGAATCAGGTTGCAACAAAGGACATTTGGAGTGGACAGAGAAAAAATGTCATCTATGGGAGTGCTTAAGCACAGAAACAGGTTGTCTTGAGGGTGTAGGAATCTGTCCATTTCGTCAGGCACTGGAACAGGCTGCCCAGGGAGGTGGTTGAGTGAAGGTGTTCAGGAGATGTTTAGATGCTGTGCTGAGGGACATGATTTAGTGGGGAACTGTTGGTGGTAGGTGGACATTTGGACTAGATGAACTCAGAGGCTTTTTCCAACCTTGATGATTCTGTAATTCCATGATTTATCCTTGCAGACAGAATTTATCTGGAGAAGGCCCGCTGTGACTTGAACACTGAGCCTGCTCTGAGCAAGGGACTGGATTTGATGACCTCCAGAAGAACTTTCCAACTCAATTCTAAGCCTACAAGCAAAGCTTGCTATCCTTCCACTGTAATGACTCTCATATCAAGTTTTTCACCATCTATACACTAAATCTGTCATCGACATCCTCACAATCTTGCATCCTGATTAATTCAAAACTGCTGTTTTCAGGCCATCTGTTATGCATATCCCCCCCTCAATTGAGTATATGCGAAATATAGCAGCCACACTATTCCCTGACCACAATTTTGACATTACTGACTTTTTATGTCTCATCACACTGCTGCTTATTTCCCCACACAGCGCAGTGGGTTTGTTTGCCAATTTGTCAGATTCTGCCACTGGGATCTGCCTGTGCTGGCAGATCCATGCAGCAAACCATGCACTGTGCCCTGCCCTCCCAAACTGGTGCTGGAACACCTTCCAGCCCTCCATTTCTTTCACGCACAGTTCACTTACTGTGCTGTTTTTTCAAGAAGCTGTCAGATGATGTCAACCGAGAAAGGTCACAGTGTCTGTCAATTTTTTTTTAAAAATGATTACATACTCTGCATGTTCCCCAATACTTCTGCTGTGGTACATCTTCAATTTCTAAGCAGACATTGGAAATTATTCACCTTCAGTAAAATAATTAGAGCAGTTTTTTCAAAGTGCATAGATTCCCAAACACACTAAGGGACACGCTTCTTCCTAAATGCATATTCAGGGTAAATGCCTCTTTTCCAGAAATACCAATGAGAGGCAGGTGTGCCATCTTTCAGCACATTTACTTTCCATACTTACTTGCTAAGGTATTTTTCCGGGTCCACAGAAATCTACACATTTCTCAAGGCAGGTCTTGAAAATTTGGTTCTTAATATGACGCAAACACAATAGCAAAAATAAAAATATCACAAATGACCATGATAGATCTTCAAGCTGTTTTACAGTCCAGTATTGCTTATGAGTTTTTGCTGGATATGAAATTTAAACTGAGAATGGAAAAGAAATTTCTGAAACGTATACAGTGTTTTTTATAATGCTTCTGTTTCTTTGATGGCTGTTCAGTGGTAGTGGAAATCTGTAGTTGAAGTGGCAGTGCACACAGTGGAGAAGGACAGTGGTAACCTGGCAAGTAACCAGAAGTAGTCGTGAGTAATGAGGATGAATTAATTCCTAACAAAGCTAGCCTTGAAAAAAAACCAACAAAATATACCTTGAAAATACAAGGTAAAATACAATTGCATATATAAAACGTATGCAAACACAGCCAAGCAGCTGCACTCATCACAGGACTGTATGCTTATTTTCACCAGACTGCCCTGCCACAGCTTTATACTAGAAATGGAGTCATTGTATAGCTCTATGTCCTGAGTGGAATGGAGGTTAAATCCATCAGGCCTGCTAAGGTTTAATAATTATGGGAATTATGTATCACTCAAAGAGGCTGCATTTCAGGGATAGTTTTTAAAAAAAAAGTAAAAAAAAATGAATCACACAGCTTCCAAAGCTCCAGCTACAGATGGGTGGAGATAGGTTCCTCCACTGGGCAGTTCAGAAAGGACCTCCAGCAGTCATAGAGCCCTAGAGTGGTTTGGGTTGGAAGGAATCTTAAATATCACCTAGCTCAAACCTTGCCCTATCCCCATAGGACCTGGTAAAAAGTCACACTCTGTCTTATAAAACCCTTTTAGATACTGAAATGCCTAAAAGCAGACTGTGAACAAAAGGGTGAAAATCATCCTGCATGTTAGTATACATAAATTTAGGTATATGCTTATAAATGTAACATGTCAGTTAGGTGCCTAAGCTCCCATTCTGTATTGGTGATATATTCACTACAGCCAGTGGAGTCTCTAAAACTATGCAGCTGAGTAAATGGACTCGTGCCATCATTTATACCCATGTTGTGCTTCTGCACAGATTCTCCTAGTGAGGATGTTGTCCTGGCCTCTGGCTGCTGTTCCAGAAGAACACTGTTCTCCCACACATCTGCTCCAGACCTGCCAGCTACGCCTGAATACCTGATGGGATCTCAGATTGTGCTAGGTGCTTGTGCTAAATGAATTGGCTTGTGCTGGTGGTGTTATGATGAGCTGAATTTTGTTCTAGCATTCACTGGATGTACTAACTAGATTTGCCCCTGAGAATAACAACTTCAAGTGCAGTAACACATGCAGATTACTCTTTGTAGATACATCAACCTGCAAACAAAACCCCTCCCAAAGGTTTGATTCAGATGGTTGTACACAGTCATCTGGTGATGTCACTTGAGATGTCCCAAGGTCTTCAGCAGATCACTGCAAGAATAGCCAGTCCTAGGCCACGTTTGGCTGCTACCTGAGGGTATCTGAAATGTCATGTGGTAACTCCACGTGCAGGCAATCAAGTTACAATGAAAAATGAACTAATCCTATAAGATACACTGAAATGATTAAAAGAAAGTGATAAGAAATCCAGAGGAACAATAAAAAAATCATCATCAGTTATTCAGAATCAAACGTTATGTGAATCAATTCTTGGCACACTAGAGTGGAAAGGGCAGCCAGTACTGGTGAGTCCAGTCCATGCCACCCTTGACACGACATCCTAAAGCCCTCTCCAAAAACATAACTCCTGTCCTTGAGCAGGTATCTCCTACTGCTCTAACAGCCAAACGTGTTAATCAGGTATAGCTCAGAGGTATATGTAATAGTCAGACACGTCCAGTACTTTTCACTGGAAAGAACTATATTTTTGTTGTTTCTTATGCTCTTTCCTCTATAAGAGTTTAGACAGTGATATGAGACAAGCTGGATATCAAGCTGCAAATTATGGGATATCTGCCCTCAACTCTCTGTTTACAACTCTGTTAGAGAAAGCTGATGCACTTACTGGATAACAACTCTGCATTTTTCATGTCTTCAGAAAAAAACTGCAAACAATTACATCATCTTTGGCACTGCCCCTGTCCATTTTGGACCAAGAATCAGATGTCTAGGTCATGATAACTTGGTCTATCTTATGCCAAATGAAAAAAGAAGAAATTCCAGACAAAACCCTTTTTTTCCAAAGTGCTCTGACAAATTAAGCTACTTTAGGGAAGGATTATTAACATAAATAATGAATTTGTTTTGTACTGGATTGTCTGTGTAATGGGATGTCAGAAATGTTTGTGGCTGGACCCCAAACTGCACCGTCAACAGAACTTAACCTCACTAACTAGCACTGAGGTATAGATTTGGTTCTGAGTCAAAGGAAGTAAGCACTGGTCATTTCCTACATCTTTGTTCATTTTTGATTTGAAAATCTTTATGAGAAAATTCAATATAAGGTAGAGGAAGAATAATATGAATACCAACTTGGCGTTAAAATTTCACTGAAAAGAATCAATGCAGTGTACATCAAAATTATAGAAAACTTTGCCTGCCAGATGACTAAGGAGTGCTAGATAATGAATGCATAATTTCTTGAATACAAATACAAACACTGGCAAAATCTTAAACAGTCCTGTTTCTGACAGTCAAAACATTAGTGTGCCCAGTGCACCAGAATACCCCTCGATGCATCCACATCATCTTTATTTAGCACAATATATTACTTGCAGATTGAACTTGACAGCTATGACCAGCTTATAAAAGCAGTCCCACACAAAGTACAACCCCCAACGGTACTTATAGTAGGGATTATTTTCTGGTTTACTTGTTGTAACAGTTTCTCTCTTTTTTTTTTTTTTAACATTATTACAATATTCTGTCCTCTTTCAGTAGAGACTTTGCAAATATGTGACTTGTTTTCTTGCTGTTTGTTGCACGATATGAGTAAAGCCGCCCATCTTTTTCATGTGAAAGACGTGAGGGACTGTGCAAGACGTGAGTCCGTGGCAATCAGGTCCACCGCTGAGCTCAGCCTTCAGACCTGCCAAGCATTTCCCACCGCTTGCAGAGCTCAGGCAGCTAGCTCCCGCCCGGCATTCTGTTGCAGCTGGGGCTCCGACACACACATCGATTCAGCATTTACACAGCTCCTTTGATTTGACGCATGAGATCATGGACCAGGAATGAAGCTGTTGCACGGCCGTGCTGCCGCAGCGGAGCCTCCTGCTCGCAGGGGTCCTGCTGAGGGATGCGTGCCGTCTGGCTGCAGCCCGATTCCCCAGCTCCGTGCCAGCCCACCGCGCCGTGCTGCTTGTCCCCTGACCTAGGGCAGCATTCTTACAGGTACCGAAATAAACTGGACCCGGGAGCACTGCTACCTGAGATCGTGCGATGCACAGAACTTGGAGTTTAGAATAAAGCAGACAGTGCAATAAATCCCCCAGTATTATATTTAGTAATGCTATCATTTGTGTCATTCGAGAAAGCGCTCTCGATTCGTAAAACCCCACAGCTCTGAATAAATCACTTCTATAGTGGAGTGTTTGACTGATGAGACACTAACTGTCCTATAGTGAGAAAATTATTCAGACTGGGAAGATGACAGGTTCCGAGCATGAAAAACAATAAGCCACAGAGAAGCTGGAAAGAACAGCGTGTACAAAAGACCAAAGGGCAATTGTCACTATCCCCGAGTAATGACCATAACAACAGGTGCTAAAACATACAATACAACTATATAGCGCTAGCCAATTTCTGGAGTGGCAGAAAGTTCAATAGCCAAGTGAGACCCTTTATAAGCGAGAGCGCCTCATTAGCACAATGAAAGGGACCAATAAAAATCGGTAGAGATCTTGTTTGCAGCGCCCAGGGGCCTGCAGTGTGAAAAAGCTTACTGGTTTCCCTTTGCGCCTCATCTCTCTGTGCTGCAAGTTAATACAATAGCTGCCAAGTGGAAGAATAAGCTGAAATTTTCTACAGCCTTGAAATTGTTACAATTTCCTTCCTTGCCTTTTTTTGCCAACAAGATTCCTGTCTTACCAAGTACAGCATATAATTATTCCAATTTTTACTCGTGAAGATCCACACCTTTTCTTATCTGGCCTGCCTGTCATATCTTCTTATAGCTTACAGAAATCTAAAATATGCTCTTCTGATAAACTGACAGAATAATAACAGAAATATGTATAGTTAATAACTGTGATAGGGTTTCCACATTATTCTGAGAAAGACAGAAGTGAATATTATGAATAACATTCTAAATGTAATTTATACGAAAGTATAAATCCCTGCCAGCTGTTTCAGTTTACTAACAGTCCTGAAATATTATCAGGTATTAATTGCTAATAAGCATGATTCATTGTGACTTACTGTGCTCTGATTTACTGCTCTCAGTAGTGAAGCAAGCAAAGAGAAATTGGCAAGGAGCAGTTGTGAAAATTAAAAATATTTTTACTTATCCATAGGCCTGCCAAATATGAATTAATGCTTGTTGTAGAGCGTGTCAGTACTTGTGCTGATATTCAGTACCTGTGTCATGCGGAGCCTTTCTTTTTCCTCTAAATTTACAAACACTTCACACAGGAGAATAAAGGAGCTCTATTGTAACACTGTGCCGCGGAGCTCAGCCAGCTGCAGATGTGAAGTGGTACCAAGCTGTCATTTGGGGAAATGCTGCATCCAGATTTGTTAGGTCCAGTCAGAGAGACCTGAAGGGATATTTAGTGGAATATTCTCCTGTATAATTGCTAATGACTTCAATGGTGAATTCAAGAGGTCTGAGAACAGGAAGCATAAGCCCCAGAGAATGATTTTCTGTTTGAAAGGCACATTAGCTTTAATCCCAAGCATATGTCCCTGCCTCCTGCATGAATACAGGAAAATCCAACAGAATAAGCAATACCATCCTTTGATTTATTTCTCTGACTGCTCGCACTTCAGCTTTGTCATCGAGCGATCCATTTCAGCCTCATCTGGGCACCTTGCATCTCTTTCATTCTGCTGTTTCTCAAGGCAGTTCTTGCTGCTGCTGCTGCCTCCCCAGTAATGCACAAAGAGATTTTGGCATGAACATCTAATGACAAAGGCCTTTGAAAATTATAGAACTCATTTTTTAAAATCCTTTTGTCTGGTCAGTAGCTTGCAGCACCACGCCAAACAGAATCGTCAAATGGTTCAGTGGACTAAGATCAAAGATGGGCACCTGTGAGCAGAATCCTCTATTATCCTTTCAGTGTCAACAGTAATTGTTGCTAATTGAACAAGTTTGTTTAATAGTAATACAGCCCAAGAGACCATATTCTGAGCTGATGGAAATAGATCTGGTTCTGCTGAAGTCAGCTCTGCTAATCCATACCAAGTGAGGAACTGACACAAGGAGGAGAACAGTTAACCCATTGCTTAACCTTATGAGCTGTGTGACCAACTGGTGGAACTGAAGTATGTCTCACAACTTGGCCTGATAAAGAAAAAAAAAAAAGATTTTTCTTTGTCTAATTTTAACAGAGAAGCTATTAAGTATACACTTTGACATCAGTAGTCTAGAATATGTCCAATAGGACTTTAAGATGATAAAAACTAAAAGGTTAGAAGGACACAATAAGCTAGCCATCATTTTCTAAATGCTTTTACAAACTGGTTTTCCTTTGCAAGAATCAAAGCTCCTCTTCTCCCCACCTGAATTTAACACACAACTCCAGTCAATCAGCAAGCAGCAAAACCACAGTTCTAGTGTATAGACTTAAACGTTAAAAAAGTAAATAAACAAAAATTCAGCACATCTTCAAAGCAGGCATTTTTATAAAAAGAGCTTGATTTAGAGTGTGAGTCTATCAGATACATTTTAAATCCTGGCACAGTAAATGGGGGGGAAAAAAATAACAACAACAAAAACCAAACAGCAACACAAAGGGCAAGCAATCATTAAAAATAACTTCCTGTAATAGTAAATTAGATAGAGCTTTAACATATATCTATTAAATGCACCACACCAGCTTGACTGTCAACAGCAAAATTATATACAAGCAATGCTTTCGGGAGTAGCAGTTCATGTTAAAAATCAAATAATGTTATTTAGGGAGAGACTAAAAATAATTGTGATTGTAAACATAAATACTTTTCATTTCAGAATCGGCGCTGGTTCCTTCACTCAGCTTAGTCATGAAAGCCTACCAATGGCTCCAAAGCCCACCCTGTGCTGTCTGGCTACCTAGCAATTCACGCACACCTGATTTATTAGTGCTTGCAGCAGTGCCCAGCAGTGTCACAACGCCAACGCGACGCTGAGCTGCCATGCAGATTGTGAGGTAAATGTCTAAAGCAGTGCATGCTTTCAAGGCTGACCCAGCTGTGGTCTGAGCAGAGGAAGGTCGGTGTGGCTCTGGAGGTACAGCACACACAGGATGTCGCACTGCGTGTGCTGCTGAGCACAGGGCTGACTAACACTCGGCCCTGGTGGTAAATCCAGCACTATCGACTTACAATGCTTCTATTATTATTATTACTTTTGCTTCAGCTATGCTAACTCCCCCATTACATTTAGCACTTATTACATTGCACTTACATTATTAAAAATAACAATAAAAAAAATCTATAAACAGCCAAAGAAACAAACACATTATGAAAAGAACTTACAAAAACTCACTTGTCTAAATGCACTGCCATGAGAGCAGCCATATATTCAGCATGAACATAAAGAGTCCAAGCCCTTTCTTTGCAGTGAGAAGCTTTCTAAAACAGACACTCAGTGGGAGCCATTGCCCTGCATACGGGACAGAGCCAGGTGGGTACCAGGCACTGCCATCCAGAACTGGTGCCAGTACTGGGGGCTGTAGAATGGGGAAATGGACTGAGGCTCCAAATCACATACAGAAAGCAGGGCAAATTACAACGTGTCGTAATAATGTAGCAATGGGATGAACAGTTCTGAGATGGCTGTCTGGAAAGAGAAGTTGGGAACTACCAGCAAAGAAACTTAGCTGATGTGGAAAGAGGAAATGACTTACACTGCCTCTAAATTAACTAAACATTATATTGTAACTGTGTGTCTCTCTTTTGATTTCACTGATATTAGCTAATTGTGTGTGTATTACAGTGAAGAAAATATAGAAAAAAATACAAACCACATGCAAAACCAGCAGCGTTTGAACACTGGCTGGTAATTGTACATTGGCTGTGATAACATCTCTTACTTCATGGTAAGCACAACAGAAAATGAATAAGTAATGTCTGGCCTTAAAAAAACTTCTAGATACACAATTATTCATTTGCTGGTGGCTTCTTGCACCACTAGTGAAGACATGTGGTGTGGATTATGGAAATACCATTACTGCATTTATCTCTTTAGTTTATCTCAGATAACCTGCAAAAGCTTACAGGTTGAGATGTGACACCATGAAACTGTGTTGTGTGTGGTAACACATCTGTAAAAGCCAATCTATTAAGAGTACATGGCATATGGAGACACTATTTTAAATGATCACCAAAGCACAGTGGCATGAAGTCAGTAGGCAACCTTTCAGAGTGTAATCTATATTTCTGGAAAAGGAAGTTGCTCAACACCACATTCCCCAAAAGAAAAGCCTTGGCAACCAACAGGAACCAAATCTGCATTAACTGAAAACAGCAGGCCCAGGAGTGCTCCCAGGCTCTGTGCTTTGTGTGTGCTGAGCTGCATGCATCCTGCATCAGAGACCAAAACCCAGAGACTCTCCAGTTTGCATCTTCCCCTTTCTCATCCCCATTTTGGTTTGTACAAGAAGGTCCCTGGCTCTGATAGGTGAAGAAAACAAGATCTCTGAGTGCTCCACAGAAGCAGCCTGGGTACACTGAGTACAGCTTCATTCAGTCTGGGTGTAGTAATTTGTGTGTCTGCCTAATTATAAGGAAGGCAACAGAAAAACCCAACTATACAGTCTAAAAACTTTGTTCAATACCTTTACTCTCTGCATTGGAGACCACACCCTCAAGCTGTTGTCCAAGGGTCTGTCCATGTTTGGAAAGTTTTTACTGTGTTCATATGAGCCATCAATGAGCCATATAATGCAACAGAACACGTGTTATTACTATTCTGGACAACAGCAATTCTGCAAAACCACACAGCACTTAGCCCTGTTCTGATCTAAGCACAGCAAAGGATGGTCTTGGGCACTCTGCTCTGGGTGGCCCTGCTTGAGCAGGGGTTGGACCAGATGGACCCAGAGGCCCCTTCCAACCTCAACCATTCTGGGATTTAGTGAAACATTCATCAGTACATTTCTACTCAGAGCTAGGCAAGTAGCAAATGTGTACTTTTACTAAAGGCAGAGGGAGCGCAAGATCCAAGAACCTCTAACTTAACAGAAAAAGCAGAAGACAAAGGACAGCGGTGTTGCACAGTATGTCATGCAGCTCTCTGCACACAGCTCTGTAACATTCATGCAGATGCCCTACAAACACTCCTGAACACGCTCTGCCAAACACCCAAAATGGTTGGGCTGAGGACCAATTTCTTAATATCCAGAAATAGGAAATGTTTTGGTAGGCTGACAGCAAGCCAAGATAATTTCCAAAACAAGTGATGCCAAAACAATAATTGGATAGTAATAAAGCCAGGAAAGAGGGAGGAAATTAAAAATAAGTTCCAGCTAAAACACGAGCCTCAGTGCTATGCAGTTTCAGGGTCACTGTCCTAAAGCACAGCTAGACTCACTTCTTGTGCTCAAATTTCACTTTGCCTAGCTTTTAGAGGAGCAAAAAGGCAAGAGCTTGGCTGGTTTAGATCTATATGCAAGCTGTGAATTACATGATTCTGACAGTAAGGCCTAGCACCGCAAACAGCCTTTGGAGACAGCAGTGCTGGCATGCTTCAAGCTACCCATGGGTTCATTAAGCCGCTGGCCAGGAAGATGCTGGATTCTCATCTCTAGTCTGAGTCTGGCAAAACCCCTCCACAACAGGTGTTTCCTTTAAGATTAGGAGGCAGGGTGTGTGAATAAACAGATGCTCTGAGCTCCTACAAAAATTCCCCTGCCTATGAAGAGGCAAGAAAGAAAAACAGTTTGAAGATACTTCATTAGCTCTAAATATGTTTGTCTGACTTTAAAATAGTTCAGAAATAAAGGATGCTTACACACACTCAGAGCTAAGCATTAGAAAGCACGATAGATGTATCCCAGCTAAAATTAAGGAATGTGATAACATTTAATAGCAATATATTACCTGTTAATTTAAATAACTTTTAAATACATATTTCATCTCTGAACCAATTTTCTAAACCAAGAGGTTATTTTCAGTTGATAAAAAATAACAGCTTTCACTGAAACTAGTATCTTTTTCAGCAAATATTATCTGTATGACTTTTGTTCGCATAACTACAACCTTAGAAATGTTTGTTGTTGCTTTCTGGATTTCCAAATTCAGAAGAAAAATCTCTACAGGGAAACCTTGTCTCTTTCTCAGTTGCAGACCTATTTTGCCTCAACTTTTTTAAGCAAAAGGAAAATAAAAATGTAATACTGTACCCTGTACTGTTTTCAGAGTTGAAAAAGTGGTATAAATTACAGAGTAGATCAATGAAGAGGAATGAAAGAAAAAGGAAAAAATTGCTCATTTTCCCCTCCAAACAAGAAACAAAGGGAGGAATACAAAAGAAGTATAACATCCAAATGATGAACAATGAGAATTCTAAATCTATAATTAAAAGAGCAGACTTTGACCAAGAGAAATTTATGTTTTGAATACTATAGCAGTGAAACAACTTAAAAATATTCATTAAACTATCTCCTATATTTTGCAAGTTTAGTAGTCTTCAAAGCCAAAATAAGGACAGAGCTGTCATTCCTTTGGCAAGGCTCACCAGGACAAATTATGCTGCTATAAGAATGGAAATGAAACAGCATAATTTTTCCTGAGGACACTACAAAGTGTTCAATTTTTGAAGGCTAAAGTTGTGAATTGAAATGTAGGCAAAACAATCTCTTTATTAAAGCACAATTTCATCAGCACAAGGCTCTGAGAACATCTGATTTCAAACTTAATATGTCCAGGATGACATTTAATATCCTCAAAAAAACCAATTCAGTTTAGCCTTAAAAAGGATGTATCTCTTGAGAAAGCAAGAAATGCTTTAAATACTTTTGCTGACATGCTGTGAAAATATCTAGGCAGAAGTATCTGTTCTGTTAGATAGATGGTGAAAATGGTGATTCCTTCAGTCATCCCTTCCTTCAATCATTTCCTACACTCACTCCTTAACATCTCTGACAATACGCAGTTTTCAAATACCACCTTCAGCAACAAACACAGGTCTTTATTTCCATCTACGTTAGCTAACATACTTGTTTTTAAAAAACAGAAGTACAATAGCAAGGTAATTTAAAACACAATCTCATTTTCTTAAGATACACATGCCCTAAGAAAAAGGCATGTCACCTGCTGATTCACCAGGTACCACTTAGGGATACCCTGCCTAATTTTGCATTGCTTATATGTTTCAGCGGCAGTACCTGAGGACATAAATGAAGTCCAGCACAAAATACTTTTTACGACCGGGGCTACCGAAGTGTCATGTCTCACAGGCAGAAATTCAAATATAGAAATATTGAGGTATTTTCTAAGTTATTTAGTCATGCCAGTTAAACAACAAAATCAGTTTTGTTTTATCATCTTGTTCAGGGTTATGCAGGAAGCCTATGGCAGAGCTGAGATCTCTGTTCCAGGCTTAAAACTTGCACTGCTGCACAACCTGTTCCTTTCCACGTGTCTCTGAAGACGTTAAATACAGATGCAGAAGTACAACGGTGTGACACACCATTATCAAGCAATCAGATCCAGGCAGTTCCCAGATGTAGGTGCAGTTTCTAAATGAAAGTTCTAAGCACTTTGCCATTTCAAAACTAGGACTAATACATTCACAAGAAGTAATCACCTATTAATTTAGCTTTAATGTGGTGTAGAAGGCAAGCCTACTAGAGAATACTACTACAAAGGCAGGGCATTTTTCAGTATGCCCAGTCCATATCTGGTGAAGGAAGGCTGCCTGCAAAAAAGCCCACTTGCAAGCCAAAATAATGAAAGTTCACTGTGTTGATTTCCCTTTTTTTTTTTTTTTTTTTTCCCTGAAGAGGTAATTGACACTGATACTGGGTATTTTAATGTTGAAGTAATATACCAAACTGAAATGCAAAGTAGATACACTGTAAATCATAACTCCAAAAGCCAGCTGCTTTTTGTCAGAAAAGGAAAGTTTCTTTTAACTGTCTTCTGAGACTGATATAAAACAATTTATATGACAAAATTTTTTTTGTACGATATGTTATCAGGTATTTCTTAAAGCATAAATTATGACAAATTTCTTTTTTTTCTTTTTTTAATGGAAAAGAAGAATTATTCCAGACAAGCAATCCAGCTAACAATAATTCGACTTCTGATGTTTCAGGAAATGAGAAATGACTCCCCCAGTGGTGCTTTCAGTAACACTAGGAAGATCATTTGGAACACCTCGACATGCAAATTTCTAACACACTCAACAAACACTTGGATTTTGCACTGGCTTATGGGCTTAAACCCTTATGACATTAAAAATTAAAAATGTTGTTTCATAATATTCTTTCAAATATGTTTTTAATCCACACTTATTTTTGCAAAAGCCTTAATTTCATCAAAATGATAGGACATTTGGCCCCGTTCCTTCATAGGAAAGTGTACAAATTCTATAGTGGCTTTGTCATAAGCTAAAACATCAGAAGAAATTTCATTAAAATGTGTAGTTAATAAAGTCCTTATTTAGTCTATTAGATATTTAGTCTCTAGAAAGCTCTTTAATTTCATAATCTCCTAACTTTAATGCAGTTTGTATTATTCTGTTTTGTATATATTTTTGTGTTATTATAAATTATATTTCAATAAAATATTTCTGTCATTCGTGAATATTTTTCAGTTATAAATTCTCATGGCATGTTGTAACGATTCTCCTTAGTCCCCTTCCTTTGCTTCCTCATTTGTATGTTGTTCTTAATGACAGTGTTGGACTATTTTCACAAAAATAAATTAAACATAATTTTTTTCTTGATCTATCTGTGATTACGACAAAGAACAATAAAAATATATATGGCTGTCACCGTGCTTGACTGCCTCTACCCATGGCAAACAGATAAAAACAAAGACAAAAGATAATCTCTGCAAAATTCATTTCCACAGTATAGTAATACCCCATTTATTTAGACTGTGGAGCAGGTAAGTGCCCACAGTGTGCTCACAGTGCTTACCTTCCAGCCGGACAACCGCTACAACCAAATAGAAAATTACACTGGACTAAGGAACATGGAAGGGTTGTGCTCAAATCTCACCCGGCATGGAGTCAAAATGCCACACAAGCACACGCTCCTGGAGGTGCTTCTGGCTGCTGAAGGCTAGGCATGTAATCATGGCATGAATAACATCTGGGCAAGAGAGAAGAGTGCTCATCTCTCTCCAGGTCATCTGCTGTTGTCCTTGCTCCCTACTGCCTGTATGCTAGTCACAGTACAGATGCACATTCATAATTTTTGTGAGATGGTGCTGGTTATGAGCATGAGAATCTTTAACCTTCAAGTAATTGAACATGTTGTTCCAGGACTGCCTTGAAATAGTGATCATGGACCTCATTACCACAACCCTCTTCTTTCACATTCTTTGTTAACAATTATCATTTATTTGACTGTTCATATGGAAATAAAGAAAAAATACAACGAAGAAGGGAGACTGGCTGTTTCAAATACAATTCTGATCATAAAAATCACCACCACTGAAGATAAGAAGCTATCGTCATGGAGACCATTTTGTTTCTGGCTAGCTCATCCCAGATAGCAACTAAGCATCCACCAGCTCCTTGCTTATTACCCACTGCCAGTGGGATGGGAGAATGCACTGGAAAAGCATACAGATACAGATAGTTCAGCAAGTGAAGGCAGAAAAGTCAAAAATCAACACAAAAACAATAATTCAGCACCTCTCACATGGAGACCAGCCAGTTTGCAGGCCAATTTCAGACAGAAATCATGCAGTTCAGTGTGATTACTCCTGTCTGTTAGACCCAGGTCAATATGAAAGGCTCTCACTTGCTTTCCAGCGGCGGTGCTGATCAGTCTCGATACATTTTCAGTGGGAGTGGTGATGCTAGAAGTGGATGAGGGAAAATAAATCACAGGAGGGAGTTAATAGCAGCTATAATTTCTTTACATACGATTAGCTAATTTTTAGTTCTAAAAAGAATTACATTCGCCCATTTCCGCTTGCTGTCCACCGACAACCTGGAGCGGTCGAACGGGCAGACACGAAGCGGGAGGCGCCATCGGCCTCCTCAGCGGCCGTCCCGCCTTCCCGCCCGCCGCAGCGCGCATGCGCCGCAGCCATCTCCTAGCAACGGGGAAACAGCGGCGCGGGCCGCTGCGGCGCTATCGCCCCCGGGCGGTGCGAGGGGCCGGGGCGCCCGAGGGCAGAAGGGCGGAGCGGCGGAAAACGGCCCGCTAAGGCTCGGGCGTCTTCAGCTCCAAGTAAGCTGACATAACGCGTTTGTGGAAGTAGCGGTGAGAGTCTTAAAGTCGGAACAGCAACGGGGGAGGTTTCGGCCCGGCCGCGTCTTGCGCTGAGGCCGCCGTTGGGGGCGGCGGAGTGCGGAGCTCCGGGCGGCAGCCTGGTTCGTGCCCGCCCCGACACGGCCGGGAGCCTCCAGAAATTACGGGACAGAATTTAAAAACACCGAAGCCTGGGTTAGTTTTTAGCTTGAGAGCGTAGGTTAAAGTTTCCTTCAGCCACAGCCGAAACCGGCAGCTCAGTGCCTGCTTGGGCAGCACCTCTCCTGGAAGGAAAGCGGGCGCTGTTGCAAGATTTACAACCGAGCTGTAGGGCTTATATAGCTATCGGACTTATGTAGAATTCCTCTGAAACAGTAACGTGACAGGTATGAGGCCTGAAATAGCATGGACAGTAAACGAGAGGGGAAAAAAAGTAGAATAAAACTTCACATGCAGAAGATTTACCCAAAAGAACGCTAACAGGTTGGTTAGGGAGAAAATCTCAGCCTGTTTGATGGTGCTTCAGAGGTATGGGATGTATCTGCAGGCAGGACCTCCAAGACCCAGTGTGGGTTTGCTCACAGAGGAGCATCACTGGTGTGAGAGAACTCTTGTAACCTTACTGCTGATTGGAATTATCATCTATATAACACTTTAAATGCTATATTATCTTAACCAGTGGAAGGTAAGCACAGCTGCTTTCTGTTATTTGTTTGCTGTGAGCAAGCTATCTTTCTCACCTTTGCTGATGGAAATACCAGCATGTTTAGGATTTTTTATCGCTGCTGCCATTTTCTGATTATCTCATGTTCTGCTGCTATGGCGAATGCCAAGATGGGCCTCTGAATCCTTACAGCTCCTACTGCTGTCTGCGTACCTACTGTGTGTACTTCTACCTTACACTGTAATAGACTTTTTCTTTTACCACTCTATTAAAATATTACAGGCTAATTAGTGAGGATTTAAAATTAAATAACACTCTATTTTTCTAAACTTAAAGATCACAAGTGTGGTAATGACACCATTGAGATGCTTCCAATGCATGCAGGGAGGTGTAAGTACAGTTTTGTACAACACAGGAGAGGCTTCATCTCAGGTGCTGTGGTCAGCTGAGGCCAGCTGTGCTTTCAAGAGGTTCTGTTATAATAAATTTGGGAAGGATTTCATAATTAAAAGAGGGGAGATTTAGATTGGATATAAAGAAGAAGGTGTTTTGTTTTTTTTTACAATAAGAGTGGTGAGGCACTGGCACAGGTTGCCCAGGGAGGTGGTGGATGCCCCATCCCTGGAGACACCCAAGGTCAGGCTGGATGGGGCTCTGAGCATCTGATCCAGTGTAGGTGTCCCAGTTCATTGCAGGGGAGTTGGGCCAGGTGACCTTCAAGTTGGCTTTTTCAACTCAAATGATTCTATGAAAAGACTTGCAAGGACGATGTGGGTAATAAAGAGTTGGGTGTTTTGGAGGACATTAGAAGAGCTCCATAACCTGACCAAATGAAGGTAGAATAGAGTTATATTTGTCATCTTTAAATCTATTTTGTTTGTACTGCATATGAATGTTATAGTATGTAGTATGAGTAGAGTATAGGTAATATATGATGTGTAGTAGAATTATTTAGGACTATATAGGATGTATAGAATATAGTAAATATATACTGTGTAGTATAAATATTTAGTAATCTACAAAAATATTTTGTCATGTGCTGGGAAAGTGAGAAATTGACGAAAGCTCAAACACAACACAGATATACAGTAAACTATACTAAAAACAAACAAACAAAAAATATCTGTAATTGTCTGAGCAATAACTTGTGCAGCAGCTTTTCAATGAGAGGAGTGGGAACAAAATACCCACTTTTTCTTTTTTTTTCTTTTTTTTTCTTTTTTTTTCTTTTTTTTTCTTTTTTTTCTTTTTTTTTCTTTTTTTTTCTTTTTTTTTCTTTTTTTTTCTTTTTTTTTCTTTTTTTTTCTTTTTTTTTCTTTTTTTTTCTTTTTTTTTCTTTTTTTTTCTTTTTTTTTCTTTTTTTTCTTTTTTTCTTTTTTTCTTTTTTTCTTTTTTTCTTTTTTTCTTTTTTTCTTTTTTTCTTTTTTTCTTTTTTTCTTTTTTTCTTTTTTTCTTTTTTTCTTTTTTTCTTTTTTTCTTTTTTTCTTTTTTTCTTTTTTTCTTTTTTTCTTTTTTTCTTCTTTTTTTCTTCTTTTTTTCTTCTTTTTTTCTTCTTTTTTTCTTCTTTTTTTCTTCTTTTTTTCTTCTTTTTTTCTTCTTTTTTTCTTCTTTTTTTCTTCTTTTTTTCTTCTTTTTTTCTTCTTTTTTTCTTCTTTTTTTCTTCTTTTTTTCTTCTTTTTTTCTTCTTTTTTTCTTCTTTTTTTCTTCTTTTTTTCTTCTTTTTTTCTTTTTCTTTTCTTTTTCTTTTCTTTTTCTTTTCTTTTTCTTTTCTTTTTCTTTTCTTTTTCTTTTCTTTTTCTTTTCTTTTTCTTTTCTTTTTCTTTTCTTTTTCTTTTCTTTTTTTTTTCTTTTTCTTTTTTTTTTCTTTTTTTTTTTCTTTTTTTTTTTTTCTTTTTTAAGTTATAGCATTGGAGTTTTCTGGTGGGATTAATGTGGTACATGTGGCAGGCAGGATTGAATCCAGTCAGTTAGATTGCCACTTTCAACTCTGTAATGTCCCTATGAAACTGATAGAGGGAAACATTCATTTTGAGACGTGCATTGGTACAGCTGCTTAAAATCTTGAGTGTATTTAATTTTTACTTATTTTTAAGATATGTTTCTTCCTAAGGCAGACCTCTTTGACTTCTGTATGAGAAATATCCAAGTATCACTGTTCAGAAAATGGTAACCTCTCTCTTTCTCCTCTATCTCTTTTTTTTTTTTTTTTTTTTTAGATTAAGTCAATTTTTCTTAGACAGTTTCTCAGGGGATGAGGGATTTCACTGAGTCTCAGCGAGACATTTAAAATCACACACATAATTTCTAAAAATCTCCTTCATAGGAGTTGTCACAGCTTGGATTCTCCAAGGATAGACCCCAGGTTTGATATTACTTAATATGTTCGTTATAATTTGGAAATGAGCAATAACATGGAGAAATCAAAATTTTCTACTGAGATAAGATAGTTTCTGTTAATTAAGATGATTGCTGGAAATGTCTGAGAGCTGTTCTGCAGTTAGGTGAGTGGATAAAACTGCAGCAGATGAAATTAGTTGTTGATACATGGGATGTAATTTGCACAGGCAGGAATATTTGGAACAATGCACTTTTCAGTAGTAAACCTGAATTAACTATAATCTGTTGAGGGAATGACCTGTTTACCATATGTGGATAGCTTAGTGAAAATCTTCACTGAAGAAATTGGGTAATAATTAATCCTCAAAAAAGGCGTAATGTCACTGTAATAAATCAGTAGTGTTCTAGAATTGATTGTGGTATTCCAGATTAGGTTAATCATATCTGAGAAGGAAAGATTTAACAGTCACAGAGGGGCTCTGGGACAAGAAACAAATACGTCTGGAAAAGCTATATGGAAAAAATAATTAAGACAGCTTAGAAAGGTGATAAATCAGAATGTACAGGGAACCATAAAAGAAAGTAGAGAGGATCAAGGCAGGGCATCTTGTGACTAAATTTGTACTACAAGAATGTGGGAATGTTGTATTGAATTGAGTAACACATTTATCCTGTTTGCATATTTTTTAAGCCTGAGGAGTAGTTGCTTATGAAGTACACTTGACAATCGGACCGGCGCCACAGTGTGCCACAGAATGAAGAGCAGAGGTTTAAACATTTAGGTGGTCACTAAAAATAGGTACTATTGGTAGAAAGAGCATACCAACTTGTTGTCTGAACATTTTACCGTGGGGAAATAAAAACCCATAACAGATGGAGAAAAACTGACTTTTGGGATTGATTTCACGCGTTTATCAGATATGTATCTGGAAGTAGCAGACTGATCTACCGTGGAAAACTTCTTACCAGTGTATTTTATTCTGAGTCCTGTCAGTTGCTTTGTGATTTGCTATCATGTTTGTTAATTCCTGTTACTTCATTTTATGCACATTCATGCACTGTCTCTTGCATTGTACAAATTGATAATACATTGTGTCTCTTCAGCTTAGAGTCACAACAGGAGGGAAATACTCCTTATACTCCTTAGGGCGCCTCTGACCGGACACCAAGCAGTTAAGCTTTAGAAAACAGCAAGTGTGGTTCTTGGACAGCACAAAAACAGGTAGTTTTGTTGGAGTCTGACAGGCCTGGTATCTTTCCTTAGTTCTTTTTCTTTCCTCTGGCTGGGAGGAATAGGATAAATAGGAAGAAGGAGATGTGATAGTACTTGCAGGAGTGCAAAGCTAGACATTCTGTTCTACCTCCTAAAGGGAGATGTTAAAGCTTCTATGATTTGGAAAAAAAGCAAGTGTTGAAAAGCCGGGGAAGATCTCATCATTGTCTATAAATACCAAAAGGGAGGGTGCAAACAAGTCGTATTTAGGCTCTTTTTAGTGGTGCCCAAAGCCAGAACAAGAGGCAGCAAACACAAACTGGAATAAAAGGTGTTCTGTTTACATCAGGAAGTACTTCTGTGCTGTGTGGGTGGCAGAGCACTGGCATGGGCTGCTCATAGAGGCTGTGGGTTCTCCTCCTCAGGACTTGGCTGGACACAAGCCACATTCTGCTCTGGATGGCCCTGCTCCAGCAGGGTTTTGGGCCAGATGGACACAGAGGGCCTGCGGATCTTGGCCATGCTGTGTTTCTATGACCGTGCACAGATAGTAGTAATGCAGCTTCAGACTTAGAGCGTGAGTCTGTCAAATCCCAAAGTGGATCACGTAATAAGTAACTAATTGGAAACTATTCTTAAATCCTTCTTTGCTCTGCTTTTCCATGGGAGTAGTTGCTTTCAGAAGGGAAAAAAGCCCTTGCTTCCTTGACGAAAGAGATTGGTTCCACAGCTGTCTTGAACTTAGTCTTGTACATCTCATATCTTCCTAGCATTTGGTGTGTGTCAGGTCTTCGGTTGTTGTGTCAGTTATTTAAGATTTTAGATGGCAGAAGATGCAAATGGATCATGTAATGTTTTGTAAATGCTTTGTTTGACTTAAAAATCACAAAATAATATGACCTCTACTTGTATGCAGCAGGACTGTGACAGTGTCAATATGTACCCCATGCACTAAGGGAAGCATTTATAGGATTTTAATATTTTGACCAGTACAACCACCGTAAGATTTTTCTCATATTTCAAAGTGTGATCTATGTTATAAAATAAATCTTTTGTTAATTGCTTTACCTTTTTTATTTATACTATCCATATAATCCATAATCTGGTAATTAAAGTAGCCCAACACCTCCCTAGTGAACAAGTGTATTGATGGAAAACAAGTTGAGAGTCCAGTGATACTCCTGTTGTATTGTTTCTGTGGTGTTTTTTTGTTTTGTGGTGTTTTGTTTTTTATTTATTCTTTTTAGAAAAGTCAATTGTCAAAGAACTTGGCTAATCACGTTGGGTAATGCTGCTTCTCTGAAAGAGTGGTCAGGCACTGGGATGGGCTGCCCGGGGAGGTGGTGGAGTCACCGACCCTGGAGGCGTTCAAGGAATGTTTGGACGTTGTGTAGAGGGACATGGTTGGTGAGGACTATTGGTGACTAGTGGATGGTTGGACTGGATGGTCTAGTAGGTCTTTTTCAACCTTGGTGTTTCTGTGATTCTGTAATCCAATAAAGCAGTTACCTGTAGTTAAAAGCAGCAATGCTTAATGTCTTGGAAGCCTAATTTATTTATCTTAGTATAGTGACTAGAAATAGGTGGCTACCTTAGGTTTGTGGTGTAGGAAGCAATTCACACTAGCAGGGGAGTTCCTAGAGTAAACCAATGAAAGGAAGTAAGCACAGGAATAATGGTCATCATTATCTGAAGATCTGATGCTTAAAATCTGCTCTACTGGGCTTCTGCAAGAAATCTTATGAAAAATGAAGTAACTTTTCCTTATTTTGTTTGAAGTGCTGGGTCATCATGCAACAGCCAGAAGGTTTGAGGGTTCAACTTTTGAACTAAAAAGTCCACGTTCATGACCTTCCTTTGAATCATTTACCACTCATGGGTCAAATGTTCTAGTGACAGTGATGTTACCAGAAACTGTTCCTTCAGCCACGTTCAATAATACAAGGCAGCTGTGTTATATCACGTGCCTAGTTCTGCTCGTGCACAGTCTACTGTGATAGCATCAACCAGACCTGGCTTGGCATGTGGATTCATGTGGAAAAACAGGGTGAAATATTTATCTCATTCATTTGAATTGTCAGCAGCATAAATGTCAATATACGAGCTAGCAACTCTAGGTTTCATTTTTGGTCAGAGGAAACAACGGTCATTTTTGAAGGTGTGATTCACCTGACCAATTTTAGACACTGACCTTAGGATGATCTGCCTTAACGGCTGTTGGATGTACAGGCTAGATCTCCATCCATTATTAAGGAGAGCGACTAGCTTAAGTACTGATGCCTAATTTAGTTCTGGTCCTACAAAAAAGCTGGGGGCCCTTCTGAAATTCGGAGTGAACAGTGGGAGAGTTTTGGGGACTGTCATTTTGGAAAGAAGATGTAGTTAGACCTCATGTCTGCCTTAATGGCTGGGAGACAGCATCTGATCGTATTGCTGCACTGAGGAGGGCTGGGAGCAGAGAAAAACATGGCTGTTTATCTGGCACTGAAATCAGTACATTCCAGGTGAAGGACGGGAAGTGGCACTGAATGATAGCTCCATAGACTGCTCAGATGTGCACTGCCTACACCTGTTTAGTCAAAGTCCTTTATTACCTCTAGCTCTATATGATTTAAACAATCAACCCTTTCATCTCAAGACATATGGAAAAACTACACTCCTAGTAACAAACACAAAGTACAGAACACTACTCAAATAAGAATATTATTTGTTTTGTCCTAAAGATTTAATTAACTGCATTTAATCAGTTGTAAATAGAGTTTTAGGTTTTAAAGCGTTTTCAGGTAACATAAACCCAACATTTAATTGCATTAAAAATACAAATCCCACTAAAAATTTTGTCTGATTTAAAAATCTTTAGAATAATAAACTGAGTGAATGATATGCATTCTATACGCAGTTATAGAGAGAAGTTGACTTATGGACCATAACCTTTAAGTATGTGTATTCAATACAGAAGATGCCTTTCTAGTGTTTAATATATTCTAGAATACTGTTGCCTCATAGCAGTTGTTGTCTCTCTATAGGCAGATACAAAGAGCTTTATGGGGACCAAGCTCAACTACAGTTGTTGGCAGAGTACATTGAAATCCAGCACAGAACTGCAGTAGAGAAATAGACTGAAAGGCATAATCCATGGTAATTATCCAGTTCCCCGTGCTTGTTGCTGCATGTGATATGCCCTTTTCAGTATTACTGAGGAACCAAATGCTTCTGAGCATGGGGAGCAACACGCAAATTCCTTGAAAATATCTTTGGAAGTTGGATGCGCTTATAAAGCATGAAGAAATGCTGCTAAGAGCTTTGGTCATTCACAGTGTTAGAATATGTACAGTATTTGAATCTGTGAACATTAGTTGCACAACACTTTCTCTTATATGTTAATTGGTCCCTAGCCAAAACTGCAATTTTGAAACACTGAATTGTTCTGTGTCTGTGCGTTCGTACTTGTATATGTGCATGAGTGGAAAGGAGATTGGAACTGAAAAATCTCCGGTTTTATGAGTCTTCCAATCAAGGCTACAATTAGGGACCTGCCTACAAAGTTCTAAACTTCAGATCCGCGTTTAGGATGTGCTTCTCAGCTGGATTCATTACTGCTGTGCTGTAGTTTGTTGGGGAGGCCAGTAGAGGACCAGCACCTGAAAAAGTCCAGAGGATTCAAGAGCTCCAAAGTTTCAAGAACCACAATAAACTGTAGCCCTGACTTTTGTAATCAGCCAAGCTACAGATCTTGTTGTGCTAGATGATTATCTCTTGTTGCACTGCAAGAAGCTGTCAGGCTAGGACTGGCTACAGGTGATAGTGTGCTTTCCCCTTGAGAACTACCGAGTTGTTTTTAAGGGATATTAAGAGTGCACGTTTTGTTTTTACATGGTGTTAAAACAAACCTAAGTTTGGCATAACTTGGGCTATGTTCTCTGCAATGTTAGTGCTAGAGGGTCACTTTGTGCT
Source organism: Tetrao urogallus (assembly GCF_951394365.1). NCBI lineage: Eukaryota > Metazoa > Chordata > Aves > Galliformes > Phasianidae > Tetrao > Tetrao urogallus. Next base: position 34,272,795 of record NC_136820.1, read on the forward strand.
TTACTTTTTGCCTGCAGCTTAACTGGAAGGCTCTCAGATGAAATTTTGCAAGCCACGTGAAATTAGGTCCACATGGGGTTATTACATCCATATGCTTCAGAAGCTACTATTAGTTGCAGCTGAGAAGGTCTTCTAGGTTCACTTGCATGTGTGCTAGTACAAAAAAAGCAGAAGACAACCTGGTGTAATATTTTTTTAAAAAAAGTTGTATTAAAATCAGTGAAAATTATACCATGCAAAACTGTTCCTTTGTGCCCACAGACCTGATTTTTGTCCTCTGTTAAATATGGACAGAAAATTTGAATTGAATTTGAAATCCTTTTTCAAGGTAGAACCCATCTGTTCATTCTACAGCTGTATAGAATGTTGGCCAGCATATAATGTATAGGCAAACATAGGGAAATAGCCTGTTCTTGTGTGATTTACAGATGCAGTCAACACTGACTTACAAAAGTGCACGTCTTGTTTATCTGTGCCACATGACAGCTTGAGCCTGGGACGTCTTGCATCTTTCCTTTTAGCTAGGTGTTTTTTTGATAGATACCTTTTAGCAAATGTGTTCAAGCGTTAGAAAGTTTGTTGTGTTGCACAAATGAAACGTTACTGTTTGAAGGCATGGCTTTCTGTACAGAAATTACGGTGTCAATGAATTGTTCCAGTTGATTAGATGGGGCAAATGAATGCGAAGGTCAGTCTTAAAGTTTTCCTAAAGCACTGGTAAACTGATTTGTGAAGCAGGTGAGAGTTTGTCTGTTTTATTTTTCATTTTTGTGTTTTTGTTTTTAGAATGGGTAAAAAAGTGAGGAAGGAAGTAGAGCCTCCACCCAAGGATGTGGTAAGTATATAAACTACAGCATGCTATAAAATAAACATTGCACAATTATAGGCCCAGCTCTACCATCCTTACGTAGTTCCTTACTCTCTTAGCTTGCCCACATTATTCTAAATACGTCTTTTAAAGATAATTCTGTTTCTGCTTTTCTTGGACAGCATACAAACCAAACTAACTGATGTGTAGTTCTTTGAGGGGATTGTTGTCTTTGGCAGGCTTTGCAAGTAGTAATATATGAAACAATCCAGGCTTCTTTTTATTTGAGGAGCAGTATTAGTTTTCCATTTGTAAAAATCAAAAGAAGGTGGGAGAGACCTGAAATGTGCTTCTCTTTTGAACTGTGGAACCATTCCCAAGGATGAAAGAGTTAAAAGCCTATATAAATAAGCAGGGTTGTTTGTGTTTTGTTTTTTTTTTAACTTAATACAAGAGTTTTACAGATACTTTGAATATATGTAGTATATATTCTGCATCTCTTGCAAAGATATATGATCTCGAGGAGTAGTTCAGGGTTTTGCTTTTTTGTATCATTGAAAATTGGCACAGTAAGAAGTACTTAGATTTGAAGCCAAATATGGAATAATGATGGTATATGACTACCTTTTTCCCCAAAAAACTGGAGATTAAAGATCTGACACTAGCTAATGAACACTTTCTGAGGGATTCTCTGACGCTGCGAGGTACAGGGAGACCCAAAAAGAGGTAGAAATTTAAAATATAGAAGTTTTATAAATCTTACTGGTTTATTCAGAAAGAAGTAAGACTGAAACACTGAACAAACAAAACACAAATTCAGCACCAGGTACTGAATTAGTTAATGAAGAATTGTTTTATCGAATATTCCCAGAAAGAGCACAAAATTAAAGGCAAAGCTCAATATGTGTGGTTTGGCTTTGTTTGTTTTTAAACAACAACAAAAAAAAGGGCTTTCTGAGAGTAAAGGAATTGGAAAAGGTTTTTCAAATGTCATAGCAAAGTTGATCAGCAAAAATGACGTCATGGTGTCAGTGCTAGTTCAACAGAAATAATTTGACCAAGACAGTAGAAGTAGCCATTATGGTTGAATTCAAATGTTCAAAGCCATGATGTCACTGAGGTTTAGTCTGATCTTACACAACGTATGGGAACTGCTGGATCACGGCCTGAACCTCTGATTGATCACCTGAGGCGAGCGCTGAGTCAGCCATGGGAGCACAGGTGAAGGCAATTCTCCTGTGCTGCCGGAAGGGTGGAGCCTGGCTGCACCTCTCCTAAGGCCCATTTAAGAGCTGACTGCCAGTGAGGAAGGAGCTCTTCTGGAGATTCCTCCTCTGGAGTTTTGCAGTGAGCCCAGGATATGGGTAAGCATTCTACCTATTCTGTTTTGTGTAATAACCTGCTTAGCCAAACTCTCTGGTATGATTCATAATTATAACATCTATGCATTTATTGATTATACACACAACTATTCTGTGGAAAGCTTAATATTACAAATGTAGTTCATAAGCTCCAATCAATTGTAAACGCTTATGAATGGAGACTTGAGGTAAAACTGTAACCTGAGGTGTTAAATTGGCCTAACACTAACCCAAAAAACAAGGAGACAAAAGAAGATACATATATCTAAGGCTAATTAAAGCAGACTAGAATAATTAAACTGAATATCTTTTCAGTCTAATAAAAAAGTGAAAAGGCATAATAATGGATGTAGGGCCTACAGATATGCTACCCCCTTCAAAAATAGTAGAAAGAGACTAGTAATCATCTAGAAAATCAATTAGAAACAGGACCTTAGCTCCTGTATTCGGAAGCCACCGTTTAGAGTTTCTGAAGAAAAGACTGGTGCAGCCTTCTACCAGTGCAGTCAACTGTGAATAATGTTAGGAAAGATAGTAAACAATTGGGAAAAAAAAAAAAAGTAAACTTACAAAAAAGGTTAATAAAACCACTGAAAAGGAAAGCGCGTTAAAGAGTGAACTCCAGATGGCATCTGTGGTTTCTGGCTTAGATACTTACTCTTATTGTACTTCAGGCTAGCATTTCTCTTCCAGCAGTACTATCAGGAGAAAACAACTGAATGTTGTATAGCAAAACAGTATTAAATATGAATATAGATCCTTCATTAGTTTTTACTATCAGCCAGGAAAATCTTCTAGCTGTGAGAGTATTGTTGACACCAATCATGTCAAATCAAATTTCAAACCTTTAAATTTCACCTGGCAGGAAATGAGATGCAGACAAATCACCTGATATATTGGCTATTATTTTCTGATTGATAAACTGCTTATGGAAATGTTACATCTGAGAAAAGAAGCCTTGAGAAAATATGGACAGGTTTATGTAAGAGGGCATTGCGTAATTCTCTGAGAATACGTGGTACTGCAGATGATAGCTAATCTTTATAGATTTCTAGGAATAGGTAGAAAATACATCTCCTAGCCTAGCCAGTGCTTAGCTGCTTCAGAGAGTACTCCTGAGAACACTTTTTTCTCCATCTTTGTATATTGCTTTTTGCTATTATCTGTTTTGGGGGCTGGGTTTCTCCAAGAAAAACAATCATTTGGATGTCCTTCTCGCTATGGGTGACCTCAGATGATATTTTAAGCAGAAAAAATGTGTTAGCTTTGGCATAGGTCAGTAAGAACTTTTCACAACCAAAGGCTGCTCCAAAAGTAGTGCCTCCTATTTTGTGATGTTGGCCCACAGTGTCAGAGGTGGATGTTGGTGGTATGGAAGTAGAGGTTGAGTCTTCCTACCAGTATCCTGTTATGTTTTGTTGCCATGTGACAGATGGCAGCAGAGGGACAGTCTGACAAAATGGCATCTGATGTGGTAGTGTGGATGAAGCAAAGGTGTGGAATTGAATTCCTCCATGTGCAGAAAATTGCACCCATTGGCATTCATTGACGCTTGCTGAAGATTTATGGAGACCCAAGAGTGAATGTTAGCACGGTGAGTAGGAGGCTGCTGTATTTCAGCAGTGGTGGCAGTGATATGAAAGACAAGCCATGTTCTGGGCGACCATGAAGAGTTTTACAAGCACAGCATGCAGACTCTTGTTTATTGCTGGTGATCATACATAGCTAATGGTGGTGTCTGTGTTGAAAAATAATGTTTTGTAGCTGAAAACTTTCTTTATCAAGTAGTGCTATTGTGCTCTTTATATCTGATGTAGTTTCCATGAAAATAAGTAGGAAGTATTACTTTCAGAGCAACCTATGTAGATAGTGTTTTAAGTTTGTTCTAGTCAACACTGTTATTTGTTCATCAGTTAGGGCACTTGTGTTAGTAGAAAGCCTAAGGTTGCCACTAGAGAAAATACTGAGATAAAAGAAAGATGTAGCTATCTGTGGATTTTTGAAAATAGCTTCACTTGTGACACTGATGTTAAAAATCGAAGTATGAAGGAACAGAAGTGGTACTGTCAGCTCTGGATGGGAACACCTTTTGAGGAATCAATACCTAAATATTAATTTGACTTGACTTTACTAAGGCTTTCAACACTATCTTTCATAACATCCCCATAGACAAACTGATGAAGCGTGGACAAGATAAACAGACAGTGATGTGAATTAAAAACTGGCTGAGCTGCTGAACTCTGAGGGTTGTGATCAGCAACGTGAAGCCCAGCTGGAGGCCAGTCGCTCCTGTTGTGCCCCAGAGGTTAACCTCTTCATTAGTGACTTGAGTGACAGGACAGAGTGCATTTGCGGCAAGTTTACAGACAATATGAAATTGCTGGGAGTGACTGATGCACCGATTGGTTGTGCTGCCATTCAAAAGGTCCTCAAGAAATCAGAGGAATAGAGAAAACAAGAATTTCAGTAAGTTCATTAAAAGCAGGTGCAAAGTAGTAATCTGTACAGACTGGGTGATGACCAGCTGCAAAGCAGCTTTGCAGAAAAGCACTTGGTAGGCAGTAAGTTGACCACGCACTAGTAATGTACACTTGTGGCAAAGAAGGCCAGTAACACTGTAGGGTGCAGTAGACAACGTTGGCTTGGCAACTTGTGGGACATGACTGCTATCTTTTACTCAACTTTGGTGAGATCAAATCTGGAGTGCCATGTCCAGTTTGGCGTTCATCCAGTACAGCAGTCACGTGGACTCACTGCAACAAATCTGATGAAGGGCCACAAAGATGCTGAAGGGCTTGAAACGTTTGTCTTCTGAGGAGAGGCTGGGAGCTACAACTGTTCAGTCTCGAGAGAAGGCTCTGAGGGGCCTTGTCAATGTGTGTGAACAGCTGATGGAAGGGAACAAAGAACTCAGCCACACTCTTCTCAGTGGCGCTTTCTAGAAGGGTGAAAGGCAATAGGTACAAACTGAAACTCAGGAGATTCTGTTTAAAGATGGAAAAAAAGCACATCTCTTTTACTAATGGATGATGGAACACCGGTTCATTTCGTTCAAAAACAGCTTTTAAAGGATATTTTAGAAAAATAGCATGATTAAACAATAGAATAAGAAGAGATGCATCTTTCAAAAGTGAAAAAAATCTTTCAAAAGGCCCAAAAATGAGTCTAATAAGAAGGTGCTGTCACATTTTTCAGAGAGTAGGAATGAATCTAATACCTATACAAATGTATAGATGTAAGACAAGTTCGATTCTGCCTATATGCCAACCTGCAATTAATGTCTAGGACTTATCAATGAATTGTAGTTTATACAATTACCTGTAACATGGGAGGCAAAGAAAATGGGACAACATAGTAATATTTTTATTATTAGATCAATGTAAATAAATAACTGAGATTTAAAACTCTTACTTCATATTTCATTTCTTATTAACCTTTATCTGAGATCAATCTTTAAGTTTAATTTATGTTTCCCTGAAAGAGTATCATCCTTTAATAAAAATTAAAGTTTCATACTATCACCAAGTGTTTGGCCAGACATGGCCCTGCTGTTGCCAGTGAAGTTTCTGCAGGGTTGGATTTAACTTTGCCTCTTTATATATCACTTTTCATTCAGAGCTTAATGTAATTAAATTGTCTGCAATTGCCTGGGAGAGCTATTAGGAATCCATTTTGAACTGTGATATAGAAAATGTATGGTAACTTATTTTTATTATTTATATTTTTACTTTATATAAGAATAACCAAACCCTACAACCAATAGAGTTAGAGAGCATCTTCATCAGTGCAAAGGAAAAAGGGCACGCAAGGTGTGGCAAGGATTCTGCTCTGTGGCAGACTGCTTTGTGAATACCCTTCTCATAGCATCAGCCCTTGAAGTGCCGTACCAGATGTGTACCCTTGTGGAGCAGCTGGAAGGGAATAGAAAATTGTAGCTGGGAAAAAAAAATTCTCTTGCTAGAATAAAAAACTGCCCCAAGAAGCTTATATCCTGTACATATGTAAGAAATATTGACAATATATCTTTGTTGGTCATAGAGAAGTAATATGTATTCAGCTAAGCTGAACAGACATGAATTTAGCATCAAAAAGGTATGACCTATTTGGCTTCTTAGTAGTTTTTTTTTTTTTTTTTTAATTGAAAAAGGTTCTGCTCTATATGTTTAACTATATCCATGTCAGTACCAATTTGCTGGCAGAGCTTACCCACCCTGATAAAGCAGTAAGAGTTTAGATATAGTCCTAATGTTTTCTGCTAATGAAAAATCTAAAAGCAAAAGTTCAGTCTAGATATGTGTGCACTCAGTTTTCCTCTTCTTGTACTGGAGAGGTAGCATGTGTTCATCTGAGTTTAGTTAATGACTTCCTCAACTTGTCCCGTGCCTTCACCTTGTCACAACAAGCATGAAGAGGGACAGATCTGCGTATTTCCAAGACCTGCTTGGGGTTAGGGAGAGCAGTTAAGCACATTAGCCAGGTAACCGTTTTGCTATTAGGGAAGCATGGATCTTCATAGAATCGTAGAATCCTTAGAGTTGGAAGGGACCTTTAAAAGTCTCATCTAATCTAACTCTTCTGCAGTCAACAGGGACATCCAGAGTTAGATTGGGTGCTCAGAGCCTGGTTCATTCTGGTCTTTAGTGTCTCCAGAGATGGGGCTTCCACCACCATCCTGGGCAACCTGTTCCAGTGCCTCACCACCCTGACTGTAAAAGACTTGTACCTTAGAACCAACCTAAAGCTCATCAGGGATTATCATGGAAATGCTTCATTGTGTGCAAGATTGTGGTAAGCTAGTGTTCAGCAAGTGAAATGAGTTGATGAAGGCACAGGAAGAGTCATTTTAATTTATTTATTTCTAATTACTCCCACTAAGTAGTAGTGCCACAGAGTAACCAAATCTTACACCTCCCCATATTTGATTTGGAAGCTGTAGGATGTTCTTTTAGGTGTAACAGAACTATGTAGTCTTTTTCCTTCAAAAAGATATACAGGGAACTGTCAGGGTTTTCCCCGAATCTTCATACGACACGAAACGAGATGATTGTATTAAGTCAATTATTCTTAGTTATTTTTCAAAAGCATTTCAAATTGTTACTGAAAGTTAAAATTCTCCATTTATTGATGAAATGTGGAAGTCTACTGCAGCTCACTGCTATTCTTCCTTTTTTTGTTTTTTTCCTAGTTTGAGCCTTTACTGATTGAAAGCAAAGCAGCGGCAACAGTTGTACTAATGCTTGATTCTCCAGAAGAGGAAGTTTTGGCCAAAGCATGTGATGCTATATATAAATTTGCATCAAAAGGTCAGTCCTCATCGCAGTAAGCTTTCTTCTGCCTTACTCATGTTTTGCCAGCAGTTCAGAACTTTTCGGTTTCCTCACACTAACGTTTTCAACCTCTGTCAAAGTGTTGTTTTGTTTTTTCCTCAGAAATATCTGTCACTCCTGTATTTGCAGTAAAAAAGAAGCCCTATGGTTTGTATGGAGGTTTCTAACATTTTATTGTAGAAATTTATATTCTCAGAGAAATGGTTGTTTGAAAGTTCTTGTATCTCAATGAGATGCATATTCTGAAAGGGAGGGAAATAGCTATAAACTGCATACCCTAAACTCTTGCTGGCTCTCTCCCTGCTGTCCACAGTAACACAAAAAAGATAGGCAGCTTCCCCCTTAGTTCATTTTAAAATAAATTATAAAAGGAAGTGAGAATACAAGTTGATCTTGGATTTTTTCTTTTTTTTTTTTAATTCACTTTTGCATGTGCGCTTCTTTTTCTTTTTTTCTTTGAGTGAGCAAGGAACAGAAGGCTGTAATCATATGAAACAATATCTGTCTACTGGATATCTGAAACTACTTCTGTTGGTAGAAATCTCAAGTGGAAGTTAGTGATTCAAATCATGGTAGTTGCTTCAGGAAAGTAAATTTGGAAGGCAAAAAAATAGGAAACTAAAATGAAGTTCACAACAACATAATTCTCCTGTACTTCACCAAATAGAAAGCTATCTGTTGTACTGCTATGGTAGTCGCTAGTAAATGTGTGGGTGGCCAACAGACAGAAGCATCCTTTGCTTTAAAAATAGGAATTAATCCTAGAGAACTGTTCCTATGCATTGAATTAGAAATCCAAAGTGTGTGATGATGTTAGACTATCCATTACACATATTAAGAAGAGTTTGATTTGAATAGTCAATTTCAGTACTGAAACTTCTGGCTTCTGAATGCTTTTTCTTTCTTTAATGTTTCTTAAAATATTTTTTTTTTCACTTTTTATTATCACTTTTTATTTTATCACCTTTATATTAAGTATCCAGATTGAGACAAATTCTGTTGTAACTGGTGTAGCTTGTGAAAGGCATCCGAAAAGAGATTGAACAGATTAATGGTCCTTGATAATGTGATGATGAAAAGCCAACCTATATCCTTCCCCATCACTTGGCACAGTAGGAACAGGTTCTTCCTTATTTCTCTCCAGAGATGTATGGGATCACCGTTTCCCCAGTGATCTGTTGTGTAGTAATATGTTATCTGTCCAGTTACCATGCCAGCGAAGCATCTAACTTTCAAGGCAGTCATTTTGGATTATCTGTAAATTCATTTAACAGCAAGTGTTGCCAAAACTAGTAAAAATAGTCTCTGCTGCTACATAGCAGCAAGGGCAGGTTGCTCTGTAAGGCAAAGGAAAGCAGGAGTCAGTGACAGCAGAGCACACAAGGGCTCATGGCCTCCAAAATGGGTGCAGTCCCATGAGTACAGTGAGAACACATCCCACAGTGGTAACCAGTCAGTCAATGGTCCAGTGATCACCGAGCAGTCTGTAGTGTGATGAGGCAGGTTTGAGGTCAAGCCAAGCAGTCACATCTGTGGTCAAGGTCATACATGTATCAGTGGATACATGTATGAAATGAAGAGCAGGAGCTTGACTTAAATGCAGTTCCTGATAGAAGTGGAGAGTCCTTGTGTAAGGCTTTTTTCAGAAGGGAGTGAGTCCTGATACGTGTTTTCAAACTTTTCACAGTAATATTGAGACCTAAAAGTTACTTTTGTTCTGTTGGAGACAGAGATTCTGTTTTACTGTTATGATCCAAGAAGGAGATCAATGTGACATCAGATCCATGAACTACGTTTTTAAAGTGTGTGTTTGATATATTTTGTTTGATACTTTAAGATCTTAAGATCTTTTTGATGGTATTATTGATGTATTCTGACAAATTTATGTTCTATCTATTATATTTTAGGTCACTGAAATAGTGTTATACTTTGTTACGTTAGAACTATGAGCTTGTTGCTTTTTTTTTTTTTTTTAAACATAACTTTTAACCTATTTACTCTTCAGGTGATGAAAACAAAGTGGCACTTCTTGGTCTTGGAGCAGTGGAACGTTTGTATAAACTCATCTCACATGAAGATCCAATAGTACGCAGAAATGCCATGATGGTATTTGGTATCATGGCTTCTAATCGTAAGAGTCTCTGTATTTTTCCATGTATATGGTTGTAGCTGTTACAGCAGTAGGTGGCTCATATAAAATAAATAAATGTTAAATAAAAAAAATTCCTATATCAATAACTCAAAAGAGTTACTGATAAAAAAACTCAAAAGAAGAGATTTCAGAAAAAAATAAATTGAAAGATAAGTGTATTTTCCTCCAGTCATTATTTTTGCTTTGCCAGGATGAAACTGGAAGAGTTTACTATTGGAATTCTGCCTATCTGAGAATGCCTGACTACTTATGATACCCAGCTAATGTGGATATGACACGTTCTGAACTTTTACAAAAGTTGGAAATGAGGGATAAAATGCTATTTATCACATACAGAAAATGCTGCGTTTACTGAAGACATTGGTATAGCTGCAACAGTAGGAGAGAAAATGCGTTAGATTCATAACATCTAACTCAGGTATCAGCAAAAAGAAATCCTGAACTTCGAAGCACTGATATGCATATTTGCCCAACTTCTTTGGAGGGTCAGTGCTGCTGTAGGTGTTCATTATCTGTATCTGAGCTACTGAAGTGGAACTATCTCAGACATCTCTCAAACATTTCAGTTATGGCAAATTTGCGTATCTAGTGTAGCAGTACCATTATTAGATGTATTAACCACAATCTAATGTTGCATTGGACCTTACGCAGAAAAACAGGTAGTGATGGTTTGAAAATTAAATAAAGGATGGATTGTTTTTAGTTTGATTACTGTAAGCAAAAATATTTTATCTATTCACGTATAACTTGACAACTAAAACTATGTGATGTATAGCAAGAACCTCCTAGGTGCAAGTGTTTTCAGTGGGAAATATTGAGGAACTTTTCATCTACAAGATAACAAAGAATGTCATGTGGTACTTTAAAATCTCATGTGTGTTTTCTGGGCCCGTTTTCTTTGTTTAACTTTGGTTACATGTCAGTCTCAATCAGGTCTTTTTGTCTCTCGTGGAGTAACCTTAAGTACATTTCCCTTGGAGCAAAATCTGGTTTTTTTACTTGCTTGCCAGATAAAAGACCTCACAAATTTATTTCATTGTAGATGATGTCAAGAAGTTACTGAGGGAACTGGATGTCACAAGTTCACTTCTGTCACACCTGGTTCCAGAAGGTAACTTCCAGTATTCCTTGTGCAAAAATACTCTCAAAAAGCATTTGCTATTGCTATTTGACCAAGCAGTTTAATAAAATTCTTCTCTTATGATTTGCCATAATACATATTAAATAGATGATCGCTTTTATAGGCAAAGATCAGTTATTCATTGGGTAATGTTTTATGCTGTACAGATAGAGCAACATGTTTATGGAGAATTGAGGTGCAATTAACAGCTAACATTTGTTTATTTTTTTTTACTATATCTTAAACCACAGATTTGTGACCATGTACTGTGCTGAATAAACTTGAACAAAATTTTTTTTTTTCTTATAGAAGATGTGGTTATTCATGAATTTGCTACTCTGTGTCTGGCACATATGGCTGTTGAATATACTACTAAAGTACAAATATTTGAGCAAGGTGGATTAGAACCACTTATAAGTCTACTAAGTAGTCCTGACCCTGATGTTACGAAGAATTCAGTTGAATGTATTTATCTCCTGGTACAGGTAAAGTTTATTGATTTAGGAAAAAAAAAAATAAAAAATTACAGAGGCAGATGAGCATTTCCCTGTGGGGTCAGCAATTTTAAAATATTTGGTTCCTTTACTCTCATCAGTGGGTATGAAAACTTCAGTTGTCGCGTGAACTGTGAATATTGCTGATTTGACCATACTTATGTCCAACTTAATGCAATTATGCATGCTGTACAGCAATGTGAGATCAGAATCAGATTCAGATGTTTTCAATTAAATATGTATTTGTTTTCTTATTTGGAAAATAGTAGTCTTGGTAATGAGAGTTATAACCAGTCTATCTAAAAGGTTGGAATAATTCTAGAACTGTATTAGTGATTTCATTATGCCTTGTTTTGGCCAGTAAGTCCATAGTTACGCTTGTGAACATCTTTCTGATGATAGGTGGATGCTGTCAACAGCTACTTTCCATACTAGAGGGATAGATTCGTTATTGGCTACTTTCACATTCAGCACTAATGTCATCCATATGCTGCTTAGCAAAAGAATGGTGCATTTGTATGTCAGTTCTCCTGCAAAGCTTAAGCGAATCAATTCAATAATGGATTCCGTTTATAACTCTATCTCTTTTGGGGCATCAGAGCATGTCTATTCAGAATCACATTTTTACTATCTCGCTGTCTTTGTTGCAGGGTATATCTGGATAACTGCACCTGGTGCTTGCTTATATTGATAAGGATAATTGCATGCTGCACATGTGCAGTGAGCTATTTAAAAGCAAATTGTAATTTATTTATATTTTTTCTATTTTAATATAATCTACTACTTCCTTTTTATTAGGCAGTATATATATTGTTTAAATTCAAAAATTTTAATCATTGTTTTATAATTATTGAAGGAAAAGATGTAACCAGGCAACCACAGCATAGTGGGGAAAAGTATTTTTCCTCTCATTGAAATAAATAAAAATTATGAAACTAAGTTTTTAAAACTTTCTTAAAAAATAAGTATGTTGAGATAAACATGGCAAAACCAAGAGTAAACTGGCTTCTTTAGCTAGAGCTAAATATTGTAATGTATACCTCAGTAGCACAAAAAATGTGGATTTTAATGTAATGTGGGGGAGATTGTACTAAATTTGGTTCTTGGACAAAAAGAAGTCTTTAGAAATGCAGGTTCTTAAGTATTGACTCCTTTTTCTATTTTTGAAATTAGATTTTTGGTGTTCTTTCTGTAAATTCAGGAACTACTGTACTGATTTATTCTCTATTGCTAACATTCCTTGTTGAATATTTTACTACAGGATTTTCAGAGCCGTGCTGCTGTTTGTGAACTGAATGTAATTCCACCGTTGCTGGATCTACTGAAATCTGAATATCCTGTTATTCAGTTGCTAGCCCTTAAAACCTTGAAAGTAATTAGCAAAGACAGAGAAACAAGGATAATACTGGGAGAAAATCAAGGATTAGATTGTCTTCTGAAGATACTGGAAACCAATGTATAGTTTACTTGCCACACAAGTTTTTTTTGTTCCTTTGCTGCTAATGTTTGTGTGACTAATGAGAAATATTGTTCATGTTATGGAAGAAAGATAACAGAAGAAATAGCTCCTTACTTGGAAACAAAATAAGCAAGGATGCCCAGCTTGCTATAAAAAACAAAGGGATTAAAAAAAAATGTTTGTGTTTGTTTTATTGCCTTATTTATGATACTCTTTTATGTTTGCTGTCCTTTCTCAAATGGTTGTAAATATCAGACAGATTTGCCATATACTTTTTCATATGATGTTTTCTCTAAAATCTTTATTAGATGCGAACTCTGGAGTGGTTTGCAGTTTGAATACTGACTTTGTTTGCTGACTTTCCTATGATATCCATACCTTTAAATATAATTTCCTTCCTTGGAAATGCCATTGTTTATGTTATTATGACACTCACTATAGTGCTTCTTGACTTCACATGTCAGTCACCAGGAGAAATATAATGCATAGAGAAATTTGTGAAGCTTTTTAAATTCTAAGATGTCAGATCCTTTCTGAATATTTGCCTAACCCACTTAGGTATAAATGAGAAGCATTTTGGGTTTTTTTTAGAGTTTTTAATAAGCTGCATCCTAAAGCACGTCAAAGAAAGTGTGTGTACAAAAGATACAAAAATGAAAAGATATAATTTGTACTATAAGCAAACAGTCCAAGAGAAAGTTATGACAATTATCCTCCAAAGTTAAAAGCCAGAGATATTTTAATTGTGGTTTTAAGGATGTTTGTCTGGGCTTTTTTCCTCACTAGGAATTCAATGATCTACATGTGGAAGCTCTTGCTGTGCTGGGAAATTGTCTTGAAGATGTGCATACTATGCAATTGATTCGGCAGACAGGAGGCCTTAAAAAGCTACTTTCATTTGTTGGAGTCTCTACTGTTCCTGATATTCAGAAGAATGCAGCGAAGGCAATTGCCAAAGCAGCTTGTGATTGTATGTGACTTTTAAAAAAAATTATGTATGTGATTTGTTTATAAAGTAAATTTTTATCCAGAATAAGGTGATCTTCCCTGGTTGAGGACAGTACTTTTGCAAGAACATTGGGTAATGTTCAGATATATATGTATACATTTAAAGATTAACTTATTTTAAGATTAACTTATTTTTAAATGTAATGTGTCCTTGCAAAATGCTGTCTTCAAACAGGAAAATATGAAAAAATATGTAGATCTGAAAGTATGGCTTTCGTCTTTTGTTCAGTGATACCAGGTAACTTACATCTTAAAGCACCTCTATTGACCTGACTTCTCATTGATATCAATTAAGATGTAGCTGTAAGCTCAGTTCCCCTCGTATGCAACTGCTCATCTAAACGTCAGGCAATTGGATTTTAGGATATCGAGATATTGGATATTAGGAAAAAAAAATCTCAGAAAATAATGGTAATGCATTGGAACAGGCTGTCCAGGAAAATGGAGTCACTGTCTCTGGATGTTAGGGACTCAGTTTAGTGGGCATGATGTTGATGGGTATTTGTGATTTTAAGGAACTTTTCCATAATTCCATGATTCAATTTCAAGTACACATTCCTTTAATGAGGACATGAAAAAAAACATTTTGAATGGCTTGCAGATTAATATTTTCAGCAGAGTTAAATGGTTTAATTGCAATCTTTTTATAATTACTCATCCTATGTTTTTTTTATAGACTTTTCTATAATTCACCAAGGAATCCTGAATTAGGTAGTACACACTCATCACTTTTTTGCCCACAGTGATTCTTTTTAAATAAATCTGCTTTTGAAATTCCTTCCTTACATTGGTTTCTGAGTTGAAATTTATGCCTAGTACTGCTATGTAAGAAAATGCAGTGTAAGAAATATACTTCTATCTTCTGTAAATTTTATCAAGGGATTTTTGTAACAGTAACAATGACTGCAGAAGTTGAATATTTATATTTCTGTCATTTCATTAAGTTATGGTTTTAATTTATGAGTATTTTACAAATATCTGATTTAATACACAGCTAAAATTATCTCTCCTTTTTACAGTTCAGACCTCCTTTCTTCTTCATCTTCTCTTTCCAATTCTTTTCTCACCTTCCTTAGTTTGACTTGCTGAATATTTGTAATTATGTGGATTGTAAATTATATATTAAAAGAGTAGAATCTACCTTTCCTAGTATTGTGTTTCAGTATGCTTTTATCTTTATCTGCTGGAAGCTTTGCAAATCACAAAAAATTATTTTCTTTAATGTTTAGATATCAAAGATAGGAAGGAATCTTCTTATGCCAGTGTTTTCTTTGTGTATTTTTCCAGCATTGTTATTTTATTATGCTACTTAGGACTGTCAGTATCATTTTTATAGTCCTGTGACAGTCTTGTAAGTAGTATGCTAAGCAGATTTACATTTGCTCCTACTACTTTCTATCGCATCTTCATCCTTTTCCATATTTATTTTCAAATAAGCATAGCCTTCTCCCTCTTTCACTCCTTTTTCAGTTTTTGTGGCCTAATATTTTAGCAGCTGTTAGTAGAAGCATGTCTGAACACATTTTTAAAGTGCGGTGGCAAGAAGTACACATAATATATTGCAGTGTGGCATATGATCTTATATCATTGAATGTTACCGTCAGCAAAGATGCATCTTCTTGTCATACATCTTTACAAATGGAGTCAGCGTGGTTTCATTATAAAGGTTTGCTCTCTTCTTCAGCCTATGACAGTTGGTATGGATGGAGCAAGCTGGGAAAATAGATCAGAAGATTTAAAATATTTTCTTCCAAGCTGCAGAGTTTTGGTGACAACCAGTTAGATAAAGGACAACATGTAGCGGTGCGGTATGAACACAATCCAGTTGCTGTTCAGCATGACCTCCAGAAATATTGAATTTAGTTCAAATACCTTGAGCTTTTGAGGTTTAAAGTCAGCCTTCCAGCGGAAAGAAAAGTGATGCGCTGAGGCTATCTAAATAATACCGTAAAAGCAAAAAGAAAGCAAATATTTATCCCAATATGCAGATGGTGGGTTTTTTCTTTTTTTTTCTTTTTTTCCTGTTTGGATCATGGTTGTAAATAAACCAAAAGGCCAGTCTAAACAGCAGCTCTAATTTTTACTGTGCTAATACTTGATTCATTGTAAATCCAATATGGTAAAACGGAACTCTTAAGTTCTTATATGGCTTTTTCATTATGCTAACAGTAGCTATAGAGAAGCCCCCATTTTTTTTAAGTTTGATAATTGATTGCATTTTATGAGTATTTCTTGCATACTTGAGGGAAAAGACTGATCTTCATGAAATGAAAAACTGTACTTCTAGGATAGTGCATGACGTTTTTAAAAATCTTATTGGCTGTGCATACAGTAGTGTCTGTTTTTGAAATGATTTGTTTTTTCCTGATGTGATCATAGCAAACAGTTTTGTTTTGTGTGCCTATCAGCCATTTAGAAAGGATTCCTGTAACTTTTGGTTGCTGTTCTTGATGTTGTAAGACAGGCTTAATCACTTTGGAGTTATTCTCTCTATCAGAATATCCTACATGCTACAAACACTATGTTCAATCCTAAGTAGTATCTTCAAGATGCTACTCTGTTTGAGTCTAAATTGATCACATTTCTGTACATGATTATCCCTTTGACACTGAAAATTAGTTTTGTTCTGCAATGTTATCTTAAATTTAAAATGTGTTAACCTATCAACAGTTCTACTTTGCATACTGAGATTTATAGTGGTAAATTTTATTGTGATTCCTTCCTTGCCCAGCAAATAATGCAGTCACCTTGCAAAATATAGTTTAATGCTGTCAATTGCTGAATGTCTGTAAGCAGGTTGTTTGGATTGTTGATTAAGGAGTGCCTGACTTTCATCTGACACACCACAATAGCAAAATGCTGTGGAGTGTACATGGAGAAACTGGTGACTGTGATCACTGAAGTTTAGCTTCACTCTGACAAACTATTGGTTTGAAGCTCTCCAAGTTCTTGACATATATCTAAATGCAATTCTTTCTGAAGGGAGCTTATTAAATGTGTTCTGTAGCCCAATTAACATATGATGTTTTATAATATGAGTTTTCATTTTTTTTTTTACAATTATTTATTATTTTTTTAATTAATTTTAATTTTTTTTAATTATTATTTATTTTCTCAACTCAAGGTCAGTGGGAGTTCATTGTAATAGCTAATGTTAACTTTTTCCATTTGAAATTGATATAGCTAATTCCAATATTGACAGTGTGAGATGAATGGATAGTCAGTGGGACTCTTTGATCACGACTTCACAGTATGAAACAGGAAAATACACTTAAAAACAAGTTAGCTTATAATGGAGTCAATTCATGAAATGCTGGACAGAAGTGTTAGTACTCCAGGCTCTTTTGGTTGGATGTGCCTAACTATTTTACTTAGCATTAAATAAATGCATTCAAATGACTTAGGGATCAAGTGATTCATCACTGTAAATGTTGGCATTGAACGTGAGAAATGCTTAAAAACAGGGTGCTATTTAGCTCTATATTCTTTCTGTTGTAAAAACCAAAGGGAACAAAGTGTCCAAACAGAGAGAAGGTCAGTATAAAATATTCTGAAGTAGAATTGGCACCTGAGTCTTAAAATCTTAATAATTTTCATCTATTTAGCTAGCTAGCTAAATATAGGTGCATAATTCTTACAGTAGTTTCAAAATCTGTTTGTCTACATCCTTGAAAAGTTCTGTATTCTGCTTAAAATACTTTAAGCCATTGTTTTCATCCATTCAAATGAATTATTTTCGTATCATATAGACAAATTATCTTTAAAGTGTTACAGTGTTTCCCATTACCATAGTATTTTTTAAAAACAAGAATAATTGTAAAAAATCAGTATAGTACTAAGTAACTCATTGTACAAGAACCAAATTACTGAGGCGTGAAGAACCTCTAGAGGTCATTATTAGGGATTATGGACTACTTTGGCAAGCAACAGGCCAGCAGCATACTTGATTACTTGTCAGAATGGTCTGTAATCCCAATTAAGGTCCTCTCTTGAGAGCTTGCTGATACACATCAGGGTTGTGGCCAGAGTTCTGCAAATGCTTGAAATTCTCTCAGTTTTGTCTGTTGCATGTTTTACTTCGTGACTTCAATTAAATATCTCTGATGATTCTGAAAGCAGTTAAAATTGAGCTAGAGAGGAAAAAACAGCCTTTTGAAGTACATACATTGAGCCAATTTTTTCACAAGCAAGTTTTTAATCACATTGTTTTTCCTTTGGGCTTGTGGACTTAGCTTTGTTAGCATCCATTCACCATAGACTTAGTTTTATTTAAAAGAATACTTTCACTGTTTTTCTTTGTTTTTTCTCTGTTTGTTTTTCCTTCTAAATTTTCATTAGACAGCAGGCCATACAGAGACATTGATCCCTTAAAAAGTTAGCAGGTATGAGTGCAGTTTCCAAATGTGCATATGGACTTCATGGCTCCTGAATTTCTTTGATACATTTTAAAATTTTACCATTTAACTATTACTTCAGGAATGTAATTATCTACTTCAGATTATGTGTATGGTTAAATGTTTACTGACCCTTGTAACTGTAGGATTTATATGCTGTTCAATGCTCATGTAAGAAAGTTTTAACTCAGGGCATTTTCTAACAAATACCCAGAAGAGAATGTTTGGACCTTTCCTCCAGACTTTTGATCTAATCCATTCTGGAATGAATGAGGCTTTTAGCATGCTTGTCAGACTCCTGTGGATACGTTTGATCTTTGTCAACATTAACTAAAGTAAATCTACTGAATGGAAAAAATCTCTATTAATCAAACCTGTAGCATTGCATGGAACTTACAGCTATCAAAGTTTGCTTTCTGTTATGTAGGCTGTGTGTGTTTAAAGCTGTATTTAATAGACATCTCTTGGACTTCATTCAGAATTCACTGAAGTCTAATGGGTTTTGGATCATGTCCTTTGCGCACATTTCTTAATTGCTAGTGTGTCTGTTAGCAAAATGTTCTCATTTCCATGATATCAAAAGCAAGTGTTTTATAGGAAGAAGTGTATGAAATCAAATTCCTGTCCTCTCACTGATTGGTAAAATGAATGCAGGCTAATACTATTGTTCTTTTTTTGTTTAAAGCTGAAAATAGAAAAATCTTAAGTGAGGAAAATGTTGAGAACTGTCTCATAAATCTTTTGGAAATTGATGATGATGGAGTTAAAGTTGCTGCTTCCCAAGCTATTTCTGCCATGTGTGAGAATTTGGCTAGCAAACGTGCGTTTGGACTCCAGGGTAAGTAAGGTGGGAAACGAGAATCTGTGGTTTTCCTTCTGTAAGGAACGTAATTTTGTAGATGATCTTGTTGGATTGTCATGGTTTACTTAAATGTTCATATATACAATTGTTTATTTTAAAGGGATTCCCCAGCTAGTGCAGTTGCTAAGCAGTGATGATGAAGAGGTAAAAGAAGCTGCAGTCATAGCATTAGCCAATTTGACAACAGCCAGTCCTAGTAATGCAAGGTGAGTCTGCAGCAACCAAATCATTATTTAAAACACTAACCTGAATGCAAATGATAATGTTTGGATTTTTAATGAATGTCTCATCTTGTCCTTATCCTACAAAGCAGGACTCTTGAATTAGCCTGTAAGGCCTTCTGTGGTGCTCATGAGTCATCTGGAATTGGTTGGTTCTCATCAGGTTTACAAATGTTATGCTATCCTTGCTAATGTTTGCTCTATCACAGAGAGGTATGAAGCAGATAGAATGAAAGCAGAGGTATAGGTCATGTTTTGGAAAGAGCATATGACAAAAATATGCCTCATAACCTAAGAAATTTAATGTGGGGTATTTTTTTTCAAAATTCACTCTCAGTAAGTTATCTTTTAAAATGTGATTGCTCAAGCAGTTTGTGACAGTTGACACTCAGATATTCTAATATTGGCACTGTCATTCTCTTTTCTATTGCTTCCCAAGTTATAAGGAATGCTCATAGTGCATTCTCTAGAAGAAGTGTACTGTCAGTATCTAAAGTAATGAACGGCGGTTGGTTAGTTGACTGTAAGTTCCAACATAATTGTACCAACTAAATTCTACTGTCAGTTGCAGAGTTCTGTTATCCCAACTCTATTAAAATTTCTGTTCAAGGAAAAGAAACAGAGCAGTCTGACATATATGAGCAATCACATGTAACCAACAAACCATAAAATAAAATTCCTTAAAAGTTTCCTGAAATATACTCAAGGAAGTTGTAATCCATTCACAACCATTCTTTGAAGTGAAAAAGTAAAATAATGCACCAAATAAATTATTTGTTTCAATTTATTGATTCAGCTCTAATAGTCACCAGTATTCACTTAATGTTGCCAGATGAAGTTGTAATTTGACACAAGGGAATAATATTCTGTTTTCAGATTCACATAGTAGATTTTTTTTGTCTGATTTTCTGCTCTCCTCATGTGCATGACTTCACTTGGTGTCAGGGGGAGTCATACACACATAAAAAGAGCACGGTACTGGAGTCCAGGGGTCAGGCTCTCAGCTCTGCTACAGCTGTTTTTCGTAGTGCAACCCTTTGAGGTTTCACATTGTGAAAAAGGAATCTCTGGAGAGTTTTGAGTTGGTATAACAGCTTTTGCCAACTTGGTCAATGTCTTTTGCCAGGGAGATAGTAATGACATTGTTTAGCTCAACTGCTAGAACAATTCTCTGAGAATTCAGACAGGGAAGTAGCTGTCTCTGTTCCTCTGAATTATAATTGAGGCTGTTTTTTTTTCCTACTGGGCAGTCAGGAAATTGTAAAGGTGGCTTACATATACTTCTCTCTCCTTGCTATCCAGCTCCAACTACAATATGGAAGCACCAGATAATCTAATCACAGGTCTTCTGTGGAAATCAGGAAGCAATAATTTACATTAAATATGTATATTGGATGAATGCCATGTGACTATATAATTACTTCAAAGCTTCTTTTCTAAATCAAAACCATTAATAAGTCATAGATGGCTCCAAGTGCGACCGGGATCTACAAATGAATATATAGAATTGAACTCTCAGCTGACAGGAATTGGTGTAGTTCCAGCTCACTGACCAACTGCCTGGCCCATACTTATTCTACATTCACATAACTGAGGAAAAAAAAGTAGTTTGGAAAAAATGCATTGCAGATTGGGTTACCGTACTCATATTATTCATTCCAGAATATTTTGTGTGTCTATCTTGTAAATCACTGAAAATAAGTGTATATATAATGAAGATGCTGATATACTTTTAAATGATGTGACCTTGGTGTATAATTATGTTGACAATATTCAGGTCCCAAATTGGACTAATGAGACTAGTGCTCTTTTATTGGCTATGTATTAGATTCTTGTTAAAAACCCTCAAAGAACATTCAATCATAAAGCTAGTAGTATCAGGAAGACTTTGCAGGGAAAGCACAAGAAAATGGCTGCAGCAGAAGAGAAAACTATTTACTATAAATGTGTTTTCACTATCTACTATCCAGCCAGATCACAAAATTTGTTCTTGTTGAACATACATACTTGTGTTCTGCTGTATTTATTTTTATGACTGTGTTACGTTGATTGAAGGATGTGTACCTCGCCCATTCATCGTGTACAATATATATTAAGAGAATGCAAATAGTAGACAAAACACTTTTTTTTCTGGAGAATCGTTGTTTTTAGGAATATTTGATGAAGAAAAGTTACTTTCCTTATAATATGGGAGAAAATACAAGTTAAAACAATATGTGTACTTGAGGCTCCAACAATAGCTGTCTTATTAGGATAGTCTTCCATTGATTAATAACAGAAGAGCAGCATAGGCAATGGGCAATACTGCTCCCCACTAATATGTATTAACCTTGACCTCTAGGTGCTTCCCCATAGCAATGAAAGGCTAGTTCTGCACTCCTGCCCAATCAATCCTTTCTGTCTCAACTGAGACAGCTAATAAAGGTGTCAGATATGGTAGAGCTTTTGTAATTAGAACACCTGTTCACAATGTATGGGACAGAGACTATGTTGTCATTTTATGTCAGTCCCCAAGCAACTGTTATTTGGCAAAAATAAATAAACTGATCAATGACACCAGCCCACACAGTATTTTAACAAAAGGTCTAGAGCAGAAGAGTCCAATACTAACAATTTTACTGGAGAACATGGATTTTCAGGATGATCTCCACTAGAATACATAAAAATTACTGTAACTTCTAATGTATTCCATCGTTCAACCTTTTGCTGCATAGCTGATGTGTCATGCTTCAGTAGCACATTAAAAAAAAAAATAGTCAAATGCCTCATTAATTCAAAAACTGATATCCTCAGATTATAATTTTTTTTAGAATTTTATCATAAAGTAGGATGGAATTTTAGTTGTTCTGTATATTGATTATAAGGTCTTTGTGAAACAGAAAACACTTGGCAAATAAAATTTCAAAGATTTGAAGTATTCTGCAGTTTAGAATCTCATGTATTTATTCTAGCATATGGTATATAAAAAAAAAAAAAAAGAAAAAGAAAAAAGGCCTGGGATTGTTACTGTGTGCATTGCTCCAAGACCACACTTGTGATATATGCCAGAATTGGTTTCTGTTTCCCTGCTTCTGGGGAGAAAAAAAATTATGTTCAACTATTTGCATCCATTTAAAATTTTGAAATCCAGTACACTAACTTGCATTTGTTGAAAGCCATATACAGTTATATGGATGGCTGAATGCCATTTTATAGAATCCATGAAATCTGTCCTTTTCTGATATGTCCAGGCATCAGGAAATGTAGGTACAGTCACTTCAATGATGTTCATTATGCTCAGATTGAAGAATCACGTACAAATGAAGAAACAGCAGTGCCATCTATTGGACAGAAACACGAGTCATTCTGTGTTACACAAACCCTGCCTTCAGAGCAAACGTTTTAGTTTCTCTTCTGCCGACATTTTCCTGTTTGAAGTATAACCGATTATTTTTACTCTTTACGTATTTATGGTAAGCTAATCACGTTAAATGTAAATCTGATATCCGTTAGAAGTAACAAATAGAAATAAGGTATCGAATGTACCAGTTAGCTATTAGTTAACTTGACCGGCCATTTCCTTCAGTATTGTCTTAGCACAAATGCCATTTCTAATAGCTGCCTTCATAAATCTGGCGCTGTCAGAATGCTGGTTATCTGCTAGAATTACCGCTAAAGGAAAACATCTACTCTGAAATTTGCTGCTTTGTACTAACTAACTAACAGCCTCCATAATTTTGTCTAAAATTGTTTATTTTAAGTGCAAAATTTATAGCATTCAGTTAGTTTGGTCTGGGGGAAGAAAGGAAAGTATGGATTTTCTTTGTCTGTACTAAAAACTGCAGGAAATTGTGGTACCCTTTGGACTGACAATCTGGCAAAATGTTTCTCCTGGGGTTTATAATTTGTATCATGCCACACATTTCTTAGCATCCTATCCGGACTCAAGGTAGTAAATCAGCAAAGCTTGATGTTACCTGATTTTCTAATTCTTTAATTCTTCAGAGGAATCTCTGGACCTATTTATATCAAGAAAACTATGTTCACATAGGCAGCTGTAGGTATTATTACAGAATCTGGATATGTGCTTTGTGATATGCGTGAAGATTTCCGTGATTTGTGAGTAGATTGAGAACAGGAAGCTAGGCTGGGAAATCATGGCTTATAGGCAGTGCCCAGTGAGGAGAAAATGTGTTTCTCCTTTGACTTAAACCAATGTTGCATCTATTCCAACTGTAACTCATGTTCTGATCTCATGATTCAAAATATGTCCTTAGTCCTCTGTGTGGATAGTGCTCACCTGTAGTGAGAGTCTCTCATCTTCTTAAGAAGAGATTTTCATTGTCCACAGGAGGTTTTATTATTTTTTTAGAAGAGTTTGGCTGTCAAGGAACAGATTGAAAGACTCTCCAATTTTTTTATGTTTCAGATCTTGTTATTATCATTAAGAAGTAATGATTATTGCCATTAGGTATTAATATCATTAGATAGCAATCTGTCCTATTAGCAAATGGAAAAGAGTCATAAATTTTCTCTTTCAAGACTGTCAGTGGAACCTAATTCCCATAAACAGATGAAAATTGAAGAGCCAGAATTCCCTGAGATAATATATTTACATGAATGCGTGTGTTAATTTCTGAGAATCAATATGAAAATAATCGTAGTATATGAATCCTAAATTTAAAAACAGATGCGGGTAATAATGCGCAGTACAGCTTTTGTATTTTCATTGTTTAACATAAGTTTGGAAGGAGGAAATCAACAATGGAATTCCACTAGCTGTATTGAATAACGGTAATATGTTTTAACACTGACCCCTAGTGACAAAATTATATTTTTGAGATACAGCTCAGCCGTGAAAAGGAGAGTTTTGTGATTTTGTGTTTCTATTTTTCACATTAGTGCCTGTTCTGCTGAGCTCTGTACAAATACAACCAGCTAACTCATGCCATGAATTAATTCCTGTTTCGACGTTCTCTTTCTGTATATCTGTAGTGTGATGGGGACTTTCTGAACAGAAAAGACAGGATGGTTATTACCTGTACAAGCTTTTCTGTACAAGTTACATATTGTTTTGATTGAAAACTTCAACATTTTTTATGGTAGATTTCTTTCTTGTCAAAAAAGCTGAATCAAAGCCTAATACTGTGATGTCATGCAGAAATGAGTTTGCACTATGACTTTAGCGTCATTATTTATCACATCATTTGACTGGTACACAGCTCATGGACTGTACCCTAAATTATCTTCCACTGATAGGTGCAAAATGTTTCATACAACCACCTGCTGTTCTTCCTTAGACTTGTGAATGTGTGGATATCGAATCTACAGACCCAGACACTATTAGCTGCATTTTGCCCAACTCTTTTTTTTTTTTTTTTTCCCCCTGTGGAAGAAAAGTATTTTACTAGTTGTCATTTTATTTTAACTGTGTTGCTATCAGGAGTTAAATTGAAATCAGAGTCCAGTGTAAAGTATTCATGTCTAACACAAATTTCATGTACTGTATCCTAAGTCTCATGAGGATGCAAGAGTCCTCTGAAGTGTCTCTGCAGTCACATTCAGTGGTACTCACTGAGATGAATTGTACTTCCTATGAATTAAAGGAGGTAGAGAGTTGGAGTAAATTTCTGACAAATCCATTGATACTTTTACGTATATATTTTCTTTGCTATTTACTTGTTATGAATCTAATTGAACATAAGTTAACTCGTATAATTAAATATTTTAGTCTAGTTTGAAATTATTTTAAGTGTATATAAGAAAAGAGCAGGTCTGATTATGCAAACTTCTGTGCTGCTGTGAATTTAAGCTGTGCACCAACTGTGCTTTATTATCTGATTAGAGGCTGCCGTATGCACGAGAGAGTAAAATTAAGCTTTCACAAGTAACTTAAAACCTTTAGACTTGCAGTCTAGGTAATTTATGTTAACATAGTACTGTATGTGTACTTGGAGATTTAAATTTTAAGAAAGAGGAAAATGATGTAAGTTTCTCTGCTTTGAGTCATCCTGAGTGCTTGAACCGTTAGCAGGGCAAAACAGATTGCTGCCATTTGAGATAAGTTAGCTGTTGTCCAGAAGAGATTTAACCAGAAGGGACAGAGAGCTCAAGTTTCCCAATCCGAGTACTATTTGTAGAAACAGTTTTGTCGTTCTCCTCATCTGGTGCTTTCGAAGATGGTGAGAAGCTGCTGGCAGCTCAGACACTGTGTTCCAAGCAGTTGGTATGGGGATTCTGCTCTGCCTCTTTCTTTGCTTTCATTACACCTCCATGAAGCTGCTCTGGCAATTCCTGAATGTTCTGTGTTGTTTTGCTTTTGTGACAATGTGGATTCCAGACTCTCAACACTTGTACTGTTATTGATTTTTCCATGTGCTGCTTTTTGTATTAGAAAAAAGAGAGAGGGGATATTGTCTGTTTCATGAACTTATCTGAGCTGAAGCTATGTGAGGTTTTCAAGGGATATTGCTGAATTTCATCCGTTCTTCTAACAGTGGAAGTGTCAGAACTTCTTTATAGAGATAGCAAATAAGACTGTAATTGAAAGGCTCAGTGATCAGGAACAGATATTTCATTATCCTGCAATATTTCAAATTCAAATTTGGTATATCGCGGTTCTAGTAGTGAGATCTTTGTCAGGAAAATTCGGTGACAGACATCGGAAAACATGAGTATATTTCCCAATGAGAGTCAGATATCACAGACTTCTAACCCAGACAGTGTAAGGTTTGATTGCTTCCAGACCATGACGTTTATTGAGTTTTGGGTTGGTTGATGTTTTAACAAGGTACTTGTCATTAAAAAATAGGAATGGAAGATTCTGTTCCTGAAATGAAAAATGAATATTGTTGATGTAATCAATACTTCTACTGCACTACAAAGAGCTCCCACACCGTAGATCAGCTTCCCGTGTGCTAGATTCTTACCTGTAATAAATTTACTGATGTTAGTTTACTTTTGTATAGTGAAGAAAACAGAAGTAATGGTAGTCGTTAAATAAAATAAGAGTGACTATATAAAACAGTCAGTTGGTTTTGAAAATAATTAAACTGCAAAGTGAACATTTTGCTAAATGGAGAAGATGTTTACCAAACATGATTACATAACAAGGTAAATAGAGAATTATCAAACTAATAGACTTAAGGGACAAAAAGGAATGTATTTCTTGAGGTTTTTTCAACTTCTGGTTGTGATGTTCTTTCTCAGTCTCTGAGGTTGCTTTCCACTCAGAAATTATGTAATAGAGCTGGATCAAAAACACCTTGTGTGAAGAAGTCACGCGATTTAACACAGATAGAGTTGATTTTAAAAAGTGTGTGTAATTAGATGCATAATTCTTATGCGTAATTTACATGCAATTATGTATGAAAATGAGATATGCACATGCATAAATGGCTAGCTAAGCACCTCACACACAATCACAGTAATTTTGCACAGAAATTAAACACGCAGTTGCAAATTCATTTTGGAAAATGAAGTCCATGAGGAGTCCAGTGGCCTTTGTGAGATGGAAATTTTTTTTTTTTTTACTAAGGAAATAAAAAAAAGATTTTTCTTCAGTCAAAAAAGGGAGAATTAAACAGCATAGAAAAGAATCAGCAGTAAATTTTAATACAAACCTATTTACTTTCAGTAGTAGTAAAAGGAACAGAAACAAACATCATCGTTTTTATGAACTGTCAATCTCCCAAGTGTTAATTAAACCAGAGCAAATCCAGAGCAAACAGTGGTGTGAAGCTGCACCACAGCTCTTCCGCTCCGTCTCTCCATGTGAGGTGGCTCAGTTTAGCGGCTTGGGGGGCGGACTCCGTGGTTTCTGTCAGCAATTCAACACGGACAGTTGCTCTCTCCATTATGCTGAACCTTCTCTTCAGGGGGAAAAGCTAGCTGGATCTGTCCGTACGCACCGAGAGTCAATAATCCGTTCTCTTTCTTGCCGTGGCTGGGAGGCTTGGGCGGGGAGCAGAGCTATTATGCTTGATGCGATGCCAACAAAGCCGTGGCTCTTGCCCCAGAGAATCTGCCCTCCTGAAAAAACAACAATCTGGATGTTTAGTCAGATTTTTACTGATGATTGCTTACACAACGCTCTCTACCAGTTTCTGAGCTTTCCTATGGCACCCCTGACAATTAAAACAATGACGTATTTAGTTAAATGAAAATCATATGCATCCCCATCTTAACTGTTTAAAAATAGCTTGTATTGTGACAGTTTTGGTAACAATTTTATTGTCTGCTTTGAATTTAATTTGTGCAGTAAAAGACAGTGAACAAAACTTTTGTTTTCCCCAGGCTCTTAGCTTTTATTCTTTGAGTTCTCAGTGGTGTTTCAGAGAATTTTCAAATAAATATCTTGCTACAAGGTATATTTAAAATTAATCCCGTAAGTTAAATATTTAATATCTGAACGTTTAATGCTTGCTTTTCCATTGACGTGTATGAAAAATATTTTAGCTGCTATTGAACGTAGGCATTTGAAACAATTCAACTGTAATCCTATTGTGCTGTGTTAAGGTAGATGCCTAACCCTGTTAATTTATACCCTAATGATCACAGCCATGTAATTCTGTATCATAACATTTTAATTATTTTAACTCCAATTTGAGTTCTTTGTGTTTGGGATTCAGATAGTCAGCTTTTACTTTTTGAAGAAATGTCGTCATGTTAAATGCAACATCCTCTTTTTTTTTTCGCCTTGTCACTGTCTTATTTTCTTTTCTCTCACCTCTCCTGAGGATCCATATAATTTTTTTCACATAAAGTTTACCTTCCCCCCACTTTTTTTTTTCCTCCCAAGCTAAACCAAGACTTACATCTTCCCTTCAGGATGAAGTCTTATACTGCGAGCACTGATGGAAGTGCGTCATTTCAGAAGGATGTGTCTGAAACAGAAATTTTGAGTTCTGGAGGCAGGGAGAGGATAGCATTGATCTACGTTAGGCTAAGGCAGTGCTGGTAAAAGCTTCTTGCTCTCTCACTTCTGTTTCCTTGTAATAAAAAACTACACAGTGCATATCTTTGCCCAAGATGGAAGAGAATTTATTCCATACTTAAGTCTTGATGTTGTAGTATTTTGCAATCTTAAGAACTTATTTATATTCATCCTTTCAGTTCCCTGTTGAGGTCAGACACTGCTGTCTCTTTAGCACCTGGAGCTTTGTGGCCTTTTTGTATTTTGCAGAGGGCTGTGGGATAGGAGTGAGTAGAACTTTGGGTTTTCTGTTCCTCCCTCATACCTCTGCTGCAGACATCCTTTAGTAGGTCACAGTGCTTCCAACGTGTTCCAGCCCCTCTTAAAATCTTATCCCCAAAGGTTACTTTCAAATCTCATTACCTGCTGTTGTCATTTCTGTGAATTCTTGTTGCTGTGTGATCTGTTGTGCTCCTTGATTAAACTACTGTCATAAAATGATGATTCAGAATGAATCTGTGTGGAAGTAGAATGCAGGATTGAAATAAATATGTATGATTGTCTAAATCGGTGATTCTCAACCTTTTTGAAGTTGAGTGGCACTTGAGAAAATTGGCTGTGCTGTGTAGCTCTGAGGTCAGCTCTGAAAGCACGAGGAGCTGCACCTTGCTCTTTTGTTAAGTACCTGTGTACTTCTGTGCCTTATGCAGATTGTAGCAAATCTGCTTATAATGCAGTTGACTACCTGGCTCTGTTCTCTCAGTCAGTCAGTAGGGACTGTGTTTTTATTAAGATTTCCTACCGGAGAATCCGCATGCTCTGGGGTGTAGCATAGGAGTAGTAAGTCTGCCCTTTGGTGAAATGCTGGATGCATTACACCTGTGAGATGCAGGGATGCAATCCATTAGCAGTAGCTCTGTCTCATGCATCCTGGAAGCACCGGAATTTGCATGCATCCACTATGCAGGAAAAACCATTTGTTTAGTTTCTGGATAAAGTACATGTATATACTGTGCAATGCTGTAAATCTGATAGCTTACAGACATGCCTTGCTGTGCACGTGTGTGGTGAGTCTCTCCCACACTTTGCTGGTAGGTACATTAAATCATTGATGCATGTGTCACCGTGTAATGTGATTATATAGCAGGGTTTGCCTTGTGTTTGCTTTGTATACTTTGCAGAAATGAGTGACCATCATCATTCCTCAGATTTTTGTGTTTTATCAACAATTTGACAGCCTTTGCTAGTGTAACTCCCTCTAGTTTATGCAGTAATTTTAAGCTTGTGTTTACTTTGTAAAATTTACCAAAAGGTGAATTAGATTTTTGGTAAGAAGCCATTCCAGTGAATGTAGAATTTTCACATCCCACTTTCTCCTGTTAATGTGCTGCCAGAAAGTTAGTAAAACTTATGAAGTCTGTGTGATTTTTTTGTTGTGAAAGTGCTCAGGTATGCCTGTACAGGGAGGCTTCATTGTCTTTTTGATAGAAAGAGTACTAAAGAGATAATATAAAAAAGCAGTTGCATGGAAAATTCAAATTGCCACCTGTGCATTTCCTTTGCTAACAACATTACCAACTTTTGTTTAACAAACAGATGAGCCCAATATAAAATTACTAAGGGCAGACAATACATTGGGCATATGCCTGAAATCATTTGATCAAATTTTATGTACAAACCCAGTGGGAAGACAATTCAGTTTTTATGGTGTGCTGTTTTATAGTGACATTAGAAAAATTACCACTGAAATGAACTAAGATAATACAGATGTAAGACAATGCAGACAAAAAAATCACAGAATCACAGAATCACAGAATCACCCGGGTTGGAAGGGACCTCAAGGATCATGTAGTTCCAACCCCCCTGCCTAGCAGGGCCACCAAACATACACATTTAGATCAGGTTGCCCAGGACCCCGTCCAACCTGGCCTTGAACACGTCCAAGGACGGGGCATCCACAACCTCCCTGGGCAAAATGAGTCTGTTCTTTAGTAGAAAGAAAAACCTTGGCAAGAAGGTTAACAAGAATCTTAAATTATGGAATATCTTATGGTGTTTGAAGAATATAAACTATATTTGTATCAGTAGTCTCTTTTGCCTCTGGCAAAGAAGCCAAGGAATACATAATGAGGTGGTAACTCCAAGCATGCGCCTATCCAGCATTTGAGATACGGATTTGTTAGAGCACAGTAGTTTCCTCTAAGCTAAAACCAACCTCTCTTTTCTAGGGTCTGCATCAATTGTAGTCTAGAGCTTACTGTCATTTAGGAGAGACATCATCAGCTGCTTTCAAACATATTCTATATCCCACGTATTAGGTATGAAGTTGATTTGTGGGGGGGAGAGGGGGAAAAGGAAGCACGGTTCAGGTGAATGCCAGCAGCAGAATAGCAGAGTTAAGGTGAAGTGCTTATAGGCCAGTTCCTTCTGCTGTGACTTAGTTCTGAGTTCTGTTGTCAAGTAGAAGTTAGTTTTGCAGTGCATCAGATTTAGATCCTCCAGATGTGGCCTCCAATAGTACAGCTGCCCACATCTTCTGCTGTCTTCTGCCTTAATTTACTGCTTCCTCACCAGTGCGTAGCTGTTCTCTCACCTAGCTCTATGAAGGGATCCTCAAAAGTGTCCCAGTATTTGCCCCCCAGTTTGTTTGTTTGTTTGTTTGTTTTTTGCAAATGAGCTATTTTGCTGGTCTAACTTAGAACTTGGCCACAGCAGCAGCCTTCAGGCACAGGCTGCACATATGGGAGCAAGGAGAATGCTTGTTTGCTACTCATTGGCTGGTGATGTGGAACCATGAAACTTGGTACTAGTACATGAGTGTCCAGCCTTCTGGCTTGTGTGGGCCACACTGAGTGAGGAGGAATTGTCCTGGGATGCATATAAGTTGCTCTGAAAGTAGTGCCTCCTATTTGTTTCCGTGGAAACTACAGCAGATACAAAGAGCACGATAACACTATTTGATAGGGCAAATTCTCAGCTACAAAACATTATTTTTTCAATATGGTCACCACCATTAGCTATGCATTTCACCAGCCATGAACAAGAGCCTGCATGCCATGCTTTTAAAATCTGCACCAGTGGAGGTGACTCATTGTTGCCTCACTGTGCTCATAACCACTGGTTGGTCTCCATAAATGTTCAGCAAGCATCAATATATGTCAGTGCATGCCATTTTTTCCTCATGGAGGAATTCCACACCTTTGCTTCATTTGCACTTCCATGTCAGACATCATTCTGTCAGACTGCCTCTCTGCTCCACCTGTCCCATGGCAACAAAATGTAACAGAATATTGGTGGGAAAGTGCTTCTGCTTCTGGTGCCACACCACCAACATCCACCTCTGACGTCGTGGACCAACATAATAAAACCAGACACTTCTGAAAGAATCAGTGTCCTAATAAGTTGAAGAATCCAGGAATTTGTGGCTTGGTTTACTTTCTTAAGTTGTGACTTTTGAGCGGTGCTTCACTCTCTGAGTCAGATCTAGGTAAGGCATCAGAAGAAGGACTTTCACGATTGAACTTTTAGTTTCTATTTCACACTGTGATTTAGAGCATAAACGTCGGCCTTTCAAATTATTTCAGGTGAACAACATTTTACATTCTTGAAATGCAAGACTAATTTTGTTGGTAAATATAACACAGTAAGTGGAAACAAATGTGATAAAAATAACTAAGATTTTTTTCTTCATTTTCTTAGCGCTGTTGCAGAAGCTGAAGGAATTGAGCCTTTAGTGAAGACCTTAAACACCGAGAGACATGGAGCCGTTGCTAATGCTGCTGCAGTGCTAACAAATATGGCCATGCAAGAGCCTTTGCGCTTATGTATTCAGAGCCACGGCGTGATGAGTGTGCTCACAGAGCCGCTACGTTCTGCCAGCAGCCGGGTGCAAAGCAGGGCAGCACTCACTGTGGCTGCCTTTGGTTGTGATGCTAACGCAAGAAGTGAGGTAAAAGTCTTCCCCAAGATCGGGATTGTTTGTAAGAATTCTGAATCCTTTTTGTTACACTTACTGAGGATCCCTGTATTTTGTTTGTCTGCTCTAAAAGTTGGTTTCTAGATCGTAATTAATTTTGTATGGTTACTCATTCAGCTGAGTTCACCTCTGTTTGTTATGAAGACTTGGAAAAGGTTTTCCTCAATTTTTATTTTTACTGTTGCGTTTGCTTGCACAAATTCATCCTACGCAGCTTTTCTGTAGCTTTAATGAGTTTCAGCCAGGACTGTATCTTAATCCCTATGTTTATGAGTATTAAGCATTAAAGTTTCTTTCAGCTGCAACTGACAGCTGTATTTTGAAGATGATAAGTTCTCATCGCTCCCCTCAGTGTTTAATACTGCCCACTTTCAGGGCCTGAATGGCAGTGCCTAATTTTGATTTGAGATACTGAATGTGCACAGAATAAATGCAATTCAAACAGAACTCAAAATGTAATTAGTTCCTCCATGGGTATCATCCAGCTAGTTGAACTTTTCCCTGTTTATCAATGGTCATATTCTTTTCCTAAATAGGGATGGTGCTCTGTGCATTCGTAGATCATAAGCTGGAGATCTCTCAAGGGTCAAAGCTGTTACTTAAATCATGAATCAGGGGAATGGGTAATCCATCCACCTCTTTCAGTGTCCTTAAAAATGTCTTTATCTTCAGAAATCCAAATGAGCAATATTTTTTCCAGCATTTATAGGAAAGATACTAGCACATGAGAGAATGGAATGTTAATAAGATTGCCATACATATAGTACTATACAAATTCAAATAGATTGTGATGTAAATTAGTTGCTAGGAAGCAACAGAAAGCAGAAAAAGGTGTATAACTCTCCATGGCAGTCCTGGGCTGCATCGTCTCTTCATCTTCAATTTCTACTTTGTAATCTTATAACTGAAAAGGAGAGTCAGAAAGGATGTGTGCCACTTTTGAACCTCACTTCAGCTCAGAGCAGCTCAGAAGCAGAGAACTACCACAAATGGCCTTTCTGCCAGCCCAGCATTGCTTGTCTACAAGTCTTGAATCGAGCTTTGGATGGAGAATTTAATATGTTGTTCTTTCTGGAATGAAGTAGGTGAAATATGTCAGCATCCGTGTCTTCGTGTTCTTATAGTTAAGAAATGCAGGTGGATTGGGACCACTTGTTGAGCTACTACATTCGAAGGACAAAGAAGTCAGAAGAAATGCCTGTTGGGCTGTCATGGTCTGTGCAAGCGATGAACTAACTGCTGTCGAACTGTGCAGGCTAGGGTGAGTAGAAATAATATCAAGGAGCAGAGGGAGATTTTTAATGAGATAACTATTAAACTTGATCTTTCTGTATTAATAACAGAAGGACAAAATTAAGCTGTGCTTTTTGGTAAACAAACTATTTTTGTATTGCCAGTGGTACAGCTGAAATTGTCCTGATTTTACAGAAGAAAAACTGCAAGCCTGAAGAAAGAACTGTCAGGAATTATAAATATGTTTATTGTTTCTTTAATCAAATTAGGCTTTCTATTGAAGATGTACTTAGATTAGTAAAAAATGGGGGCTACAAATGCCCCATAAACTTGAAACCGAAGTTCAGATTTCAGGCTAGGTTCAGCATACAGTGAACTGTACTTTATTACACAAGGGCTAATTTTTGTTAAAGAGAAGATGGACTGAACTGTCATTTTAAAGAGAATCTGTCATATTCCTTCTTGAAAACTCCAAGTTCCATATATTACTATTTGAATTAGAAAAGCTGTTTTAGCTATAAGTCACAAGACTCGTATATGAGGTGACTCTTATTGTTAAAGTGAAATATATGTAATTGCCCTGCTCCCTCTGCTGGACATTTCTCTGGCTGCTGCACAGATGCTTGCGGCCCATATGTGAGGGAATTGTGCAGTCAGACCTCAAAAATAGATCTGGAGGAGACCTCAGATGTAGTGCTGTCTGCCTACTGTGACTGAATCAGTTATAGTGATATATTTTCAGCTTGTCCAGTGTGATTGTAAGTACTCTTTCTGAAAGGGTTTGACAGCTTCTGAGGTAACTTCTTCTGGTGCTGAGATATCTTTATAATTAGAAAGATTTTTAGTTTTAAATATCCCTTACAGCAGTTCTGTCCAATTATATCTTGTCCTAATTTCAGTGGAATTTAATAATACCTTTTGATAGCATTTTATTTTTTAAATTAACTGAATTTTGTATCAGAAATAGCATTGCCAGCAGGAGCAGGGAGATAATTGTCCCCCTATACTCAGCTCTAATGAGGCTGCATCTTGAATACTGTGTTCAGTTTTGCACCCCTCACTACAAGAAAGACATCGAGGCCCTGGAGCGTGTCCAGAGAAGGGTGAGGGGTCTGGAGCATACGTCTCATGAGGGGTGGCTGAGGGAAATGGGATTGTTCAGTCCGGAGAAGAGAAGGCTCAGAGGAGACCGTATCACTCTCTATAACTGCCTGAAAGGAGGGAGTGGGCGAGCTGGGGGTCTGCCACTTGTCCCAGGTAATAGCCAAGGACAAGAGAGAATGGCCTTAAATTGTGTCAGGGGAGGTTCAGGATGGATACTAAGAAAAACTTCTCATAAAAAGTGGTCAGACACTGGAATGGGCTGCCTGTGGAGGTGGTGAGGTCATCATTCCTGAAGGTGTTCAAGAACTGTGTAGATGTGGTACTAAGGAACGTAATGAACAACATTGGTGTTAGGTGGACAATTGGACAAGCTGATCTTAGAGGTCTCTTCCAACCTTAATAATTCAATGAGTGTGTGCAATTTCTCATGCTCCATGTAAATTTCTCTATTTCCTTTTCATGACAAAGCAAAAGCATTGAACTGCTTTTTGTTTTGAAGTCTGATATCGTTCTGTCACACTCTAAATTTCAGTTATTTACGCTGTTTTGAAGTGTTATCTTCCAGCCTGGATGAGGTATTTCAGCTGAGGTCATACCACCATCAACTAAATCTCAGTAATTATTTTCCATATCTTGCATATAGCACTGTTCTTATTTAATATCTTCTTTCTGGTTGCATCAGAGTAGGACTCTATACGTCCTTCTAGTTTGACAGCATATTATTGATAATAATACACTAAGAATAGTTTTTCAACCAATCAGGCACTACTTCATGTTATTTTCATATAGATCGTATTTCTCTGACTTGCTTGTGACTATTCAAATAGGAATGTTTGAAAAGATTTATTGAAGTCGCAACATATCTTAAAGTCAAGACGTATCTCACATCTACTCCTTGTGCCTATACATTAAGTCAGTTACCCTATCACAGAAAGAATTAAATTGGCCTTAAGTGATTTGTTTATAACCATACGTAATGGCTATTACAAGCCGCCTTGTCTCTTGCATGCTTCCAAATCGATTGTTTAGTATTCTGATATAATATTCTTCAGACACTTAAATTTGGCTGAATGATCTCCACCATTTCCTTGCTCATTCTTTTTAAATCTAGATACTATCTATGCCCTTCTCACTCTTCTGGCTCCTCACCTGGTCTCCTCAGATTTTCAAAGATAATTACAAATACTTTAAAAGTTGCTTTTGCCATTTCAAAACGCGGTATGAGGTAAGTCTCAGGCATTGCCACCTTTGTCCTCTGAAGCTTTAGTGTTATGCCTACTGCTTCCACCTTCTTATTAAAATTGCTGTTAGGCATCTGTTTGCAACCATTTTATCAAAACTGAAGCAAGAAAGGCAGCAGATGCTTCGGTCTTTTCTATGCCATCTGTTATGAGTTTTCTTCCCACACTGAGTCATAAACTTACATTTTTCTCTTTGATTTGTAGTATATGAAACATTTATTTTAGTTTTGGGTCCCTGAATGGTTATATCTCGATTTGCCTGTAGGCTTTTTGGTTTTGTTCCTTACTTTTTCTTCCCTGTTGGAAGTCTTCATGTTTCCATTTCTGGGTTTTCAGGTAGTCACAGTATTGTTAGTGCTTCTGCACTTTCTCCCTTTTTGGCTTGTCCTTCCTTCATGTGAGGCCATTATGCCTCTAATGCCATGTTTTAGACATTGCTATACTCACTAGACTCAATTTTCCCTGGGGAAATCCCTTTGTTATCTTACATTCTGATTGCCTGATCTTGTTGAGATTTGCTTTATGACAAATAGTGTGAATGGTGGTTGTTTTCTCCCAGTGCTCTCTTATAAAAGAGATGGTTGTCACTTGCCTTGTCTGCAAAGCTTGTTATCTGGATTTCATCTGACACACTTTCAGAAGTCTATCTTGTATGTGTGCAGAGCTGAGACACCTTCTGTAGCTCAGAGAGAGAAATGGACCGGCCAACTGTGGAGTCCATTTTATATATACAAATATATAAAAAATATATAAAATTTATTCCTTAGAATATGAAGAATTTCTGCGTGTATACTGACATACACATACAAATTTGACACATGAATACATCTTCCTCTTTTTTTTTCCTGATATGTTTTTTTTAATTCCTAAACAGTTTCAAAACTGAACTGTGTTTCTCCTGATTCAACTTTCTTTCTCTTCCTAATAAGTTTTTCCTAAGTTTCACAGGCTAGAAGCTATCAGTATGTGGATTTCAGTGCCAAGGAATAAATCTCTGCCCTCCAGTATACCCATGATCATTTGTTTCTGCTTCCATGCTGCAGAAGTATTGCCAGCCTGGTTCTGCTTCCACAACTGCTTATGTTTCCGTGCTAAGCTGAGCTCAGCTCATCTCTGTCAGTTTCTTTCACAAGCACAGGAGCAGCCCTAAACCAGGATTCACACCTTGCGTGACTGGGAGCTGGAGTCTGCCAATTGCTACAGTTGTTACAAGATGGAGAGGGATTCCTGAACTATATGCTGCAGTCAGCTCTGAACAGAACTTCTTTTACTTGGCTTTGACATTCTTCTTTTCTCCAGTTCTCTGTAGTACCCAGCATCTTTCTCATGAAAGGTTGTGGCACCCTGTTAGCATTTTTTTATGTAACAGTTTAACTGCTGAAAAGAATTTGGTTTTGCTTTTGAGCACTGCAAGGCATTTTTTCTCCTCTAGAAAAAGACTTGATCGTAGCACAGCAAGCTCCTTGCTGGTCTAAACAGCATTAGGCTAGCTCTTAGAATTAAGTCCATGTCTTGGTAATTCTGAAAAATATGTAATAACAATGAATGGGTACCTAATGATGAATTAGCCATTGTGTTTTGTCTAACAGTGCGCTAGACATCCTAGAAGAAATTAATCAGTCAACAGGGCGCAGAAATAACTTTAGTGAAGCTGCTCTGGAAAGGCTACTTGATAACAATCTTTCCCAGAAGTACAGCCAAATGGGATATTTATCATCAAGTAATGTCATTACTGATGGATTCTATGATTATGGGAAGGTAAGCTACTTTAAATTACTTTTCTTAGAAACAGTAAAATTTTCTTCTTCATTTTGAAAAAAAGAAAGAAGACTGTAACGGAAGCCAGCATCTGGCTACCTAAAATAACTTTGCTTGTTTTCTTGTTATGCTGTCTCCCGGGTTTTATAATAATTTCTTTTGTTTATCTTTCTTTATGGTGAAATCTTATCATCTTTATGCTATCCCCTAGTTACAGTCTTCTTCCCAATCTCCTTACAATCCTGTGTAATCTGCTGAGCTCCTATTCCTTACCAGGGACTTTCTCAGAAGTTAGTTCTTCTGGTATCTTTCACTGCAGTATATTTGATAGCAATCTGACTCTGAATGACCTATGGACTTTTCGTTTATTTTTACATAAAGAAGGGTTCATATTTTCACCTTGGTCATGACCTTTTCTCTCACAAAGCACTGCTGATGTATGAAGACTGGCTCCACTATGTATCACAAGTTAGTATTTTCAGTTTAAATTAGGGAAGTTCTTTACAAAATGCCCAAATAAATTAAAAATATTATTCTTACTGAGAGATCAGTGAAATGCATGCCTTTAAAGCTTTTTCTTACTTTTGAAAATTCCTTCCTAAATTGCAGTGTCTTCAAAGTCAGGAATGTTACCTTATCCTAGATTTTAGAATGACACAGTAACAATAATCACAAGCTAGATTATTTACAAATGATATTTTCTAAGAAAATTGAAGAAGGAAAATGCAAATAGGGTGAATACTGTTTTTGTATATTTAGAATGATTCTTATAAGTTCTCATGTAAGTCTTCTGTTGAAGATGAGAAATGTTATATGGCTCTTAAACTATTTTTTGTCTTCACTTCTAACTGAGAACAGCACTGAATCTTTTGCTGTAATTTTCTTGTAGATAAAACCTGGTGTAAAACTTCTGTCTTTGGAGGAACTGAGTATGCAAGAGCTTGCTGACCGTCGGGCCATAATCTTCATTAATGCTAAGCCGCAAGAAGAGTGAGTAATGTAGTAATATTTATTTCAATAATTCATTTTTCCATCCATTCCACTGTTTCCAATATGAAAGTACTACGTAGTTTGTACTGTGAGAGATCTATTTCAATTTCAACGGAGTGCTACATGTCCTACAAGGCAAGAGATTTGTATTTCATAAAAGAAAAATTTGTAAAATCACTATTTTTTCCCTTCAGACAGAAAACATTTATTCACTTGATTTGCTCTGTTTTCTGTTAGAAAACTTAGTGAAGAAGACTCGTTCACTGAGCACCCTTTGGTTTCTCATGGTGGAACACTCATTTTATTAATAGCTATAACAGAGCTTGTCATCTGCTGTAATAATTATGCCATCAAAACAGAACATCAACACGCAACAATTAAACCTATGATTTGATTATCTTTGTGTGCAGACAAATGCATGGAATTTTAAGCACAGCGTCCCAGGAAGCAGCACAAGGCTTTTGGGCTTGATAGAGAATCAATGTCAATTCCTTCTCTGTTTAAGCTGAAACCAGCCTAACAAATCTTAGATTTGAATGCAGGAAGTTGGTATTGGCCTTGTTTAACTGGGAGTCATTTTGTATAAACAGTCCCACAGATCAAAGAATCCTCTACCAGTATTTTGCAAATCCAAAATCTTCTTCTCTGTCAACACATCACATATTTGGTTTACAGTATCAGAAGCTTCCCTTTTAAGCTTGTATACGACACCATAAAGATGTCTGAGAATATCTGTGACAAATTAACCTTTTGTGCTCTTTGTTGATCTCCATGCTTGTCTTTTAACTATTGGGTTTTCTTTCTTTGACTTTCATACAGCTTATTGCCTTTGCACCTTAGTTTCAATCCTACTACTCAGTTACTTGTCCATCATTGGTATCCTGTGCTTTATATTTGATCTCTGAATCAGTATTGTGTTTATTTCTATTATTTCTTCCTCTTATATATTTCTTATTAAT
The DNA here is from genome assembly GCF_951394365.1 of Tetrao urogallus. NCBI lineage: Eukaryota > Metazoa > Chordata > Aves > Galliformes > Phasianidae > Tetrao > Tetrao urogallus. The sequence goes on from NC_136820.1 coordinate 34,312,155, forward strand.
ATATTTAATGTCCTTTAAATTCAAAGCTCTATTTTCATAATTTAACATGCAAATACTATCTTCTTTGCAGTGTCCTTGCAGTAGAGGAAAAGCCACAGCATTTATCTTATGAACAGACTACTTTGTCACCTTTTACTTCAAGAAAAAGTAGTAGAGAAAAAGTAAGGTATGGTATTAAAATTTACTAGTTATCAGTGTTCTGCTATTGTGCTTGAAAATAGTAATACACAGTTTCCTAACAGAGTACGATAGCTCAAATACAATTTTAAGTAGGTTTTCAGGGTCTTTCTTTCACAACCTAATAGCAGTAATCTTCATTTGTCTATCTAAGTAGTTATTAGTCCTCCCCATACTGTATTTGAACATCTCTCAGGCTGTTTTTCCTTTCAGTATCCCTAGGAGGCAGTGAAATGCAATAATTTTCTAACTTGACAATTAAGCAACAGGGAAATTAGGGTAGTTCTTTCTCAATAAAAAAGCTACACCTATGAGTGAGAAGTCCCTCTACTGCTTACATCCATCCTTTTTCATAGAGTAAATTTCTTCCAGTGAAATTCTACAAGTGACTGAAAGCAGTGAAGAGTGTGTTCAGTACTATCTCAATTTTGACAGCAATAAGCCTAAAAATGCCTCGCTCTGGAGAGCTCCCTCTGATCCATACAGTACATCAGGTACAGTCTTACTAGTCCTTTTTGTGGGTCTGATCTAGTGAGCAGGTCGTTTTCTACCAAATAGATACAAATCTCTAATCTCATTGTGGAAAATTCATTCTCTTCTTCTATAGAAAAAGTATTTGAGCCTGACCCTGCTTGATGCTTGGGGATTAGCAGTCTTATTCTGGTTTGTTGCAGTTTCACTAGCTTCCCTAGAAAGGCAAAACAGATAAAGTAGAAAGCTCTGTCTGTGAAGGCATTTTTTCTGTCCTTGTCTTAATGACTTATAAATTAAGTATTTTAATTAAATTTTGTTACTGTGGAAAAGTGAACCATAGTCTTCCAGCTGAACTGACTCACCTTCAGTTCAGTTCACCTGAACTGAGCAGCTGCACAGTCACTGCTGCAGGGGTGCCTTCTAGAGAAGGCAGGAGTACATCTCTAGTTCCAGGGGAATGCTCAGGACTGCAAAGCCAGTCCGAATGGACCTCCTTGCAATCTGGGGGATGGTGTGATGGTGTCTAATTCTTGATAGGAACGCAACACAGCCTATAACTGTACTCAGATTTTATGTTTGCTAACTTAGGAGTACAACCATTTATTATGTTGGTTTCTGTGGGTCTCGGTCCTGACTTCCAAATTTATCTAGTTTTGTAGTATAGAGGTCCTTAGCCACTTCTAAGGGCTGTGAATTCTCATCACTGATAGTATTACAGAATACTAATAGTTTCAGGGTTGCAAAAAGGCGAATGTCTGCCATAGGAACAAGGGCACCACGGTTGCAATTTTCAGCTTGGAGTTCATCCGTGAACTGTGATATGCTAGTATTTATACAGACCATTTATTGATAGAGGTAATTGCTGATTTCTTGTACTGCTGTGTATTTCTGTGCTTGTATGAGTTTGTATGTGCCTGGGAGATTAAATGTGCTGTAAAGAAAGACAAGGGAAAATTGGAACTTGCTTTGTGATCTCAATAGCTTAATGGTATCTCCAGTGGAGGAAAAACGGGAGCTATATGGAAGAAGGTCTTTTGGTCTGCATAACCCGCAGTAGAGAAAAAGCTTTAAGGTGTTACATTCTGAATTATATTCATTTAGAAATGAAATGCAAATTTTTGATAGATAATAGCTGCTGATGGTCAAGTGTTGCAGTTCTGACTTCAAACCAAATTGCAGGATTAAGCTAGCCAAAAGTTACTGAGTTACAATTTGGCTAGTAATTCTGTATGTACTTCTGGAATTCAGTTTAAATCATTTCATATTAAATACCTGAAATGAGTTTGTTGTGGTTTAACCTAGTAGCAGCTCAGCACCACACAGCTGTTTGCTCACTTCCTCCCAGTCAAGAGAAAGGGAGAGATTGGAAACAAAAAAGAACTCATGGTTTGAGATAACAACTGTTTGCTAAGACAGAGAAAAGAAAAGGAAAAAGAAGACAAAAGAAAAAAGAATTTGCCACCTGGATGTTGTGCAAGGTTCTTGTATTGGGATGCAAAGGAAGCATCTTTAGTCTCTTACCAGGCCTACTGTAACATCTGCTGATTTGAATGGTCCTCCTGATGTCCATCCCATGTTTATGACAGTTTACTTAAAGGGAGCAGAAGTGATGGGGGAGTACAAAGCCAATAATAATTGCTCTGTACTTGTGGGCATTTGTGTCATTTCTGGAGAGGCTCTAGAGACTGGGATTATTTTGCACAGTCTTAAAGTGCAGAGCTTAGAGACCTGTTCTGACAAGATAGTGTGTTTATTTCTGTGAGGGCACCCTTAGGTAGTTGCTTTTTAATGTACAAGGGCTGCTCCAGACATAATGCCTCCTATTTTGTAGTGTTGGCCCACAGTGTCAGAAGCGAATGTTGGTGGTATGGCAGTAGAGGCTGAACCTTCTCGCCAATATCCTATTCCAGATGACAGCAGAGGGGCAGTTTGACAAAATGGTGTCTCACTTGAAAGGATATGTGAAGCACAGGTGTGGAATTGAATTCCTCTAAGTGGAAAAAATTGCACCCATTGATGTTCACTGATGCTTGCTGAATGTTTCTGGAGACCAGAACATAAATGTGAGCCCAGTGAGTAGTGGGTGATGCATTTCAGCAGTGGTGACAGTGACATGAGAGACAAACCATGTTGTGGGCAGCGATGCAGACTTCTGTGAGCACAGCATGCAGGCTCTTGTTCATTGCTGGTGAAAATGCATAGCTAGTGGTGGTGACTATACTGAAAAATAGTGTTCTATAGCTGAGAATTTTCTCTATCAAATAGTGTTACTGTGCTCTTCGTATCTGTTGCAGTTTCCATGGAAATATACAGGAGGCATTACTTGTGAAGTGACCAATATAATTTGTATCAATTACACAGTAAATAAATAACTGCATTGTTAGCAATCTTAACTCTTGTGGAAAGCAGAAATTTTAATTTAGGAAAAAACAAATGCCTGGCTCAATTTCCCCATAGTAAACTTGCATGGATACAGAGACTTCTTTCTTCAAGTATAAAATAATTGCTTTTGAATGTCATAATCAAGTTGCATGATTTATAACCTCATTGTCATTCATTTTGAATCCATAATTCATACATCATTATTACTATTAATTTGTGAGATATATGGAAGTTACTTGGAGGTCAGTGGCTGACTCCAAGTCTTAAACATGCTTATACTTTTTTCTACATATTTTTTCCCTTTGATCATACGTTTCTGTTCAACATTATTTTGCAAAGTACCACTGAACACAGTTTAAAACCACTGTTTTTGAAAAGTGATACTGGTTTATATAAACTGTAGTTGAAAGCTAAGAGAAAGGAGAATTATATTGTCTGCTGAAAGTGTTTGAATTAGATGTAGAGAAAGTGCCTCGCTGATAGTTTGACATGTATTTGCATAGGCAGATAGCAACATTTTTGATCAAACAGTTGCATATCTGATATATACAGTGACTGAACTAAAATGTTAACTTTAACATAGACTGATAAACGTGTATCTCTTCCATGCTGTATACTTACAGAGCATTCAAAGAATATACTTTCCAATGCTCATATTTACTTCTTTTTGAAAGACAGGCAAGAGATTTTATTGTGCACAAAAGAAGACAAAAAAGGAGGAATTGCTGTTCTTTGGTGGCAGTATAGTGCATTGGCTGCTGTCTTCCTCATGCTGGCTCTCTGGTGTTCTACAGGATATTTGTACTGAACTTGCAAAACAGGAATCCTAGCAGCTTGAAAACTATTTACCATGATTAATTCTCCTCTGCAGTACTGCTTTGCATTTGTAGCATGTCATAGAATCATAGAATGGCTTGGGCTGGGAGGGGCCCTGAGGATCATCAGGTTCCAGCCCCCCTGCCGCAGGCAGGGCTGCCAACCTCCAGATCTGGCATTAGAGCAGATTGTCCAAGGCCCCATCCAACCTGGAATTGAACACCTTCAGGGATGGGGCATCCACACCCCTGGGCAGCCTGTGCCAGCACCTCACCACTTTCTCTCTGAACAACTTCATCATGAGCAGTAAGGCAATTTTCAGAAATAGGAGTGTTGTTTTTTTTTTTCCTCTGATGTCATAATTCTCATAACAAAATGGGGATAAAAAGAAAGGATATGAAAAGGTTAGTAGAAGCCTACTGCAACGGTCACTGTTCATTTTACAGCCTTCAGCTGTAAGATGCAGTTCTTTACGAGACAAATTTTTGGGCACATATAATGGACTGTTGGACAGCACAGAGACAGATGTAGAAGACGTTAAAACAGCCACTTCACCAAGGAGCAGAATGGAGTCGTACCTCCAGGAAATAAGCAGCAAGAAAACAAACCAGTGAGAGAAGGGTGGGCACCCTTCTATTGAGTTTTTTCTTCCTGAAAAATTGGGATGAAGGAGAATAAAAGCGATCCAACCATCATTTGAGTAAAAAAGATTGTGTTCCTCTTGTAGCACAATCACTTGGCACACTTCCCATTGGGAAGAGAATGTTTTAAGAGGATAAAGGGGAGGAGCAGGGAAAAAAACAGTCAAAGAGCAAGAAATATGCTGTCTATAGATGTCTGTTATTTTGAAAAGCTGGTAAATCAGATACTGGACAGGTGAGAGTCCGTTCTGATATTGTTCCCTTTAACGAGTTATTTTTAAGCATAATACCTAAGTGCATAAATTGAGTAGTAGTTGTTTGTTCTACCATTATAAGGACCCCTGGCTATAGGGTCAAAATAGGTAACAAAAACAGTTTGCCTGCTTTTTTGGAGTGCAAGTGTAATTAGGAACAGTTTATTTAAGACAGTGGTGAATTTTCTATATTTTGAAGATTAAATCTTAATTGGTTGTCCTTCTAAAAAATGTACTTTTTTGAAACCTATGAAAAGGACTTTTTGTGAATATGATAAATCTTAATAGGTAAAAGTTCAAAAATATTCTGAAGGCAAATTGCTTGAATTAGACTGCTGATAATGGTAAATGCCTTTCTGCTTTGTACAATGCCTTCTTAAGTCTTAAGGGTGCCATTCATTGTAAAAATTTTAAGAATAATTTGAAGAGCATACAGTAATTATATTGTACCCTGAAGCACACTCTCTTGTGGCCCTTTGTTTCTTTTCTTTTTCTTCCAAGAATGATGGCAGTATTATGGATTTAAAAAAAAAAAAAAAAAAAAAAAAGAAATGAAAGGAATTTTGTCATATTTCCCTGTAGAATTACTCAAGATGCATGCTGAAAAAAGACATAATGCTTATAAAACACAAGTTCTATGCATTCCCACAAATAAAAAATCCTAAAATATCTGATTCTATGGACCTTAATAATAGCCCCCATGAGGTGCTGATTTTTGTAGTTCCTACGAAACTTGTGAAATGCACAGTGTTTTATCTGAGCAAAGCAAGCATTTCATTTAGTCTTCTGCTAGTTGGTTATGGGACCTGTTCAGGATTTGGACCTTAGAAGTAACAGTACTCTAATGTATTTTTTTTCTATGTAAGAAAAGGGAAAGGGAAGAAAGAAGAAGAAAAAATGAAAGAAGTTGAGATTATGTCTGAAGTCCAGGATGAAGTAAATCTGGAAGATGTCCAGTGGCAACCACCACCCGACTTCATGTTAATGAATTATATTAATGATGCTTCTAAAACAATTCTGCCACTCACCACTACTCGGGAACAGGTTGTGGCTCTTGCACAGTGAGTACCTAATTATATTTCTATAAATAATGCAACAAAGTTGATTTGGTAAAATAACAGTTTTCTTTTCACAGGACAACTTTTTCAAGTTTGTTCTTTTTCCCACCCATAATTGGAATCAAAAAACAGCTTTGGCCTGGTATTTATTTTGTTTCTTTCTTATTATTTTATTATAATTAGTTTAAAGTAATTAAAGTATCATTTGCAACAAAGGGGTATAATTTTCTCATTCTGAAAATACTCATGTTGGCAGCTTCAGGTTTTTGACATCTATACATCTGTAGTGAGCCTTTCCATTGAGCATTTCTGATAAGTCAGGATTTCCAGCATTTTACTGTAAACTTTCCTGTTTGTTCTCCAAATGAATGCACAATGAAGACTGTCTTTAAAGTATTTAAAATATTTTAATTCTGAGAATTTCCTTTTATTAGAGAGCTTGTTTCATGAAATATATCCCCTCTCATTCCTCTTCACACTGCACATATTTTGTGATAATGCAGATGACCCTTATTCTTACTTGTCATCTTGGCTGTGATAATGCCCTGAAGGTTGTTGAACAGCAATCAAACATTAGGAGAGAAACTAATGTTTTTTTCCCCCTGGATTTTAAAGCAAACAACTAGAAAGAAGCATTACTTGCCATTATTTACTCACAGCCCCAAATTGCTGTGAACATTCTGTTGACTCCAGTGGGTTTTGGATGAGGGTTTAAAAAAAAACTGACCCAAATGCAAAAATTTTGTGTTCTGCAAGAGGGGGTCCAGATTCCCAGGAGGTGCCCTTTTAATTCCCTGTATGTAGAACTTTGTGCAGTTGCTGCTGTCTATGCATGCACCCAGTTAGTGGGATGTAACCATTGCAGAAAAAAAGTCTGTAATTAACCAAGCATTATCAGTGAAGAAAAAACTGCACAACGGTTGAGACTGTTGTAACTTATGTCTGTTCCTTGTCTTAGGATCCTTCTTGCTCTGTAAGTTTAAAAATACTTTGGGGTAAGAACTCTCTTGTATTTTGTTTTCTATACCAAAAGCACAGAACAGTTTTAAAAGGAGTTTTCAGGTGCTACTATAATTAACATCCTGATGATTTAATAGTGCCAGAACATTGCAATGATGTGTGTACACACACTTGTTATCAATGTGTGATTCATTAGTAGTGCTGGCCGCTCAGCCTAGGCACCAATCACTGTCATCTCCAAGCAGTGTGGTTTCTTTCATCTTCTCCTTAGTTTAACCTTTACTATCTTAGCAGTTTCCTGGAGAGTTTGGCGTCAGATCCCACTGAGTCTCTCAAAATTTGTTTTTTTCTTTCTACTAACCTCATTTTTAACCAAGCGGTCCACTACGATATGAGGACTGTCTTCTCTGTTGATTGCAAAATTAGACAAGACGAGTATTCATTCTTAACTATCTAGCTGTGTGTAAACTACACCGTCTTTCTCAAGGTGGAACTCATAAAATACTCCTTCAAATCCGCTCTTCAGACATACAGATGAAATATCTGCAAATACACAAGCTGGTGAAACGATTATCAAGAACTGAAGTAGAATGTTTTCTGCAGGGATTTGTATTCATATGCTGCGTTTTCTGTGTGTGTCTGGGTAGCATGTGCTGAATTATCAGGGAAGAAGGAGGCAGCTGCAGGAGCCCAGGCACATCCATACTGTCTTTGCTGGGAGGAAACTGGCATGGGTTAGGGAATGCACCATGGTACTGGCTGCCTCCTTTTAAACAAGTGCAGCACACCTTTGTGCACATGCAGGAGTGGTGTGCATGTAGGCTGAGGGGCCTTCACTCCCTTTACTGAGAGCTGGCTGTAGGCAAGAGCAGCACAAGAGATTATTTTGGACCCCTTTGCTTCTTCAGGCTCACGCTGTAATTTCTAGCTTCACAGTACTACATCCAGTCTGCTCTGCAATAACTCCTGTGCTGCTGCTACCAGCACCTCCCTAGACCCTGGATTTTGAGAAATAAGACCCCTTGAATTGTTCTGCATGCATGTGAGACTAAAACCTGTTTGCATAGGTTTACTAAGGAGGCAGTGATGCAAAAGTTTGCTCCTGGTCTGAGGTAGTGACTGTCATGTCAGCTCTGCAGCACCTTGTTCAGAGTTACAGCCCTCAATAATACCCATGCTTTCATCTGAGGACTCCAAGAGGAACAAAGCTCTGTGCATAGAGGAGCTGTGGCAGAGGGGAGGTGAAGATGTGTGTGAGAGGAGGTGGGGATGTACAAATCAGAGTTGGATCCTGTTTGTGCACAGTCACCCAGAAGGCATTCTCTTGGCAGTGTTTGCATAGCTTGTGGGTTCTGATTTTCTTTCTTTATTTAAACTATTTATTTATTTATTTATTTTTAAGGATAAAGATAACCTCCTGCCCAAATGTTGGCTTTGGCATAAGAAAACACATGTAGAGATTGAGGTACCCTTTCTGGGTGTAGTTACTTTCCATGTTGTGAATGTTGTCTATGATTATTTTTGTCACATATTCTCATGCTTTAATTAAAATTTCAAACAAATGCCAGGGCTGGGGGTTGCACTACATTGCTCAAATAATCTGTTATCTGCAGAGATGAACATTAGTTTCTGAACTATTTACTCACTGATTTCAGTTTTGATGAGGATGTTCTCTGCGTATTTGGTGCTCACACTAGACCTCTCCAGAATCACCGCTGGCAGCTTTGTCTTTGGTCTGTGATATTTATGTTTACAGTTATGTTTAACAGTAGATAATATTATTTAAAAAAAAAAAAAGGCTACTAAGTAAAACAATTACAGCATTCAGAGCAACAGTGTTAGAGTTATATATATCATTCTCTTATTGCTTCTGTACCTTCTATTTTATGATAAATTCAAGAGGCATTGTAGGTTTAATTGATCGTGGTATGCATTGGAACAGGTTTGTTGCAGACAAAATGGGTGGTGCAATTGAAAGAGACAAACTACACGATTTCAGCTGGGAGCTACACATAAGTGAAATAAAATTTGAACTGAAATCCAACATTGTGCCTATTGGGAAAGTTAAAAAAGGAACATTTTACCACAGGGCTTTACTTTTCAAGGTATGTTAACATTTACTTTATAACATAATGTTATTTTTGCTAAACGGATATTAAAACTAGAGTATGCTTGCATCAGTGTAATCTAAAGTAATCTAATATTTATATTAATGTAATATCTTGTGTATATGTCTAAGTCTACAGAAGTGTATACATATTTTACTGGCAAAATTGATTTCCCAGTGAACGAAAGCCAGCATTGCTTCTTTTTGTAGACATTCTTTTTCTCATTAAATTGTCTTAAGTGATATCAGCAGAACACTTGATAAATGGCAAAAAGTCAAGATATTTGTTTGGTAGTCGAAACATTTTATATTTTCTGTAAACTGTAAAATATTGAATTATGCAGTTTCCTGGGGGATTTTTGGATGCTGCAAATGTAAATATGCTGGGACCATTTCTATTCATTATCTGTCCAGTATTCTGTGACAATGCATAACAGCTTTTATGTTCCAGTTGCATAGACTAGAAAGCTTTGTTTCTTCCTCTGTCTTCATGTCAGCCTGTTTATCCATGCTCTCCTTTTTCCTTGGCTATTGGGTAGCTGGCCTCTTCTCCTTGGATGAAAAGAAAAAGAGAAGAAGGGCTTAGACACTAAGTGGGGAGGACCTACGAAATAGTATAGAGGGAGAAAGAGTACAATGCAAAATATATGACATTCATGGGGAGAGAAAGTTCCTGACATGCATTGTGGAGGTATGAGAGAAGGAATTAATTGTGCTGAAGCAGTACTGAAGTTCTCTTACCATCCACTGTCCTCTCACCATTATGTTTCCAAAGAAACATTTGTAGGTACAAATTTGTAGGGACAAATCCTCTCTCTTAAAGCCTCCGCAATCTCAGTCTGGAATATCTTTGTGTGTAAAAGTAAAAATCTTTCAGAATTTTATTTCTTCACAGCAGATGCATTCTGAGAAAGTGAGTTTTTTTGTATCTGGAAGCCCTTGCAGCACTGCTGGGGACAACCTAGAGCTGAGGCCATGGAGGTGTTCTATCTAGTTCACCTCATGTTTCATTTCACAGAAGGTGCTGAAGAGCAAAGAGCATGCTTTGGAGTGAAGCAGCGACCTTAAATTTAACACTGATAAAAATGTTACCTTTCTACACTTACAGTGCATACAAAATATGCAAGGTACACATATCATTACTTGTGTTAATGGTTCTTCAGAATATTGTGCAGAACAGAGTCTTCCAGGAAAAAGAATACCTTTCGGTGCAGTGTGGATTCTGTTCTTCATTTGAGATCTGAAAGACAGGCTGATGCATGAATATGTTGCTGTCTGAGAAGAGTAAAAATGAATAGTTTTTATGCAGTGCATAGAATGTAGTAGAAACAGCATCTATAAGCAGTCTGTCTAAGCACAACCAACAGTAAATATTTGCAGTTTGGAAACACCACAGATATTTACACAGTCTGTACCAAGAAAGCTCTTTTTAAGCATCACTCGCTATCACACAAGCCAGTTGTACTAAATGATTAACACCTTTTCTTTCTCTTTTAGGTGATAGCAGACAGACTTGGAATTGGCTGTAGTTTAGTTCGTGGCGAGTATAACAGAGGTTGGAATGAAGTTAAATTGGTTGATGACTCTCCTCAAGGAGTAACTGGGCTTCTGCTTCCTCCTCAAGAGTATATTGTAGATCTGATGTTTGTACCGGGCTTTCTGATGAAACAAGAAAGTGTAGAGGCTGATCAGTACAAATATATTTAATCGCACCCAAATTTCTCAAAAATAAGCATTTTAAGATGATTATATGCTGTAATCTATGAAACAAAAGGGGGTTGCAGTCCAAAGGAAATGCATACATTTCTACAGACGTTTGCTGAAAGACACTCTTCATTTTCTGAGAATTTACCTTAGATATCTGCATTTGGTATGTTGTTCTAAACATGGAATTAATCATATTTTACATAGCCAGCCTCAGTTCTTAGAAATTAGGGAGGGAGTGGAGGCTGTTAGTGCTGGTACTACGTTAAGATTAAAATTAAAATTTAAAAGATCAAGAATATTTGATATATTGTGCTTATTATATAGATTTAAATTATTTCCAAACTACATTTTTTTTTTCTTGTGGTTCTTCAACAGTGTACTTTGCTTCTGGGGAAAACATTCCATTTATATTTCTTGGAACTTGCTATAATTATGGATAATATACTCTATGTAAAAGTAAATAGTTTGTCCTGCCACAGAGAAGAGAGATGATTTATAAATTAGTGCTTGCAATCTCCCTTTAATTTCTAAGTCTAAGGATTATGTGATTCTGTGATTTCTACCTTTCTAATGAATGTGAACCAGCAAAGCAGCAGACTGAAGATAGTGGTGCTGTCAGTGAGATTTTGATAGGGGAGGACCTAATGCCTTGACCTGCATACTTCTGTCTGCTTGTTCTGCATGTATAGAGACTTATGGCAAACAGGATTCTAAGTGGATTATTTCAGTCTTTTTAGATCAGCTTGCTGGCTCAGAGACATTTCTGAGGGGTGCTTCTGTAGCAACACGTGGCTACAGAGAAGGATTCTTCTATTTTCCCCAAAGTATATGCAGAGGCAGTACAGATTGCTGGCAGCAGCATACCAATGTTTCCATGCTTCCCCTCTGTCGCCCTTGGTCTCTGATCAGTAGTTGAGCATCCAGGTTAATTTCCACTTGTTTTATCTTTTCCAGCAAGGGACAACTGCTGTCTAATTCATGGAATTAATGCATTTCATATATTTTCTGATTTTACTAAACAACAGCAACAGCGGAAGGCTTCTAGCATGTCACTCCTTCAAACTCTGTGCTCCCTTGCATTGTAGAAACTGAACACTTTCCCCAGTAAACATCAGTAACTATTTAACTCTGGACCCTGAGAAGGATCCAGAACTTATGGAGCAAAACAAATGTTTCTTTTCAGATCCAACAGGAACTTTCAAAACCTTATATATATATGTGTGTGTGTGTGTGTGTGTGTGTGTGTATAACCTGGCTTCAGGCAAAAACAAACAAATCTTTTGTTAGTGAATATGGATTTGGGATGATGATGTACTAATTCATCAACAGGTCCTCTGCATGAATCTGAACCTCTTCTATTTCGTGACTCCCTTCTCCAAAAATCCAACTTGGTATCAACACAGTGTCAAAATGGAGGCTGTGCAGAGGCAATAGGCTTTTACTGGCTAACGTGCCAACTTGGTTAAAATAGAAAAGTGCATTAATACTCATATTCATAGCTCTCGTGGTGGTTTTTACAAGAGCCGTTTCACCCCCCCCACAATTCATGCAGTACCTATTTTCTTCAGAAAACTTGAAAATAAGCAAAAAATTCCCCAGACGATGCAAAGCCCCAAAACAGCATGCATAGAAACCGTTGTATATGCCATCACAGCAAAGCAGAAGAATGAAGGATGGCAAGAGTCTGTCTGCCCAGGTAGCCTATCTCCAGTAATGATCGATAAAGCAAAGGTTAAGACATGGCACAAATACATTTCTACATTTTCAGAGCAGTTTGCAGTTCAGGGGCTGTGCCTCACGCAGATGTCACCCAGGGGAGGATCACAGGGCTCTGCTCCAGCACCTTTCCATGGGCTTTGCTGGACTGCTCTATGGCTGTGGGGTGTGATTGTTTCCTGCTCTTTACCAGTATGGCCATTAGAGCAGGACTTTGCTGATAAATGAAAAGCTCCTTAGACCTCTTAATGAGCTAATTATTTTTCTATTATAAAAATGCTACCTCTGACACTGAAAGATATCGGTTATATTGGGATGATTTTACCTGGCCTTCCTTGTCCAGTGTTACCAGGCAGGATTCACACTTCAGATACAGGTGGTGGGTGTATGTGCAGCAATGCCAGCAATGTGGGGGCAAAAATGCGCTCATGTGTGTCTTTGACCTATAAAAATGTTATTTGTAGGACATAGCAGGAACTCATGTGTTGGGGGCTCAGTGAGCTAGTAAAAGCTTCTTTCTCATTAAGGAGGGAGCCTATTTGCATGCTAATTAACCAGCCTGCTCTTCCAGCTCATTGATGTTTCACTGACATGCTGAGATGCCATCTATGGAAACTGTGCGCAAAGCAGAACCAAAGACAGCTCCTGCTTGAAGCTGAATAAATGCCCAGGGACATTTATTGAAGGCAAATGGCAGGCTGGAAGGTCTGACCTCCTCAGGCTGGGCAGCCACAGCCAAAGGCCTGTTTTAGGCTATGAGACAAAAAGCTCACAACTCTTTAGTAAAAGGCTCTCCTAAAAAGTGCAGCGCTGTTTGGTTGTGCAGCATTTTCTAGTCTTCCAAAATCTGCCTACTGCTCCCCATCACTCCCTTGTGACTGCTGCAGAAAACTGCCGAATACAACAAATCCCTTTATGGATTCCATAGCATGCAACATGCTCCCCTTCAAGGTGCTAGCATCACGCAGGCTTGCTCCAGAGCACAGTGCAGCCTTCCTGTGGAGCAGGAGCTGCTCTGGGAAGCCCACACCCTGCTGCAATGGGCTGAGCAGTGGGGCACCAGGGAGCTCCCGGCCTGCAGGCCCTGTCTATGCTGCTTTGTTCTTCTCGTGCTGTCTCCATGAGATGGTCCTAAACTATCTCATTGTTTCTGATATTAGTTTTTTGTGTTAACCTATGTCCTTCAACAAATGAGCAGCTCTTTCTAGTTATAAAAGGGTATAAGGATTTGGTGGGGAAAAAAAAAAAAAAAAAAAAGTGTAATAGCAATGGAGTGTATTAAATTCCTTTTTAATTCAGCTTCTCTGCACAGGAAGCTTTTAGTGACAGAGCTTGAAAGAAGAGTCCTTAAAGGCCGACTGTCAAAAGGATATTCCAGAGTCAAAAGGATTTTCAAAATGTCATTAATTTTAATTGGTGTTAGGGAACAAATTAGAAAGGATACAGGTGGAGTTTCTGCTCTGTGTCCCAAGATACAAGAGATTTTGTTAATGACATCTAATATCTAAAGTTGAGAAACTAGCATGTTTTGTGATAAATAGGCTCTCTTCAGACACAATTTATCCATGGTAGATTGCTGCTGTCATACAGCCTCTTCTCCCAGGTAACAGCAATAGGATGAGAGGGAATGGCCTGAAGTTGCACCAAGTGGGGTTCAGGTTTGATGGTAGGAGAAGTTCCTTCTCAGTAAGAGTGGTGGTGCATTGGCACAGGCTGCCCAGGGAGGTGGTGGAGTCACTGTCCCTGGAGGAACTGTGCAGATGTGGCCCTGAGGGACGTGGGTGTGGTGAGAGTGGGGTGGGGTTGGACTAGGTGATCTCAGTGGTTTTTTCCAGCCCTGATGGTTCTATGATTCTGTCATTCTATCTGTGAATCAACTTCTCATACTGCTCCGCTCTCTGACACAGTTCTTACTTCTCAAATAATAAATGCACTTGAGGAAATCACAGTCTGTTTCTAGATAGCTGGAAAAAAAGTTTTCCAAAGCCCAGGGCCAAGCAACTCATTTTGAGATACTCCCATCTTCCTGACCTGACCTATGTGCTATGAATTGGTCCTTCTCAGTAGATTGGTTCCTGGGCAGTGGCAACGGGCGCTCAGCCCCTGCTCTCGCAAGCCAGCAGCACTAAGGTGGAGATGAGTGAACAGCACAAAGCCAGGCACTGGCTCCACGTGTCTTCAGTGAGTGAAGGGGTTTCACTGTGAATTGGAGGAAATGAAGAGTTTTAAGGTATTTTTCATCAGCTTCATTTTGTGCTTCTCCTGATTAGAAAATGCATTACAAGTACATGTTTTGGGGATCATCTGAGAGAGAAGGAAAGGTTTGTAACAGTGTTTATGTGAATCCCAGATTTAACAATACAACCAAATGAATGAGAGGGAATGAAACCTGTTCTGGTGAGCCCCGTTCCTCAGGAGTTGCCACTCACTTGTGAAGAGGAGAGCTGTTGTTGGGGAACACAACCCACTGGAGGGAGGAGCAGAGCTTACCCTGCTCCTCAATCATTTCTATTTCACTTTTTTATGATGCAGTCGTGAATTAGTTCTTTCTGCATTTGTAATTAGAGAGTAGAGCAGATGGTCAGGGTTTAGTTCAGGGCGATAAATCCATTAAGATAACCTACAGGAAGCTGCTGCTGCAGCAGTTGCCAAATAATTACTTGATGTTTCGTTCAGGCTTTGGGCACTGGGTGGAAGGAGAAGCAGCATGGTTTTTTACTGCCTGAGCTACAAGGGGTGAGAAAACACACACATGGCTGTAGAGAATGTGTTATTCTGGCCATGCGGCTCAAGAAGGATGAGTGGGAACGGACTCAAGTTTACCAGTGGTGTTTCAGGTTGGGCATTAGGAAAATCTTCTCTGAAAGAGTGGTGAAGCACTGGAATGGGCTGCCCACAGAGGTGGTGGAGTTACCATCCCTGGAGGTGTTCAAAAAAAAGGGTAGATGTAGTATTAAGAGGGATACGGTCTAGTGGGCAGGGTGGTGGTAGGTAGACAGTTGGACAAGATGATCTTAAAGGTCTTTTTCAACTTTCATGCTTGTATGATTCTATGAACAAAAACTGCATAAGCATGGATTTGGGTTTGCAGAAGGATATTTGTGTGATTTCTGCACCTCAGAGCTCCCTGCCTGGCTGGATGGTGACAATCCACTTGTCTCAGCTGGTAGCTGAGGCAGAGCTGGGCTGGGATGTAATCAGAGCTATGATGAACATAAGCACTCTGTGCACCCCCTTAAGTAGACACTGAGCTTTCTAGGAGGGACCCATTCCTCAGCTCAGTGTGTCCATGCACCACAGTCAGAAGGCATTTGTAGCAGTAAGCCAGCTGAATCACTGGGGATAATTTACTTTAAATTTTACATACTGTTGCTAGGGGAGACTTTCAGCTGCTTCCCCTTGTGTGTAATGGGGAAAAAAAAAAAAAAAAATGAGGAAAATTAAGTAACAACTTAATTGGCTTTTATAGCAGTCTGCAGGGGAAGTGCAGGCCTGTTCTCTGCCTAGCTACAAAGCACGGTGTGTGCCGTAACCAGGGGAGGCCGTATTACTGGCATGACAGCACAATGATTTTTTATTTAAAAAAAAAAATCAGAAAAACAAAATGTCTCCATTTGGGGGCTGCTTTCTGCTTGGGAAGGACTTGTGAAGTGGTTGGGGGGTGGCAGGTTGGGCACTGGGTGGGGAAGAGGCTGGCGGCAGCCGAGGAGCTGCTGTTCTGCTGCCTCCTCTCACCTATGCTCTGCCCAGAGAGCAGGGCTGGCAGCCAGTGGAGTGCAGGGCCAGGGGGGTGCAGCGATGGGCCCTGCAGCAATGGGTCCTGCAGCAATGTGTCCCACAGTGATGGGCCTTGCAGTGATGTGTGCTGCAGAGGGTGACACAGCTCTGACTGCAAGATCTCAAATGTGAAATGAAGATGTTGGCATTAGCTGGATCTGCATGTCCTGCCTTTGTGCTCACAGTGATCAACAAGCAGCTTGCAACATTCTGGGCAGTAAAGAGGATGGTGATGCCAGGGCTGATGAGCATGGTACCTTCTGCTCCCACTGCTGCCCTGCTTGCACAGCCCAAGTGCTGCAATGCCACGCAGAGCATGAGGAAGAGGGCACAGCAACAGATCTGCCTTGTTTCATTTCTTACTGCCTCCAAATTGTTGCATTTTGCAGTAGAATCAGCAACAGACAGCAGTAAGAAAGATATCGACAGTCCATTTTTTATTGAATTTTGTCTTCAAAAATTCTACCAGCGGTTAAATCAATGTCAATTACATTAAAACGCATACGTTTCAAGACTAATCACTTTCTCTTACTCTTCTTCATTTCCTGGTACCTAAGGCAGAGCTGCACTGACCTGCCTGTTGGGGGTTGGGGGCCAGTGGCAGAGAGATGCAGATAGCACACCACCTTCAAAATTACTTGATCAATATAGCAAAGAGCAATGCTTGTAATGTGCATTTAAGAGAGAAAAAGCATGAGCGTTTCTGCATGCAGACCCTGGCCTTGCTCTCTGTAAAACCAATCCATAACAGCCACCAAACAAACGTCTTGACAGGATTTTTTTCCCTGGCACCAATTAGTGTGCACACTACATCTTCTGACTGCAGCACAAATTCAGTTGTAATCTGACAGCAGTGAGAGGTGACTGACACCTGCCCAGCTCACTGCTTTGGATGCCCCACTCCGGACCAGAGTGTGTTCAAACAGAACTGTTTTGAGTAGTACAGTAGCTCAATAGCTGCTGGTCACAATGCTGATCTTTTTGTTCACAGCGTGATTTTATTTGCTTTCAGAGTTTTTCTTAACTCTGTCCATGTTTTTTATCCTCTCTGAGGACTGACTTAGGATTCTTTATGGTTCTGTTTGTATATTGCATGTGCTCATGTTACACTTGTCATGGATGTAATTTGATTCTTGTACTCAGTAGTGCCATCATTCTCAGTCTTCAGGAACCTCATTCTACTCTACTGCAGGCAAACTAAAATTATTGTTGAAAAATTTTAATATAAGGACACTTTGTGGAGCCCTGTACCAGGGGTTTGGTGCTTGGAATCCCGAGCATTCTGTGAGTTCCTCGGAGGTGGTGACTCCAGCACTGAAATCTGGGTGGTTTATGTCTGACTGGTCTCCAAGTTTCTGGGGCAGGGAAAAGTCTTCTCTATTAATCCAAAGGCATCCCTCCTTCATTTCTTTAAGGTTGCTAATAATTATTATTCAAAGCCCCACTGGGAAGCCCTTGTTTTATGGATTTTTGCATGTTTTCAGTCTGATTCCTACATGCTTGATCAGAATGGTGATTGATCTTTAAAGACCTACACTATTGACTTATCTTTTTTCTCCTGGGATCTATCTGAAGAACGTGGAACCAGGAACACACTGCCATGTGTGCAGTGCACCCTGCCCAGGTAACATCCCCTTGGTCTCTCAGCATCCTGGCCACATCCTGACTGTGCCAGGAGGAGCTGTGTCTACTCATGGGATGAATGGAAAGCTGAGTTAGCAGAGAGGAGCAGTCCCTTGGTGCTGGAGTGCTACTGGTGAGATTTCCAGGGTGCCACAGCTGCATGCTGTGCCTTTTCCCCACTGCTGAAAGTCTCCAGCAGCCAGCAGTTACTGCACCAGGATCTGCATTTTTCTCCTGCTGCACTCGCTGCTCTCTCTGGCTTACAATAGTTCTCCATTTAAGAGGTCCCCGAGTTACAGACTGCCACAAAACCCATGTGTCTGTGCTGGGTATCGCTGCATGCTCCCTCTGGTTTTGTGTTCCCCATTGCCATCTCCTTGTGCTCAGGCCTTTCCTCTGCCTCAGCACAGCTCTCGCTGTTGTCATTGCTGCCCTCCTTGTACCAGATCTTGAGACCTTGCAGCCCCTCCTCCTTGCTCCCTAAATTAATTTCCACTATTTTTGCCTTTTTAGTTGCATTTACTTTTAAAAACCTGCCTGCGAATGACTGTGCCATTAACCTCTGTGCTCTTCACAATACTGTATACTTTGCAACTTCATTAAAGTCTGAGTAAAAGGAAATAGAGTGCTTCAGTGTAGGACGTGCAGATGGTGTTCTGTTCTCTGTAACTGAACCAGAAAGGACAGTTCCTCATTTTTGATCCAGAAAACAACCTTTGTACCTTTCCAGCTAAGATGTTAGTGAAATATGGCCGATATGCCCTTTTTTTGGTGATTCTTTTGTGACTTCTTTAAAGGATGCATCATACATCAGAATATCAGATGGAAAGCTGAGGGGTAAGATATGTGGATAGTAATGGGGGGAAACAAGCAGTGGCTGTATTAAAAATAAAGCTAAAAAATATAAAAATATAAAAATACATATATATATAAGAGAAATAATGTTAAAATTAGAGGCTGATAACTGTAGATAGTTTGTTGTTGCTATACAAACAAATTCCCACTGAGGGGAATTGCTTCTGCCGCTAAACTAATAACCATCCACCACTGTAACTCAACAGCCATGCTGCTTTTTGCAGCATCCTGCTCTCAGAAGATACAGCTACTTTGTCTAAAGCATGAAATAATGCAAAATCTTGCAGGCTGATATAGGGGATTTAAGGAAAAAGGAAAGAAAGGCCTTTTAAGGAAATTGAAAATGGTTAAGTGTGCAAAGTGGCCGGAAAATATTTTTTTTCCCATGAATGCATTAGGTTGCAAAGGACACCAACAATCAGGGGAAAATGGTATTTGATAAGAGATTCATTCAAAGTGCATTAAAAATGTCCTTTCTTTTTGAAATGCATTAGATCATTAGCTACAGGTAAACATGAAGCGCTTCCTACTCTCCTTCCAACTATATATGGGTTTGTATGTATTTATACCTTAATTTATCACCTTCTGCTACCAAATTTTCATCTGAAAGAGTTAGAAATACATGCAAAAAACCTCTAGTCTAGTAGAGATAGCAAATTGCAGTGCTTTAATGAAATCTCAAGCCTTCCCTGAGCCATAAACCTACAGCTGAGATTCATACAGCAAAAAGTGCTTTTTAGAATTATCTGGATTCCATCCAGGATGACTGAAATAGGGATCAAAGTAAATGACATGTGCTGGAGGAATGGTGTGTTGAAGGCTAATCTAATGCATATGTTTAGGGAAAGTCCATTTATCCATAAATTAAGTGGAGAAATACTTCAAAGGGCAAATATGATCTTGAACAGCAATATTTTGGGGTACTAAAATGTTTCTATTAAGGAATCTGAGGGATGTTACCGTTCATAAAACCACACAGAGACCGTTTCCATGCAGACTGGTTCAACAGCTCTGAAGATCGATCCGTTAGCAGAGGAAAACACCTACAATGGAGCCAGGTAGTGTGAGTGACAAGTAAGGGATGAAGTCAGCCAGGGTTGGACAAAACACACAGAGTTACAGCAGAAAGAGCTTCCTGGGCTTTGCAGGGTTTCAGAGGAAGCCTGGTGTGTCTTCCCTATGTCTGAATCAGCAGAAGGGTCCTTGTGTCAGCAAATGAAGAATTCCTTTTGAATGTAAAAGGAGAATTACGCAAGTATGCACCAGGGAAATTCAGGGCATGTGGGTGTTTCAGTTCTGCCAGGTTACCATTTGGAAACCTGTGCCCAGCAGGCACAGGGTCTGAGGGATTTTGAAGAGCAGAGAGACCGCTTTGGCTGAAAGAAATAGGTTGGACACAAGGACGAGAATGTGCAGAGCATGTTTGCTCAGTGCAGCCTGCTCCGTGTTCTATTTCTCCCTGGTTTCATGGAGAGGGGCAGGGAGCGGGATATTTCTCATGTGTCTTCACAGATCAGTGTAACAGCCTGCACAGGAGCGCCCACAGAAACCAGCCCTTGGTCACCTCTGTTTGCAAATCCTCTTTTATCTCCATAGTTACACTGCTCCAAGAAAGCCACATCCGGTAATTACAAAATGCACACTGAAGCTGTAATGCTGTTCTCTGGGTTGCATTTGTTAAGCTTGTTGGCCAGCTTGTTCATCGCGTCTCTCTAAAAGGCTCTTTTAGAGAAGATTCTAAGACTTGTCTCCACTCTATTAGGACCCCACCAAAATACGCGTGTTTCTTTTCACTATTGCTTTAAATCGTACACGAGTGATGTAATAACCTCCTCTCACATCAAGGCTCCCGCTGACGTCTCCGTCCACCACTAGGTGCCAGTAGGAGCATTGCTTTTGGAAGACGGGAGGCTGAGATGGGCGATCTGGAGGGGCCGGCTGTGCTTCTGCACGCATTTCTCGTAATGGTGTGTGGACTCTTCATTTCTGTCTCTACGTCATCTTACAGCAGGGAGAAGGGAAGAATAACTCTTTGCTTGCAATTCACTTACCGCTATCAGTATCTTTAAATTGATGGGATTTTCACATTTCTGCCACCCAAACCCCCAAAATATTTTCTGATCCTATTTACGATATGCTTTAGGTTTTAATATGCAGCTGAGCAGGGTTGGTAATCCTGCACATTAACAGGAGGCACCCACAAGGGGACAATCTGTAGTGCTTTTTCTCAGTTGGCAAAGCAAATCTTGTGCTGACAGGATTTTCCCATCGGTGGGTTAAGCTTTGAGCAAGACCCTGTTTTAATTACCAGCTGGGCAGTGGCACACTGCTGTCTGTACGCAAAAGCCACCATTCCCCACAGAGCTGGCTTGGTGGGCCAGCACAGCCGCTCTCCATACTCACTTTGGTTTTGTGTCACATTTTGTTTCTCATCATAAACTCTGCTCTCAGAGGTTGTGCTCTGTTGTGCCAGGCTTTGAGCTGCAGCTTCACAGGTGCAGTTCAGCTACAAATGTATTTAGTTACTGGAAGAAAAAAAACCCAAAAACTACTTTCAAGCTTTGTAACGTACCAAACTGTCAGTGAAACAGAAATGGCAAAAGCTCCTGCTGTGGGTTGGTTGAGAATTCCCTTTGGAAAAGAGATTCCAACACAGTTCAGTGCCAGTGAGAAAACTTTGACAGTGCCAAATATTGTTAATATTAGTACATGATGAGGAAAGAAGCTAGAGCTCTTATCAAAAGCAGATGATTTTGTGGCATCTCTGTTCTTAATCAACAAGAAAGTCTGGTTTCCACTGTAGTTCAGAAAATAAGTACAATTATGGGAGTGGATGGCTATTGTTTTCTAAGACATATGGTACTTGTGGCAGACATTAAAGCAATACCAATACTGGGATATGACCAGACAATGTGCTGAGATCTACAGGAACACAGGTTGTCTTCTTTGTGACAAGGAGTGAATCCACCTGAACGCAGAGAACGGTGGCACTGTTGGAAACATTCTGTCCCCCTTCCTGATATAAAATATGTACATGAGTAGAGTTCTAAGTATGAAGAGCATACGGTTGGTTTTGACTGGAGAAAATGATGAGACTGGTGAGAGTGTAGCTGTTCAAACAGAGCTGAAGGCTGGAACTCAGAAAATTTATTCAGAGAACCTCAGGTGAGCTGCTGGAAGGGATTTAGTCCAACCATTCATCCCATTACAGAGTCAGTGCTTCCTAATGCAGTCCAACCAAATATTTGCTTAAGACGTTCTTAAAATCCACATCCTCATGATGTGATGAGGTGGATTGCTTAGGTCTTTCAACCGCTGGTTAGGCCCTGGGGAAAAGGCTGGGTTCTCTTGCAGCAGTGCAAGCTTTTTGCTGTTTGCCCTGCAAACATTGTTCTCTCATTTCATAGCAGCTGCCCTTCTCGGACACCGTCTTTATTCCCTCAGTCATCTCCCTGCTAGACTAGAAAGGGCCAACCCCTTCAATCCTTCTACTTTATGTGGTGTTTTGCAGAGGCTGATCCTTCTGCTGCCCTGTTTTCTCTCCTTTCAATCGATCCTTTTTCTTGAAGCACAGTACAAAGCTGGACATCATGCAGCAGCTGGGCCCAACCTGCCTCAGCAATTAGAGACTGTGTGGGTGCTCCTGCCTACACACCTTCACCTTTCCACAGCCCATGACCCATACATGCATTGTGACCTGCTGTAACACCAGGGGCTTTCATAAAGAACTTGCCACCACAGCCCTAAATCTCTGCTGTTTATTACTTGTTAAGGTGTGAAAGTATGCAATTGAGTTCAAGGAATTGCATCTTCAGGGGACTGATCTACTTGCCTAACCAGCTGTTAATTAAGGTTACTTTTTATTCTGTTGCTCTCCTCCAGTGGCCTTGTAACCCCTTCTAGAAGCATTAGGTATCATCTGTGAACATCAGAGGCGCTCTCTATAGTCAGTTACTACAATGTAGTTCATGTTTGCAGCAATAACCAGTTTGGGGTTTATTTTCCCATGATGCAAGAGACCTTTAGCCAAAGCAGTCCTTTCTGTGAACCATAAAGGCAGAGCCCTGAAGAAGAGCCTAACTAAAACTCTTTCAGGAAATGGAACTTGTGGAAACATGGAGTCTTTCTTCTTTTAAATCAGTGACTTGCATTCTGTGTCCAGTAGCAGAGCTGAAGTAGGATTTGCTCCAGGAACTTCCTCTTATAAAAATAATACTATAATAATGTAACGATCTGCGTAGTATTATCAGACTTCTATTATCACTTGTGTGTTTCAGAATCTGAAAATATAAATGAATGTGAAGTTTTCTGTGTTTAGGGAAAAGAAAAAAGAAACAGAACCAAAGCAACAACATTAAAATACATATTGAGTAATGTGACCCTTTTGTTGAAAACATGCCCGGCCTGTTCCTCCTTGTACAAGTTTGTAAATACTTTGTATTCCTCCAAGCATTGTCACTGTGGTTTGCAGTAACAGGAAAATAAATCATGTTTGTTAAATTGAGCTTTCCTGCTTTCAGATTTTTTTTCAGCAAAAATAATCTCTAAGTCAGAACATCAGCTTCATGAAACTGGCTGGGCTTAAATGCCTCCCTGCTGAGAGTTACTAGGCAACATCTCATTTGGCTTCACCTATAACAGGCTGTTTCCATTCTCCCTGGCTCTGCTGCCTCAGTAATAAAAAGGGTGCGTTCACTTAGACTTCTGCGTGCTGGTGTAGTCTTAAAAGTGTTTAATGTCTTTAGAAAGCTCTAGTGCACTGAATTTACCTTTCCTCTTAATCTTGTGTCTTTGGAGCTCTGCATTTTTCCTCATTCTCCCTGTGCTTTCTAAGCAATTTCATAACTCTTTTACAAACATCAAGCAGGCACGGTGATTATCATAGCCGGCCTAAAACAGAGCTGCACCAGAGCCCTGGAAGGTGTGAAGCAGCAAGAAGAGCTGCAGCTACTGCTGTGGCACAGTGCCACAGCTAGCAATGGCTGCATTGCCATCAGAGGTGGCTGGGCTTCTGCATGCAGCCAGGTGCTGGCAAATCAGGCAACACCTGCCTGAGTACTGAGATTTTGGCTGGGATATCAAGCTGAAGTGTTCCTCATAGCTGCACATGCATCCTGTCATGTGTTAACACAGAGTCTCACTTATCTGGGTGGGATTACTGCAGGGTAATGACAGTGGTTTTAAACTTCTCTTAAGTTTTCCTTAACGCATGCACAGTCTTTGTGAAGATCAGCATAGATCAACATAGGTGGGATGAGAACTGGCAAAATAAACACTTCCTACCCGTGCTCAGGGACACCAGATCCCGCTGACACCTTCTGAAGGTGAACACCATACCAACAAAATAGACAACGGAGCAAAGAAACCACATGCCCACAAACACTGGAGTGCAAATTGACTCAGTTTACCACCTTGAATGTACGCAGCCAGCAGAGACCACCTGTAGTGAACTGTCACATCAGTATTGGCTGGGAAGCTTGCCTGAGCAAGAGAGCACTTACACCTGTAAACATCATAGTGCACAACTGGTGCTGGAGGTAAGCAGCTGCTGGAGCCTCTTTACTCCTGAGAAAGTCCTGTAAGGCTTGGGTTTGGTTTGTGCAGTGTTAATTACAGGTATGTAAATACATGCACAGTCCCATTCCTTCACAGAGAGCACCTGGCCTACAGTGTATTGGTATATCACCTAGCAGCAATGTAAAGCATAACTCTGTTGGCCCAGAGAAATCAGTGAGCTAAGCAACTTTTTTCTTTTTATTCAAATTACAGAAGTAGAAGAAGGTTTGGCTCTCACTATATTTGTAAAATTAGAGTGAGGGCACACCACCTTTCAGAGTGGCTCTGCCCTGTGGTTTAAAGGAGCTGTACTGAGAGACATTCTATATCCCACCCTGAACACTTCACTCTACCTCACAACGTGTTTAGATGCCTGCAGGTACCCATGTGTATATGCCAGTAGATGAATAGGGAAAATGATCTTTCTTTGTAAGCGTGGTCATCCTTTCTACTAAAATGCAACCGCACGAATAAATGTGAAAAATTGAGATGGTAGGTAAGGGAGGTAAGAGTACAAATTTCTTGAATTAGCTCTCCAGATGTTTTGTTTGTTTGGGTTGGGATGTTTTGGTGGTTTTGTTTGTTTGCTTGTTTGTTTGTTTTGGCAATCTGCCTCTCATTCTGTGCTGCATCACTGATTGGAAGTGGTTGCACAGTGACCTCGTGTAGCATTGGGGGTGTAAGACATGGCTTTCTTCATCCCTCTTTTTGCTAAATTATCACTTGCAAAAAATTATCTGGATCAAATGCGGTACTGTTCAGTACTCCTTTATAAAATCATCTTGTATTTGAGCATGTCTCCTACAAAGATGCATTTATACAATCTAGTTTTTTGCCTATAAACAGAGCTGTTGACATTGATGGTCTCAATCCCCGTGTGATGCTGGACATTCAAGACCTCTGATCCTGAGATCTTTGGGATGGAAATGGGATTATTTTCTGTGCATACAGTACCAATCCCAGCATGACAGACCCAGCTAAAGGCCCAAGGTGTTACGAAACACTAAAAGACCATCATAGGCTAGAAGAATTCCCTTGTGCATCTTCATGAATTCGTTCCATGATAGCAAATAAAGAACATTTGCTTCTCTGAGCTGAATATAATCTGCCAGGCAACTGTAAATCAATGTTCCATCCTTTACATGCGAGAAGTCTTTCAACATTACTACTTCATTAATTAGTTTCAATGATGATACTTTTTCTCCCATTGTGTTTTTAAATAACCTTTTAACAAACCCTAATTTATTTTTCTATATGATTCTCAAGAGATTTTAACTCCTTAAATAAACAATCTCAGACCTTCCTTAATCCTTGCAGCATCTCTACAAGTAAGTAATTATTCTCAGTTTTGCTGAGGGAAGACTCAATGAGAATAACTTCACTGACTTGCTGAAGACTGCAGCCAAGCCAGAATTAGACTGTGCAACTTCTAATGGTGTCCAGATTTTCAGACATTATTTTTCTAAAACTTTTTTGGCACTTAATTGTTTGGAGAGGATGAATTATTGAAAGAGAGGAGGTATAATTTAGTACATATTTTTCTAACTGTGGTATCAAAACTACACAGCTAAGCCAAATAGGGCAATGTTGGCATATAAAGAGCAACACTTGACGTCTTTTTCAGAGCAGAGGTGATACAGATTTGGTTAGGAATAAGGTGGCTGGAGCTCTAGCTGTAATGTGTATTTGCATGCAGCCCAAAATGTATTTTATGTACTTTATGTATTTTATGTACCAAGAAGATGTGCTTTATAATGATGTACTTTATGTTCCAAGCCAGCTTTAGATAGAAATGGTATGAAGCAGATTGAAAACAGTATTTTCAGTATTGCCTTTCAGAGGCAGCGTGGCTTTCTTTGTGAGCTCAAAGAGAGACAAGGAGAGAAGGAGCAGATTACTCTTGTGTTACTAGCAGCTTCACCCTCTTTTCACCAGAAACATCCATTATGTTATCCATGTATCCACAGAACTGCACTGATGCTCTGTCCTGTGGCAACATGCTGCAAACCATTTGGATTTTCCTTCAAGCTTGTTGACAACCTAGTCTGATTGTGGTTAGAACTGGAGAAGGAAGACGTCTTGCTTTTGAGCAAGATGGTGAGGGCTTAGCTAGTCCTCATGTTGTATTTCCTCGTCTTCAACATCAGTAGAAGAAACAAATCCTGCCAGCACACAACTGAACTGCCTCTTTCTCCACTCACTTAATGAGTTTTTGCACTGGGAAGCCAAGTGTTTTACAGCCGTACTCCTGTGCCTTTCCCACTTCCTGCCTTACCCATGTCATGAGCTGTGGAAACACTACACCCATAGCATGCCATGTACTGCTCAGTACCCCATCACCTCACGGATTTCACAGCTCTTTATGCATAAATAATGCCTAGCCCCAGCCTTTGAGGCAGTGATAAGCCACACGTCACAGAATAGGAAGCTGAGGGACAGCTGTGGGAAGTGACTCGCCCACAGTCCCCCGGGGCAGGGCAGGGCAATCTAATTACAGAAAGGATTCTCAAAGGCTCTCCAAGTGTGAGCTGCTGCCAAAATTCACAAAGGCAAAATAGCTTAAAAGCAAAGCCCTTATTGAAGAAGTGGCCAGATTTTGTCAAGACTGAAAGAATTTGTCTCAAGGCAGGTGTGTCCATGGGGACTGGCTTTAGTAGCGCTGAGGAATGTATGTGGAAGGGATTGGCAGTTTGCCACAGGGCAGAAGAAAGAGAAATTCATGCTCATTATTATCATTCATTTTGCTGTCTTCTCTCTTTCTCTCCCCCCGCCTCCCTTTAGCTCTGTGGTATCCTTCCTCTCTCCTCTCTAGAAATCTCTTTGTAATATCCTCCCAAATCTGTCTTTGTTGACTGAACTCACCCTTATCCTACGTTGGATCTGCCTTAGCCTCCATCCCTCAGTCCACAGCCCTTAGTGCCAGAGATGACCAAACACACAGCCAAGCGCTCACACCTGAGTCAGCAGCTACTTGCAGGCACTGTGGGTGGCTGTGGGGACCTGGCTTGCAGGTTGCAGAGGGGCTGGTGGAGCAGGTATCAGATGTGCTGCTTCAGATCCTCTTCTCTGCACACACAGTTTGTCAGCGATTACAAAGCAATTTCCTGAAAAAATGTCATTTACAGAGAAGCTGCTACAGAAACTGGGGAAAAAGGTACAATTCCCCAGTGATGCTTGAGTATCCTGCTCAGTTCTGGAGACCAAGACTCTGCTGTCCTGAGGCACCACTGAAATATAGAAACATGGGTCAGAGCTGGGCTCAAATGTTATTTCTGAAAGACCAAAAGGCAGATCAGGACATTCATAATAGGAAGAAGGAACAGAAGATATTTTGCACAATTCATAGAATCTAAGAATCATAGAATTGTTTGAATTCGTAGAGACCTTTAAGTGTCATCTGGTCCAACTCCCCTGCAATGAACAGGGACACCTACACTGGATCAGGTGCTCAGAGCTCCATCCAGCCTGACCTTGAGTGTCTCCAGGGATGGGCCATCCACCACCTCTCTGGGCAACCTGTGCCAGTGCCACACCACCCTTATTGTTAAAAACTTCTTCCTTATACCCAATCTAAAATCTCCCTTGGTTTAGTTTGAAACCATTTCCCCTTGTCCTACCATCACAGATCCTGCTAAAGAGTCTGTCCTCTTCTTTCTTACAGCCCCCCTGTAGATACTGACAGGCCATCATCAGCTCTCCCCAGAGCCTTCTCCAGGCTGCACAGCCCCAGCTCTCTCAGCCTGTCCTTGCAGGGAGGTGTTCCTTCCCTGGGATCATTTTTGTGGCCATTCTCTGGATGTGCTCCAACAGCTCCATGTCTCTCCTGTACAGAGGACTCCATATCTGGACACAGTACTGCAGGCGAGATCTCACAGTGCAGAGTAGAGGAGCAGGATCACCTCGCTGACCTGCTGACCATGCTTCATTTGATGCAGCCTGTGCCCAGGGCACAGTTGGCTGTCTGAGCTGTTAGGGCACATTGCTGGCTCATGACCAGTACTTGTTAGGGAAGGGTCAAACATAGCACAAAGGAAGGCATTAGAGTCCAAAAGAGATCATGAGAATTAGTGGTTTCATTTCAAGGAGTCAGAACTCACGGATGACGAGATGGCCAGTAAGAGTGTTGGCAGCTACAGAGTGAGCTCTCAGGAATGGGGTGCTGAGATCAATCCTTCCTGATGTGACAGTCTCTTGGGGAGATTTTTGACAGAGCTATGAGATACCTTCACATTTTCTTGGATTGCTGAAGGACAAAGCTTTGTGAAGGGCTAGGATTGGAGCAAGCTAGAAGCAGGTGTTCCTGCTTGATTGACCACACTGTTAATCAGAATACCAGGTGCAAAATGAACCCTCACACATCCACTGCCCCAGGAATGACCCTAATCCCAATCCAGAAAATCTTCACTCCCTATTTTAGGCTTTACATTACCTCTTAGTCCTGGGCCTCTCCTGAATGCACTTGGGTATTCATGCTTAGGTCCATTATGAACAAAGGTCATTAAACCTTGTCATGTACAATGTCTAGCTGGAGTTTCCTTAGGCCCCCAGAGAAGGAAAAAAGGGGCTCCATGACACTTCCCCTTGGCAATAGTCCAAATAGCCGCTTGCCTCTGGGCTTGGGCTGTAAGAAGGGCATTTTCCAAAAACTGATCACATGTAACTTTCAGTGACCTTGTAGCCTTCACTTTACGTTTATGAATGAATCTCTATTAAAAGCAGGGGGTAAATGTTTTTTCTTTGTCCCTCTTTCAGTTTACAAATTTGTCTTCTCCTATAGCCAGCTGTTAAAAGATTGGTTCTGCCCCTGCTTTCACCTTTCCTGTTTTATCAGCTAAGACGTCAAACTGAGGCCTGGCCACTTGGTGTTAAAGATCCATGGCTCTTTTTGTAAGGCAGTGGCCTGGCCAACTCTAGACTCTAAATGCTGCCTTGTCTTACAGTTTGAGTTAGCCTCTCACACCCTGAATTGCTAGGCGTTGTTGCCTTGAGCAGTGAACAGCTTCTGTGTCCTTATTCAGGGGGGACAGCAGTTAGGCAGTAGGTGAAAGAAACTGCGTGTACTTCTGACTTCCTAGAGTTGCTAAGAGGCTTAACTTTTTTAGCTCCTGCAATTTGTTTGTTTGACACCCACTGTTGAAAAGGGCTGTAGAAATTCCTATGATGACTCATTATTTTGGCTCTGTTCTATTACCCTATTACCCTATCACCCTTGTTTCAATTTATCTTCTTTTCTGCAAGATTTCACCTTCTCACACTTCACCTGCCTCAAGAACAGGCAGAAAGTGCCAATAAGAAAACATTGCCTAGAACAGACAGCGAACAAATCACACCAAAAAGGCATAACAAAACTTCTCCACTCTGCCCATGCAGTGGTATTTAACAAGTCACTGACCACCTCCCCACTGATAACTACAGCTGAGCAGAGGGGTTCAGCTCTGCTTGTGATGACTTCCCAGCCTGCAGCAACCACAGTGGTGGCTGCAAAGGCCCATCTGCTATCAAGCTGTCCTACTGACTGGAGAAGGACAAATGAGACCATTTATTGGGACTGTGGAGGGTCAGCAGCTTGTGGGTGTTGGGGTGCTGCAGACATGATTATGGGGTTGACATGCACCACAGCACGAAGACCTTGTGGAGTGAGGTGTGGTGTAGGGAGTAAGTGGGAATGGAGGTGGTATTCTTCTTAAGAAAAACAACATGGGATGTTTGGGGATACTGCTCTGTGGAGGTACGTGGATGCATGGATGGTTTTGGAGAAGGGTGGATGGTGACTTCTCAGGATTACCTGCAAATACTGTTTTTAAAACTTTACTTTTATATTCCAGAATAATCTGGTAATTTTATTTTAGAACACAGAGCAGCTCAGATGGCTGCTCTGCAGTGACGTCTGAGGCGTGTTTGCTTTCCTGCTACAACCCGAGATCATCTAGAAAAAGCTGCTCCTCACAAATAGATTATACAGACCTACTTTCTCTCTCCAAGTCTTTCTCCACACAGTGCTTTAGGTAGGTCATGTATTGAGAGGGGAGGCTTGTTATCTACAGTTTGCTGTTGCATCAAAGGAAGTTGCAGATGCTCGGCATGGATCTGATCCAATGCTCTTTGAAGTCAATGCAAAGCCTTCCCTCAGCCCCTCATTCAGTTCCCCTCTCTCAGTAGCTCCTTATGCAAATCATAGTCTATTTTGTGTATCTCTCAAATAGAATCAACACGTTTCTCCCAAACATATCCCTTTGTGGAACTGGATAGCAAACCTTTCAAAATTCTTGGCATTCTCTTTTTCTGATGAAGCGTGACTCGAAAGCAAATTGGAACCAACCAAAGCAGGGGAAGAAGCAAGCCCTGACCCCACAAACCTGTGGAAGTACCAATTACTGGGAGCTATTATCACGCTGACTGCAGTAGGACTGCTCACCTGGGTAACAGCCAGGAGAAATAGGCCTCGGAGGGGGATCTGCTGAAAATCAGACACAACGCAGATGAATGCAGGCCACTTGACAGCAGAAGGCTGTCAGGAAGCCAAACGGGAAAGAGCTGCCCAAACCTAAAATAAAATCACCTACATTTTCAAAATAAAGGAATAAATGAAATCACGTATGGAACTATGTACGGAGCATAGAAATCCTAGAAAGTTGAGGGCAAACTGATGAAAACTGAGGCCAAAATTCAGAGTAGAGGCTAAAACTACAACCTGGGACAGCCCCACTCATGATGGCAGGGATGCATCCTAACACTTTGCCTTTTAAGACAGTCCTCGTGCATTCATGTGCCAGCAGCCCCCTTACAATTAGAAATCCAGGATGCAGATTAAAGCAATAGCAGGTGGCAATGTAATTGCTATCAGCCTTACATCTGAACCTCTCGTTTGCCACACAAGCTCCCTACAGCTGGCTTTCAGCCCTGTGGCTTAGGACACTTTTGAAGAACGGTTGGAAGTCCCCACGCTGCCCAGGATGGGTGGTGCCATTTGGAGGAAGGGAGGAGAGGGGCTGCTGCCCTTTTTCCATTTGCCAGGGCAAGAGTGCAAACGTCAGCCACTTGCAGGGAGCTTTTGTGACATTACGAATCTGGACAGGCAGAGCTAGGCCCTAGGCTGAGGCGCTGAGGCGCCGCAGCGCCGGACGGCGGAGCGCAGCGCCATGCCGGACCGCTGCCGTTCCGCGCGGCGTCACAAGATGGCGGCAGCGAGCCGAGGCGCGGCCGGGCCTGCAGTGCGGCGTCGGGTTTTGCCGGCAAACTGGCGGTGGAGCGCGAGGCTGCTGCGCACACAGCGCCTGTAGCGTGAGGGGGATCCTCAGGGCTTCGTGGAGTTCCGCGGCAAAACCGGCCTGTCGGTTTGGCTGCCATCTCTGGAGGAGCTGGTGTGAAGCCAGAAGCTGTTTTAAACCTCTCTCCGTTGTGCTGTGGTGTTTTGCTGACCGCTGGTGTGTTCCCTCAGACACTGCCAACAAGCACGCCTACAGAACACACTTCAGCCCAGAACTGAAAGGTCTGGCAGATTTATTTGCAGTTCATTTTCCTGTCTCCAGAAGTCTCTGTGGCATTGGCCTCCAGGCAGGAATGGTGGAAAGCTGCCAGCTCTCTGCTGGTATTTTGGTGATAGACAAAAACATTTGACTTGAAATGCAGAAAGGCAGAACTTGAGGGAGCAGCATAGCTTGCGAAAGGAGATGGCAACTCTGGGCACTGGAGCAGGCAGCCCAGAGAGGTGGTGGATGCCCCATCCCTGGGGACATTTCACTGTCAGGCTGGATGGGGCCCTGAGCGCCCTGATCTAGCTGTAGGCGTCCTTGTTCGCTGCAGGAGAGTTGGACTAGATGGCCTTTAAAAGGTCCCTTCCCACTCCAACAACTCTATGATTCTGTGACAGGCAAGGGAATCAGGCACTCGCCAAAATGAGGTGACATGGATATGAAATTTGGTAAGTAACTGGGATAGATGATGGAAGAAATTTGGGTTGCACCCACTGTGAGCATTCAAAACATGAACAACCTGGGTGATTTTTATGGCTTAGGCTGTATTTATTAACATGACACTTCAAAGCAGGTGTGAAGGTATGTTCACCACATAAACTCAATTTGGTTTTGGTGGCAGGAAAGAACTGGTGGTGCCATAGCCAACAATGCATCCTAAATGTATTCTTGTCCCTCAACAGCTATTCCTAAAGAATTGAAACCTCACAGAATCTAAAATATAGGGAGGCAGCATCTCTACATTCTAAGGAAAGGAAAATCCACTGTGTGGTTCCCAGGCAGATGTCCTGGGAATGCAGGAGCTGAGCTGTAAGGACCTGCAGAGGATTTGAAATGAATGTTGGCATGGCATACAGAGGGCAGTGAATTCACACGCGTTCCCCTAAGCCTTTGTGTGCCAGCCCACAGGGCCAGCTCTCACTGCCCAGCCCCACTGCGTTAATTAAGGGATTCCCACTGCCCAGGAACAGGTGCAGCCCCACCCAAACAACAACGCTTCAGACAAAAGATTATAAATAAGGGCTAAATCCCTCTACTGTACATTGCAGTGGTGAGCAGGGACAGGTGGCCTAGGGTAATTCGGGTTCCGTCCTCATGCTAGGGTGGGAAACTGTAGCAGCTCATTTGGATCTGATAACTCCTTGTGGGCTGTATTGATGTGGAAGCTGATGAAGGCATGGATTAAATCAAACAGCCTGTGTGCAACTGGCAATGGAATTATTCCTGCAGATTTTTGACAGCTTGCAAATAAAGGCAGAAACACTTGTTTGTTTAGCCATAACTGATGATAGAGATCTTGCACGTGAGATGAGTACATGCACAGAGCTAAAACCCATGAGTAACAGTTCTCATGAACCCTTGGGACTGAAGATATCCAGAAGAGACCTTGAGCATTTCAATAACAAAAATGAGGCTTTTGTCATCCAATTTGATCTGTGATGTGCTTTTTTTTTTTTTTCTAATTTACTGCCTTTGCTGTTGGCATTAGCTGTGTCGTGACATTAGTGTAGATACTTACACTGTAGATCTGGGGGAAGGTCACACTACATCTTGGGCTGTGGGCAGCACAGATGATCTTTCATCTCTGCATTCTATACTAATGGATATATCAAAGCCTTGTGTCTTGAGTATATGTGGCTCTGCTGCTACAGATCTTGCAAGCTTTCATGTGGTCAAAAGTCTGTTTTCTGCACTTAATAGATAGGCCTGAGTTATAAAACCTTGAATTCCTCTCGATGAACAGAAACCTCAAAACTAAGGTTTAATCAGTGCAGATTCTCTTGGTAATTGTTAAAGGGCTATAAGCATATAAAGAGGCTATTCCAGATTTCAGGATGCTTTGGACTAATCTTCCTACCTTAGATATCTTGAGTAGAATTGAAAATCAGAGAAAATAAACACGGACCACTCTAGGTGCTAGGCACTTAAATACTACACTTAGATACTTTGAGGAGGTATTTGAATCTTTAAGTGTCACAGTGCCCTTTAAAACATGTAGCTTCCTAAATATGAGATCTCTAACCTGAAGCTAATTTTTTTTTTGTTCCTTCTGTTGCCTGTGAAAAGGAAATGGAGTCTCCAAAGGCCAATTGACTTCATCTTAAGGAAGTTCCCTCCTGAAGGTGGTTTGTTGCAACCATTATTTTCCTCTCAACTATTTATGAAAAACTTATATTCAGGGGTTCAGTCACTTCAACACAGATGTTCTGTCCCATCATCAGTGATCTCATAGTCTCCAACTGAACTTGGAGAAAGCCGGGTCTTGTGTCATATCAGCAAACTCCAGGAAATATCTTGGCTGCTGTTTAGTACTTAATTTGATGTCGTGTTCCTGTGTGCAAAGAACTGAATCAATCTTCTAGCTCATATCCAGCTTTTGAGTGGCTGTTATTGGCAATAATGACTCACTCTCTAAGTCACTTTCTTGAGGTCACAGGACATTGATGCCAGAACCATGTGTTTACATGCACAAAAAAAGAGCAAAGGAGAGGATCCTGGGAAGTATAAAACTATCAGCATAACCATGATAATGAGAGTCAATTATTAATCAATGTGTAAGCACATAAGTGATAAGAAGGCAGTAGCACATATCGAAATGGATTAATCAGGAACATATCACTTCAAATTAATTCAGGGTCCTTATTTGAAGGACTGGCTAGCCAAGTGCACAGTGGGATGGATGTCTTGACTTTGTTTGATGTTTGATGTTGACTTTGTTAGTGTCAAATTACTTGCTCTTATAAACAAAACTGTGTAATGAGATCAAAATGAAATAGGGATTAGAATGAGAACATAATGTTTGAATCATGTGGAAGCACTGATGCCAAAGCTGGACATGCCAATTGGGTCCTGCATGCATCTGCTGCAGTCTCAATGTTTTCAACAGTAAATTGTCTACTGGGAAAGGGGGAACATAAAACAGTTCCTGCAAGCACTGGCTGGGACAGACCGGGAGAGGCTGATTCAGAGAACAGGATCAGGACTCAAATTGATCTTCACAGATTGGAGAGCTTGTCTGAAATCAATAAGCTTCACTGTGATAAAGACAAGTACAAAATGCACTTTTAGGACAAAAGACAGTTCAAATGCACGGTGTGTGAAATGGGAAATAACTGATTAGGCAGCAGTGCTACAGGAATGGATCGACTGGCTATTGTGAACCACTTGCAAGTTAAAGCTTGTACAGAAAAGCAAATGTTGTTTGGCGACATATTAGCAGCAGTGTCTTGGGTAAAACACTGAGGTAATTATTCTGCTCTACTTGGCACTGTTGAGGCTTAGCTTGAGTACAGTGTCCAGTTTTGGACATTACATTTGAAGAAAAGCTGCAGGGAAATAGTGGACAACAGCAATATAAAGGTGTTTTAAAAGTACACACTGAAGCTAAATGGGTTTGTGTAGCCTCAGGAAGTGATCTTTGGTAGATGACATGGTAAAAATTCTCATTCTGAGAAAGGTGCTTAGAGAGTGGAATGAACAGTATTCTCCCATGCCTACCAGAAGGTGAGAGTAGGAGAAGAGGTACCAGGATAGGTAAAACAGAGCAATGCAATGCATGTGTGGACCGTTTCCAAAGAAAGTGCAGCATCTCCTTGTGCAGATGTTTTTTCATGTCCCTGACTTAGTTAATAATTGGCCACAAAGATAAACGCCTCAGGGCTAAAAGATGCAGAGATGTGGTTTTGCAATGCCTGAATTGTAGGTGCTGGGCACCCAGCCTCAAGGCTCTGAGTATGGCGAGAGTCAGGCGATCAACAAAGAGTGCAGGAGCAAGCCAGTGAGCTCAGCAAGAAGCCAACAGGTGCTATAAGACATCTCTGGGCTGGAGAACACCCTGACTGCACCTGCAAATGCAGACTGAAGGATTTCCTCTGGGTATCCTTTCTTGGAACTGAACAACCAAAGCAGCTCAGGTCTTCAGAGCTAAAAGTCATTGGAATAGCTTTCGTGTCTTATTGCAGCAACACAGCAGCCATGCAGCATGCTTTCTCAGGAGAGACACTGGTGGGTTTAGACAGTAGCTGAAGAGAGATTCGTGGGAGCGTGGGCCCACAGGTGCTTTGAGCTGTGTGGTTCTACCTGCACCTCTAAGTCTTGCGCCTTCAAAACAGGAATCTTTCGCTCAAAACTCAGCTCTAATGAAGAGTATCTATAAATTTTAATAAAATGACTCACTGCTTGGGTTCTAAAAGCTATTAGACAAGTTCATAGAAAAGACAGAGAAAACTGTTAGCTCTTAGACTCACAGGAACAGTGTCTGGCAAAAGAAATCACTGGGCTCCTTCCACTGTCACAGGTGAGTGAAGGAACTGGATGGACCTGTGCCATGGCCCAGGACAGTCACAGGTGCCTCCTTCTTCATACAGAGCCAATGGGAAATTTTTGTGAAGAGTTTTATAACAGAAGAAGGAATCTTGTAACAACATCTGACAAAGTCACAGAGCAAGAAAGGCATCTTGGCACCGGGGAGGCTTGAAAGATCATCAGGGGGAAGCCTACAAGTGGAAGTAGTAGAATGAGAAAGAAGGAATTAAGTCCAGTGTGAAGAGGCCATGCAATCAAGGAGTATTGTAAGAGCACGTACTGTGCTGTGGTCTCAGTAGTCCTTGCCAGATAGAGAAGAAGAAGGACCTTGGTCACTAGTTAATGACCAAGTGGTTACAAGCCACTGAAGGAACATGGCCATGGAAAGAGTAAAAATCACCGTAACAGTATGACTTGAGGGCTTTTGGCAGAAGGGTGAGGGCTGACGATACTCTCCAAGGAGCCACGAGGACTCTCCTGGATGAAAGTGTGCAGTCACAGTTCTGGTTGTCCCAGAAGATTAATTCTTGTTGAGAAAAGGTCAGGGAAAGGTGATTTGGACCTGTCTGACATTGAGTTTCAGTTGCATGTGCTGGCAAAAAGAGAGCCAGGAAGGAATGTGGAAACTGTATATAAACCTAAGGGAAAATCCCATGAAGAGAGAGATCTTTAATGGGCACCCGCTCTTGCACAAGAACAAACAGTCATACCCCAGAAGGAAGAAATAAAGGAGGGAATTAGGAAACAGAGGGATTCTCTGACCACAAAGGAGCGACGAGAGGCAAAACTTCATTCCGGACCATTCCCTCACCCCACGAGTGCTTGTGTGTACTGGCAACCGGGACTTCTTATCACACCGTGCTTGTTAAGTTCTGCTTTCCTCCGGTGGCCTTGAGCACGAGCCCTCGGGGGGAGCGGGCTCCCTGCCGCCGCTACCTGCGGCTCGGGGCCGCCTCGGCCTCCGGGGCCGCCGGGAGGTGCTGTGGCGGCGCTCACACCTGAGCCGCTCCCGCACACGGCCGCAAGCTGCTCGTCGGCCCGGGGCTCGGCCGGCTCCCCTGATTTAAATGGTATTAGCGTTGCACCCCGCTATTGTCAGGGCAATTTAGGAGGTGATGAAACAGTAAATTGTTGATGGTTGAAACGTAGGCAGCTTTGTGCTCTGCCAAGCAGGTGCCTGGCGGTTTTAGTCAAGGATTGGTAAATTTACAAGAGCGCAGTGGACGTGCCCTCCCCGGGCTATTGTGAAATTCAGGAGGGAACAAAGGAGAACGTGAATATTCACACAGTCGCCTTTCAGCGTGTGGCATTTCTCCGCAATGTTTAAAGCTTTTTTTTTTTTTTTTTTTTTTTTTGGTCTAAAAAAAAAGAGGAAAAAAAAAATCAGAAAGTACCTGTTTGCGTTTTAAAGCGCATGGAAATCACCCGTGAGCAACCATATAATTTGATTTGCTAAGCAATCTGCGAGGCGATTGCACATCATTTATAATGTTCATTGAGCATTTTGCTTAATTGTGTCTCTTTTTGTAAAGGAAGCACAGCCCCCTCCCGGCTGCGGCCGGCACAAGTGGCGAGATTCCCATGGACGGCAGCTTTGCCGCAGACAAACGCCGGCCTCGCGCGAGGCTTTTCCCAAGCGGAACGGCCGGCGCGGTGCCGACGCGCACGTCTGGGAGCCGAGAATGGGGCGCAGGTACGAGCTCGCCGCTGGAAGCCTCTCCATTCAGGATGCGGGCAGGTGCTGCCCGGCCGGCGGCGGAGGCGCGGCTTCGGGCGCGGTGCCCTCCGGCCGGCCGTCGCTCGACGGGGCGCTGCGGGGCGGGGGAGAGGCGTCGGGCCGGGCCGCGCGCTGCGGGTTCTGCGGAGCGCTCGCGGCCGCCACCAGCCCGGCAAGGGAGCGCGCTCCGAGCGCGGCCTCCCCTCCGCCGAGCCCGGGGCAGGCGCCGGTCCCGCTCCGGTCGGGGCAAAGCCGGCAGCCGGCGAGGAGCGAGCCTCGCCCGTCCGCCCGCCCGCACCTCGCCGGCCTCGGCCGCCCAGCCGCACCATATAATTTGATTTTCCCCCGTGCCCGCAGATCGATTGCAGCTCATTTGTTATATTCAGCGGCTCCTCGGGGCGGGAGAGCGGGGGAGAAAGGCGGGCCGGGGGAGCCCTCCCTCCGCCCCCCGCCCCCCACCCGCCGCCCGCCGCCGGCACAAGTGTTGGGATTCCCATGGGCTGCGCTGCTCTCCAGCTTGCCGTGCTGGCACCCCGGGCCGCGCGGCCGACAGAGGGGGGTTTGTAGACACGGTGACCTCCGCGATCTCGCCTTGAAAAAGCCTGAAAGGAGGCTCTTTACGCTGCATTACCAGCCAGGCGCCCAGGTACCGGCGCCGAGGGGAGCCCGACCCCGGCTGCAGGTGCCTCCCCCCCTCCCCACGGCGCCACGCTCGCCCCACGAGCGATGCCGAGGGCGGGGGGAGAAGCTCTCCCCGGCTTATTTATGGCCCCCACGTGGTGACGGGGCCGGGCCGAGCTCCCTGCGCAGAGCTGGTGGCCGCGTGGGATGCCCTGAGACAGCCCCGAGCGGGGCCGGGGGTCCCCCGCTTCGGGACAGGAACGGTGCAGGAGGTGCGGACAGGGAGCGGGCAGCTCCCCACAGCTGCGTTGCACTTGGCTTCAGTCACCACTTGTTGATTGTAAACAAAACAGAGGAGATGCTATTTTACATCAGCTGAAGCGCCGTTTGAAATCAGGGGTTCCAATAGGGCTGTCATGTTGTCCGTTTGCTTTTAATCTTTTCCTGCTAAAATATCATTCGTGCAGATGTTGGGCCAACTTTAGACCAGTTTTTAAAAGACTCCCTCTTCCTTTCTGCATCAAACACTGTATCTCTGA
The DNA here is from genome assembly GCF_951394365.1 of Tetrao urogallus. Taxonomy (NCBI): domain Eukaryota; kingdom Metazoa; phylum Chordata; class Aves; order Galliformes; family Phasianidae; genus Tetrao; species Tetrao urogallus. The sequence continues at coordinate 34,350,912 of NC_136820.1, forward strand.
AAGGGCCCAACACATGAAGGAATCGCAGCAGGAGCCGGTGAGTTTTGTAATCTGATGGAAAAGAAAAAAAAAACTTCACACTCTCTATTTGCCCCATTGTGTCTCTGTGGCCTCCAGACCTCTGGTTAAACAGAGACTGGCGGGGTGGAGATGGAGATTTGCAGAAGAAAATTTGACACAAGGGAAGGGGGAACTCCCGCAGCTTGTCTCCTTGTGTATGTGGTTTCATGGCACTGGCTTAGCACCATGAGTTAGACAAAACATGCAGGTAACCTAGGAGTAAGAGCTGGAGTTTATGCTCTTTGTGGATAATCTATGGATAATCCCACAGACACCTCTTAGGGCACCTGAAGCATCTCATCTCTAAATAAGAGGTTTCATTATTCTGAACGTCACATGCATTTGAAAATGCTTCAGAAGACTTTGGAGTGAAAGACAGCATATGGGACGTGGACCTTGGTTCTTCTTGACAAGACTTTGCCCATTCTCCCTTAACTCCCCCTCAGTGCTAACACGTGTCCCTGCTTCCATCTTTGAGCAGTTCGGCACAGAATGCACAAAATGGGGAGTACGTGGTACACACAGTGGGGAGTCTCAGGAGCGTGCAGCATCCTCGAGCATGATTAGGGTTGAGTTAGGGCTCGCTTAAGGTTGGGCTAGGGCTCAGTTCAGGTTGGGTTAGGATTGGATTAGGGTTGGCTTGGGGCTTAGTTAAGGTTGGGTTGGGGTTGGGTTAGGTTTAGACTAGAGTTGGCAACGAGGGGGGGGAGGGGGAGGGGTTGTAGAGCTTCTTCCCTCCACTCTACTGGGGCTGGATTTGTCTCACTGTCTTCGAAGGGGAGGAAGTGTGGCCCTTGGTGCCCCCCTCTAGTTCCTGCCCTCGGGGAATAGGAATGATGCTCATTGGGTGCTACTCAGGCACTTCCCCGCTGGAGGTGCTGCCGGGATTGTCACTCCCTCACGCCGGCGGATGTCAGGGCGATCCCCGACGGGCGTTTGCGACACAGGCGGTGCTTGCCCAGGTGCTTGGCCACGGTACTGCGACCGCCTCCATCTTGTCACAAGTTTCCTTTTCGTGAAGTCTTGGGCAACGCTTGCGTCAGGCATCCCTAAGGGAGATGCGCGTTCCTTTTCCATGCGCAAATGCGCAGAGCGGAACAGTAGCGTTACAAAGCTCTGCCCCACGGGCACGGCTGCGTTCAGGCGATGTCCCTGAGCGGGGTGCCTGAGCTGAGCTGTCGTCCCTCCCCATCAGGAAGCCACCAGCAGTTTGTCCTCGCTTACCTGCAGTCGGTCTCTGAAAACCTTCCGCTGGCAGCCCTGGAGTCCCGAGCTCGGGAAATCTCGTTCCCAATAGCTCTGCGGGTTCCCAAAATACCCCCTCTGTCCTTCCAGCATCGTGATGCTGCGAGAGACCCACAAAAGGTCCCCAACGCCTATGGAGCTGCACCCGACGTGCGGGCAGCACACGGCAGTCGTGCTGATCACCGCCGGTTCCGAAATTCTCCATCGCCTCCTGGGGGAGCGTGGCAGAGCAGAGGATTGTCACTCGTGGGTGCTGCCCCCTGGGCACGGGGGGAAAAGAAACAGCGCCGGCAATTCGGGAAAGTCTCTTGAAGTCTCCTGAGCAGTGGTTTGTCTCCGGGTAAGGGTGGCACTGTCCGAGCGTTCCGTGCAGGAGACGTGCACCCGTGTCTCCAGGCACGACTCCTTCACACGCAGCGGGGATGCGTTGCACGTGGGGCACACGGGAAAACTTTTCCCATCGGGAGGAAAGAGCGGCTCCGGCTGTCAGGGAGCGCTCGCTCCGACGCCGGGCGGGGCGGCGGACGGGGAACGGGGCTTTTTCCAAGTGTCCCCCTCTCGCCGTGCCGGTGGCTGCGGCCACTCGTGGGCGCGTCCGCGGCCTCGCGCGGAGGTTCCCTCCCTCTCGCCCTGTCCTCAACGCAGTCCGAAGGCGTTCGGAGAAGGGCTGTGCGAGGCTCTTTGTTCCCCCTGGGACTCACACGTCCCCGCCGTTATCACGGCGCTGTCAGCCGCTTTGAAGTTGCGGTCATTTGTTACTTTTCGGAGCGGCCCCGGCTCGCTCCGCTGATATAGGGGTTCGCTTCCCCCTCCGGTTTGATCTCTGCCTGCACCGTACGAAGCCACGCTCGATAAAACCTCGACAGCCTTTGCCGGCAAAATATCGCAGCGCTAATGACGGAGATAATCCTTCCCTAATCTGATGTGTAATCCATTTCCCCGCAGTGAGAATTGTGAACGCTTTCATCAGTGAGAGTCCGTTAGGGAATTATTAACCGGGCCTCAGCCAAACGGGACGGCTGCGGGGAAAGGAAAAACGCGGCACGGCGCCGTGTGCCACCCACCGACGGGGCCGTGGCGGCCGCCGCGGTGCGACCGAACGCTACGCGGCCAACTCCTCCCGGAAAGCGCCGCTCTGCCCACGGCTCTGCCGGCAGCGGCTAAACCCCGCGGTGCCGCAGCCCGGGGCAGCCTCCGTCCTCCGCACGCTCGGGAGAGGGACCGGGACCGCGCGCCCGACGTAAGTGAACCGCGGGCGGCGCGGAGCCTTCGACGGCGCGCATCCCGCCCCCAGTGGACCGTGCGCTGCCCGAGGCCGGCGGGGCAGGGGGCTCCCTCTCCACCCGCCCCTCGCCCGACGGCATCCCCGAGATGCTCCCCCACCTCCCCCGCCCCACTCGCACTCCCCCGGCGGGGCGGGGGTTGGGGCGGCGGCTCCCCCTGCGGGCGCCGATTGGCTGGCGGCGGCGGTCACTGGCACGCGCCCGGGGATGTCGTTATAAGACTCCTCGCGTGCCGGCCCGCCGCGCCAGCCGGCTCCGGCCTCCTCCCCGGAGAGCGGCGGCACCGGGCCCGGCCTCCCAGCGCGCCGCCGTTCCGCCAGGGGCGGGGAGGGGCGGGGGCCGGGGCGGCCGCGAGCGGGGCCGGCGGGAGCGGGCGGAGGCGCGTCCCGGCAGGGCCGCCCCCCCCGCCTCGCGGCGGCGACATGGACACGGTGCTGCTGGAGCACTTCCCCGCGGGGCTGGACTCCTTCTCCTCGCCGCCCTACTTCGACGAGGAGGACTTCTTCCCCGAGCCGCCCTCGCGGGAGGCGCTGGGCGCCGACGGGCTGCCGGAGCCCGACGTGGACTTCCTCGGCCGGCAGCTGCACGAGTACTACCGCGACGGCGGGGACCCCGACGGCGGCTATTGCTGCGAGCCGGCGGCCGCCGCCTTCCCGCCGTCGCCCGCCTCTCCCGCCTTCGCCTACGAGTGCTGCGGGGCGGCGGGCGCGGGGCTGCTGTCGCCGGGGGGGCGGCTCCGGGCGCTGGGCTCGGCCAAGCGGCGGCGGCGGGAGCGCTCCGAGGCGGAGCTGCAGCAGCTGCGGCAGGCGGCCAACGTGCGGGAGCGCCGGCGGATGCAGTCCATCAACGACGCCTTCGAGGGGCTGCGCTCGCACATCCCCACGCTGCCCTACGAAAAGCGGCTCTCCAAGGTGGACACGCTGCGGCTCGCCATCGGCTACATCAACTTCCTCAGCGAGCTGGTGCGCTCCGACCTGCCGCTGCGCAGTGCCGGCGGGGACGGCCCCAGCCAGCCCAAGAAAATCATCATCTGCCACCGCGGCACAAGTAAGTGGCCCCCGCCGCCGCCCGCCCCGTCGCGGCCCCGTCGGGGCGGCCCCGCCGTAACCTCCTGTCTCTCTCCCCCTCGGCCAGGATCTCCCTCCCCTAGCGACCCCGACTACGGCCTCCCCCCGCTGGCCGGCCACTCGCTGTCGTGGACCGACGAGAAGCAGCTCAAGGAGCAAAACGTCATCCGGACGGCCAAGGTGTGGACCCCCGAGGACCCGCGGAAGGCGAACGCCAAACCCTCGCTCAGCGACATCGAGAACGAACCCCCTCTCGGCTTCGTGCCGTGAGGCTGCGCTCCTCTACCCCCGTGCTGCACGGACAGACTTCCACCCCAAGTGTAACTTAAGACTCAGACTCTAAGGCAATCAACTTTATTTATCTATTTATTACGGAGTAGACGTAATGAGGTAGAATTGTCCGTTCTGAATGTATAATTTATATAATTTATCGTGATTTTTTAAAGATATGCAAGATAGGTTTATCCCACCAGCACCTTTTTTTGTTTGTTTGTTTGGAAAAAAAAAAAAATGCCGGAACCTATGAAAATAATTTATTGCCGCACGCGGACTCTTCCTGTGTCTGTGAATAATAAACCCGGGGCACACCTTCTGAGCAGCGTGGCTGTGGGGAGCGCTCCGGCTCTGCTGTCGCCCGGGGCCGCCCTTATAGTGCCGGAGGGCGGCAGGGGGGGCACTTTCTATTTTCTCTCCACCCCTCCTGACGTCCCCTCCTGAAGTGTTTCCAAGTAATGTCTTTGTCTGTCTCCAGGAGGTCCCGTCCTTTCAAAGCCTTCGTGGTTTCCAGCAGAACGTCCCCTGGTCCCGCAATATCCCCCCCTGAGAGGTTCGCCCCCCCGCGGCCTCATTCCCGGCCACGGGGATAGGCTCTCGTTCCCCCTCCCGCCTCCAGGCGGACAAAGCTCTTCCCAAAAGTGCCGGGGAAGGGGACAGAACACTGCCGCACCTGCGGAGCGGCCCTCGCTCCCCTCGCCTCGGGGACACCGCAGAAACGAGGCGGGGGAGGGTGGGGGGGGGGGGCGGGAGGGAAAGTTGGCGGGCAACCGGTGGCAGAGAAGCTCTGGTTGCTGCAACGCAGCGTGCCGGGGGGCGGTCGGGGGCCCGGGCCCTGCACCTGCCCGGGGACGGGGACGGGGGGGAGTGGGGGTGGGGGCAGCGAATGCCACCGACGAGGGCCGAGGGAGAGGAGGGGGGCGACCCACCGTGGCCCGGGGTGGGGAGGGGGCTCGGCCCAGCGCCGCAGGTGCTGTTTTTCCCGTGGCACCCGCGGATCTGCCCCGACGGCGCGGCCCCGACGGCCCCCGGGAGCCCCAGATGCCCGGCCCAGGCCGGAGTAGCGCTGTCCCGGGGAGGGACAGGCGGATGGGAATGGACCTGGTGAGCCGAGGTGTAATTATTACTCATCATCATATAGAGGGCATCTCTCGCTGTCTTTTTTTTTTTTTTTTTTTTTTTTTTTTCAAAGCAGCCGCAAAGTGGGAGCAATATGTTGTATGCATGCTAATTGCATTAACCTAGTTAGACACATTTAGTTCCCTAGCGCGGATGGCATGGATCTATTCCAATAGCAATTAGGGGAGCTACTTACCCACACTAACGCGGCCCGGGGAAGGCTCTTGCTTATCTCCTTGCTCGTTTTCCCCGGATCCCCCAATGCCGCGAGCCTCGCACGGTCCTGCGGCAGAGGGAGGGAAGGAGGGAGGGAGGGAGGCGGCACCGGCGGCGTTGAACTTAAACGGGGCTCTTTGAGCGAGAAAAGCGCCGACCTATAACTCGATCTTGTCCTGTATTAGGACCTCATTAAACACAGAAAGTCGCTTTGGCACAAATGCTTCCATCAGGCATGTAATCTCATTACACTCATTAGAAAGTCAAATGGTAGTCGGACTTCGCCTTAATTATAAGTTATGGAAGTGTCGTACCGCTTCCTTCTGTGCACGGCCCCGTCCATCTCAATTGGCTGTGGCGATGCGGTACCCCACCATTAAAACACTACAATCATTGTTATGGGGCACCTTTTCTTCGGCGTGCCACTTTTTTTGTGATTCAATGCTTCAACACATCCTTTAGTATGGTGCAGATGAAGCGGAAGAGCCGGCCCTCGCGGGGAGAACACCAGGGTCTCTATCTTGTCACTCTCCCGTCCCGACTTGCCAAGTCCCTTTAAACGCGACCTTCAAAGAGACTGACAGCTTCTTTTGACTTCCTCAGCATCCATTCACCCGAGCGCCGCGCTTCTGCGACAGAGACCCGCAGCAGAAGGGGCGGCCGAAGGGCCCGTGAGGGTCCCCGGCCCGGAGGGAGCAGGCGGACCCGGGTCGCTCCCGCACACGACCTCGGGGCAGCGCTGGGCTTTTGCGAGTGGGCAATGCGACGTGGCGCGGGGCAGCGTGGGGCAGCCGCGAGTGACGGCCATTCAGCTCCCACCGCCCGCCTGCCCCTTTTTTTCCAGCGGCCGCGACGGGGGGCAGCGCCGGCTATCGTCCCCCCCGGCCGATAAATGCCCGTCGTACCCAAGAGGGGAGTCCTGCAGTGCACCAACGGCGCCCGCCCACCCGTCCTCAGCCGCGCTGCCCCGACGGCGCCCCGAGGGGGTCCGTTCCGGGGGGAGAGAGGGCAGCCTCGGGGATGTAGAGAGGGCAGAATCCCGAGCCCGGTCGGACGGGATGGGGGGAGACGCTTGCGAGAGCCCCGCTTCCCAGGTGGGAGCCCGGCGTGCGGACCCGCGCTGCCTCGCGAGCCCGGCGTCCGAGCTTCCGAAGCCCCGGTGCACGGCCCGTCCCGAAGGGTCCGCTAGGAAACATAAAGCCCGCGGGCGGCAGCGGAATGCGGGGCACCGACGGGCCCGGCCCGGCACCCCGAGGCGGGGCGGGGCGGCGTGGCTCCTCCCGCAGTGCGCGGCGCGGGGCCGTCGGGGCACCGTGAACGCGGCCCCCGGCGCGGTTCCCAGGCCCGCAGCTGCCCGCCCGCGCCCCGCACGGAGCCGCCCGGCCCGGCCGCGGCGCCGCTCGCATTCACGCACCCCTCGCGGGCACCGAGTGCCAGCTGCGAGGTCTGACAAACACCAGTTGAGTGTCCCCGGGTAAATCTCCCTCTTTCCAAAGGCGTGCCGCAGCCGGTGGGAACGCCCCGAGAGCGCTCCGCGCCGCCGAGACCTGGAAGCGCGGGCGGGAGGCGATTCCCACGGAGGGGCCGGGGGCTGCCAACAGGTGCTCGGCTCTGGCGGAGGGCGCCGGGGGACTCCGGGGAGGCCGAGCCTCGCTGCCAGCAAGCAGCCTGCGCCGGCGCCTCCGGCTTTACATGGCGTGGAAGCCGCAAACAATCGCAATGATATCTTTATTGCTAGGTTCATGTCCTGGGCTATAACATATCAATCCCTGTCGTGGTTCTCTCGGATGCACCTGGTATTTCAAACTTGTTCTTTTTGTGCTTCTGGGTCCTGGACTGCAGCTGCCTAAAGCGAGCAAAGAGAGAGGCCCTTACAATGTGTCCAAGACGTGTTGGCATGGTTTGCTTGTCTTTAATGTACCATTAACCATTGTCTTTACACAATATGGGAACTGTAAAGCATGACATGTGTTATAATAAAACACATTTTCAATGATACACTTGGACTCGGGGCTGGGACGCGAGCAAACAAACAGGCCCAAACCTTGTTTTGTCTCCCTCGCTGAGCCCACTGGCAATTAAACTTAAGACCACTGCTCTCCCCCGATCGGCCAATTAAATTTTACGTCTCCTAATTTTTCACATAGAAAAAAAGTCTCGGGGCTGGCCCCTAAAGACATTGATTTTCTTGCTATCACCTGGCGCTCAGACCTTAGTTCCATTTATCAAGAAGGGAAACGTCAGGCGTTACATAAAGTGACTCTGTTACCATAAGGCTCTCACCATCCTGCCCCATTGTTTTCCCTTGTTAATAACTCATTACCAGGATTTAACAAATCAACCATTACATATGTTTTGTGTCTCCATATTTTGATCCGTACGATTAAGCAGATGTTACGATTGAAAATTGAAAAGTCCAAGGCTACTCTAGTCTGAAAGAAAGAGGGCAGCCTCAAACAACGAGCTAACAATGAGATTCAGAAGATCTTCAGAAAAACATTTACGACCAATAAACAGACTCCAACCTGCTCCATTTCAACCATTGTGCGCCTTTGGGGAATAATTAAGTTTAATAGGAATAGGTCCGCGGGGTTTTCAATGCCAAGCCCACAGGTGCGGGGTGGCACGATGAATGATTCGCCTGATTTTTGCCAAGCTCAAGGGCCCTTCTCGTGGACTTTCAAGCAGATACGAAATATTGTCATTTCTTTTAATTCACGGCATTACTTTCAGGCCGAACAAAGGGGCGGGGGGATGAATGGCTCCGGCTGTAAATGAAGCGCTCCCGGCCGCCGCGAGCCTCGCCGGAGACCGCCCGGCGGGGCCGAGCGCGCCGCTCCCGCCGTTCGCGGGGGCCGCCCCGGAGGGCCCCGAGGGCCCCGAGCCGCCCCCGCGCTGCTTCGCGCCGCCCCGCGCCCGCCCGCGCCCCGAGCCGCCCCGCGCCCGCGCCCCGTGCCGCCCCGCCGCGGGACCGGACCCCGCGCGGGCGCGCGTGCGCCCCTCCGCTCCCCGCCGCTCCCCGCGCCGCACCCGAGCCCGGGAGGAGCCCGGCGGGGCGGCCCCGCGCCGGGGGCGGCTCCCGGCCGCGGCCCACGCCGCCGCCCCGCCGCCGTCGGGGCTCCCGCGGGCGGCTGCGGGCGGCGGTGGCGGGGCTTTCTCGCCCGCCGCTCCGCGTTGCGCATGGAGGTCTCCAAGAGGGGGCCCGGTTGCGGGGCGGCCTCGGGGGCGAGGGCGGCGTCGTCCGGGAGCGGCGGCTCCGCCGAGGGCGGCCCCGAACTGTTCCCGGCGAGGGGCCGCGGAGCCGCGCCGCGGGGCCCCGTCTGGCGGCGGCACCGCCGAGCGGAGCGGGGCTCCCCCCGGGCGGCCCCTGGGGTGGCGGCGCGGGCTCCGGTGGCGGCGCTCGGCGCGGCGGCGACCGGCGCGGCGGCTATCGGAGCGGCGCGGAGCCGCGCCCCGGGGGGCCCCGCGGGAGCGCCCGCTCCACAGCGGCCCCCGCGGCCCCCGCCGTCGCCCGCCTCCCCTGCGACCCCAGCCCCGAGGCTTTCCCGTGCACCTGCTCGGCGCAACTCGTTATGCCGAGCGGCTTGGAGAGGCCCGGGGAGGCCCGGCCACGTCGCTCACGGCTCGGGAGAGGCCCCCCTCGCGGCAGTGCCGGAGCTCGGAGCACCTCCAGACTCTCAGCCAGGCTACGCTCTGACCCTCCGTGTATCCCCGGACAAGAACTCCGGCCCCCGCCGCACCGCCAACCCCAGGCGGAGTGGCGCGACTCGAACCTGCAGCCCCGACGGGCGGAGCCTCCCTGCCCCCACGGCGAGGCAGCGCCCCGAGATCGCACAGGCGGGCTCACGCCGCCGCCACCTCGCGCCCCGACGGGGATCCCGAGCCCCGTGCCTCCCCGGTGCGCGCCGGGCGGATGCGAGCTCCGGGTGGAGGAACTCCGCGCCCGGCGGACGGAGGTGGTGTTGGGAAATGTCCTCTTCGGACGCGTCAGTGGGCTCCCCCACCGTCTCCCTCCTCGTCTCCTGAACCCGCAGGGACCGAGAACGGCCACTCGGCGCTGCATTTGTCGCTCTCCAGCCCCGGTCGGAGCCACGGACGAGGGAAATCTGCCGCCCGACCTCGGGGCTTCCCGACGTACGGCGGTGTTCCCCCGACAGCCCCAGGGGATGCCTCGCGTCCCGGAGGAGGGCAGTGAGGCCGTCCGTCGGTGCTCAGCGCTTCTCGGGCAGCCCTGCAGGTGCCAGGCCGAGGCCGGCAGAGTTTGGGTGAAAAAGAACGTGGTGGAGTGGGGGAGCACGGAGACACGGGGCAAGGCCGGGTGGCAGCAGGCGGGTAGCGACAGGCGCTCCCCGACGGGGCGGGCGGCTGGGCCGGGAGGCTCCGCGGTGTCTGTAGCACCTCGGTAGGCTGCCCCGAGCTGTCCTCGGAGGCACGGAGACGAGCCTGCTCCGCAATTAACCACGAAGGCGACTTGCCACGTCTTTTGCTGCCCGCCACCGCCCGGCACAGAGCACTGAGGAGGGACGGCCGCTCGGCAGCCGCGGCTCCGAGTCCCGGCCCGGCCCCGACGGCTCTGCCCGTGCCCCGCTGCGACAATGCCGCGAATGCGTCGCTGTCAGCGCGCCGGGTGACTGATGAGGAGAAGGAGCGGAGCCCTCTCCAAGGTCAAGTTGAAGATCCCGGTGGCGGTTTCGCTGCCGAACAATGGCCGGCGCGGGGCCCTCGGGGGGGCTCCCCGGAGTTGGTTTTTACACTCTCGCCTCCCTTTTCCCGTTCTTTCCCCTGTCTGTGCCGAATGGCTCCGCGAGGGGCTCGGTGGCACGGCTCGAGGGGCGGGGAGTGCGGGCGCGGGGTCACGGGGGAGGTGGGGGGGGGGGGGCGGCTCTGGGCAGGGAAGGTTGCGCAGAGCTGCGCATCGCCCCGCGCATAGCGCTCTGCGGCCGCTTAGCTCCGCGTTCCGCCAAAGTTTTCCAATCGGAGCGGGGCTGAATAAACTCTCGGCCCTCCTCTCTCGCCCGCTTGCTCCGCTCCGTGATGATTGATATTTTTTATTCAGCCAACTTTTATTTACCTTGCAAAAATGTTCGGGACCAATGTGATAAATTACAGATATGCAAATTTCTTTGAATGGCGTTGTAAGTGTGTCTCGCTGGAGCTGAATGCGGCCTTGCAGTCGGTCTGCGCGCACTCAGGACCCCAGGGAGCTGATCAAAGCACCCTTTCTCTTTCATCCCCAGTATTCTCCTCCGAACTATTTCGATACAATATGTTTCCATGATGCACTCAATGTGCGAAGGACACAGGACTCATTACAACCTAGCTAGTTCTGCCGACCCCTTTGTTCCGAGGCATAAAGTTAAAAAAGGAGGAGGGGGCGCGGGGGGAGCTGCCCGTTGCCAGCTCTCTGAAATGTTAAAGCATGCGTCATTTTTCACCAGGTCTCGTCTCGATATCCTCAAAAGACAAGCTATGAAACCGGCCTCGGCCCTTCTGGCATTAATTACGCCGCTGTCCAACGGATCTGTTTTTCCTATTATATGCATTTCTCAGCGGGGATTTTTTTTTTTTTTTTTTTTTTTTCAAGACTAATGCAGCTGCGAGCCGAAGTATGAATGCATTTTATCAGTATAGAAAAAGATCGGCGGAAAGGCTGAAAAAGATGTCAAAGTCCGCGGCGGCGGTTTTCTCGCCCGCCCCTGTCTGAGTTCGCTGGGCTTTGGGAAAGCGCTGCGAACCGCGCCGAGCTGTTACTAATGGGTTCTGCCTCGAATTCGCAGCTCCTCAGAGGGGAAAATCTCAGGACGGAAAAGCAAGGAGGGTGCCGAGCGAGGGTTATGCGCTCGCTGGATGCCCGTGCGCACAGCGCGCCTTCCCTCGCTTCCTCCCGAGCGTCCGGGGAAGCGGCCGCGGTCGGCGGTCCCTGCGCAGGGCGCTCCGCTCGGAACCTCCGCGAGGTCCGCTCGGGGCAGCGGCTCCGGCGGGTGACAGTCAGAAAGAAGCCCCATTTCGGCGGATGGCGTTTGTTTAGGGGCTGATTGGTTGACGGAAATGGCTGGCAGCCAGTTCTGGGAAAGATTCCAGACCTGACTCCGATTAACCCTCTCTGGTGAAACTCTGCTGGAAACCAACTCACCAGCAATTGCCATTAATCTACTTACTAATTAAGCCAATTCATTTCTAAAGGAGAAAAATTCCTTTCTTTGGCCAAAGTGATGGGAGGAAATTTGAAAGAAGCGCCAAACTGTGTAACTGTAATTCAGCCAAGGACTGCTAAAACGAGGTGTTGATATATAGCTGGAGATTTAAAACAAGTTTCTAGGGCAACAATCCTTTGGAGGCGGTGGTATATAGTGCATAGTAGATGAAGCTCGAATAATGGTGGACCGCAGTGTGCAATTGTACGGACGTTGGTTGGAACCGGGGCCGCGTTTCCCAATTAAGCCCTTCAAGGCTTTGACTCCTCCGATAATTTATCCGCCCCGTTGAAGCGCTTCGGCCGTGGGCGACCGCTACGGGACCCAAAAACTACCGGAGCGGAGGCATCTCCAAATTTTTTCCCGGTGTCAGGGATGACACGTCCGGGTCTGGAGGCTCTGGAGGGGGAAGGGGGCCGCTCTCGGTGAGGCTCCTCTTTCGGCGAGCAACATTTGGCTCCCGAAGAGCAAAGGCCCGGGAGGGGGCCCCAGGAGGACCAGCCGAGGCCAGGCACCCCGAGAGCAGGAGGGGGAGTCCCGCCGCTCCTGAGGACCCTACGTTGAATGGAGGGAGGAGGGTGCTGCCGGGGCCCCATCTGCCCCGTCCCGCCGCTCACCCCCGCTCCCGTTTCCACGTCGGACCCCCTCGGTACCGCCCGGCAGAGGCAGGGAACTGGAAAGCAGGGACCCCCCGACGGCCACCTCCGCGTGAGAGAGCTGACGCGTTCAAGGGCGGATGGTTTAAACGAAGCGTCCAAGTTCCCCCGCGTTTGGTTTTTGCGAGGTGTGGGGCTGCGAGGGCAATCGGGAGGATAACAAACTCAGCGCTCAGGGACTCCGAGGCCGGGCGGGGAGGCGGCGGTCGGAGCGCTCCGCTCGGCGGGAGGTGGGGGCTGAGCCCCGCGTACGGCCGGACGCCCCCGGGGGCGGAGGGCTCTCGGGAAGCGATTCGGTCCCGCGACGCGGTGGGAGCGGACCCGCGGGCGGAGCCCGGTGCAGAACCGGGGACGTTCCGTGACGGCGAAAGTCGCTGCGCAGCGCCGGTAGCGCCGTGTGCGCTCCTATCCCGGGCGAACACCGAACTTGTGCGTTTAATCTCTCTCCGAGATCATAAAAAATAGGACGCGATATCCTAAAAAGACTAATGACATTTCACAGGTAATGCAATTTAGAAAGCAACACTTCCATGTTTTCTTTTCCAACAATGTGCATTTTTGTAAACTGCTATAAATTGCGATTCAAAAGCCCTGATCTCGCCATCCCCAATCATTTTTTATACTGATCAAATGAATGCAGATACTCCCATTTGGGAGGGGCGACATGACATTTCCCTCGGCAGTTCTAAACAGGTCACGGACCTTTCACAGACCCTAAGGCAGTGGGAGGGAGCTCTTTACGAAACCGTGTAACCAAATCAAACCAATGGTTACCCCTTTTCAATACCGTTGGAATGGTTTGCACAATGCTATTCACATAGCAGCAGAGAAACTGAAAGGATGGTCATCCAATGGAAATTTCTTTGCTTTTGTTTAAACTTGCGGAGCTCAAAAAATACTAGAAAACAATTACTTTTTGTATGACAAAAAGATAAACACTCTCCGCGCAGCCGTGCGCGTATGCCGCGGCCCTCGGCGTGCCGAGATATTTATCCACGGAGGCGCACACATGTGTGTGGGGATGTACATTTATCGGAGATGTTGCTTTGTTCGAAGCCATAGGCACAAAGACACAACATGGCTGCCCTGGAGATGACCTATTGCTTTCAAGTTGCTTGAACACATCAGAATTTCTATTGTCGAGGTTGATTAATTGTAACTGATAAGTTACCATGAATAAAGATTGTTTTTCTGTTTAATGTGGTGGGCCTGATTTGGTAAATGCTTCATTCATGTAGCCTTGCAGCGCAGCATATGGGCGAGATTCATTCAGTATCGCAAACATATACGATTTATTATGCTCGTATGGTCACGGCCAAAAGGCCTTTCTATTTTAATGACAAAGTTTGAATGAAAAATTCCATTTAAAGAGTCACTAACGTTAAACGTGCCTTTGTGATTTATTCCGGCTCCCGGCTGCCGGTGAACCGAGCGCCCGGGGCAGGGCCGTGCCCGCGCTCCGCCCGCACCGCGCACCGCGCATCGGCGGCGCCGGGACCCGCGCAGCGCCTTCACCCCGTCCCCGTCGGGCCCCGGCCGCAGCCGCCCCGCTGTTTGCCGTGCACCGGCTCCAGGTGTGGGAGCAGCAGAGGGGTTTGCCTGCGGTGTGCGGGCACGCGGGGGATGCTGCGCTGATGGCCAAGACAGCTGATTCAGCCCCGCGCGGCCAGGAGGATCTTTTCTGTTCTTTGGACGTGTGTTAAACTGTGTGAATATGATGTCATCGATTACCTCTTGTCGGGATGGATACTCGTTGTTTAAAGCTTTTTCCAACAACAACAAAAACAAACTTTGACTCCCTTCTGCTTACAAGTCCCCTACTCTCGAAAAGGGACTCAAAACATCAAAGAAAACCTCGCTCAACAGGAAAACCATGGAATAATGCCTCCTATCTGCAGCCCACCTCTGGGGTCTTCAGATCCTGTTCCTGCCCATTTGAGGGGGCTTCTAGAACTGAATTTAACAAAATCAGCACCTTTGACAGGCAGGCGAAGTAGAGCTTATGCACCACCACAAATAATTGATTAAACATAGGGTTGGTATTTGTGGAAAAAACACCAAAAACCAACCAAACCCTTGAAAGAGCCCTTTCAAGCATTTTAAAAAATATGACCTCTTAACCTTTTCTTCCCCTTTTGACAGAGTAATTTGAAACAGAAACAATGTAATCTATCAAAATAAGTTGTGTTACTTCTGTAAACCAGATATTTATGTTTGAGCTTTCTCTTGCTGACAAGCTGTAAAGGCTCACTGTTATTCTAAGGGTTTATCTCCGTGGTTCTTGTCTTTTCTGCTCATTAAGAGTCTGTCTACAGATTACAAAGTCAATAGATGCAAACACCAGACTGTGAGAAAAATCTCCCTGAGTACATAAAAAGCAACAGCAGTGGACGCTGTACAATGGAAAGCATAGATGTTTGTAGGTGTTCAGTTTTATCATCTTCAAACAAGAGTAATGGGAGTAAACACTGGCAAAACTTTGCCTTCCAGTGTTGTGCACTTCCTTTTGTCATTCCCGAAGGCTGATCTGTAGTTATCACCCGTTCTTAATGGCATATTTAGTAAACAGTTTAATTGAACGATGGTTTATAGGTATTTTGAGTTTCTTACACAAAGCACCAACACTAATTATCAGTCCAGCTGCAATGCAGAGGGCCTGGATGGGATGACTCTATAGCTACGTTTTTGGGTCATCCTCTAAAGGGATGACTGACCTCACTGGGGCTCATTCAGTTCATTAAAACACTCCGAAGGATCCTGGGTTCTGAGCAGGTTTAAGTTGTTAAGAAGTGCCTTTAGGTGTGGACTTCTAATGTTTTATGCCCTAATGCATTGGAGTTATATGCACATCTTGTTAATACTTAAATATATACATTGCCAGTATTCTTTCATCTGTGCTTGTACATTAAATAGAGATTAAAACAAAAACTAGACAAAAGCTCAGATCCAACCCACAGTATCCAACCCACCCAATCCATAGTAGAGGGCACTTATGCATGAGTAGGCTGAAGTGCACAGCTAGATGAATGGTACCAAACTTTAAAAAGTCATTTATTCACTTGAATAATGTTGTTTTAAACTTCTGCAAGAATTAAGTTGTATCATCTCTAAGTTTTGGGAGGAAAAAAAAAAAAAAAAAAAAAAAGCATAAGCATTTCCAAAATATTCACGTGCATACCAGGAGGTTGGTAGTGGAAAGCTATTCAAGAGCAGTCTGCATTCTTCACGGGTGCCACTGCTGTCTGTGAAAGACCCAGTTGCTCGCACCAAGGGAGTTGTTCAAGCACATGCCTTTAAGAGGAATAGCCAAGAAATAAGTGAGGTACAGGCCTAAGAAGGACAT
The DNA here is from genome assembly GCF_951394365.1 of Tetrao urogallus. Taxonomy (NCBI): domain Eukaryota; kingdom Metazoa; phylum Chordata; class Aves; order Galliformes; family Phasianidae; genus Tetrao; species Tetrao urogallus. The sequence continues at coordinate 34,366,368 of NC_136820.1, forward strand.
TTAAGCAGTCCTGTCACACACTTAAATTCATGTTTATCACGTACTTTTAAAACAACAACAACAACAAAAGGTAGCTAAAATCATTTAATAACTTCCCACTGGCTAGAACTCACGCAATCTTTGCGGAATGCCATTCTACCTTCCGACAAAACTACATCAGAGATACTATCCCCTGGCTGTGCGCAGACAGGTCTCTGATAACAGGCAATCATCAGGGTTGAGAGGCGGGCTGACGGCTGGAAAGGAAGGACAGCAAGGCCATGGCTTCCACGGCTGATCTGGAAGCCACCCCCGGGGCCGGTGCTGCGCCCAGCCAGCGCTTCTACGGCGGGGCCGCCGGTGCGCGGCCGTGTGCGGGCGTGGAGCTGTCGGTGGTGCTGAAGCGCGGCGCGGGGGAAGGGAACGGCCTCAGGTAGTTGCGGGCCAGGGGCGCTGGCAACGCTCTGGGACGCGGGTTCAATTTCTCGCGTGTTTCTTCTTCGCAAAGATCGACACTTGTTAAAATGCTAGCAGCAATTCTTCTCGGGCAAAGTGACAGACAATAGATAGAGTTTGCCGCAAAAGAAACATCCAAACTGCCTGTATTTGCACAGATCTGTTTGGGAGATCTACTAAGAGAAGGACTTTGTGTAGGCAAAACTGCTAGAAGATTGCACTCTTCTTGTGCTGAAAGAATCAAACTGAATTACTGTGTGGCTTCTTCTACCAGCAATCAATGAACAGTATGAAAAAGCAGTACAGCACAGCAATGTTTTTAATCTTAGTCCTTAGTTAAAAACAAAACAAAACAAAACAAGAACAAAATAACAATAACAAAAACAAAATAGAAAAACAGACAATAGTTTATAACCTGAATTTCGAGTCTATTTATTTGTATATTGTTTAACTGCATAACTGTTTAATTGTACTTAGTATCATCTGTTGAATATAACAAATACAGCTTCATATAGTTCACATAGTTCTATGTAATGTGTTTTATCTGTGATTTATGAAGAGACTTGCATAATAAGGGTGCTCTTATTTTGAATGATAAAACATTTGGTTCAAACTCATAAAACGCTGGCAATTACCAAGAGCTGCTAATAACAGTGCCTGTCTGGACAAGTTCCTGCTTGGTAGGTATTTAAAAGGGTTATGCATTTGTTAGATAGACTTTGAAGAGTAAAGGTAACTAGTATTAATGTCATTGTCTGAAGCATCCAGACTCTAAAGTTATTGTACTTTCATCTGTTTATCAAGAATGCACAGTCTCTCATGTGGAACTAGAAGAGCCATAAACACTCAAACATCCAAAACACCCCTACTTGCTTAAAATATATATATTAGAGGATTCCTGCAAGTCCTCTGTTCTTGTGTCTTGAATAAGATATTTGTGTTTTTGAGATAAGTGTAAATTTGCTATTAAAGAACTTTTTGCCTCAAATCCCAAAGAATCCTCCACTTGTATACTGGGCAGTCATCTCCAGCAAGAATGTAATAGATCTGAGTCCTTTTGAATGTAGACTTCCACATGTGGAGGAACTGACACTGAGTTAATGCTCCAAAAACATACAGGCTAACTTAGCTTTCTTTACATAGTTTCAGCAAACAGCCAACAGGAAGAAGGAAAAATCTGATTGTTCACAAAATACTGTGACATACAATATATTCTTCGTGGTTGCCCTTATCACTGTTATTTACTGATCACAACACAGCCAATGCTAATTGCAAAACAGTAGAGGCAACTAAATGTTTCCAGAATTAGGACTGTCCAAGGGATCAAGGCTATCAGAATGATCTCCACACTTGTGATACCTCTAACTCATCCCAAAATAAAAACAGTTTGTACGTATGGAATCAGAATAGCTGAAGAAGAGCTACATAAACAGAATACAAGGAGTACAGCAATGTTCAAAGTAAAAACTTGTATGCCGGAGTGTATAACTAAACCAAGGGGAAATGTTTAAATGATGTTCACACATTTACAGGTAAAAATGTAGAAAAGGTAGCAATTCTCTATATTTACATAGTCAGAAATACATATGAAAATTACAACAAATCATTTAGATATGTGTAGTTTGTTCTAGACATAAGCACAGCCACTTGAATTAAACACTGCTATTCGCATATTGGTATTGATACTAAGCATCTTGCCAGAGAAGGAACCATAAGGTGTTGGTAAATAAATTGTTATACCACATATCAAATAAACAAAAAGCCCTCAGAACAATCCTGCTTTTTAAATAAACCATAAACTAACATTCCTAAGAGATAGAGTGAACAATATTGTGTTTAATTGCAATTACATTTTAAAAATTATTTAATAGTAGAGATACTGAAAAGAAGAGGGTTTAGTATTATACTCATGCATCTTTGTTGTTGTAGTGTATTTTTGATAGATGCTAAAAGAAAAGGTAAATATCTCATAATGTTCTTCAAATACAGTTTAGTGGTGATATTAGAATTCAGCATTGAAATGGCATTGCGTTCATCTCTTTTCTCGTGGGAAGAGAGGACTATTCACAGTCACACAGAACTATGCTGGAAGGGACCTCTGGAGATCATCTACTCCAACACCCCATCTAACACAGATTCCCTAGAGTAAATTGCACAGGAAAGCATCCAGGCACGTTTTGAGTATCTCCAAAGAAGGAGACCCCAAAAGCTCTGTGTACATTGAAGGTTTGCAGGAAAATGTATCTGGAGAAATACGATTATGTTCAAGTATATACTAAAGAGTTAGAAACAAATGCTTAAATTGCAGAATAGGCTACGTTGCATCAAAGATTTCAAACTCACCATCTTCAAACACTGGCCATTTTTGGTGTGTTTAGAAGCCTAGGAAATTCACCTGCGTCTCCTTTCTGCTTTCCAGTAGACTGGGAATATAATGGGGGCTAGATGAGAAATATTTTCTTGTTGAAGATCATGAGAAGCTATTAGTCTGCTATACCTTGGATCCCTCCCCTGAAAGAGTCTGACAATCCATTCACTGAGCTTGAGGCATTAGGCTTAAAAGACAAAATGAAATGTTATTGTTTTAGGCAACCATGCTATTCAGAACTTTAGAATGCCATTTCATTTCTCACTCTGGTCTTCCCATTAATTTTAGTACTAGATGAATCAAGCTTATATCAGTCTTGTTACTCACAGAGAAATACTATTTTGGTTCATAGTCAGGTAGTTACAGTTGCAGCCACAAACATCTATTTATTATTTCAAGTTACATTAGCTTTAAAACTGAATGTGGATTGCTTTACCCAAATGTTCGTTACTGCATGCACGTGGCAACCAACATTTGGAAGATATGAATATGTAAAATATTTCAATCATGAAATGCATTTAAATAATCACAATTCATGTTGTAAAGAAAAATATCTCTGTCTCAGCAACAAATCATTGTCTCACACTGAGAAATTCTTTCACTGAAACAACTGTCCATTATGAAAATGATGAATGTTGATTCCTGGATATGTCACAGTCTTATGCTTCACAAAACTGTAAGAAATGCTACCCCTATTTACTGCTGAGCATATCTGAGCTTTTATGTTCTGAAAAACGCTTACCAAAGTTGAAGGTAAATGTGAGCCATCTTTGAATCTGTTTGTGCCTTTTATGTCATTTTCAATACAAATAGGGCAAACCATCTGTAAATGACAGACCAGACATATATTAAACACATTTTAAGACAGTGTTGTTCAAGCATATGAGCTGATAAGCAAGAAATCAACATTAATAAAAGATTTTGAAAAGGATGCAACATTTTTTTGACACTTATTGAATATGGATTTGCAATGCATAATCCTTTATAAATCAGAGGGAAATGTTTTAACTTATCTGTTCCTGAATTGTCCATTTTTTACAAGAAGAGTTGAATATATTTGAGACTAAAGTTGATATATTAATATCCTGTATATGTATGAATATATCTGATATACTTCCTTTATCAGGAAAAAAATCAGTGGAAGTAACTGAAGTAACAAATATGTGCAAGTCCTGTATCTTAATCTAGGACATACTTCACCCTACTAAACTTATCCAGAAAAAAGGTCAAAATGCCACTCTTGACGTTTGTACACACTTGCATAGGAGGAAGATGGATAGTTTTTAGGGGCTGCACTCCCTGCTGTGTTAAGACATACAATGTGAGTAGCCCTCAGAGCAAGAAATACACTAAGTCTTATAGTTCCTAATCCCTCTACTTTCTGTCAGGTGAAGCAAGGGGAAGTCTGTAGTTTCAGTTCAAATCTGGAGTCTGCAAAAGCTATCATTAAGGCTCTAACATGTGTGATATTTGTACACATACTACGTACACAAGATTGTGCTGTGTGCAGCTGAGCATATCCGGCCTTGACAATCTGCCTTTGTTGGATTTACCATTTCACAATTTTCGCTATCAAATTTGTTTGACTTTATGCTATAGGCTGGCTTCTATGACTTGTTACCTTAGAAAGCTCAGCATGACTTCCAATAAAAACATAACAGTTAAAATAACAGTCCAGTTGCTGCGTCTCTGCTTACTGTTTCACCAGCAAATGTATATCTAAATGCTAGAAACTGGCGTTGCAGTGTTTGTCTAAGAAACATCTCATCCTTAATTGCATGCAGACTGAAAAAATTCTCATATTGAATGAACTTATATTATGCCGCCATTCTGAACAGCACCATACATAACATTAAAGTTTAAAATTGCCAGTTAGAGAAAATTTACTTTTCATATCTTTTACAGGGGAAATACTTAGGTAAACACTATTGATCAGCAAAAGTAGAGCAGTAACCAGTAAGAATTCAGTAATCCATAGACATTAAAATGCCATTAATATACTATATTAAGTATAGTATATTAAATACATGAGTAAAGTAACAGATCCTATGCAGTGGAAAAATCTGTGAGGAATAGAAACAGAACTGGAATTCTAAATACTGTCATTTTTCTGTCTGTAAATTTACTGTATCTTTAACCTCTGAGTGCTGATACTTTATCTAATCATTGAAAATTGCTACCTAATTTCTCAAGGTCCAGCTCATGAGGTAATTTGAACAGCTGTAAGTTTTTTTTTCCTCTTTCTGAACAAAGAAAGGTATTACAATACTGAAACTGAACTTCTAAAATAAGGTAAGCAAAGGGAAAAAAATAAGATGAAAATTGTTCCAGGTGGTAAGTTTTTTTCTTAAGTAAGGGTAATAGTTTGGATGGTTTGGATTATTTTTCCTGTATTTGCCATGAAAGTTTGATAACTGGCATTTAAATAGTCTCTTGTGCCACAAAATAACCAGAGCTCAGTTGCAGTTAAGTAATACTAGAAGACAACATGGCTTGATGTGACTCAAGTCTTTGACACAAAGATTTTAAAGTAAAAAAAAAAGTCTGTATAAAAAAAACCAAAAAAACAAAGCAAAACAAAACAAAAAAAAATTATAAAAACCATTTCACATTAACTAGCACCTGTCACAGCTGTTATACTTGAGTGGGCAGAGATGATAAAGTTTGATTTCTGTGCCCTGTTTGTGTGTGGTTACAAGATAAGAACTTCACAGATCTTTTAGCGGCAAATAGCAAATTAAGAAAGGAGTAAAGGAACACTTAAATGGATTTAATTTTTATGAAAAATGAAAGAGAACTGTCATTAGAAGGAGCAATCAGACACATGAAAGCTCCTCCAAAAACAATGCTTCCTGTTTTATTGTGTTGGCCACGCTGTCAGAGGCAGGTGTTGGTGGTACGGCAGTAGGGCTTGAACCTTCCTGCCAATATTCTGGTACATTTTGCTGCTGTGTGAGGGATGGCATCAGAGGGGCAGTCTGACTGACATATGACATGCGAGAGCATATGTGTGGGAACTGCTGAGTCACGGCCTGAACCTCTGATTGATCACCTGAGGCGAGCCATGAGTCAGCCAGAGGAGCACAGGTGAAGGCAATTCTCCTGTGCTGCCGGAAGGGGTGGAGCCTGGCTCCTCCTAGACCTATTTAAGAGCTGGCTACCAGTAGGGAAGGATCTTTACTGGAGATTGCCTTTACTGGTGTTTTGTGGGTGAGCCCAGCATGAGGGTAAGCCTTACATTTATTCTCTTTCGTTATCATAGTCTACTTTGCCTAACTCTCTTGCTTATTTTGTAATTATAACAGCCTAATATTCTTTGATTATATAGCATAGGAAGTAAAGGAGTGTAACTGAATTGCTCCATATGGATAAAATGACACCCACTGATATTCATTGATGCTTGTTGAATGCTTCTGGAGACCAAACAGTGAATGTGAGCACAGTGAGGTGGTGGGTGGTGTGATTCAATAGTGGAGACAGTGACAGAGGGCCATCTCCACTCATGCAGATTTTTACAAACATAGAATGCAGGCTCTTGTTCTTTGCTGGAGGAAACGCATAGCCAGTGGTGGTGTCTGTGCTGAAAAAGAATATTTTGTAGGTGTGAATTTGCTCTATCAGATACTATTATTGGGCTCTTTGTATCAGTTGTCATTTCACTGGAAATAAACAGGAGGCATTACTTCTGGAGCAACCAGCATTCAATGCTCTCTAGATATTTTTCAGGCATTTCATCCACCAGGCTGAAGTCTTTGATGATATTCATAAACACACTGAAGCTTTTCTGATCACAAGGGGGCTCATATATTTTATAGTTTAAATTTTAAACTATGCACATAATAGAATAATAATTTATAGCAATGTACACCCTAAAATTCAAGGTAAATATGCTGACCAGGTAATCCTACTGCATTGTAAAAATAAATTGCACAGTCCTTTAATACACTGTCAGGAAGAAAAAAGAAGCAAGAGATAATGATTTCCCTTCCTATGGGCTATTTGTATCTTATCATTAATTGCCTTTTTATCTAAATTAATCTGTTTCCATGATGTGAGAGTTCTTTGCTGCATATAAAATTAGAAATTAATCTCTTTCTTCAGCAACTAATTCTAATGTTCTCTGTTAAAAAACGCTCCAGTCCCTGCCCATTCAGGTAACACAGTAAATACTCATTAAGATAGAGCTGAGTAGATAACAATAATATAATTTTATTTTTCTACTGAGTCTTGCATGATTGCTAAGAACACCGATAAGACTGTCATTATGTTATCACTGTATCAACATAATATATTCCCACAATTTTCAGATGAGAGGATAACTTGAGGCCAATCTCAATGAATAACAAACTTAACAAGAAGCTCTCCATTGACCTTAGGGATATTGTATCAAACTGTATAAGCACAAAGTGTTTGCTGTGCAGTGGATGTACTTTCATTACAGTTCACCATTTGTAGGATGGGAATTACACCATTCTCACACCGTTGAGAGATGTTGGGGAGATAAAAAGTAAAATAACCATCTGAAGTACAGTAGAGTGTGCAGTTGGAGGGGAGTTCGTCTTTCTAAAATATGGTTCCAGCCCAACTGGATTTGAAACTCTCTAGAAATTCTCAGAAAACAGTTGGTCCCTGGAGGTGTTGAAGAACCATGTAGGTGTGGAGCGGAGGGACATGGTTAGTGGGCATGGTGGGGGTGGGTTGGGGTTGGACTAGATGATCTTTTCCAATCTTAATGATTCTGTGATTCTATATTCTACTGTATATGGATTTTTAGATATTCTTGATCTGATGCTTTCTACCTAAAAGCTATCTTGGAGATATCATGGCCTACGAGAATGGTGTTTTTACAGCATGACACCAAATATGTATGTTGCTCATTCTAAGATGCAGACTAAAGTTATATGAGTGTTTGAAAATTCAAGGTTTCTAGAGATAGCAGCAGAGGACTGCATAGTGCAGAGGGAGCTAAACCTAATGCCATCTGATCTGTGCTGCCTATGGAGCACACACAAGAATCAGAGCAGCCCTAGGGTTTTATCTTGAAGAACTGATTTGCAAAGTCTGATTTTTAGTATTTTATCAATGCAACCAAAGTTATTATAATACTACACCTGTTTTGTACAATCTGAAATTTCTTTTTCCATATTGCATTACTTTGCTTAGCTTTCTTTCTACAGAGGGGAAAAAATAGAAAAAGAAGTGGTTAAAATTGTGTAGCGGCTTCTCAAGTGTCTTCAAAGCACATCTTAGAAATATTGACCACTGCCTTGCTATGGTTTGCCTCTCTTGACCTTCACATTTCTTCAGTTTTCCATTTTCAGCAGTCAGGGAACTTTCAGCAGCTACATTTGTTATCTAAAAGTAAGTAAAACATTATTTTCTTAATCATCTTGCAAAAACAAATACAGGTTTTGCTCATACGCAGTGGTATTCCTGTGACAAGTTCTCCTATTTTGGTCTATTAAATATTTCCAGTACTCTGCTAATAATTGAAAGATTATGCAGCCTAAGCCAGCAGTTCAAAGTCGGTTCATCTTTTCCTTTGTTTCTAAGAATGGTGGCAGTTAGGCAATGTTTTGGCAATTGTAACAAAAGGAGCACGGTGGACAATTAGACGCATTTGTCCTAGTCTTACGTGTCTGAACCTCACCTTAGTGCTGCATATGTGTCTGAACCTCATCTTAATGCTATCAGTGGGAAAATTACCATTGCCTTAAATTTAAGAGGACTTGAGACTGATAACTGTAAATTTCCCCAAACAAAACCAGCAGTATGTAGAAAGTACACAGTAAAGAAATTAGGAAAAAAAGTTGACTCAGATCTAGACCTGATTTGCACAATTGTGTCTATTCTTTGGGCCCAGGAATACCTCCTGATCTTTGATTCTGTGTGGATGACCTGCCACTAATCAGTCCCACACCAGGTATAAGGGCAGGAAATGCCAGGTGCACAGACTTAAAAGGAAGCTGTTTTTCCCAGCATGGAAAACTGGATGGAAGGACATATGCAGGTGCTGATGGAGCATGCATAGGAGAAACCTCCTTGCTCTCTGCAAGAACTTGAAAGGAGGTTGCAGCAAGGAGAGTGTTGGCTTCTTCTCTTGTGTGACAGCTAATAGGACACAAAGAAAAAGTCTCAAGTTGTGCTATGGGAGTCTTAGATTGGATACTAGGAAGAATTCTTTTCAATGAAAGAGTGATCAAACATTGGAATGGTGAAGTCCCTATCCCTTGAGGTATTTAATAGACATGAGCGCATGGCACTAAAGGTCATGGGACTTGAGAGGTCATGTTAGGGTTGGACTTGATGATCTTGAAGGTTTTTTCCAAACTTGAGTGGTTCTACAATTTCTCTTCCATAAGAAGTTCCCTTTGAAATTGTTTTCTCCTCAGGCAGCACTGTTTCAGTGTCACCTTCCATTGGCAGATTAGTCACTGCAATTTCTTTTTCTTCTACTTGCAGTGCTGAAATCTGACCTTGGCCATGAAAAACTTTAGTATCCTATAATATTTTTATCCCTCATGAAATTAGAGTGCCATTAATTGGGCATGACATGTCAGGAATCTGTAACATGCTAACCCACCTCAAATACACTGTTCTCTCAAGATGCCATACATATTACTTTCTCCAACTGTAAATTATAGCCTACACTACACAGAGGAAAATAAAAAATCAAATGAAAAAAAAACCAACAACAAAGATATGAAGCCTCAGTCATTTCCTACTTCCACACACTTCATCTAAATATGTATTTCCTCCTCCAAGAGAAACATTCAATCCCTATTATATTTCCACAATTCTCTACAGGCACACTGGACGTGAATCTGGTACCTTATACACTCATCTGTTTGAACAGAGATTTCAAGCTGTCAGTAGTGTTTTGTATTATACCCTTACCCTTTCCACATCAAGTCATTTTGTTTTTTCAGCTGCAGATGCATTCTATTTTCTCTCAAATACACATGCTGGTGGCTGTGTGGCTAGTTCAGAGGTGCAAACATCAGAGTTAAAGAATAGATAGTATTGCAGATACATGGCAGTACCAAGCCTTTTAAATAAAGAAAAGCCATTTTACTGACTATTAAAAATCAAATTAAATTAATTGCAAATTGCAAAATACTAATTATCAATTATTATTAAAAGACTTAAAAAAAAAAAAAAAAAATCGCATGACCAAATTCATCTTCCAACACTGATTTTCACTGATAACACTCCAGATTTCAATAACAATACACCTAGGTAAATGCAGAGCTGTAAAAACAGAATTAGGCCCAATATAACTGCACACAAAATATCAAACCATGTGCTTAATGGTGCAAAGCAGCTCAGAACTCCTTGGTTTTAATTTCCAGCTGATTCTTTTTAAGAATTACAGATGCTTGAAATAGAAGGCTAATAGGGTGCAACCTTGACTGATCTGCTCTCTGACTGCTGGGTCAGGTTAGGGTAGAAAAGACCACATTTAAAGGCTTTCCATAGTTTGAAGATCCGTAGCTCTTGGAATGGTCCCCTGAGGAAGCAGTAGCTGTTCTGAACTCTAGTTCAGGATGGCAGTCAAAAAGAAAATGAGACTTGTACCTGTTCTTCATTTAAGAGCCTATGTGGAGGGGAAAAAAAAAAAAAAAGATTAAAAAAATAGTTAACTTTAATCCCTGTAGGGATTTCCTGTAGGGATTAAAGTTTGTAATGTTTCTACTGAAAATAAAAAAAAAAACTGATCTTCTTGAATCTGTCATCATGGACATCTCTCAAAATGATGCACTTCATGTCTGAAAAGAAGAACAAATATCTTTGCAAAAGCAACCATAAACTGGACAAAAGATCAACTTTTGGAGGTAAGTGAAACTCCTGTACCATTTCAAGAGCATCTCCAGATCACAGAAGCACATTCTTAATACAGAATAAATCTTAAACTTTTAGTAACAAAAAATCTTTGCTATTTATGGTATGTTTCTTGTCTTTCAGTTTTAAAACCTCAGACAGGCAAATCAAGATTTTATTCAGAATTAAATATGAAATTGATATAAACAGTAAATGTCTTTTGCCTTTTCCCATCATTTGAGATATTAGTTCATTTTCATTTTTGCTTCTCAAAATTAGGATTGTATCATTCTAGGTGCTTATTTTTGTCAGTCTCTCAATCTAGTGCAGAGTGATTGACTAAATGTTATACACTCTTTAAGCAGATTGAAGCTAATGAAACAAATTTCTGCCCCCTATTGATCTATCCAATGAAACACCGCTGAAGGGCTGAGAAACTATTGCTTACTTCTTTCCATCTGATTTAAGTTCCCATGTTAGATTAATGTTGCTCAGATTAGGACACCCCATCCATAAGCCTCCTGAATAATCTCCACTGAGAACCTGAGCTTTCAACAGCCACCCATGGTACATATGCATGGTCTTTGGACTGCCTCAACACATGACCATCTGTCATCATTGCATGGTGCCTCTCCACAACTGGGTCGGACCCTTGCCTGAGGGCATTAGGTTCCAGACAATGCTGGTTTAGATGAGCAGTTTGGTTAACACTACAAGGGCCATCTGTTCTACAGGAAATCCTTTCTCTGTGTCATTAATGAAGTATTTGCAGCACATAACTATATATTTGTCTACTTGTGTAAGCTTTTAGGTAACAGGAGTTGTGAGGGCATGTTGTTTGCAACTGAACAAAATAGTCTTCAGAAATACCAAACTTTGTTACATATATCGTGTTTACCTGTCACGGGTTAGTAGAGATGAAAATCTATTACGTATTTAGCAGTGGAAGTGGTTAATTAGCTATGGTTTCAGCAGGGTTATAACACCTCAGAACCTCAGGCAATCTAAAAGAACTGAACATTAATCTAAACTTTGTTTAAAAAGTCTGTCTTCTGAAGAACAAAATATGAATCTGATCAAAGGATTCAAAAATTTAACTTTGGCAGGGAAGTGCTGCTCTTCTGTAGCATATTAACTTGTTGATTATAAGAACCATATTACAGGGAAGACATTTCATGTATTTCTGCCTGTAATAAAAAATTAATTTCCAGAAAATGAAGCATAGCCAGAATCTAATAACTTAAGTTTTACATGCCTACTATGCTTTCCATCCACTGTTCAAATAGACTTGGCTTTCAGATACTGGAATTGCAACTTGCTAAGTAGGAAGAAAGACAGCTGGGATAGAGCACTTTGCAGTCATTAGTTTGATAGAATATCCCCTTCCTCCAAGTCTCATTTTCTTCTTAGAAGGTGAAAGGTGAAATTCAGTGTACCCTACTTAGAACAAAAAATATTACGTTACAGAGAGAAATTCACCTTGGGAAGACTGCTAATTGCCTGAAGGTTTCCAAAAGTGATCACTGTGGGCTGAACAGCCATGAAGGCCCAGAGATGGATGAAAATGCAGTGGATGTATAGACTTCTCTTTCTACATAATGCAGATGAGTGTTATATCAGACACAGTGACCTGACTGGGAATCTTCTATACTGAGGAGCTTCAGAAGTACAATTTCTCTCTCTCTTTTTTTTTTTATGAATTCTGAAATTACAACTACTTGAGAAATTAAGAAAAATCTAGGCTGAAATTACTGATTATAGGGTGTACTACAGCTTCCTCCTAGTCTACTTAAGCTCAAAAAAATTCAGAAAACTTGAGTGAACCTCAGTACTATTTTGAAATCTAAAACACAGATTTTTTTTTAACACCAGTATTTTTTTTCCCCAATAACTATGATTACAGGATTTTACAGCAATAATGAGTATGTATAAAATTTTCAAAATACAGAGAAAGAAAGCCATTTCGTCTGTATTAAATACCTCAAGTTAAGGGGCAAATTTAGGGAAGCTAGAGAATAAAATGGAACTAAGAAATAGAACTGAAAGTAGTGAAGCTGTGAAACAGATTTCAGGAGAACTATGGCAAGACTTAGACACTTTTTCTGTTCAACTCCTATACTGTTCTCATTATTAAGTTTCGTGAGCATGAATGATTTGCTCTAAATGGAAATATATATATATATATATATATAAATACTTTAAATCCGTTTGATGAAAGTAGTAGAACAATGTACTTTTTCCATCTCCAAACTACTGTTTCCCCTAGTAGACTTATATCCATCTCCTCTTTGCTCAGTAGTACATTATGCAGTCAGCTACCACAGAAGCAGTATAAGCTGATATCCTATTATTTTCAGTGTCTTAATCTATAACAAAATGGATTTTCTTATGTAAATAAAATCCCTACCTAGATACAGAAAAATTTCTAAGGTGAATGCAGGTGTCCACTTGCTCTGTCCACAAAACAAAATTGTACAACCAGATCTGCTACAGTACAAATGCTGAACAAAATATCAGCTAACACTGTATGTGTACTTAGTAGTAATTGCAGAGTAATTTTACTTTATTGAATATACTATCATGCTCCTTGCAACCCACACTCAAAAATTTAATAACCTTATACATCAGAATCATCTGAATCATTTAGTGTTTTATTCATTACCGACAGACTGTATCTTGAAAACACCTGAGGCCATGTAGAACTCTCTATATTTTCTAACAAACACTGTCCTACGTGGGCAATATGTCTGGTTAGGCCTGGGCATTCACACAGTGGCCTTTGGGATGGCCGCTGAGGAGTAGTCGGGGCTGCAGAGATACACTGTACAGGTGAAACTAATCCAGTGCTCCTTAGTTCCTCAGTATTTTTTTTACACAGTTCTAGCAGGAAAATTCACGAACTACAAGAAGAAGCAAGAGGAAAAGAGCATTTGTAACAACAAAAATTATGCCAATAAAATACTGAAGAAACCAACCTTATTATTCAATCAAATTGTTGTGGGATAAGAGATGAGATCTGAAGAGTGATTCACACATACACATTAAATGCTATTTCTTTATATAATATATAATTTTCTTTTAACTTTTTAGTTTTATACCTTTCCTTCTCTGCAGCTGGCTATGTTACCTTGAGCTTAAAGCTCTACTCTCCAAACCGAGAAGTCCAACGGTGGACAAGGCTTACTGTCAACTCTAACAGCCCTCTGCTCGGAATCCAAACTGGCAGAAACACTTTAACCAAGGGCTTTTTGAGTATGGAAACATCGTAACTATTACCTAGTGTTCCTTATGCCCCCATCTTTCAACGTCACAGCTACGTCAGCCAAGTTTCTGGTGAAGACCTAATTTTCAACCCCTACTTTTTTAGGATGCGTACCTGTGCAAGACCAGGGAAATTCTGTAGCAAGAAAGTCCTTGTGGTATCTAACCATCTTTGTTTGACTGTGGACAAAAATCTCCTCCTGCTACAGTGTTTTGAGCTACAAGAAGTTGAACAGATAGATAATTACTGCTAGTATGCTATACTTTCCTGTTTGTGTGTTTGTTTGTTTTAAGGCAATCACATGTTGCTTTCAAATATTACAAGTATTTCAACCATCCAAGATGTTCAATTTATCTCAGCATATGGCTTATTCTCACCACATGCCATAGATTTCCAAGTGTAACTCTGATTAATGGTATATGTCAAACTGTTGAAGGAAATTCTCTTCAAATGTCAGGCTGATTAGAAAAATTTAGATATTGTCTTCTGAGCACTGGCTTTTTTTTTTTTTTTTTTTAATTATTATTATTCAAACTGAGACGAGGGATATCAGCAGTCCTCTACTGAAATTAGTGCATTATGAAATTTAAATTCAATCTTTAGGGAAAATAAATAATCCAAAAGTCCTTTCTTCTTACAGTGCTTCTCTGTGTTTATTTTGATACTATGAATAGATCCCACAAAGGTTAAAGAACATCCTCAAATACAAATGCACTTTTCAGCCAATTATTTTTCTAAAACATTTACAATATAATTCAAAGCAAAAGAGAAATACAAACACTTTAACTACTCTCGCTTTTCATGTAGGTAGCAGTAGGTACAAACGATAAATAACATTCCTATTTGATTATGATCACAATCATAAAGCTCACGGTAGAGTGATGGCTTTAATAGTTCAAATAACCTGACTTAGGCTTTAGGTTCAAAAGGGCTAATCTCACAAGGAGGAAAATGTAAATTTCAAAGGAAAGCATTCAAATTCTATTGAAATATTTCAAGATTATACCTTGTTCACACAAATTCATCTATCTAAAGAATTCCAAATTTGGCAAGTAAGGAGGAGGACTTATTGGAACTTATAAATCTTAAAAGGACTTCCCTGTCTTTGGGAGGGGAGGACAACTTAAGTAAAACAGACCACCCTTACTCTCTCTCTGTAAATCAGTTAAATGTTTTTGATTGTTAAGCATGAAAAGAAGGGAATAATACATGGAGGATAACTCCCTCAATATTGACCGGAATACAAAGACATGCAATTTTCTTACAAAATCATTTAGTCCTGTGCTGCAGGTATCTCCTCCCATGCACTCTCAAATGAAACAAGATTCTCATGAAAGAGTGAGTGAACCACGCTGTGGAATCAGTACTCTTGTTTGACCACGACAGTGTTCAGGAGATAGATGGCTACAGGCTTTTGAAAATTGCGCTAAGTATTAAAACCCTTTTTTACTGTAGTTTGGTAGCCATGAATTCTGTATTTGCAGGCTTCTCTATACCTCAGTGATGTTTCTTGTTTCGCAGTAATCTTTGCTTTTTTATTTTCACAATCCCTTCAGGGTCATATCCTACTGTTAACCTTGATGAAGAAGAGGAAATGTTTCCATCATGTGGATACAATTGATTCACAGCTTAACAAATTCAGAAATAAAAGGTTATCCAATATCTAGACCATCTTTTTAGGAAGTTGCAGTGCTGTACAGCACAGTAAACTATTGGCCTACTGAAGCACTATGGCATGAACTTAGAGCTCACTTTGTACTGCTTTGGTCTTGAAATATGAAGATATTATGTCAAACAACACCCTACTTTTCTGTTTCTGCTTCATAGCATTGATTTTTAGGTAAAATACCACTACTTCTGCACAAAAGCTGGATTAGCAGCCTGGTGCTATAGGTTCAGTATTTTCAGCTATTTATGAGGTAAGATAATAACAAATGGATTTGTTCTATAAGATACTTCTGTTGTAAATGGAACAGATTTTCATTTTCGTGGACAAACCTTCGACTATGCTTACCAGCTAACCACAGTTGTCAAACATCATGCCCTCTGGTCTGCCATTTTTGCTTAGATTAAAGAGCAAGGAACAGTGAGGAACATCTAGATTCAAAGGGCTAGTGAGATAAGGATAAAGTCTAGGAGCAATGTGACTTGACTCCATCTGGAAGCAATGGAAAAAGAGACTAAAAAAGCTGTAATGAGAGTAGAGTGCTACTAGTGCAGGGCAAGGAAAGTATTCTTCTACTCAACTAAAACACAAATACAGGTTTATGGGGAAACCAGTGTAAAAAGAAAAAACTAGATTAAGACGATTAAAAAAGAGGCATGACACAAGCAGAACATTGAAATATTGGCTAATAACATTGACTTACATTTTACTTAAAAAAAACCAACTTGTATACTTCTTTTTGTGCACCACCCAGGACGACTGGCATTTTTATTTCAGTGTCTCTTCTTCTTCTGTTGCTACAATGAACTACTGAGAAGTACAGATAAAATCATAGGCACAGACTTTTGGAAAAAGTCTAATATTAACTCCCTGTTATAATTTCTTGAAGATTTTCATTAAAATGAGAAAACAAGAAATATTTTACAAATAGTATACTCAAGAGACAAAGGGCTTTTTATTGACATAAAGTTGTATAAATATGTATTTGAATTTTGATCTATGACAAGGGAAAATTATTTTTCAGTTCACAGACAGAGGACATGATAATTAGAAAAACACTTTTCCTTTGAAATCTTCACTGGATATGAACTGGAACTGTTCACAGCATCAGAAAGTAACAGCAACTCCTTGGCTGGCACTGAGCTGTGACAAAGCCAATCATTTCTGTGTTACTGCTCAATGCTGATTATGAGGCTGTATTACTCACATGGCAGGAAAGTGAAAATATTATTTAGAAATGATGATCCCTCTCCAAATATTGAAAGAATCATTGAAGTAGGCAAAAAGGGAAAAACATTTAAACGAACATTTTCCCCCTAGGATTTGTTCTAGACTCCTACTATTGTTTCAAGTTTATGTACCTTACTGATGCTGTCAAGTAGTTTAATCTAAACTATTACATTTTCCAATATTTATACTATTAGAATAAGTCATTCTGCATCACTTTCCAACATTTATTGTTATAAAGTCAAAATATGCAGAAGTGCATGGTAATACAGTAATTAATTCACATAATAATCTTCATGACAATCCTTTAAAAACTTGTTAGTACTTAGAGACCTTTTGGGAGTGCCAATGCTTTATTCCACCATATGTCATAGGATTTATATTTTCAGGATCATTACATTTCAACCTTACATACAATGCACTTTTGACATTCAGCGCTCATTTCTCTTCCTCATGAGATCGATGTGTTCTGAGAGTTTTTATTCTCTCGCTTGTCCATCTTTCATTCCCACATTTGTATGCACTCAGAGTACAAAGAAGAAGTCTCAGTGAGCAAAGTGGGCAAGTTTGCACTGAGCCTACTTCTTCCTTGCTGTTTCCCACAGGGCAGGGTTCCACTTAACCGTGCACTTTACTGCTCCAACCTGTCTGCCTTACTGTATTACTGCTGTATTTCTTTCATGTTTCTTGATGATTTGTTTGATGGTATATAATGAAAAGGCCACAAAAAGCTATATTCTAAATTACAGTAGGTATTGCAGGGTAGTCAAGGTATCTTCAGTACGGTCTATAAGCCATCACAGTGCATACATTACACGTTTATGCTGGGATACCATGAGACCTTAGAGCCATCCTCACAATGCGTGTCCTAGATATTTGGTAACTGTGTGCTTGACTTCAAAGAGAATTGGGAGGAGAGGGAAGAATGAGACCAAGTCTTGCTCAACATCCTTTGCGAAGTTTGGGTTGCCATGCACTCCTTTGTTTGGAACTCGGGCCATTTCTGAACTAGAAGGTTTTCGCAGTTCCTTCAGTAAGATGAAATATTTTCTAGGTGAAAATTGCAACTAACTCTGGGGTGAAAATAGAATTGAATGTCTGAGAATCAATATTTATTCATTTTAAAAACTATTTTATTTTACTCCTGAATTATTAAAAGCTTCAATCTCTGTTTTGTTTTGTCTTTTAATTTATATAAAGAATAGATCAATCCTGACTGCCTAGATTTTAGTGTTAGAGGTTCCTCAGGGATTTCTAGGACTACCACAATTCAATTTGTAACTGAAAATGATTCCTCCAGGTACCTCAGTTATGATTTCAGATCCAGAAGTCTGTCTGAGCTCTTCTTGTGTTATAAATCAGTTCAGAAACACACTAGGAATCCAAATCACTCCTCAGCTTTACCGTGTAACAGCAATGCGTTTAAGCATTTCCGATAAACATACAATTTAACAAATCCGCAGGTCAGACTGCAGTTCCTAGCATCAACCAGGATTCTCTACTGTGCTTTTCTATCCCAAAAGATAATTTTTTTTTTAAGGAGCAGCTTGCCCTTTTGCAGGCTAAATTTAGAAAGGCAGATTTTAAATTATTTCATTCATGACTTCCTAATTTCAAGAGAATTGTGCATGCATCTTGTTTTCATAATGAAAATTGTTTTCATTACGAAGATTCTTATGTGGATTAATTTAACAGGGAATTTATTTGGTGGCTACTCACCTTCGTAAACTGATTTGAAAGCCCTGTTCTATAACATTGTGTTTTGTTTTCCTCTAGTTTAAAAAAATGCAGTCCTACAATACTCACCCAGGCTCACTGGAACTGAAAACTGAGGAAGGAGCGCAGGATTGGCCCCTCACTATAAAGCCCACGACACATGGTGCTGAGATTAACAAAACAAAGTACAGCAGCTATGACTTGGCACAAAGTTTGACAAGCTGCAGAAAAGCAAATGTTTAAATAACTGAAGTGGTACTGATTTTCTATTCACAACCTTTTCTCTTCTAAACAGTATCATATTCTCTTCCAGCACATTTAGATCGCAAGTCAAGCTGTGTTTTATTTTTTATTATAATAAACCCAGTCAGTTTACTGTAACAAAGACATACTAGTGGTGATCAGTGTGAAAGCCAGTACGAAATCAGGCTAGGAAAAAAAGTCAAATGGCAAAATAAAGGACCAGCCGTCTGGAAAGTTCCTGGATCATGTAAAAAGAAAATAAAAGGCTGTGTTCTTATGAGACTAATGCAGAATACAAAAATATTTAAAGACAAAACTCTCTGTCGTTGCCTACGACATTTGTTAACAGCAGCCATAAACCTTACAAATAATGTCACATTTATTAAACATTTTCCAAGCCCATCTAAAACAAAATATTAGTATTTTTTTCTTCTAAACATTTCTAGTAGCATTGTTTGTATCTATTCCTCTCAAAATACCACACACAAAAAACAAAACCCTAACATAGTTTTGCAATGGCTTTTTCACCTGTAAAGCAACTTCCTGACCTGAAAAACAACCACATTCGATCTATGGGATATTGCAAAAGTTTTGTGTATTTTATTATATTTGCAATAAATGATGGTTCATGAAAATGTTTACACAAATATCTTACCAGATTTTTATATAATGATCTTCTGTTTTCAAGTTCTGCCTTCATCTCTTCTTGAAATTCAATTAACTAAAATACAAGCACACAAGGATTAGTGTTGGATTTTGTATTCCAGACAGGCATAATTCTCTAAAAATTATTTCTAGAGACAGTTCCCTTATCAAGAGACAACACATGGACAGACATTTCTTTATTAGTACTGATAGTAGATAGGGATCTTGATTTACTGCTAGCCACTTTCCTTTGGGATTTAATAGTGCCGCGAGTCACATGCATAAAAGCCTTCCGACGTAAGTAAAACAGAGCGTGATGTCACAGGAGGCAGGAAGATGACAAAAACATCAGAAACAGAGAGTTCACTGATTTGAACTCTCAGAAATGTGGCTTGTAGACATGTACACACTTGTAGAAAAATGGCAGGATTGCAAATAATCAGCAGAGTTCTAAAAGATCTGTGTGAGATAAGATTTGTCAGCAAATGATACATGGGTCTCACCAATGACAAAGAGATGTGACTACAGAAGAGTGAAAGAAGGATTTCTCAGGGATTCTCCAGCGGTTTCAGAATCAAAACATGCTTAAACATTACACCGTACAGCAGTGTCCTTGAGTTCTGCTGGATTGGAGCTGTCACAGTTGCTGTCAGTTGGGACCGGCAAGTTAAACATCTATATTTCCCAGTGTGATGAGGAACAGAGTTTGTTGCTTACTGAATTTGCATTTAGAACATTATTAAAACCAGACAATGTTGAACACAACACTGTCATTCATTTTCTTTCATAAAAATGGAGAAACGCTCCCCTTCAGCACAATAACCCAGAAGCTGGAATGCTCAGCCGCAAATCAGGGCAGCTCACATTGTGTGCCTCTGGGAGTTTTATGGGGCTTGATTACAATATCCCAAGTCATGGAAAAGTGCCTTAACTACCACTCTGTGATGAGAATAAGCCACCAGTTCTGTTCAAGCTGTGCCATTGGACTCAAAGAATATGAAATTCATGAGACTAGATACAGAATGCTCACGCATGAGCTTCACCACATAGCAGAGCTGTGACTGCATGAGAAAGAGGAATGCTGTGTTCTGACTTGCTGGATCATTTATGAATTTTACATTAGACTACAAGAAAAAAACACCAGACAACCTCACACACTGCACACGGACACATAAAAACCAAACACAGATACTCAGTAATAATTCAAAGAAGAAACTTAGGGGAAAATTCCTTTCTCCATGTATCCCTGCCAGTACTCCAGAGATTATGGCTCTTGTTTTAAGAGAATATTTTCCAATCAGAACACAGTGTAAATGAGCAGTTAAATCACTGCTATATAGAGCTATCTACTCAAACATCCTTGAGTTCACCAATTAGCAGAATGCTGGGCAGGCACTCTAGTCCTTGGGAGAAAGTCAGTGCTTGCCATCTCTCATGATGCTTTGAGAGGAGACTGGAGAGCTGGGGCACAGCTGGGCACAGCTGGGCTGTCTGGGCACAGGGAATCCTGTCAGACTCCAATTCCTAACCACAAGACATGTAACAATATTTTCTTATTAGTCCAAGTAAAATACAGTGCTCTGAGCCTGTTTCACCATCATTTACTGTTTCAACACAGAGTGTGCTTTGAATTTCATCTTTAAGCCTTGACTTTTCCTTGTGTAGTGTGTATAAGAAACTGGCTGGCTTCTGTACCAGTTTTGTGAACTCCACTTCTGGAGTGAGAAGTCCAGCTGCTGAGCACTGCAGCAGTGCGTGCCTTCTGGTCAAACTCCTCGTATTAAAAATAAAGGCTTTCTAATGTAAGAAGAATTTAACCATATTCTGGTTATCGAGAGAATAGCTTCCAGTGGGATATGCAGAAGAGGGAAAAAAAAATCAGAAACGTCAATAATGTAGTTTATGTTTTAGAATTGTATTTTTTTTCTTTTGGGAACAGAATTACAGTTATCAGAATTATAATGAGAAGGGCTTCTCCAAAGGCTTCTGACAGCACTCCAGTCTTATCTACTTGGCAGAAAGTACAGCAGTCATGAAGGGCTACCTGTGTGGATAGTGGAATTGGAGGAAGTTTGGGACTAAAGCATGTGATCCATATTTACACAAATGTAGTGCTTTGAAATCACATGAGAGATAGGTAGAAGAGTTCCTACACTGCTGCTCAAATCTCCCAGCTGAGGGAGAATCTGCAGGAAAATACAGCATGTGAGACAAAAGCCTCTATTGCACTGAGCTGAAGTGAAGAAAAGGAAAATAAAAAGTAAGCTAGAGGAGAAAAAACTCTGTTCTGATGACTGGCACTTTCAGCATAGTGAGATTTCAAACCTGAGGGGGATTTCTGAACACTGTCAGACCTTAACAGCCAAAACACTAACAGAAGCATCCCTTCCTTGACAATGCAGTGTAGTAGGCTGACCAACTAGTTCTCCATTTCCAATTTTAGATTTCATGCATAGTATCCTTTTTTTAAACTTTAATGAATATAACCTTTCAATAGTCCTTTAGGGATAAGTAGGTTTCTGTATTTTAGAGTGGGAAACTTGGTCATAGAAGGCAGATTCATCTACGGTCACAAGGAAAGCCAATGAAAGGAATGACTTTAGAATTCCAATGCCTTAGCTCACCATCAATTTGTGTTTTTAACATTAAGTTCTGTGAGAATTTTGTAATCCTTAATAAGCACAAAGAAATGTCATTATTTCCCTTAAGATTTACCACAGGTAAGTGAGTTTTCTACAGAATCTCTTGGGAATTTTTCACAGAAGGAATGTTCTCTATAGAGACTCATATATTGTGACTGTTCTAAAGTTTTCTATTAAAAATGAATAGATCTCAGGAAGAAATATATGCCTTGCAGAAAAAGTCATTTGAGAACTGTCACAAGACAGAAAGGCACTGGGAGGATATATAGAAGTTATAACAAGTAAACTCTGAGACCTGTCCATGTTTTATCATTTGTTACCAAACGGATATTAGCGTTGGAAACGTTTTTTAGAAAGTTGTATTTCATGCCTTGCCTAGCTACTGTGTTGCTCAGATAACACATAAATAATAAATCACAAATAATTATAGGTCTATCCATGGGTAATGGAATATTTTACAAATTGTAGGTGACTAAAAAGGCTTTTGTTGGATGTAACTTGCTATTTGCTCTTATCCTGCCTTCAAAATCTTACTGAGTGCATTTTTTTCTATACTAAAGTAGTCCATCATTTTAATGTAGTATACTGAGGTTCAGAACTTTCACTGTATTTCAACAAAATTATACAATATGATGGGTCAAGAAGCAACCATACTCATTAAAGGAACACCAGCTCACTATTACTCTACAATGAGTTATACTACCATAAAACATAATGTAACATTATTCAAGTCTGAGACTATTTTTCAGCTTCCTAGCATTGTTTGGTCTATACACTGCTAACAGTCCAAGCCTGTTAATGGTCCTCCAGGAGTGTAGCTAACAAATGTAAAAATTACCATACCTGTTGAATAGTTTGCTCATCACTTTCCATTTTTAATTGCATTCTTTGAACTTGCCTATCTGAAAACAAGAGGAGAAAGAGAAAGCATGGAATTATACGCCTCCATTAATGTATGCAAAATGTTTGCTTCAGGTCAGTCTATAAACCTGGTGGAATGCACAGTGGAGCAGTCCTGGCAGAACGGTGACCTTCATCACTGCCCTTGACATTCACAGCCTTCTTCCTGCTGTTTGGCCGGCTGGTCAGATTGAGATTGAGAAGTAAGTTCAAGAGCCAAGTGTGACTGAGAACCCATAGCTTTTCATTAATACTATTTATGGACATCCTTGCTGTTAGTCACAGCCAGTACAAAGTGTTTTAGCAGGTGGTTCTTCATTGTTCATGCAAAACTTCCAAAAGATAAGAAGCACCATTGAATCAGATGATAAGCAGGAATCAGGAATATTTTCTACGTCAAATTCATCTTGCTACTATTAAAGACAATACTGGGTCTAAACCACATGGATATAACAAAATTAAACAGCCAAATTCTAATCTATTGCTACAGTTTCCAGTTCTCCATTAAATATTTTATAAAGGAAATATACAAGAAGCAAGTTGGTAAAGATTGCACACTGTAGGTTTTTTTTTTTTTTTTTTTTTTTTTTAAATCTCCTTTTAAGAACTGTAATAAAGCAAAAATATCGGAAGCATAGATTATTTCAAAGAAACAATTTCTGTTAGAAAACTTCCTCAGAAACACTGAAGTACATAATCAGATAACAAAATGTATGCTTGGATATTTTGCAGAAGCTCAAAATCTACCCCCGAGAGAATTTCATGTAATGAAGATAAAATAGCAGATCGTCATTTAAAAGCAAAAATACTGATTTATAATGCTGTTCTACTTCAGTAACTTTACAGCACTTATCCGCCAAAAATATAAACTCAACTGCATTGCTAGGCAACATTACAAGTCTCAAAAGCCACAGCAAATATTCCTTTGTCATAAAATAAAAATATGTAAATATATGCATTAAAATTAGAATAAATGCGTATGATTTTCTGTACAAATACACACAAAATTAGCATTCAATACCAAAAAAAGACAACAGCCCGGAAAGAAGTTACAATACTTCTGAAGTGCAGTAACAATTAATTCCTACTTCAGCAACATTTCAGCTGAGCATCTTGAACCACGGCAGCTTAAAGTTTTACCTAATGCATGCTTTTCTTTTTCAGAGTGTTGCAGACAATTCTCAAGACGAGCAATCTCGTTGCGTAGTTTGAAAACCTCTTCTTTGAACTCTTCATTCTCTTTTTCAAGCTTTTTGTTTCCACGGTCATCGCCTTCAAAGACAACCTAAAAGATTGCAGTGCCTTGAATTTATAAGTGAGGAATCGGGGGTTTCAATATGCTGCACTGCTATAATATTATACAACACAGTATCATATAATTTCTGAATTCTATTACAGAGTCATAATATGAATAGAAAAAAGTTGAGGCTCTAAATAGGTTCCTGCAAGAAGAAAGGCTGCAGTACATTATATACAAAGACTATAACACATGGGGACATTTTATTGACAGGAATAATGCATATCATACTGTTTGTGTGCCCTCATCATTCAGGTCAATTTATTATGGAGGCTGAGTCCAGGAAGGCAGCTGGGGCCTATCCACCCACACTTCCCCCCGTGTTTCTGAAGTGCTGTCCGTAACTAGGCAGGCAGGAGAGGCTGCGGACAGGCAACACCAGGGGGTTGCAAAGTGCATGGCTAAGGAGGGGGGCTTGTTGCCTTTGTGCCATTTCTCAGTGACAGTGCTGCCAGTGTCATGAGGAGCACATCACATGTCAAAGCGGTGAAGTTTTCAGGCTGGGAGCCGCATGGAGTCCATCAGGCCTTCTGATATCAACACAGTTGGTTTGCTACTTGGTGTCGGAGCCACCCAGAGGCAATTCATATTCTGAACATTAACATGGCTTTGCATGCCTGTCACACATAGACCGTGCAGGGGTTTAATGCTATTGAAGACTACGGTTTAAATCTCTATGCAAACAGTGATTACCTTGTAAGAAGGTTCCAGGATAACATACAACAAAAGACTTTAAAGTTATAGTTTTAGTAAAGCAAACTCATTTACATTTTTATTATGCGTGTCCTTTGTTTAAATCTTGCCACGTCCATTATGGAAAAGACTTCTTATGCAACTGTAGCTTATTGGGACAGCTACTCTTTTTTTCTTGTTGGTCTCAAAGCTATTGAAAACATTTGAATATATTGTCTTATGGCTGTCTAGATTTTACTGCCACATATTTCTTTTAAAATTATAGAAAAGCTTTCAGAGCTGGCACGGATCTTTATAGTAATACTGGAATATTAACTAACTCCTGGATCTCTTTAAAATATTAACACAAAAGAGAAGATTCAGACAGCAGCTACTTTGCTTACTAAGGAAAATTTAGGATGCTGTTTGCTCTGCTCGGTAAAAATATGAACTCTGTTTAAAAAAAAATTACTTGAAAATAAAACCCTGAGGTTTTCAAATGACAGAAACTTGAACTGTAAGGTACTTAGGGGTAACATTTAGCCCAGAACTTTCTGTTTTGCCTCAGAAAAACATTTTTGATCTCAAACTAATCAGAACAGATTATCACTGTATTATATAAAGTTTTGGCCACAATGTTTCCATTGATTTTATAAGAAATCGTGTAAATAAAATGCAAAGCATTCTGAAAAGTAATTCATGCAAGCTTGTGCTTCTCCATCATTTACTAAAGAAATTTTACTTAAAGAGCAAGTTTTCTTAGCAAACACGTTACTTCTAAGAACGCAAGGTGTCTTCATAAAGTTGTGAAAAATGTTTCAACAGTATTTCACCTTAAACAATCCTTGTGCAGCAAAAAAGTTGCTAGATGGCATGCTTGTTTTGAGAAGCTGTATCAAGCTCAGGAAACAGCAGCGCTAGGAGAACAGCACGTGCAATATCGGAGTGCTAACTAACTCTGCTCAGGCTGTAGTCAGCTCAGCCCACTGCAAAACCAACTCCGGATCTCCGAGCTTCTAAGAAGCTGTTACAGCTCTTCATAGGCTGATGTCCATTTGTTCCTTTCTTCAGGCAGTATTCGAGCAACAGCCGATGCTCGCAGAAGAACCTTGAGTTTATCGTAAAGTAAGCCCAAACGATTGAATGAAACCCGTGAATAAGTTTTAAACGGTGCCACAACTACAAGCGTATCCGCAGTCCTTTAGTGCTTTCATGAAAGGATACAACACTTTCTCCGCCTGGACTTTGCACATTACCGAGGCAGCCTTTAGCTGTAGCCCCACCGCCTGCCAGGGACCAGAACTGCACGTCATTAACTATTCAGGCTCCTGCTGCAATGAGGACACTCATTAGCAAAACGAACAAAGGGACAATTTTCTGTAGCTACAGTCATCTGTTACACTTTGAGTGGCAGGTTTTGTAGCAATGTTCTCTCTACCATCTGCCCACAGCGGTAGCGTTTGGCTTGCTTAAACTGGGGAACTTTCAAGATGTAAGAAAAAAGGGCTGGAGGCTGGAAGGCAATTATGACACGGCTTAGCCAAGAGACTTCAGCATTTCTCACCTTATCTATTTCATTATCTCCATTCTAACAGTTTTAATACTTTAAGATTAAAAAAAAAAAAAAGAAGTATATGCTAAGCCTAAATAAATCCAATTACACTTTTATTAACGTGATACAATGCAGGTTGTTACCTGCATGCATTAGGCATTTCTAATTATATTAAATAAATATGCATTCATAATTTTGGTCAGTAAAAAAACTTAAATTAGATTTATCCACCTATAATGACAATATTAAAGGCAAATGGCCTTGAGGTAAAAGTGAGAGAATACAGCTATTTATTATGTAGTTGTGAAATTCACATTTCCCTTTGGCATCTCAAAGTATTTAATATGCACACAAGATAACTAAAGGGACACTTGAAAAACAGGTAGGATTTTTGCCCTTTTAATGCAAAAATATACAACGAAAATTACTGATGCTATCATATGATACCAAAAAAGACAACACTTGAGCATGTTTCAGATAAAATAAATTTCAAATAAAATTTCAGATAAAATTATAAACTGCAGTTTTTAACTTTTTTAAGTTTTAACTTTTAACTGCTGTTAGTTTTTTATGAACTTGCCTTGGTAACAAAGTAACTGTAGAAAATCTGTCATTTAAGTTATCATCTCCCTTTTCCTTCCAAAGCTATTTTTTAGGCATTTAAAGTCTATTATTTACACCACAAGAGGGTGCAATGGTACAAGTCGTCATGACAAACATCCACAATACACCAGTTTTGAGTTGCAGGGGAAATGATCATTCCAGTGTTTATTTACATTTATTGTTGGAAAATCATACATCCGTAACAAGAGTACATTTATAACAATAATTGTTTCATTTTCATGTTTAAAATGTCAAGGTTGAAAGTGGAAGGTTCTAGTACAGCCACTGCTTGCACAAAGCCATTACTTTTCAGGCAGTCACTCTGCTATTACACTCTTATCTTCAATTCAGCTAATGGGTATACTCTAAAAGGGCTTCCAGTCCTCCAGGATCATTCAGGGGATCAAGATTCTACCACTCCTCTGATAACATACTTCAACTGGCAATAATTTTCCTGTGTATTTTCATCCTCTGGACACTGAATTTTATTATGTCATCTATGCAGGTCTTTTAAATGTAACAAAATGGAGGCATCAGAAAGGATAGGACTAACAAATTACTACTGGCCCAGATAACTCCTTTCATTCTTTAAGGCATGTCAGAGACAGAAAAGAAGTTCAGATAGCATAACTTTGGAATGAGAATAGGCATTTCAGTGCAAATTCCTTGACAGGGGAAAACAGAGAATGTTCCCTTTTGCATAAAAGCAGAATTCTCAGAGAACAGATAGAGTTAATTCCTCATTTCCATGTATTTTTTGAGTTCTTCCACTGGGTAATGAGGGCTTTGCCTGAAGAATATTTTATCTCTTTCACAGATTACACAAAGGTCAGGAGCTGCACAGCACCCCATCTTATCAGAGTGACAAATAGAACTGTAGATATTTACCCTACAAGCTCCACAGTCCGTGTTACTAACATAGAATGAACTTCTTATAAGAGAAAACTTCACCAATATGCCTCCTAGTTTTCCTGGTAGGCAAAGGGCCTCATCTATGTCTACCTTCCTCTTTGTGAGGTCTGAAACTAGAGACTTACAGTTTTTTCCACAACTTAGTGGAAGGTCACATCACTAAATTTTAAGGCAGGACATATCTTACTGCAGCACGCTATCTTTTAAGCAGTGCTACTAAATCAAACAACTTGCAAAGATCTTGTGTTCACAGGTACCACTCAACTGAATGTATATTCTTCCAAAATAGCAAAATCAGCTTTGTTGGAAAATAGGTTTTATGTAATCTGTGATGCTGATTAAGAAAAGTCACACTAAGTTTTCCATTATGTAAAACACCTACCACAAACTGGTCAGCTGTTTCTGGGGGGCTTCTAAATCTAAGCTCTCTTGGCTTCCAAGTCTACAAATGTGTGTTCTCTGCAGACATTCAGAATCCTTTGTAGTGGTTGATGAATCAGAAAGTAACTGTTACTCTGTGATAAAAGCATATGATTCTGCCTCCTCCTATACAGAACATATCTTTTTTAAAATTGCTCCCAGAGTTTTTTTCACGTTATTAACCACTCTACAACTTTTACCTACTTGTATGTTCACACAATTACAGCCGCTTTTTTTCCTCCCAATATGTTACGAATTTTTTTGTTCATAATATTGACATTCATATTACCATTTTGTATGGAAACAGCTGGATCACGGCCTGAACCTCTGATTGATCTCACTGAGTCAGCCACAGGAGCACAGGTGAAGGCAATTCTCCTGTGCTGCCGGAAGGGTGGAGCCTGGCTGCACCTCTCCTAAGGCCCATTTAAGAGCTGACTGCTGGTGGGGAGGATCTCTTCTGGAGATCCCTCCTCTGGAGTTTTGTAATGAGCCTAGGACAAGGGTAAGCACTCTATTTATTCTCTTTTTGGTATAATAGCCTGCTTAGCCAAACTCTCTTGTTTATTTTGTAATTATAACATCTGTATGTTCATTGATTATACACATTTATAGTCCTCTTTTTGCTTCGTTATCTATTTTAAAGCCTTGCAAAACTTCCAATAATAGAAGGTGCCCAATAAGCAATAGAAGATACCCAAATGATGCAACGAAGAAATAGAATGTACTCCTGGTGACTGTTGTAGCTAACAGACTGTTACAAAAATGAATTACTATCACTTCCTTCTGTTAACAAGAGCTAATGACGCAGCTTAAATATCCTGTTCTAGAATAGACTGCATAGCTGTCAATTCCAAACAGAGAGATATGTAGGTTCCTCAGAGGATACATCTGAGACTCCATCTTTCTCCATTACTCCTGAGTAATACTGTCTAACTTAAGTGGCTGCTAGTAGAAGATAGCATTTTCAGATTTCCTTACTACTGTACATCTTAATGATGCCCAGGGAGCTGAGATCAAAAAGCAATCTACCACCAGACTTAGCCAAAAACTCTTTAGAAACCGAGACTGCTTCTTATCAGTCTAAAGTACATGAGAAGTCTGCAATGCCTCTTTAAACTTCTCACATTTCAGCAAGCTGCTGACAAGAGTTGTTAACTTGGGAAGGATGTGTTTATATTACTGAAAGGAAAAGGAAATGGTGTACAGAAATATGTGACTGAATTAAGTGTCCCATTTGAAGGCTACAGAATGAATAATTAAGACAGTTCTTAACCATTAAAACTAACTATTTCTGTCTGTATTTGTGCAGGGAAAATTAGTCAAAGGGACTTCTCATGTCTGTGGATGGTTATATCCGAGTGGTTCTTGAACTCTGAGAGCTGTTGCAGGAGTTAAGAGAAATCAAACATGAAGGATTTTAATCTTCATTAGGATACCTGAAATGCTGACTTAAATGACCAATGACACAATTCTGAACAAGAAAATATTTTATTTCAGAAGTTACATGGAGACAGGAGGAACAAAGAGAAACAAGAGAAGTAATGTAAGTATAGAGATGAAATTTTCTGTAACTGAAATGGAATAAAATAGTGCTGAGAGCAATATTTTATTCAAGTATTACATTTTTAAACAAGCTTTTTTTTTCTTCAGGATTTACAAAAATATCTTAAAATATTTTATTTTTTTAAAAACAGAAAAAAAAAAGCAAACAACAACCCACTGTATCTATAATCAAACTATCACTGATTACACTATCACATTGAATTGAGTGAAATAGATTACTTCAGACTCCTTCAGTCAAAATACCTATCTTTAGCAAGAGATATCCCAAGAAGTGTTCTAATATTTTCCTATCTTTATCTTTACTGGGAAAATAATGAAACCAGAGATCACAGAACTGTACGGGTTTGGAAGGATCTCTGGAGTTCAAAGTCCAAAACTGCTAAAGCAGGCTCCCTGCAGCAGGTTGCACACGAAGTCATCCTGGAAGGTTTTCAGTATCTCCAGAGAAGGAGACTCCACAACATCTTTGAGTAGCTTGTTCCACTGCCCTGTAACCCTCACAATGAAGTTCTTTCTTGTGTTCATATGGACACAAGAAATTTCCTGTGTTCCAGTTTGTGCACATTATCCCTTGTTTGGTCACAGGGCACTGCTGAAAAACCCTGATGCCACGTACTTGACTTCTGCCCTTTATTTATAAGCATTGATAAGATCCTGCTTCAGTTTTCTCTTCTCTAGATGGAAAAGCTGTTCATCCTATGGGAGATGCTCCAGTTCACTCATCTCTGTGGACCTCTGCTGTACCCTCTAGAAGTTCCTGCCTTTCTTGAACTGAGGAGCCCAGAACTGGATACAGCACTCCAGACACGACCTCACCAGGGCAGAGTAGAGAGGGAGCATCACGTCCCTTGACCCGCTGGCTACTCTATTTTTAATGCACCCCAGGATACTACTGACCTGCTTGGGCACAGGAGCACACTGCTGCTCACAGCCAACCTCTTGCCCACCAGGACACCCAGATCCTTCTCTGCAGAGCTCCTCTCCAGCAGGTCAGCCTCTAATCTGTTCTGATGCTTGCAGTTATTCCTCCCCAAGTGTAGGATTCTGCACTTGTCCTTGGGAGTTTCTCTCTGCCCATCCACATCCACATTTGACTGACACACATGGAGTGATCCATCTCCATCCACATTTTTCAGTGTTTAAAGGTTTCCAGGTTTTAGTAACAAGTTTATAATCTTTTTGGAAAAACATACCACTTTAGTCCTTTCATTTTCTTGATATTCCTGCATTTTTCTTTTCAGATCTTCAATTATGGACTCTTTCTCACACAGTTTGTCACGTAAAAACCTCAAAAGTTTTCCTGATGAACATTCTATATCTTCTCTATCTATGTTGTAATACTTCTATTAGGAGATGAGATTACTTAATGACATTCTTGCATAAATCACATAGCCCTCTTTTTTTTTTTTTTTTTTTTTAATGCTACAATTTTTTTTAATTTGAGCACATCATAGTACACATTCCAGAGTTTCTGGTACCAAAAATAAAATGTTATTGTACCTGATATTTCAGATACTTAATCAAGAAATGTGTTATATCTAATACATAATCTATAGTAATAGAAAATTCAAACATGGCAAAGAAAGGGAAAAAAAGGAAAAGCATATTCTATATGTTTAAAAACTTTTAAAGAACATATCTAAAACTCTTACAAGAAACAAAATAAGAAAGTGCAGTGTAAGTACAGTGTAGCAAGATAAACTACTGAAATGTTAACTTCTGGATTACTGACATCTATTTTTTGCATCTTGATTGTATCAGTAAGGTGTTTAAATTGCAGTAAAGGTTTTTAAAAAAGCATCTACAATGATTGATTTGCTTCAATGCAGTAAAATCAGCCTTTCAGAGAAAAACAGAATGTGCAGCCCCATATTATACTGAAATGCCTGCCCACTGTGATGCAAAGCCCGCAGTAACCATTAGGAAACACTATGCTCAACAGTATGCGTGAGCTCTTCCTTCACGAGTACCTTAAGTCATTTTTCAAGGTTAGGTGACTAAATATTGCTTAGCTTCTTTAAAATATAAATAGCAGCAATATTTGTCTCTAGTGCAATCCATTCATATTTGTTTGACTCTTTAGTGAGTGTTACAGTTTCTTCTCAGAGCATCCCACCTACTGAATTATGCTCATCTGGCATGGGGTGAATCTCTACCTGTTTACTGAAGCTGGACTAAAAGAATCCAAAAGTAAAAAGATCTTACAAAGGGAAAGTCAAATAAAGGGAACCTAAACCTGCAGTTCCCTACTGAGAACATTTTACTGAAAGCTCCTTGGAATACATATGCATTTTATTTTTACTACAGAAGGATTCATGAACAGGAGCTGGGAAAGAGAACTTTTCAAACACAGTGACATTCGCGTTTTTCTACGTGGCTTGTGTGGCAGTGATCTGATCATATGTACTCATCTGCAATTCAGCTAGTAACCTTATTTTTACGGTGAAAGAAAGACAAAATTTAAGTTCCAAACTTTCTAAATTGGATCACTCTTAGTATTTGTGTTACACTCTGAAATCTGGAACTCCGAAAATTTAAGGCACAGTTCCTAGAGCACAGTATAAAGTCATTAAGAGTGTACATGATTGGTCATCCTCCTCTCGTAGCCTGGGAATTCAATTTCCAAATCTATTGAGACATTAATTTCTGATTGAATCAAGCAGCATTATGTGATTACTATGTCTCTGCTTCTGAAGAGAGCCAGTCATAGCCTCTGTCTTATAAAACAACTTTCAAGTATGCAAAACTGCACAGCTCAACATGAGAGGAGGGGGAAAACAGGACTTGTAAAAAAAAAAAAAAAAAAAAAAAAACACCAAAAAAACCCCCCACCATTTTTGTGCTATTTTCATTCTACTTGATGTGGCTTATATGCTTAGTCTTCATAGATTATACAAACACATCCTTCTCCAGGTATTGTCAGAACTGACTTATGACCTATCACTACTCCAATCAACAGTCCTTAACCTTGTGAATGGTTAAAACCTACCTTAATATTTCCTCTGAGAACAGCCAGTGCATCACATAACTGCTGTTGGTAACTTTGTCAAATTTGGACTTCTTTCTGGAATTTAATGTACAAAAAAAGGAAGCAGGCAATCACTAAAATAAGCAAGCAAACAAATAACAAAAACAAACAGACAAAAAACTTGCCTTCCGTGCCTTCCTTTCAATTTAAGGAAATTAAATACCATTGAAACTCCTGTGAAAGAGAAAACTGTATTTGTGTTCCTTTTTTATCTTTTTCTTTCTTTTTTTTTTTTTCATTCTTCAGTCTCTTTTTAGCTTTTGGCTAATTATTGAAACTGTATCTCTTTATCTAGAAACTGAAGATTCCAAACCGCTTAAAGACAAGCACTTTTTAAAGAGTTGTCTCAGATGTTTAAGATGGGAATTAATGCATTGATTTATTTTTATTTTTTTAAACTTTTCATATGTTCACATCAGGAGCTTGGACATCTTGAAGGCTGAAAGTTGAATCTTGTTTCTCCCTTGTGGTGAGTGCTCGCTAGTTGCATAGGAATACTAATACTGGTGTGAGCTGTGGTTTACTATCTAAAGATCAGTGAATATATATTTTCGAAGAAATACATGGAAAAGAACTGTAAGTGATGTGTATGTACATATATATTTTAGAAATAACTGCTCTAGGATGTAAGACATCTTCACAGCTATGGCTGTTAATATGAAGAGTACAATGTAATCCGTGTTTTATTAATTGCAAATTTACAAAAGACAACTTAGTCATTTTAAAAAATTATATTAATATTTTGCTTTATCTTATGTTCAATACTTCTGTGAATTATTTTTATTAAATAAAACATCGATCTACAGAACAATGATGTACAAATGAGAACTGGCATCGAGTGAAGATTGACATTTAATTGAACAAGATCTTTTCTCTTTATCTGTTTATGAAAAGTCTCAATGTCTGTCAGTCTACCATTTACATATTTATAGAGATTTGACTCTTGCTCTTCAATTTTTTCTTCATATTGTGCTTGAATGGCGCTTTTGTAGATGAACAAATCTTTCTAGAGGGAATTGGTGAGCTAAAAATAAAGATCCTGTTATTACTTATATACAAAGTAAACTAGACACACACACACATGCAAAAAAGGTGCAACTACTCTGTTCAATACGCTGTTGATGCTGATTATTCACCTAAATACAAGCATCTAATGCAGTTCTATACCTTGTGGTATCTCCTTTGGTCTACAACAGTCAGTTCAGAAGAGCACGTGTCTCTACAATGGCAGGAGCTCCCTGTTCCACATCTACAGTGTTTGCTGCCAAATTAAAAATGCCCCTCAGAAACGTTCAGTTCCGAAGAGAATATTTGTGCAGTAAAGATATTTAACTTCCTCAGGAATAATTATTTTTTGAATACTCAAGTCTCTGCCAGATGGTAATTAGATACTGCAGAAGAGATCCAGACAGGTCTATCAATACAGATATCACAATGGAATCCTAGAAAGTAGTCAGAGCATGTTCATAAAACTTAAACCAGTAGCCTGCGAAGTTTTTTACTGCAAAAGAGTAAAGATAACTGTATTTTAGCAAGAAGTAACAGAAGAAGTGTTAAAGGAAATACATTTGGCTTTCCATTGACTTTGATGAGGAAAACACTCAGAAATCTTTATGATGGACAAGGTAGAAATATATATTGCTTCTAAAAGCAATACCAAAAACACTGAATTTTTGCTCTTCTATATGTTTATACATTACTCATAATCTGGAATGATAAGTGTTTGTTTGTTTTTCCAAGGAAATTAAACTTTCTGCACACGTAATTACTTCATATCCTGAAGCATTTTCTTTTGTAATTTCTTAACACAGTGAAGGGACAGATAGCAACATATCATTTTGATGTAACAGTTCTCCCTCTACAGGTCCCTGGAGGCATCTATCTTCACAAACTGTTAAGGCATTTACATTGAGAAAGCTTTATTTTTCCTTGTTATGGACTGCATCTTCGCTCCAAAATCTAAGCATTTAATTTCAGTAAGGCTCTGCTTACATTACACATCTATCTAAGCAAGTGCAGATAATGCCATCTGAATCTTTTTTCTAACTTTGTATATGATTTGCACAAAGCAGAAGCTTTTCTACTACACTATTTCATTTAAGCAGAAGCAGCAGGGCACGTTAGCTATGCTCATAACTGACATGAGGCCCACATTTATTGCTACACTATTAGCTATGATCAGATGGGTTTGAGACTTTAGAATTTATCATTTTCAAAATTAAACAATGGTAATCTTGATGAAATCTTCTCTGATTCAGTTAGCTGAGTAACCCAATCTCTAATTCACCTATCAATATTTGTGTGTTGGTATATTTCGAAAACAAAAAAATCATATATAGAGTATATGAATACAGAATAAATGTCTAAATAGATTGCCCAAATATTACATAAAACAGGTGACAGTGAAAAAAGTATCTGTTCTATAGCATGAAAAAGACTCAGATATCTTCCTTGATTAAAGCTCGTGTAGCAACTGCTAATTCATTTAATTCTGGTATTTCTTTGATATCTGTTTGTGTTGCATGATCTCTGCTGTGATATCCTATTTTTAAATCATCTGAAATGCAAGGCCTGTAAAAAATCAATTTGAATAGATAACTTAAATAGAACAGCAGTTGCATTAACCAGATTAATCAGTCTTTATTAGTAATGGATATTCAGGAATAAAGTAAGTATTTTTTAATCATTTCACTTGCATTTTTTAAAGACAGGAACTTAAGAGTGTAACAAACACACCAGCAGCTTCTTTGTGTTTGTTTCATAACAGCAAATGTTTTCAATAAAATACTGAATAACAATTAAAATGTAAGCAACTCAATCGTTGTACTAAAGAACCTAAAAGAAAGTGCCAAAGAACAGAATGCATTCTGACAGCAAACAGACAATTTTCAGTGTTCGATAGAGAAATCCGTCCAAGAATCCTGGACAGTGCATTTAGTTAGGAGCTTGTTTTTCTATTTCACTGATAAATTTGATTATTTGATATTACTAATTTACTCTAAAAACACCTACCATTAATTTTTAATAAAAGCCTACAACAATGCATTGTTAAAAACAGAGCAATGCTGGCGCTGTCAGAATTCCTCTCTGTCACAAGCAGATGGTGTCAGACAACTCCTGCCCAGGGGTAGGTGATCCAAGCCAGCTTAACATCTTAACTGCCCTCGGAGGTATTCTGCTTTAGGAGCATTCCAAAATATTCCAAGTACAGTTGAATACTACTGGCCACGAAGGGCTGTTTTCATCTCCCCAGGTTCTGTGCAGGAAACCTGCAGAGAGCCCCAGCCGTGCAGTGATGCTGTCAGATGCAACGTATCCCTGCTGGGCCGGGGAGCAGTGGCAAGAGGCACGGAACAGCCCTGAGCGGGCCGGACGGGCAGCTAGCTGAGGCCCAAAGGGAAACCAGCACAGCCTGGTGAAGGCCTCACCGGTGCTCGCGCTCCTGCAGGCCGCAGGGCAGCGCCAGCACCTCCAGCGTGGCCGGGGACAGCAGGCGGGCCCAGCGCAGCGGGCCGCCCCGCCTCACCGAAGCCATGGCAACCAGCGCTCCGCCCCGCCTGCCCGCCGCGCCGCTTGGAGCGGGGTGGGACGGGCGGTAGTGGCGGGGCTCCGCATGGCCGTGCTGTGGTGGCGGTTTGTGCGTTGCGTCACTGTAGCCGGCTGCTCGGCAGGTTCAGGCTCGGAGCCCTGCCTTTTATTTCACCCGTACGGAATTCATAGGTTATCCTGACCCACAGCGATCATCGACTGCAACTCCCGACATCCAAGCCCTATGTCTGAGAGTGGTGTCCAAAAGCTCCTTGAACTGTGCCGCCGTGGGGCCGCGCCCGCTGCCCCGGGCAGTCTGCTCCATGCCCACCGCCCTCTGGTGAAAAACCTTTTCCTAGTGTTCAACCTGAACGTTTAAGTTATTGCCAGGCCAGGGAACACATCTGCCTCAGGGGCATCAGAGTGTGTTTCAGAGGAGATTGGACGATGTACCACTGCACCCAAGTGCAGCAATTCTCTCAGCACCTCCATGGCCTTTGGCTTGACCCAGCCCTCCTTGCTCCAGCCTGTGTGAATGTGGAGGTGAGGAGCCCAAACGGGCTCTTTGAACTACGTAAGACTATGAACCAAAGGTGGAGGAAATAAGGGATAGTGGCCTGTGTGACAGAGGTAGAAGAACAAAATGCAATTTCATGCCGTTTCAGACTGCAGGATAGAAGATCATGTCAAATGTGAGCATATACGTTATTAGTGGTCTGTCTGCTTTCATTGTAGTAACAAATGTAGGCGTTGACATTTTAGTGTTGAAATGGTTGAGACAACAGTGAGACGATCAACAGCAACTGTGATTTTCTCATAATTCTCCCTTGACAGAAGTCCATCAGAGTATGGGCCATCTGCAAAAACAATGTAGTTATTAATATTTGAGTGTGCTATATGAACTGTAGTGTTCTGGTCTCAATAATTTTAGCATTTACACTAAAAATCACTTCAACTTTGCTCAAACTCAAGCTGCGTGTAGAAAGCACGAGTTGAAGAGCAAACATTAATACCACTCTGCTCTCTAGATGTAGGAGCAAAATAACCTCCTACATAAACAGAAACCACAAGGATTTTTAAACAGGATGAGCCCTTTTAGTTTTTGCTAGGATTAACACCATATGTAAGTTCAGCGATATATAAACTTTATGGACCAGAAATTATTGTAGGCATTGTTTAAATAATAAATCATTTCTAGTATTTGGAGTCATTAGTGTGGGTGAAACCTTCCTAACCTCAGCATATGGGATTCATTGGCTTATAGAAAAAAATTGCCTTTAACTACAGAAAGTAAAAAATAAATTTTTAATTAAAATTCTCTTTTATTTATTTATTTATCTATTTATCTATCTATTTATTTATTTTAAGCTCTGGGCAGCATTTCATTTTATCAACAAGAAATATGGAAAGGGATACAAACTAACAAGTTAAATTTAAATTTTTTAGAATTGTTCTCTTTCTCAAGCTCAAGGTGAAGGTGAGACCAAAGCCATCTCTATATCAAAGAAATGTAATTGGTAAGAAATCTAAGTTAGCTATACTACCAAAAATAAGTCATCACTTACTACTTTCAGAAATGTTACCTGAGTTAATATAAAAAGGGAGATGTCATTGTTATGCCGCATGCAGAGTAGTACTTTAAACTAATGCTTCTGACTTTGGTATTCTCAGGCTTTTTCTTTCAGTTTAGCAAAAATGGTGAAGGTAATTGAGTGAAAAGCAGAAATTGTTACTGGACTTTCAAAGCCCATTTGTAAACTTGAGTTACTTTTGGGAAACCTTCCAACATGAATAACGTATAGAAGAGCGCATTTTCTTTGGCGAAGGAGTATAATTTGCCATTGGAAGCAGGCAAAAAGTTTATTAATATAGGCTATAGCATGTATGTACAGAAACTATCAAAAAATTACATCAGTGTTTTTCTGATCTATAGGAATCAGATTAAAGGTCAAGAAAGCTGTTTTTCACAATCCCATATATTGCTTGGATGCATGCAAGAGCAGTGTCAGGGAACTGATCAAGTGATCATGTTTATTTGTGAACATAGAAAATCCAGCATTTTTTTGGTGATGTATTTCATCCTGACTTGGTTGTTTTCTTATTATTGATTGCAACCTGGTCATACTATTCTAACTACTGTGTTTATGTTAGTAGCTTGATGCTTCACACTATAATTACTGCAGTCATGATAACCTTGTTTATTTAGAAATGTCTTTGCTGTATAATCTGAACAAGACTAACTATTGAATCTTTTAAGATAATAATCAAGTTATTTGTTTTTTTTGTTTTGTTTTGTTTTGTTAATCCAATTCCCTGAAAGATGTTATGATATTTTAACCTAGTTACAAGCTGCTGAAAATGCATTTGAAATGGTGCTGTTGACAAATCTTAAATAGTATCATTCATGTCATAATAAAATATTGTCTTTAACTTAGCAAAACACAGTTGGTTCTCTCTCCAGGATAGCTGTTGTTTCACGGCCTTCTGTGGATTCACAAATGGGAGACGGGGCTTTTACATCTGCAACTGCACCTCACCAAGCTTAGATGAACGTGACCTCTAAGGAGCTGATGTTTACAGTAGCACATAGCATCTTTTTAAAACAAGGTACTTGCTTATTACTTAACTAAAACAGGGTAGGAGTCTGTTATGTCAGAATGGAACAGCAAAGCTTTTGTGTCTGTACATGGTATGCCTGTCTGTCTGTACAGCTTGGAAGTATCCAGATTCAATGACACAATGGAATTGGCAATAGACAATAAATCTCTCCCCTTTGATCTACCTCAGATTTTGCTTCAGATTCTAATTGTGATAATTTTACATATTCTGCCTCATTTGACTGACAGTCATCAATAGATAATTTCTAATGGAGTCTCCAAGGTAACCAGGCTTATGTGCTAACAGTTCTTGACATTTTCTCTTACAATCCAAAATTTATCTTAGTCCCTTATTACACAAAAACAAGTAGAGATGGCTGCAATACAAGTACGACAATTCTAACAACATGTGCATTTCCTGCTTTTTCCTGAATATAACAGGCACTGTTGACCTGAGAAAAATACAGTAAGTCCATTTTATTCTGTCTGTGTTGGAAAAAGTGAACTGATCTTCAGGCACATAGCTCCTTTCAAAGGCCAGTGAACTTCAAACAAAATATAAAAGACAGTTGCTCTTTGTTGAAACTAATGATGTTAATCCCTCAGAAAATTGGGGGGAGGGGAAAATAAAGTAGTAGTAGCACTTTCAGAAGAGAGATGTATTTGCAGGTGGAGAGGATGACAGATTGTAAATCCCTTGGGAAAAAAAAAAAAAAAAAAACACAACAAAACACAAATAGAACAAAGAAGCAGGCTGATATTTTGCTGCACGTTAAGATCAAAGTCTTTACTATTGCTACACTGTTATTAAGCCAAAATGGTCCTTGCATTCACAGGCCCTCCTGATTTCCCCATACTGCTGCAAATATTTTGTTACCAGTATCCTTTCATAAAAGTATTTGCAATTATGTCATATCTGAAAGCTAAGGCTATGAGTCAAGACTAAATTTATTCATTGCCAAGTTGTATCCATTTCATTTTGGCTAGTGATGTCCTTTAGCTTCATCAGCTCTTCTCACTCCCTAGTATTTCATCTGTCAGGTATTTATGGAGGGCCCTTTTCAACCTGTGCCAGATAAAGCAATTCAAGAACAGTTAGTCTCTTGTCATTGGTGCTTCAATCGTTTTAATT
This sequence comes from Tetrao urogallus, assembly GCF_951394365.1. Classification (NCBI taxonomy): domain Eukaryota; kingdom Metazoa; phylum Chordata; class Aves; order Galliformes; family Phasianidae; genus Tetrao; species Tetrao urogallus. Next base: position 34,406,600 of record NC_136820.1, read on the forward strand.
CCCTTCTGCTCATGATGCAGTCAAAATGTAACATCCTTCAGCAGTATTGATCAGAAATAGGTAAGATATCCAGATGAGGTGATAGTGGTGAAGCTACAACAATTCCACAATCTGGGTCCCTGCTCCTGATGATTTCCCACAGCTGATATTCTGCTAATAGCAGAAATACTCACCTGTCACTGAGTGGATGTCTTCCATTTGCAACTGATTTTCATCTACCCTTGGAAGCAGCTCGATTTCTAGTCTCCGACTGTTTCCTATATGGTATTTCAAAAATTTTTATTGTAAAAATGCTGCTCAGCTCTATTGCCACTAGTGAAAGTCAACTGCACACCATATGGCAGGGTAATTAATGAAAATATTAAAGTCAGTCCCAAGACTGATCTTTAAAGAACTCCACTGCCAAATGTCTTTCAGCATAATGATTCCTTTAAATTATCTGCAGTTTTCTCTCCTTTAATGAGTCCCACAGCCACCTTTCAATTCTTGTTCTAATCCCCATTTTCATTGGTTTAGTAATGTCTCACGCTGAGCAGTACTAGAAATTTTATTGAGGCCCAACAAGATTAGACATACTAAATTTCCTCTAGTAATTTTGTATCAAATTCAGAGGGACATTCACAATCCCTTCTGTTCAGCAGAAAGGCCCAGATCTGTTACATAAGTTAATCTCAGTTGGGATTCTCACTCTGAATTACTAAGTAATTAATGTTTAATTTTTATAAAATTGTGCTTGCATAGAAATCACGAGAAGATTGCTTATATTTTCATGTATGGATGATGTAACTCTTAACGAGTGCTTCTTTGTAACAATTTTTAATGTTTCAAACAATTTGAATAAGTACAGAAAATCATATTGCTAAAACATTTCAAAATTCCTACAGATATTCACTCAAAGCATCAGAAACATGACCGCTTTTCAGTATGACTGAATTGAGTTTAGATACCATTTTGCTGGGAGTTACTGGTACAAATTCACTAATATTCACTATAATTCACTTTTAAAATTATCTCATAATGTTGAAGCAACACTGAATCAGAAAAATAATAGTGTTTGTATATTTAGCCATAACAAACTAGATTAGGAAAGGTTTAATTATTTACAGAGTAGGACATTAATAAGGATGAATTGATGTCACCCCTCCTCTGTAATGGTTCCACCTGTGTTATTTTTTTCTCGTTAGATAGTGGAGTTAAATAGCTGCAATCTGACCTTGCCTTAACAGTTAATTCTGTGCTGTGTAGGTGGAAACAGAACAGGTTGGTATTGTGATGAGGTAGGTTCTTCCCCTAAATTCCACTGGAGCTAGAACAGTACTTGTTGAGCTGGTTACACTGCATGTAACCACAGTCCTTTCCCACAGGATGGATCAAGCAGTGGAATAACAAAGGTATTTTATTTAATTAGATGCTATTCCTCGACTCTGAAAACATGAGCTATGCAATGTGGTTTTCTGCTAAGCTCACCCATGTGTGAAGTAGTGATACCTCTTTTTGCTGCTTACCAATGGTAGGGAAAGCTGACTATTGCAAGGTTTTGGAGGACAGGGCAGATGAGACTGTTCTTAGAACTAGTCTCAATCTCAAAGCCTTCTGGTGTAAGGCCACCTGTGGAAATACTGGCTGCTTGGTACCTCACTGAAGTTATGCTTCTACTTCGGGAGTAACCAGTCCTGTAGTACTGCACCGTTTTCTTTTAATGTTATTTCATACTTAAAGGTTTGTGGTTTTTTTTTTTTTTTTTTTTTATTTGTTTTGTTTTGCTTTTTTTAATCAGGAGTAACCTATTAATGATGTCCGGCTTCTGTTATTTCTGTATTACCTACTTCCTCTACTTCCTTCACAGACTGTTCTTGTCAGAACCCTGTTCTGCTCTTGGTATGAGCTAGAATAACTACTTTCCTTAACGCTAAAATCATCATTAACCAACGTGAAAGGGAGGGAAGGCAACTATTTTACTTCCTATAACTGATAACAAAATATGGGTATTGCAAGCACTTTTATATCCTTTACGGTTTATTAAAATAGCTCATTTTAAATGTTGTGTGCATTACAGAGCTTGCTTATTGCATTATTACAATTGTTTTTTCTCTGAGGAAATAACTTTTATGATTCCTTTTTGTATTCTGATATCATCTTTGGGCCCTATTCACAATGACCACCACAAATACCATCTACACACTGAGTAGAAACGAGAGACTTGACCTGCGTCACAGCTCACATTTAGAGGCTCACTTATCAAATGGGATGTGAATCCAAGACCCTGAGGTGTGAGTGGAAGTCTATATTTATCATCAGCAACACTTTTTCCAGTCTTGCCATGTGATGTCATACTGTATGTTACATCTCTAATGCCCAGTGCACCCATACAGTGATATGACTTTAACCTGAGAGTATTGCAGAAATGAAACAACAAGCTGTGAGTCAAAACTGTCTGAGACACATCTCTTGTTTTATGCAGTGTATGTTTACCTCAAAAGTAGCTGCTGATATGCTTACTTTCCATTTTATGTTAGTAATACAGTAAGGGTTGAGCAAAATATAAAATCATTACCGAAAGAAAAACAACAACAAACCAAACTGGCATATGGAGTAGGAAAAAAGACCGGGAGTGGAAGCAGCAGAATCTGTCAGTGCTGTTGGCCCATTATATCTACACAGGTTCATTTAACTAAGGGTAAATTATTCAGGTTATAACTTGGTAACTTTATGAAAGTTTCCCTTTGTTTTTTGTTGTTGGTTTTTTGGTTTTTTTTTTTTTTTTTTTTTTTTTTTTTTTTCCCCAGCTAATATTTCTTTGGATGCCAGGGTGAAGTTCTTTACAGTGGTGAGGTGCTGGAACAGGCTGCCCAGAGAGGCTGTGGATGCTCCATCCCTGGAGGTGTTCAAGAACAGGTTGGATGGGGCCCTGGGCAGCATGGTCTAGTGCCAGATCTGGAGGTTGGTGGCCCTGCCTGTGGCAGGGGGGTGGAACTTGATGAGCCTTGGGCCCATCCAGCCCATGCCATTCTATGATGTTCCATCCTAGCATTGAAAGATCCTTGGTATGTATCCATTATACACACACAGATATTTTGATTTTTCTATTTTTTTCCCTTGGTATACTACTTCAAATTATTTTAAAAAATAAAATAAATAATTCCATCATCCAATTATGTACAAAGAGCTATCAATTCATGAAATACTTCAGACAGAAAATGTCTTTGGCTGAAGTACAGATACATCAGCATAAATAAAAAGCTGTGGAAATGCTTATTCAGTGTCATTCAATATGTCACTTCAGCTATTCAGCTACCTTCTCTCTCCTTCTTCACTAATAAATGATCCTGCTGATGTAATTAATTTGTTCGTTAAAGTTAGAAGTAGTTCCACTCTTAGGCATCCAGTTTTTACGTCACTGAATGCCACTGTTTTTCCACAGCTGTTTCTATGCTTGTGGTTTGCCTTGTAAACAATCTAAACCATTCCTGGAATGTGCAGTGTAACCAGTGGTAATGATTATGTCAGGAGAAATTTTAACCTCAAGAGATGCTTATGCTTTGTTACCACAGGGATTGCTTTAAGATCTATTCTGCATTAGCAAAATGTTTACATTTGCCTACACTGAATGAACCAGAAGCCTGGGAACATTACAGAAGACAGTGAAAGGCATCTCCATAGTATGTTCTGCTTGCTCTGCGAGGCCTTCTAATACCCACGTGACAGAGTATGCAGGCAGAAGTGACAGAAATGGCAAAACAGGAATTTATGGAAGCAATCCATCTGTGCATTGTGTTTTAGACAGTTTTTATATGCTGTAAAGCAAAGTTCAGTTTTTCCCCAGTGGCTGCTCTACATGCAACTCAGAGCAAATAAGCACCTCCTGGCAGCAAAAGGCACCAAAAGCATAACATGCTCCTTCCTTCTACAGATGGTCTTGTATTAAGGAAATTCAAATTCTTCTCTGAAATTTAATATTCACAAGAATTTATTCATAGGACTTGATCATTCCTTTCTATTTCCACCCTTTTCTTCACCTAGTGATCTTGGATCAAAGTGTGGGTTAAGATATTACTATTATTGCAAACAGATGTCAGACATTTACCGAATGACCTTTCAGGTAAGTGCTGACTGTTGGCAACTCCTACAATGAAAGCTGAAAACTAGCCATGAAATGCTTGTGCTGCAGAGGTACAATGGGATTTTTGTTGTTGATTTCTAGAAATATTGGATTCCACCCAGGCCAAATGTGTGTGACTAACTCTAGATGCTCAGTCACAGAAAATGTTAGCCATGTTACATTGTCAGTATTTAATAGCACAGGTAAAATACGCTGAGGTGAACTTTTCTTTCTATTTCCTTCACATGGGAGGTAATTAGTATGTTAAAAGCAATATGCAATTAACTCTCATACAATGGTAGAACTGTTTGTTATGTTGCTCAGTTACCTAGTAACAGATTTTGATTGTATTTTAACAGTACTAAGAAGGTTACATATATTTTAAGTGAAAACATGGGAATGATGTTACTGATATCTGTTTGTAGAATGATCTGGTAACTGTACCAAAAGCTGCAAGTGTAGTTAGTGTGCATTTCAGGATGCTCCTTGGATTTTTGTTCAGCTATAAATAACCTTTTTCCCCCTCCAAAATATCTTGAAGCACAGCATTGAAGTACTAACACAATGGAAATCTGGGAATACGTAGTGAATCTCTTTCTTTTCTCAAATACTAATAATACTAATAATCAGAATAACACAGCTGCCCATCCGTTATTGTACTGCTGTTCCAAATAACCAGTGGTTTTGGAGGGACAGAACAGTCATTACTGGGAGTTTCTGTAACATCCTAGTAGAAAGAAAATTGTGGCATTAAGTATTCAAAGAGCAGCACTCGTTTTCAACAGAAATGCTCTTATTCTGCTGGATCCATTTACTATTCTCTAACAGAAAGAGCTGCCTCTTTCCTCTATACTCCCTCCTCCTGATACCAGACTATTTCAGAGTTCAAACCCACCACCCAGTATAAACCTCTGACATTTACTTGCAGGCAGAACAATTCACTAAGCAAAAATATACAGATCTTTGTCTTTTTTTTTTTTTTTTTTTTTTTTTCTAAACTAAAAAAAAAAAAAAAGTATGCAGAAGAGCTGGTGAGAATAAAGTAACGTACATCGTTATTATAATGACAAAGGTCACAACAGCTATTGGCACATTTTAAACCCTCTGGGAAGGGACAGCTTCCAGTGATTTTACATTAGATCACCTGTGAATATACTAGAATGCATCTCATCTTGGAAATGTACCTTGTAAGGTTTTGATTAACAAGTAAAACCAAGCAGGAATTTTTCTTTTGCCCCAAGCCTTTGCTTGAAAAGTATTTCAATTTAGCACCACTTGATTGGTATATTTTACTCTCTAAGAAATGATTTGTCCAGAAATAAAGATTCACTGACTGATCTCATAAGCTATATTTAAAACAAAGTTCTGAACATTCTGACACATGAGAGTCACTCTGTAATTTCAGAGCAGTTGTAATACTTTATCCTCCTGTTAACAGGCTGCCAGAAATGCTCCTGGCTAACGCACATCACCATTTGTTCTACAGGTATCAGCTTTCTGGCTGTGGTGGATAATCAGGACCGTAGAGCCCGATTCATATCTGGTGTACCTCTTACACTTCAACTTCGGAGGCAATAATTTTGGATTCGTATTGACTCTTTACATTTCAATTGAAATATTCCCATTAAGGCATGGAATTAGATGCTGTATTTTATTCAAAATGAAGAAGGAAATCAAATGCGAAAACTGTTCCCTTAGGTACCCACAGTTTTTAGTATTGAGAATTTCAGTGTTTTTCATTCCACACGTGAGTTAGCCAAGGTATCAAAGAGATCAAAACATGGAAGAGAATGGTACTGTGTTGTATTGCTGGTAGCCAAGGAACCAGCTGCAGAGACTGGGGATAGGGCTCAGTTCCCAGAACACGTATCCAGAGAAGCAGTTCTTTTTAACATAGTAGTCTGCTGCAAGAGGTCAGTTATGTCTTTTCTTTAGCGTAATACAAGAACAAGGGAAAATAAATGATGAGAAGATTAAAAAAAGGAGTTGGTTACTCACCACCACACCCGCTCTTTTTCTCCTTTCTTCTGGTTGGATTGCAGAACTGAAGCTAAAACCTTTCATCCCTAGGTTTATTCTGAAATCTATTATTTTCCCCTATATAACTTTGAAGTTTAAATACAATATCCAATTTTCCATTCTGGTAAGACTGAATGCCTGTGTTAACCCAGCATGAAGTGGGACTTCTTACTCAACGTGCCTGCCATAACGTAATCGCAGCCAGTGTGTGCAGATAGCGTCACTGCTCATGTCTGACGGGTGAGATGCGACTTTATTTATATCACAGCTAAGGTAAAAAGACACGTGCTGATTTAAGGTGCTACCGACATCAATAAACCAATTGCCCATGATCTTTGGGAATGTATTTTAAATCTCTCCTCTCCAATTATTAACTGGTGACTTATATCGTAGTTTTATGTATACGTCTATATGTACCACGCTTTAGCTGATGACTTATATCGTAGTTTTACGTGCACATGTACCACGTTTCCCTAAGCCGAACTCCGACCGTTCCCACAGCCATTCACTGCCGCGCGTCCCCCCCGCCGATGGGCGTGGCCTATCTCAGCCCCGCCCCCCCCCCCGCATTCCAACGTGCGCGGGCCCCGAGGTAAACACGGCGCCTCCCCGCCCCGCCCCCAGCAGCTTCCAGAAGCGCCTCAGTGCTTCGCCGCGCGCTCCCGCGGAGGGGCGGGACCTGGCGGCGGGGCCGCGCCGCTTGTGGCGCAGTCGGAATTGCGGCGGGCGCCGCCGGGCCCAGCGGGCAGCGCGGGGCAGGGGAGGGGCGGCGGGGAGGGGGCGATGCCCCGGGTTATTTTTACCCGGGCGGCTCATCCTCTCCGGCAGCCCCGGCGCGGCCCCCGCCGCCGCTCCCCGCCCCGGCTCCGGCGGCGCCGCCTATAAAGCGCCGCCCGCGGGGAGCCGAGGATGCAGCTCTACAGCTCCGTGATCACCCACTACCCCGCGGGCGGGACGGCCCCTCCGAGCGCTGCGGCCGTTTTCAAGGTCTCCGTGCCGCCGGGACCCCCCTCTGCCGACGCAGCGAGCGACGCCGCAGGGCCGAGCCCCAGCCCGACCGCCGAGAGCCCCGCCAAGGACGGCCCAAGCCCGGGGGGCCCCGCCGCCGCCGCCATGCCCGCCTTCTCCTCCTGCCTGGAGGTGATGCCGAGCGGCCCCGCCGCCGCCGCCGGCCCGCAGTACAGCTCCTGCGCGCAGCTCACCGTCAGCCGCCGCCGCCCGCTGGAGCGCGTGGTGCCCATCCGCCTGCTGCCCCGGCCCGAGCCCGCTCCGCACGGCCGCGCCTGGCTGGAGGGCATCGTGCAGAGCGGCGCCGAGGAGCCCAGCAACCGCAGCCTGCGGCTCAGCGAGCACTGCCAGGCGCTGCAGGCCGCCGCCGCCGGCCAGCCCGGCCCGCAGCCCGAGCGCGGCGGGGAGGACGAGGAGGGCGGCGGCGCGGCCGGGGCGCGGCGGGCGGAGCGCAGCGAGAAGCTGGCGCTGTACCTGGCCGAGGTGGAAAAGCAAGACCGGTACCTGCGGCAGAAGGGCCGCTTCCGCTTCCACATCATCCCCGACGGGAACTGCCTGTACCGCGCCGTCTGCAAGGCGGTGTACGGGGACCAGCGGCTGCACGGCGAGCTCCGCGAGCAGACGGTGCATTACATCGCCGACCACCTGGACCACTTCGGCCCCATCATCGAGGGAGACGTCGGGGAGTTCCTCATCGCCGCCGCGCAGGACGGCGCCTGGGCCGGCTACCCCGAGCTGCTGGCCATGGGGCAGATGCTGAACGTCAACATCCACCTGACGACGGGCGGGCGGCCCGAGAGCCCCACCGTTTCCACCATGGTTCACTACTTGGGGCCCGAGGACCCGACGCGGCCCAGCATCTGGCTGAGCTGGCTGAGCAACGGCCACTACGACGCCGTGCTGGACCGCGTCTGCCCCAACCCCGAGTACGAGGCCTGGTGCAGGCAGACTCAGGTGCAGCGCCGGCGGGACGAGGAGCTGGCCAAGTCCATGGCTGTGTCCCTCTCCAAGATGTACATCGAGCAGAACGCCTGCTCGTGAGGCTGCCCGGGAGCAGGGCTGCAGGGACAGATGGACGGAAGTGCGCTGGCCGTGATGGTGATGCCTTAATCCTTAATGAAGCAGCAGCACCCCGGACTGAGACGAGCGGTAGATCGTGGGGGATAATTCCAGGCGTGTTTGTAGTATTCTGTTGTAGAAACTTAGCCTCGGATTATTTGCCAGCAGGTTCTCTGTGTATGTTTGTGTCTCCCCTCCTCACCATTTCTCTATTTTCTATGAGAATGTATTTTTTGCACATTTTTAAACTGTTACGTCCGTCTTTTACATCTCATGTTAGTATCTGGCTTTGAGCTGCATAGCCAAAAACATTTGTAACAATTTTTGTAAATAAGGCTTATGATGTAACAGCTATTTTTTGCTGTGTTTTTTACCCATAAACCTTATATTTTTACCAAATGAAGCCAATGTCAAGCGACCCTCCCAAACTGGTGAAAGAAACTTGGGTATTCTTTGCAAAACAATAGTTTTTGTTCAAGTGCGGCAAAGTAGGAGAAGACTGCTTTAAGAACAGTTGGTTTCTCTGCCTTGAGTGCAGAACAGGTCCTCTGAGCCGTCTGGAATGCAGCTCCATGTGCACCGCGTGGGGAGCAATTGACTCTTCTGTATTTAATTACTGTTTTGAGTAAACTGGCCTCTCGTTGCCTGGTTGGCTCACCCTCTGCGCCGTTTATGTTATTTATCTGTAATAACAGAACATTAACTTGCAATAGAATGTTGTGACTAGATAATAGCCTACCGCTTTGGCAGTAATTGCCTTGGCTGCACCTCGGTGTTTGTGTTCCTGTTTCTGGGGTTATGGTGTCTTTTGTATGAGCCCTGCTTCTGTTTTGGCGCTTGTATTGCACCAACAAATCATTATCTGATCACAACATTTTATTCATTGGATGTTATTTTCTAAATAAGAAATCAGGAATGGTATTCTGCGTTAAAAAGTATTTAAATTGAGATTTGTATGGTTTGCTGGGTCAAACATTTAAATGTTTCCAACCTAAATTCTGTTTCTTCTACTTTCTGATTAACTTGTTAGATATATTTATTAAGTACTGCAGTTTGTACTTTTTTATTTTGTAATATATTGTGATTTTGGAATTTATACAGTATTTGTATAATAGGAATATTCTCAGCTAAAATGGAATGAATAAAGAATATAATTTTACTTGTGCTCTTTTTTTCCTATCCTTTGTGCTCCTGGCATGAGGAACTGGAAGTTCATCCCCAAGAGCCGTTACTTACCTTCTTTGCCTTACTTTCCCCAGTGAGTGGGGGGAAGCAGGGACATAATATTTGATGAATGTGAACAAGTGATATTATGGGTGGTCTGGAGGTGTGAAAGTAAAGCAAACACTTAATGACAAGTATTTCAATTCTTTTGTAATTACAAGTGGTCTTAGCATAAATATTTGCCCTTGAGAGAGCCCTGAGGGATTCTTGTCTGTACCGGGGAATGGTACCATGGATTGTGGTGAAACAGAGCCCTGCTGGGCAGTGCAAGCGTTCGCTCGGTCTCATGTTGCACAAAGAAGCTGTGGATGCCCCATCCCAGGAGACATTCAAGGTCAGATTGGATGGGGCCCAGGGCAGCTCAAGCTGATGAGTGGCAGCCCTGCCTATGGCAGAGGGATGGGACTGGGTGGGTAGTAAGGTCCTTGCCAAGCCAAGCCATTTTGTGGACTGTGTCTGGTAACTTTTATTCTGCAGCCGTTCCCAGGCTTGTTTTAGGTTAGCCCTCCCTCTGTACTTCTCTCAGTTACTTGGATAGAGGTTGTATCATAAGGAAATACAGCTTTTTGCCTTTCCTTTTAAAAGTGAAATGCCTTATAAGCTGTTAAATAGCATGGTGTGTATTTGCATACCAATCTTTGCCTGTCTCTAAAAATAGAAGGTCATCTTTAAACAAACAGGAGAGCGCTGGCTTAAAATTAGGATTAAAGATAAGTAGCTGAGATGCTGCAGTCTTAATTGAGCACGTGTGTTCTGATAATAAGCTGCAGGACTGACTGCATGTATGTTTGCCTTATGTGATGCAAAGAGGAAATCAGAAACTTATGTCATTTCCAAAACTGTCCTGATTTAAATTCAGAGTGTATTTTCCCCATTTTTTTTTCACACACAATCATGCTTTATCTTTAAAAGTCAAACAGTGGTGGAAGAAGCAGTCTTGCTGGTTGGTCCACTGGTGCCTTACCTTAACTAAATCTCTGGAAGGCTGAACTCTGAGGGGAGAATGTGGCAAAGATGCAGACATGGTTGTGTTCATGGGGAAGAGAGAGAGCTGATGAGGAAAACAGCTGCTCAGCTGACTGAGCACGGAAGTACTGATACAGCATTGCTGAGTATCAGGGATGTGTTTCATGTTAAAAACTCTGCGTCCAGTCTGATAGCTTTGAGTTGGATACTGTGAATTTGTTCAAAGTTGTCAGTATCTCATACTTTTTTTTAAAACACTGATTTTACTTTAGGTCTTTTAAAGTTATTAGTTTCAACTGTACTGTGAATTGTGCACATACTCAAAGCTCAGGAGCAGTGATGGAGTAAGCTGAGCGGAGAAGGATTGGCATTGCCAAGTGTTCACTGTGTGAGAGAAAAAAAAATCCTGTTAAAATATCAACAAAAAAGTAGCAGTAAAATGAACATCACTGAACTCTGGGATGAGTTCCCAGAGGGTTCCTAGGAGTTTTGATGCCATTGCAGATGTCAGTGGCACACATTTGACTTTAAGGAATTATAACTGTTGAACTGATTTTAAAAGCCATTAAGGATGTATTGTTGAAGCATGTAACAAGTACTTTAGTGGCTTGCAGTACATACTGTGTAGATTTCAGAAGAAAATGGATAAATAGTACGTTAGGTGCTTAAGGCATGTGGAAACTGAATTGTTTTTGTAACGCTGCTGTTTTTAATTCAGCTGAGAGACAGAGTCCAGCTGCAAGCATCTTGCCTGAGCAGGAGTGTTTTATTAGTGACAGTGGTCCAAAAGTGGGCAAAGTTGTTTGCCATCCCCCATTTGAGACAAACTTTCCCAGCAAAAGCACAAGTAGAGGCAAGTTTTCCCTTACTCAGTGGTGAGTAAGGGAAACTCAGTATCTATGGAAGGACAAATGTTGCCCTTGCTCATAATTTCAGCACCAGATTATTTTAACCTTGGGTAATCACTTTGTATAACCCAGCTAATCCTGAGACCTGTCTGGGGACTGTGGGAAACAGGCTCATATTGTTGGCAATAAGTGAGAAGGAGATCTTGGTTTCCAATGTTCAGTTGTGTGGTTAAGTGAGATAGAATATGTTTTAATTCTAAACTGAGCAAATGTGAACTGGAGTGTGCTTCTCTAGGCTGTACAGCAACTTGGTGATGCCATCCTCATTAGATGGCAGGTTGAGTGCTTCATGTCAGGAATTCCTTAGGTTGCAGGATGCCATTTTGTCATGGAAGGTTAGCCATGCTGTAATTTTCTTGTGTCTTGAACAGGTGCTGTAGCACAAAGCAAGGTTTGTAAGAATGGAAATGGTTTGCATGTAAAAGGAACATTCCAAAATGGAAAAGTGCAAGTTGAAAGGGGAAGACCTTTCAAATGTTGCTGTCCTTCATCTCAGGCAGTGTTTCCTCTTGGAAAGCTGAGTGGATCCTTGCCTATGCTTAGTAACTTCCTAGGATGTGTAAAGGTTGCCTACCACCAGGTGCTGGGTGTGAGGGTCTTGTTGTACTTTGCCAGCACACCAAATGTGTAAAAAATACATCTGTGACATTAATGTAACTTGTACATGAAGGTGTATTTCAGTACTCCCTGTGAGCATACAAAATTTTCTGCATCCGAATGTTTCTTCTGGCTGGTTTTGCTGTTATGCTGGGATTAGTGGATAGGACTAATTTCATTATCTATACCATACTCTTTTCACATGTACAAGAGCCCAGCATTATCCCTGCACAAAATTTCTATATTTTCATATTTTGGCTATTCAGCAAACCAACATTTCTGGGCAAGAAAACACATGGTTTCAGATCTCTGGGTGAGGTCTGGAGCTTGGTGACCTCTGTCCCTTTAACCTAATGTGGCTAAGAGCAATGCTTCTTCCCATCGTTGATGCTCTGCTCAAGTTAAGAAATAGCAGGATCTTTGGAACTCCAGCAGAGCTTCTTTTGCTATTTTTTTCAGAAAGACCCTGTGAGCAAAATGTACTCCTTTTGTAAATAAACAATACGATGCATTTTCTATCTGTCTGTCATTAGACTTAGAGATTGAGCTTTGACTAAGCAATTAAGGAACGCGTTTATGCGTCTTGTTTCCTTAGCAAATTTCAGCTCCACTGGATCAAGTTACTCACAGGGCTGACCTTACTTTCTGTAGCTTAAGGTAGGAGTGATGATAAAATTGTCTCATTAATTATCCTCATAATTTGATATGACTCCTGCAAATCCTACCTACAATCTCTTTAATTTTGTTGTTTATCACTGATCATTTACCCTTCCAAGTTTAACCCCAGAAACTAGTTCTGCTGTACAATAAAACCTAATTAAATAAGACATCTGAATGAGTTTATGAGTTGACAGCTGTTTTGCTGCTTGTATGTAATTGGAGAGAAAGGTAGTGCCTAAAATGAAGCCATTGTGAAAGAACTTGTTTTGCTCTGAAAGATGGTTATGTCAGCCCGCATAGCACTGTGACTGCTGATCTGAAGCCTTTAATGCATTCGTGTTTGTTAGTTAGAATAAAAATGTTATCTCACAATGAGTTAGTTATGTTTTTACTAAACTGAGAATGAAAACTCAGGAGACTGGTAGATTGAAAATGAGAACAATATTCTGCTTTTAGGAGCCAGGAAGAAATTATTTTTTCCTTTCCTTTATTTCCCATCATCAAGGAAAAGAAATCTTTAGCTTTACATAATGATTGTTTGTGCCCATTCTATTTGAACTGCATCCTATTTGAACCGATAGGTTGAGTAAATGTAGGATAAGACCTTTTACTTCTGATTAATATGCCCAGAAGTGAAGTTTCCTTGGCTAACAGATTATGTTTTATACTGCAGAACGCTATGAGAAGGGTGTAATCTCAGCTGGAACTTACTTGAGAAGCAGTGCACACACTCTTTGCAGTGAACAGAATACTTTTTATATTTTTGGCATGCAGCTTATCTTCATTATCAGGAAGTAAATATTTATGGATGCTTTCTCAATTAGATAGCTATCCTTTTGTATAAACTCACAGCAACTTGTATAAAACATTTGTGCCTATGATTCCTGGTAGATTTCCACTTTTCAGCTGGCGTTCCATAGCAGGTTTTCTCTCCTTGTAGAGGATCTTGATATAGTTCTGGCTAGAGAAACAAACATATTTTAAAATGGACAGACAGACAAACGTGGGCCCTGCTAGGTAAACTGAAGAATATATTTTCTTAAGATAGTTATTCTGAAAAGCATTATGAACTTTGATATCACAAAGCAAACATCTGGGGTAGCCTAAGACTGCTTCCTTGAGGCATTTTGTTGCCACACTGAAATTGTTTCAGCAGAAAAATGAAAGAATGTCATATTTTACAGCAAAATGTTGTCTAAAATGGCTGGACAGGCTTACAGTAATTCTCTATCATTTTTATCCTCTATAGCAACATTCCAGATATTTTCCCGTTGTATTTTCTTTCAGGAGTCCTCACAATTGTCATCCGTAACACATAGCTGTATGGGAACTGTTGAATCATGACCTGAATCTCTGATTGATCACCTGAGGCAAGCAATGAATCAGCCCTGGAGCATAGGTGAAGGCAATTCACCTGTGTGATCAGAAGAGATGGAGCCTGGCTGCACCTCTCCTAGACCCCATTTAAGGGCTGACTGCCACTAAGGAAAGATCTCTCTCTGGAGATTGCTCCTCTTGGACCTTTTTCTGTGAGCCCAGGACCCAGGTAAGCTTTGCATTCATTTCTAATTATTCCTCACTAATGCATTAATCTTTCCAGTCAACTTCTCTGTATATTTATATGTATCTGTATACTTGTTGATTATACAGTAACATAAAGTTTTCTTTCACTTCTGGCAGTCCTGGCATGAGGTTAGATGAGGCTGGTAGTGAGGGGGTAAGGTGGTTCCTGCAGTGAGATGTGCTGGTTTATCCATACATCAGCTTTCTCTGTTTGACAATAATAACACATTCTGCATTGACCAGTGGCCAGAAGTACACTGACACATAGGCTTTATGTATGGGTCACAGAAGTCACTTTAATTTCAGTTAAGAAGCTTAGCAGATATGCATGACCAGCACCAATGCAGGTTATACACTGCATCAAATATTGTTTGTATACTCAAACCTGAAGTTACAGTAAGTATCTGAAATAGGCTTTGATTGCATATAAGATTAATCAACAGCCCACATGTATGCAGCTGTGAGTCCCCCACAGCCTCATTGTGCTGATCTGACCAGAGCTCTTCCAGGCTGAGCCTTAGTCTCTGGGTTCTGTCAGGCATCTCAGTGCCACTGAGGACTGGGGAGCTCAGCACATCAAAACCACTCCACGCATAGCCCTTTGAAACTCTGACTTCCGTAACATTATTTAGTGGGTGAATAACTGCTTGAAGGGGTCTTTTGACCTTGTTGTCTGGAAACTTACATGATGCATTGCGTTAGGCTCATCATCAGGTGACGAAAGACAACATGCTACAGGTAGGTTGTAGTTGTAAGGAACCATGTCATCCCAGAGAGCAGCAATGTTAGTGTTTGCAGTCATTCTGCCAACTGGATTTTAGCCGTGAGAGCAAGTGAGCATTACAACAGCGGATGCTCTACTTCAGACAAGGGATTGAGTTAATCTCTGCTAAGGCCTTGGGTGCTTCCTCAAGGCCTTGCACTTTATCTCAGTGCTCTCTGGGTTGGGCTTTTGCCAGGCAGCAGCTGTAGCAAATCCCTTGCACATTGGTGCTGATAGAGGAGATAAACGTGAGACAGGTACCATCACTGTGCAGGAAAATCTGTCCTATGGTGTGTCTCACTGATGCTCCTTTGGTGTCCTGTACCACTCCTTTCCAGGAAGAGGTGTGAGGGAGAAGGGTTTATATGCCACAGTTACATGGAATCAGTCTTTCTCACAACTCTGTTAACATATCTCATACAAAGATCTTCAAACCCGCTCTGAGCCAGCTACGCTTACATTTCTTCTGCAGACTCTAAAATTTATCACCAATACTTTTATAGCTATGGAGCCATTTTAAGGCTCTGGAAATGCCACTGGCATTTGATCACCCTGAGATCTCCAGTGGAATGTAATTTTTTGTAAACCTAATGCAAGTCTGGATCCAGATTTATCTGCTGTTCGGATATTTGTTTCAGTCTATTTACTGCCACTGTTATGCATTTAATTCACTCATAAACATTATTGTACTTATTCCTGTCACATAGAGCTGAAATTATTGGGTAGCTTTCAGTGACAGGGAATGCTATCAAAACTGGAAGGAGAAAGGAAAGAGAAGTGCCTTACAGTGGGGAAAGGTACTTTGGTGGTTAAAGACAAGAAAAAGCAAGCAAAGAAACAAACAGTTATCAACATGGACATTTCAACTACCAGTCATCTTTCTTTTTTTTTTTTTTCCTTAACTGAAGCTGTGATGAGGCCAGCTCTCAAGTATAATTCCCTTCCTCGTGCAGATGTCTGTAGTGATTGTGGATGAGGAAGGTAAAAATTTGATAAGAAAAAAGAAATTGCATTTTCTATACGCACAAGAAGGATTAAGAATGGGTTATTTGCAAAGTGTTACCTTTTCCCCCACAGAAGTTACATAGGAATGGGATGCATACATGGGAGTCAAACCCAAAGTATATTTTAGAAATTTTACACCTGATGAGATTTGATTTGTGTTGTTTCCAGTTTCACAAAATTTATGACATAATCTGAGCACACAGCTGGGCCTTTCTGAATGGTAAGTTTCTAAAGTATTAATTCCACCACTATAGACTTTGTAAGTGTTTACAGCTGTGTTAAGGTTGGTAAGTAGCAAGGGAATTCTCAGCAGGAAATATTACATGAATAGGATGTTATAAAAGTCTGACGCTTCTTGCGTGCTTGGCTGTAAATTTCCAGCTTAAATTTGTTAGGGGAAAAAGAGAATGTAACATGGAACTTATTTGGACTTTTTACTGCTGTGCTGGTGGAGAGCTCATCTCAGCAAAATCTCTCATCCAATTCCTTTTCTGAAAGAGCAGGTCTGGCTTGGTGCAGATGCGTGTGGTGTGTAGCATGGCTGCAGACCCTGGTGCAGTGCAGGGCCTGTGTTTCTTCAGTGAGGTCCAGCTCCAGCCTCAGGAGCACAGGTTGGCTTTCAGCAGAGGGTGTTGGTCCTAGGACCTAGATTTCAAGGTGCCCATACTTCTTGCAGTGCTTCTGTGCGCATTCTTACAATGCTAACGTGTTTGTATGAGGAGTTTGTAGCCCCAGGAGAGCGCTGAAGGCACTGTGTTGCAGACCTATAAAACTCCCATGTATGACTAAATTGCCATTTAATAGAAAGCCGTGGTGACTGTAAACAGGAAAATGGTATAACGGTTATAAATAGTTCACTTCTCAGCAATTGCTGTGGAAGAAAAAGAGGGAATTACTTGAAACAACTCAGTTCAGGTCCCTGGCTGAAACAAGCCAGCTGCTTTGCCAACCCTTGGGAGTCTGAGTTCCACACTACCCCTGCTAACAGAGTGCTAGGCCAGAGCCATGTGGCTCTGAACATTCTCACAGAATAATGAGGTGGTCTGCAGTAACAGTGACGTAAAACATTTACACTTCTTTTTTTTCTGTTCTTCTTCTGAAGGCTTAGAAGGAAGTTGCCAGCTCCTAGATGTGTACAGGCTTTAAAGGTCAAAATGTGACTCTGGGTGCACATCAAAGAGTTTCTTAGCTCTGGCTACTGGCTTACACCATCCATTATCCCATGCAATGCTGTCACTGTCCCACCAGCACGTGCTTCTATCACTCTCTCCTGCATTATCTTCAGCTCTGCTCTTTCCATTCTTCTGTCAACCTACAGCCATACTCTATTCCTGGTACTTTCTTCCCTCTCTTTTTTTCTAAAATGCATTAGTTCCAGACAACTTCAGCTCACGAGGAGCTGCTCAGAGCTGTACCT
The DNA here is from genome assembly GCF_951394365.1 of Tetrao urogallus. Lineage (NCBI taxonomy): Eukaryota > Metazoa > Chordata > Aves > Galliformes > Phasianidae > Tetrao > Tetrao urogallus. Next base: position 34,423,888 of record NC_136820.1, read on the forward strand.
GAGGCTGCTGTACCATGGTGTTCTGCTTCTCCTGCATCACCAGGGGTCAGAACAGTGGGCACTGGGGACAAGGCAGCACTGAGGGGGTCACCAGCATCTCCAAGGACGAGAGGCTGCAGATTGGCTGCAAGCATGGGAGTAAAGCATCCAAATAAGCAGAGTAGTTGCTTAACCTGCTTACATGTTGGCATTTTTGCCCCAAAGCATAGAAGTCTGCCAGGCTATGGTACCTGTTATTACCTCTTAAACCTTGGAAAACACAGTGTTTTGTGATGTCTGTATTATTTTACTTTTAAAAAGTCACATTTGACATCAAGATCAAGAGATCATTCCTCTGCCTTTGGGTCACCTTGTATTCTATACACCCTTTAAGTCTGTCTCCCTTCCTGGGAACTGTAGGTTAGATTTCTGAAATGGCAGAGCCATTCAACTGCTCTTCTACTCAACTTCTGCGTATCTGAGATGGGAGCAACAATTTTCTCACAGCATTAGCGTGCCATGAACTACAGCGAATGTACTTTATAAACAGGAGAAAGTACAATAGAGCTGCTATGAGTCATGGTAGATTCAATACACATAGTTTATTTTTCTTACTTTTCTGTGCTTGTAGATGCTAATTCATGATAGATGCAATTGAAACATTTGACATTTCTGTTTTTCTATTCTGCTGGGCTCCTTTTGCTGTTTTTCTTTACGTTGTAACTCCTTTCTGGCAAACTTGTTTTGAGCTTGATTGTGGGTAGGTACTTGTGCATGTGACTATTTGTATACTAAAGCATAACATCTATACTGAAGATTTTAATAAGAGAAAAAGATAGCATTTACTTATGCAAATGTAAGTATTTGAAGGTTAAACTCGCACAATAGATCTAGTTAGTAATTGTTATGCTATGAAGAGTCCTTATAAAAGCCAAAAGAAATACCTTATGTTCAAATATCTAATAATTAAATCCCTCAATTAGCATAACATTGCAATGCTAGTCTCTTATTTGAACAGAATGATGTGTATGGCTCAAGTAGCATCTGTAAAAATGTCCTACTTATAGTTTATCATTAAAAACACATTTCTTTCAGTGAAGTTCACTGTGGCCAGAAAGAGAGACTTGCTGTGCTTTTACTTGTGTGTACTTTGGCCGAGGCAGAATGCGATGCCAGCTCTTTGACAGTAATAATTTGCAAAATAAGTTCCTTCTTCTCAGGCTATTTCATATCATTCATTTGCTTTCATCTCTATCCCAGACAAGATTAGGGATGGAAAAATGTTCTCCAAGATTTGTCACTAACCATGAGTTGTGTATTGCAGCATCTTTACACTGCCCTTAAAAAAATGTGAGGAGATTAAAAACTGTAGTATATTACACTGACAGATGAGATGGACTTTTTTTTTTTCCCCCTTATATAACTGGATAAACAGTTCTGTAGGAAAATAGTGTTATCCTCATACGTTATTCTCTGCAGCAGTATGTGCATAAGTAATTCTCAGTAGAGATACCTTTTAATAACAGAAAATGTGAAGTGAGTTCTGCTGTATGGCTTTGACTTCCAGTTCTAGCACTGGAGATGTATGCTGAGATAATGTGGTACCCTGTACTGCTTCAAACCTGCAGGAAAAACTGCTTTCCTTTATATGAGTATCACACGTGTCTGCATTTTGCTGCGATAACTCACGATTACTTCTCCAGTATTCAGAACTCTTAATGTTCACAGTGCTGAACCTGTGAATAAATGAAGGGTCAGACACCTGAAGAATAGGAATGAAAGTAACGGTTATGATGTTTGTGATGTTTCTCCAGTTTCATTCCTCTTTGCCATTCCTCACAGGTTTTAGCCAAACAGAAGCCCAGCTCAAGCTTAAAAGCCAATATGAGCCAAATGTGCTTTTGGCTAAACTTCAACCTTCCTTGTTCACTGCCTTGAGTTAGTGTGTCAGAAAAGGGTACCACCCTTGAAAAGAAACACCACCTTAATTTGTCACATGTCACTACAAACGGATGCTTGTGATGGAGGAATTCAGTAGCTTCTTAAAGAGATCAACAGATTACAATACAGTTTGAACAGAGCTTTACTAAAAGATTAGAAGCCTCTTTTAATGACTGAGATTAAAAGCACTGAAAATCTCAGCTGCTACATTGCTTGATTTGCAAAGATCTATGTATGTGGGCGTGCACTTTCTAGCCTTATGAATAGATGTAGTTTGGGCTGATGGGGAGGGACAGAACTGGTGCCAGAATTCATAAACATACCCAGAGCATCAATTATAAACACTGTGAGCACATATCAGTACTGTTAAAGAGGAGGAGAATCAAAGCTTTACAACGCACTGAAGAAAAAACAAAATCAAACAAAAACTGATGTGGTGAACTGTATATAAGTGCAATGTTTAGTTCAACAACAGAAAATAGATTATATGTGAAAAGCATTTTTGAAGTTATTTTCAACTGAGCTGCAATTAGTGCAACACGCTTTTAACGAATAGCATGCTGTTAATGCCGTGTGTATGTTGTGACTCTTAAAAGCTGTGAGTTTGTCGAAAGGTATACTAGAGTGTGCTTTTACCTGTAATGTTTTTAAACTTTTCATACATATAATTAAGACCAAACATCTGCACTCCTCCAGTGATGTATAATTGGATGGATAATGGTTATCATTGTAACAGTGCACGTGAAGTAATTACTGCAGGCCTCTAGAACAGCAAACACTTGGGACAAACCTAACGCATTTGCAATATACAGCTGTGCCCTTTGACAGGGATGGGTGGTATATGCATTCAACACTTTAAATATTCAGTTCTACAATCTAAAAGAAGCTCTCATCCCATTGCAGTGATCCTCTAAAGTGGTTCGTTTATCAGTACTATGGTTTTGGTAGAAAACTCTACCCCTGATTGTTTTGCACTCTTGGTAGCCTGGAGCCAGTTCAAAAAAATACTTTAAGGGTTCTAGACTCCATCAGTCATTACCAGATATCTTTCTTGTCTTTCCAGGAGTTGCCCCTTCAGCTCTGAACACCCTGTATCACTGCACTCATTTTAGAAGAAAAGAAATTCCTGCATAGAATGAATCCAGACTCACTGTACCCATCTCCACAGCTGTGACATCTGGTTCCACTCCCTCAGCCCAATAGATCAGGTTGCCTAAAGCCCCATCCAACCTGGCCTTGAACACTTGCAGGGATGGGGCAGCTTCTCTGTGCCAGTGTCTCACAACTCTCACAGTGAACAATTTATCCCTATCATCTCATCTGAACCTATCATCTTGTAATTTAAAGCCATTACTGCTCAGATCAGTTCAAACTGATCGTCATACCTAACTGAACTCAGAATAATTTCTTTAACTTGCGACTAGCTTTGAACATCACTGCCCTATTTAGAAGCTGAAGAAAGGCCTGGGGATTTTCCCTTCTGTAGCAATTGGTCTGTGGAAGATGTTCCTCCTCCATTCTGTGCGTCTTTGGACTTTCACAGTGATAAGAACTATTGTCAAAGAAATAACACTTCTTCGGATGACATCATTTGAATGATTGCTCTTCCTCTGTTTCGTTTTTAGGTTGTACTTACTGTCAGTAGCAGTCTTAAGCTTTACTAACGCTGAATCCCAAGTGCAGCGGAAGTCAAGGCTGTGAGGTTAGAATAACTGGGTAAGTAGGCCAATAAGTAATTATGGTAAGAAGGTTAGTAAAATTAGTAGCAGCAATAAATGGCTGAAGTTATCCTGCTTGAGTTCTTTGTTCTATGTTTTGCCCGTGATTGTTTTCTTCAAATTATTTACTAGAAGCAGCAGAAAATTGCTAAACACTCTTGCAGTCATAAAACTAAAAATTAAATGACAAGAGAATGTCTATCTCATTTGATGTGAGAAGGGCAATGCAACTAGTGTTTGAGAAGTGGAATGTTTTACACTGAGTGATACAGTAGATAGACATTACTGAGTCCAGAACAGAAGTTGATGCAAATGGAAGGATAAGAAAGGCTTAAGCAGCAACACATCCAAAGCAAAAGAGCACCTGTAGGTGTTATAACTGAAGAGAGGCACAAGGTTAGCAGTCTGGTGCATCTGTCATCGGCATTTGAACACAGCCTGTGTTCGGCAATAGAGATGTGAAATACAGAGCTCAGCTTTATTTCAATCTCTCTTCTATTATTTGTGGGTTATGATTGGTGCATCTGGGCTTTTTTTTTTTTTTTTTTTTTTTTTTTTACTCCTTTTAGCACTGAAGTCTGGAGGACTTTAGGCCTAGACCAGCATATGTGAAGCAGACTGTCCAAATAGGATGCAAGTCAAATAATACATAATTCTCCAGACTTGAAGTGCAAAGATGTTCTTCCAGAACTGGCCCTGTTGCCTAATAAAAAGCATGTAGGTGCAAAGAATTGTGGACACTTGGGTTGAAAGAGAAATGAAGACTACACAAGGAGGGACATAGCTTTGCCATGAAGTTGCACAGATGGAAAATCTTCAAAGAACACATCACAGTTGTGTATTCTGTTCTCTTGCTTTTGCTTACGTGTTATTATTCTGTCCACAGGACACTAGAAGTTAAAGTGAGAATTAATGCCTATATCCTTGTCCCAAAGATCCCTATCTGAAAAACCTACAGCTTAATTCATTGATCTTGTAGCCTGGTCAAGTCTGCCAGGCTTTGAGTTTATCTATGCTGGTAGAAGTCACTGGGCAAGGATTATACTCTTACATTTTCTTAAATGATAAAGAAAATAGAGATCATGACTGTGTTATTACATAAAGGATTTCTCTCCAAACAGTTTATTAAAAAAAAAAAAAAAAAAAAAAAAAAAAAAAAAACCAACACCCCCCCCCCAAAAAAAAAAAAAAAAAAAAAACTCGAACAAAAGTTCACTTGCAGTGGGGAGGATAGGACCACAGGACAGAGTATGACTGCAGTTTGAACTTCAATATGTCCTGCTGTGCCCAGGTGATGCAAGAGAAGAGATGTTCTCCGTGGGGACTGCTTCCAGGCTCTGCTCTGCAAATCTGCTGTGGACACTTCCAAAAGTGTCTCACAGGGACTACTCAGGCAAAAATACCTTAAGCTTATGAGAAGGGCACAGATTTTCTTTTTGAAACAAAACAATCAGCTTCAGAAACAGATCTACGTGTAAATCTTGAAGTTTACGTGGGAGGCTGAACATATAAATTCTTCTTGCTAAAGCATCAGTCGCACAATGCCCACACGGAGTTTAAATATCTCATGCTTCTGCCTTATGTGATAGTCATGGCTTGGGAAAGTTCAATATCTTCCTATCATGTTCTTAATCCTGTTGGTTTAGAAGACATTATTCCTTCTATTCTGTATTGTTTAAAAATATATCGCTCTGTAGAGGGTCAGGGCATGTCAACTGTTAAGCTGAATGTTCTATGAATGGAGCAGTACAGTATCTGCTGTTCTTTAAGCAAGGCTGCCTTCCTACTTATGATCTCATTAGGCTTTACTAGTAAGAGAAATTCCTGAGAAGTCCTGGGAAAGAGAAACATGAAAACACAGGCACTTTCCTGGAGGAAACCCGAGGGGAAAAGGGCATCATCCAATTCTCAGAGGTGTAATATTTCCAGAAATGTTATTAAAACCACTGTTCTTGAAGATATTATACTTTAGAAGAATATTTTGTTAGTTGAGAAGAAAAATACGAATTTTTTTCTGAGGGATCCCAGATCTTCCAGAGAAGGTGCAGGCTTGATCTGAACAGAAGATATCTACATGGGAACAGTTTTCTGTAATATCAGTTTAGATACAGTTGGAGTCGTTCAAGACCTACAGGGATGTTTAGTTGTGTGCCTAAATGTGACATCAAATTCATCAGAGATGACATGCCTATGTCTGCTAGGTACAGTACCATATATGTGGGTCCTGACAAAGACTGTGGTAAGCACTGTGTAAACAGGTAACAAAACCAGTCTGTGCTTCTGGGAGCTTGCAGAAGTGAAAAACAAGTTGTAGCAGATGAGTGAAATAAGCCAAATGACTTTTATGTTCCAAAAAAATCAAAATAATAGTTTAGTTGAAATACCAACTTACTGCTGGGGACGCACCTTGTAGATGATGTTGTGGCACCTACACTTTTGAAAATAAAGTCTGTAAGTAATATGTGTCCTAAGACGTTTATCTGGGCTTTTAAAGACATCTATCCAGTGCAAATGCATCCATGCATGCACTCAGATATGTATATATACACACACAAACAAGTTCTTACCATAGGTCAAAATACCTTGCTGACAGTAATTACAGGTTCAGAAATAACACTACAGTTCTTTAACTTAATAGAATGATAAACAAATGTAAAACAAGCTTTAGATTGTCTATCTTTTAGCCAGATCTGGTATTTTTCTGAAGTTTCATCTTAACAATTCTTCATTATCTGTTGCTTTGTCATGTATCAAAATGCATCCTGCATGATTACTAAAGTGTGATTCACTTGAGTTTTTCATACCTTGAAATATGTTTTCCCCAGCTAACCATTACCTCTGAGGATCAGCAAGAGGCTGCTGGGTTTCCTGCATGGAAAGTAAGTTTTCAACACAAATCTGATTGTGCGTGCATGAGGTTTCATGGGTATTCTCTGTGCTGTCCTTGCTACAAAAGTTGATATAGTGGCCTTTGGTTTGACGGCTGAAAGATTCTCTAATGTCTCCATTTAAAACTTTTTGAGAGAAAAAAATATCTTCTCCCTTTAAAATAAAAAGGCAAGAAATGGTTGGGTAATGAAATAATATATATATTAAATGCTCTCCCTTTTTTTTTTTTTTTTTTTTTTTTTTTTTGAATAACAGTCATTCTGTACAGGCTAGATGATTTGAGACTGCTAGGGAGGTAAGGTAGTTAATAAACCTAAGTACTGATACTGATGCTATTGCTTGGACAAATTGTTTCCTACCAGGTGGTTTTGCTTATCACTATGGAAATAAACTGCTACAGTGGGAGTCTTGTTTACTCTTTGGATGACTCCTCTTTCTGTAACTTGTAATTGCTAAGTAGTGGGATGCTTTGCTTTAATACAAGAGAAGAACAGACAGGGCGAAAGTAATAGTGGTGGGAGCAGACACATTCTGTTTGTTGTACTTTCATCTTGCAAAGTAACATGATTTAAGTTTTTGAAATATCCTAAACTGAGGAAAAACTGGACAGGGTTTTGATCTTTTTAGCATTATAAAGAACTTTTTTTTAGTGTCTTGCTTAGCTCTACAGAAAAAAAATAACATGGATTTGGGCCTGATGAAAGAAGAAAAAGACCAGATTTCTAGAACGATACAAAAGAGCAATGGAATAGTAGTAAATTTCCAGAGGGCATTTATTTGAAAACTGCTGGCCCAGAATTGAGTAAAATGAAGGTAAGATGAAATACTAATGAAAGGGTAAGATGATTGCAATGATATAATTATTAATATCAAAAGTTACTCTGAAACTTACATCCAAGCATTCAGAACAGAGAAATGTCAGTTAGCAGCTATAGTTCTTCCCCAATGTAATGCCATGTTAATTTTCTGTTGAACTTAATAATTTTTCTATGATTTAATTTGGAAGAAGCAAACAAGTAGTACAGCTTGACTAACAGGTGGCAAGCAATCATTTATGGGGTAGGCTGCAAACTGCTTGTGATCCCACCTGGCCTGTTGCTACTGGTATTCCTGCACCCGTCATCCTCTTCTACTAATACGGACTGACAGCAGACCGTCATCTAGCTGTCATGCAGCTGCTCCATGCCTGCTTGCTGCCGCACCAATCGTGTCTTCCTTGCTTTCTCCATTTCTCTTGAGCTTATTGTAAGATACTGTCAGTGGGGCTTTCTTTCTCCATGTAGATGACTAGTTATTTTTCAGCGTGGAAGCTGAGAATTTGCAAGCATACATGGTAAAACTTCTTAGAAGAATGTCTCCAAGGCAACTATTTTAATCTTTTAATCAAGATGATGCATGACAAAATGGTTACAAAAAATGTACTTGCTCTTGTTGCATTCCATAGATTTTGTAGGCCTTTAAGGCAACACTTATAATCTAACTAATGCCAGGATCTAAGCCTGGGCTAATAACCAGATTGTTAGTTCAGTTCCTGGCACAGTTTTGGCATGTGCCAACTTGCACGTTTCCCCAGCAAGTGCTTGGATCCAACCCAGAGCTCTGCCTCATCTGGGCACCGATCCCAGATGGCAGGAGATGAAAGCTGGACTTTGTCCTTCAGTCTCAAGGCCAGAGGATGAGCCTTGACCTCTTCTATTTGCTAGTATAGTAGTTTGCCTAATATTCTTAGTTTTGTTTCCAATGAAAAATGCCAATGACTACTTATTGAGATAGAATAACTTAGCATTGCAACCCTAATGTACAGCAAAAGGACAGGATCCATTTTTGAGGGAAAAGGTGAAGCATGCTTTATGTGTTGTTATATAAAATAACCTGTGTAAAGGTCTCACTTCATGCAACCAAAACTTTGTGTGGAATTGTGTAGGAATTAATGACAGAGGAAATGTTCATAGTACTTTGGAGTAGCTGGGAGATGTACCTGGGGATGATGTTCCCTGTCTAGGTCCTTCATGCTGCAGATGGGCACCAAATCCAAGTACTGCAGCTGAAAGGAGTGATGTGAAAGAAAGAGTAGCAGTAAAACCATGGAAAGTGATACAGCCTTCTTTGTCTTTTTGCTGGTCTCTTCCGATTCTGCGATTTATGTCTCTGCTGGGAAACCTGTAAATGAATGAAGCCATTTGTGGGGATAAGCAAATCAGTGACATTCAACAGCTGGACACAGACGAATGGAAATGTAATAAAGACTTCTTTGTGAATTGAACTTACTTGCAAGTGTTTTCTTGATGCTGCCTGAAATGATCCAGTGAATTATGTTTGCCACAAAAAAAGACCAACAAAAAAAACCAACCCAAAAACAAAAAAGCCATGCTGGGCTAGCAACTAATCACAAAAAATAAGAATTTCTTTATTTTCTCCATTGCATGTACATAAGAGAGACTAGTCTTGATGGCATGAGGTTTTTGGCAGATGTGTTCAGTTTGAATTGAAAGCTACACGTATCTGCAGATTGAACAAAGAGGAAATACTAATCTGGTAATAAAGCCTCTTATTCTAATATGTACACAACACTCATAATGTAGGTAAGGTAGGTCTTGTGGCAGAAAGTGCAAGTGTTGAGATAAAATGTTTTAAAAACAAATATGCTGGGGCATTTACAGGATTTTGAACAGGAAATGGAAAATACACATAGCAAATACTTATTAAATTATAATTTGGTGGAGAATGATTTCTTCACTGTGGCCAATGTATTTCGACATTTGTGACAATGCTAAAAACTGAAGTTATGATTTGAATTTTAAAGTCCATGAGTTATTTAACTGCATCATAAAAGAGTGTATCCATGCAAAACATTCTGATAATCAGCAATACTGTGAGAAGAAAATGATGTGCTCTACAACTTAATTTGAATTTTGATCATCTAATTACACTTTTAAAATTTGCATAGTGCAGGGAGGGTTCTGCCGTCTGTCTTATCCTGCTCAAAAGGTTGGTCAAATTATTGTCATCACCGTTTTTGGAGTACTAACAATAAAACATTTGTCTTCTGCTTACCAAGTGCTGGTGAAAATTGCTGTTGCATCCAAGAGTATATGGAAATGAGATTTGTTCATTTTTATGTGGTTATGTGCAAATATAAACAAAAATATGGAGCCATAAATGTCAGCTTTAACCTTTAGCTTTAAGGTCTCTCTCAGCCTGGAGGGAATGTTGGATAAAAGAGAAATAAAATTGAAATGGAAATATTTTTTTTTTTTGGTTGTAATGTAACTTTAGACCTACCAAGCCCATGCAAATAAATTAATAATAACATTAAATCTGCTAAACTAAGCTTTCCAAACAGAAGGCAGCTGCAGACCCGCGTTATGAATGCTATGTTTGTCTCTCAGATTCAACCAGTTGTTTCTCCTTAAAAGAAAAGCACTCAACAAGAGCGGTGAGAATCAAAATAAATTTTTAAGCAGAGAACTCAAATTTAGGAACACAAAAGAGGAGGAATATTTATTTCTCCCAAAGAAAGAACTCTGTCTGCAAGAGGATGTAAATCCTTATATTGTCAGTCTTGTTAGCTGTACTTGTTACCACCATGCCTAATAGCCTTGGTCCTGGAATCTCTCTGCTCCTGTAGAGACTTTATTTCTGAACGTTCTTAAGATGAATAAGTCATTGTGTGTTGTACACAAGATCCACTGAATAAAAAAAATCTACCTTCTGAGTTAAATTTTTTTTGACGTAACATTCCAGGCCTATTGAAATCATGAGCTTTTAAGGTAGCATTAAAGGCACTTTAATAAGCTGTAACACATTGTGACTCCTTGTTCCCTCTATGCTGCTTAATGGTCTTAGGATTTGCTACCATTAGGCTAAATTGAACTAATGCTTGGAAACTTACTTTGGTAACTGTGAGGAAAGGGGGAAATGTCATTCACTAGACATTAATTGTTTTTGCTTTTCATATCTCACTTTAAAAAATCTCTAGAGGAATATACTGAACACTATGTTTCAATCGGAACAGAGAGAGAAAACCGTGAAGCTGAAGGAGAAGCCTTTTACCTGGACTTTTGTGATCTTAAGAGTAATGGACCATTAAGATGATTTGCACTAGGAGGACTATTGTAAAGCTGGTGTTCTCAGGGCTTTCAGCTGATCAGCACTCATTATATGTGAACCACTTGTGCCACATTCAATGCCAGCTTGCTCTAAACAAATATGTTGCCATTAAAAACAAAATTATAGCAATGTCTTCCAAACTTAAGGAGTTATCTGCTTTGCAAAGAAAATGGTTTTCTTTTATTTCCTCATTTGATGAATTCCCTGCGGTTTCCTAGGCTGAGGGAGTGGCTTTACTCGTTGCAGATGGTAGAAAACAGTGTTCAGTAGGAGATGAATGATAGAAAACAAATCTCTGCTTGCAGTTATTTACTGTTCATTCTTTAGAGGCCTTAGTTTGGCAGCTTGCCTTGTCATTGGTGATTCCTCAAGAATGCTCCCCTGCTGTGTTCTGCTTGGGCTGGGTATGATGAGATGGGATGGGATTTGATGAGATGGAATGTGCACTGAAGTGAAGATCCAGGAGTACTGCTTGTGGTTTGTCCTTCTGTTCCCTCTGATGGCAGTTGCTTTCTAGTGCCTACTGAACGAGGGATCAACTTGTGATGTCCAACTACATGTCCTGTTTCATTTCTTCTCAGAGTATTCATTAGTTTTGCTGTGTTTCATAGTTTGCTGATGGGATAGTGCTAGAAAACTTGAACAATTACCACTAATTGAGTATGTAGGCACCAAGTTTGTGGTTCAAACAACTTTCCAGTCCTGCAGACAGATAGATAGTCAAAAGCCAAATGTTACAATGCATGTTTTTATTAGAATCTGCTTCCCTGAGAAATGTGCAGTTTGCATTTTTTCTCAAGAAGTCCTGAGCTCAAGAATGAGTTTAATGTTGTTTTTAATAGAAAGGTCAGTGATGGCTGGCTGCATTTCAGAAATTCCTTCGTGAAATGAGTTTCTTTCAACAGAGCTGTCAACAAGCAGTGATCCAAGCCCAAGTGAGGTCAGTTCACCTGCCCAGGGGATTGCAATGTCTCAGAATGTAAATGGGATTTCTGAAAAACTGGCATTCTACATACCAGTCAGCCATGCCTGAATGTGGAGATGAAAGGGCATTATTCTGTCATTTGGCACTGACTCTTCTCTAATGCTTATTATTCTTCAGCTACTCCTGAGCACCATTTGCTGCATCCCCATGTCTGCCCTGACGGAAGCTCTGCTGCACTCCAGGTCTCCTCTGCCTTCTCTCTACCAGTTAACTTTTTGTCCTCAGCTTTGATTTGGTTACAATTCACTCCAAATTTGCTGTGATGCTGTTTAAATCTGTTCCAAACAAACACCCTCAGCTCAGCCACTCTTTCAACTTGCAGGAACTTTGTTTTTTTTGGAATTTGGAATCCCTATGCAGACATCTATTGCCACCAAAGCTCAAAGCAGCAGTCATAAAGGCCCCCATAGTAGTTTGCAGCAATTATGGAACATCTCGAGTTGGAAGGGACCCATGAGGATCATCAAGTCGAATGCCAAGCTCTTTCTTATTTTCTTGTTGATACAGATGCCATCTAAAAGTATTGGTGAGATAGGCAAAGATACCATATTCTTCTTGGCACAAGGGAACTGTTCCTGTAGAAGACAGGTTGTTTCACATGATGCAAACAACATTTTAGGAGTGGACAGTCTTCCATATCCCAGGGCAGACCATAGTCCACAACTGCAGAAAGAATGATTCTAGAATCATAGAATCTTTTGAGTTGGAAGGGATTTTTTTGCTGCCGTTTATGTTTTTTCACCAACTGAATTTAGAACCTCACAGGAGAGATATCTCCTTGTAAGAAGTATATTTTATTCTACTTCTTGATTGCCTTGACTTAATAGAGGTCTTTTCCCAGCATTTGCTTGCTTTTCATTTGGGTACAAGTGTCATAATCTCTCTGTTAACCAGCAAGTTGGTTTCAGATAGGCAAAAACTTTCTCTAGAGAGAACGTCTTTGAAATACGTTGTTTAAATTTATCCTATAAAACTCCCACTTTCACTGCAATAGTTGCAATATCCTGTTTTGGATTCTAGACAATAAAGTAACAACATTCGTTTTAAATATTTCATTCCCCAGAAGGTTCACACGAGCGCAGGGCATGCAAGACCAAGGCCCTGCATGTGGCCCTGCTCACAGCTGCTGGTTAAGTATTCCATGCTTGCGTGACAAGAGCAGAATACAAGTGGGTGTTTAGAAAGAAGTCTTTCCAGGAGAAAAATTAGTTCTTAATGGGTAAGCAAATGTGATTAAGCTCATATGTTAGTGTTTATTTTCTTTCCTCCCTTCTCATTTTTCCACCTTTACTGTGATTTTCTTTGATACTTTCTCTATTTCTCTGAGTGTCTGATTTATTTCTCTGGTCGTGGAAAGCTAGCTGGCAGTGAATAATAAATATACTTTGCATTGAAGAGTAGCTAATACTATATGCCAGCCAGGGAGATAGTCTGCAGCATGGCTTGTACCACTTGGTTTGACCCAGGGAGTCAATCAAGCAGTGCATTATCATTTCCGCCTCAGGGAGAGGTTCACTATCAACCTGATTCAGCTGCAATCAGCCTTGACAGGAGTGGGACAGATCCCTAATAAGTATTTTAATCACCCACCTGATGTTGTTCAAATGAAATCAATTAAAGGATCTTTTATCAACAGAAAAAGCTGTGCTCAGCTAGTTGTAGAAACATATGTAAGATCTCTGTGAAGAGGTATATACATATATACATTTTTTTTTTTCTTTCTTCTCTCCTTCATTCATTGGGATGCTAGGGTATCTGTTTATTGTTTCCTTTTTCTGTGTCGGTTTTTCTCATGTATTTTGTTACTTATATATTTTTATTCAAAACTCCTGCAGAGCTTATGAACCACAGGCTGCCCATAGAGAAGAAAAGTTGGTTGTAATTTATAAACAGAGATGTTGTATTTTAACTCCTAGGATATGAATTGAAGTTTTAATTTTAAGGGAATTCTTTCACACTGAGTCTTGAACTGTGTCATTTGTTTACAGAGTCTTTGTATTTACAGATCTGTGAACGTATGACCTGTTGTGCAATTGATTTGATTTTGAAAAAGGTAAGGCCGCTGTGTTGTAACCTGTGGTGTTTGTCACTCCTGTAGTCACACTGAAGTGTAAAAACAGCTTCATCTTAAAAACACTTGGTAGTCTACCTGCAGCATGACCGTGAAAATATGTTTAAAACTGAAAAATGACATCCCTAATGGATTTTCTATTAGTGAGGGAATAAAACTGCTGAGGGAATGTTCAGGATAAACTTCTGAAAATAATTCCTTTGCTGTGATTTCTAGAATTCTTGAGCAGCCTCACTTTAAGTGCTTTGCTAGGTGGTTAGGTGAGCCTGTAAGAAAAGAAGAGATAGACTATTTAGCAGGATCTGATGAGATAGGATAATGGGAAGTGGTTTCAAACTAAAAGAGGGCAGATTTAGATTGTGTATAAGGAAAAAGCTTTTACAATAAGGGCATTGAGGTACTGGCACAGGTGAGTGGTGGTGAATGCCCTGTCACTGAAGACATTCACAATCAGGCTGGAAGGGGCTCTGAGCATCTGATAGAGCTGTGTCTCAGTTCATTGTAGGTGGGGTTGAACTAGATGGCTTTTAAAGGTCCTTTCCACCTCTAATGATTCTATGAATTTGTTCCCTTCATTTTTCTTTGAAATATGTCCTATCCCTTTGTCGATGGAAGAGATAAAATCTCTTCACCAATCCTGTGACACTGCATTTTCCTCCCCAGTAGAGTCATTTTGGCATTGCATTAGGAGCTTTTTGTTAAAGGCTGAGCTGGGCTCCTTACAACATGAATTTCAATTTTCCGTGCTATTTAGATGTTAAGATGAGTAAATCCACAGCTCCCATTCTTATCTCAGCTGATGTCTGAGATAAATTTCAAAAGAAACAACCAAAGCCTTCTTGAAGAGACCTGGCCCTGCAAGAGGTGCAAAACTGCAGTAATGTTTTCTGAAACCCACTGGGGCATGCTTTTGACATTGCCTTGTGTGGGCAGTTGAAACAACTTCCTCATTGTCTCTCGTTGCAAATCAAAGTCCAGAGGCATGGGGATGCTTGTAAACCTGACTTGGGCACCTTAAAGTCATCCATGTTCCAGCTGGCAAGTGCCATGCACTTGCTTAGGATATGCCACTGCTGTGTGTCCTTGGATGCATAGCAGGGAAAGATACCCAGACAGCACTGGACACACACTGCTGACATCCCAGAGCAAATCAGCTTTAGAAAGTAGCAGGCCCCTTCTGGATTGCTAGACCCACCCCTTGCATTTGTGGTGGTTGTTTTGGTTGGATATTTCAGTTTTAAAGTAAGAGGTGGATTTGTTGGCTGCTGCATCTGGCCAGTGTGGTATAAGCTGCTATTTCAGATTTTGTTTTTCAGCAAGCCAGAATTTGACCCTGTTTGTGTCTAAAACAAAGGAGAGGACAAAGACCACCATGAAGCACAGCTATCTCAAGAAAAATTAACAGCATCACACTACAAAGCCCACTAGAACTATTAGAATATCGAGCTATTAGATCCTATGGAAGAAAGATCAACTAAGGCTTATAAGGTTGAAGTCACTTTCTAGCTTTTTTTTCTTGCTGATCTGCTGCTTCTTGCACAGGGATTCATGTATGCAGGACTTATTGGCCTGGAGGAGCTGTGAAGCTGCTGTGCCTCCTCTCTCAGGGCCACCTTCAGCACAAAGGTTTCCTGGGTTTCTCCAAGCTGCTGGTGTGGCCTTCACTGTCTCCACAGGTGCATATATGTCATGCCTGTTGTGGATCAGAGAAGTGGGTTCCTCTTGCACTGTACTGCTGAGCACTTACGTGATTCATGTTGGTCTGTGGGATGTAGCTGTTCTCCCTTTGCACAATGATGGCAGCTGCCTTCAGACAAGTTGGGAAGAGTCACTGAAGTGTATAAGTTGCATGATTAAACCTTTCTCCTCTTCCAGTCCACAGCAAGTTTGTGAATCCTGAGGATATGACAATTGATGCAGCTCTTTAAGCTGCTCTCTGAAGGAAGGAGTGGAGTGGAAGTGGTGGAGTCACCATCCCTGGCAGTGTTCAAGAAGCGCCTGGATGAGGAGCTACAAGATATGGTTTAGTAGCTTGTGGTACTAATAGGAATGGGAGGGAGGTTGGACTAGATGATCTTGCAGGTCGTTTCCAACCTTGCGATTCTGTGATTCTGTGAAGAGATTCAGGATGCATGTGGGAGATGCAACTATCATAAGTATGTGGAAAACAGACTTATTGTTTAGAAGGTTAAATTTTATTATTAATTACAAATGTCCTTTTCTTATAACAATTTTTGAATCTTAATTCCCTGAAGAATTAATATTCCAAAAGTCTGGATAATGAGGCTATGACCAATTTATGCGATATAGAGGCAAGTGATCGTTGTGGTGTGCAAATGTCTCAAATCGGGTGGAAGGCCGACAGACATTGATGGCACAAAAAAGCTATATGGAGAAAATATTTTCTTTTTTTATTAGGATGAATATTTCAGGTCCTCAAAGACCTTCTTCATGCCAGTCCATTGACCTTATCTAAGCCTCTCATGAGAGCCCGTGTCAGTGGGGTCATTCGCATGAGACGATCTGAATTGGTGTTGTTGCTTAAGAATAGAAAAGCTGGAATCTGAGACGATACATGCAGCTCACTTAGGATTTTTGGGAAGTAGGACGACAGTAATTCAGTATAAAGGAAATCAGAAATAAAGCTGCAAAGTGTTTATTGGCAGCATTGAGTCTGCTTCAGAAGGCTATTTTAAAAGTGTGCAGTAGAGTTATGCCACCTGCCAGATCAGTTTTTTTAGAAGACTGAAAGGAAAAGAAAATTCTGCTGTGGTCAGACATCAAGGCAGTGGAAATTGCTAAATGACGTTAAAGACATCTTTTAAAAAATGGAAGGCTTATCTGTACTAAAATAGGAAAAACATAACCTCTAGCAAGTTGGATGTTGAACTGTAATAAAATAAAACAACAAAGAATTAGAGGGGAAATCTAAATGTATGAAGGCTGCTATAACACCTTTCTCAAAAGCATCAAGGCAGGAAGATGGGCAAAAAGTCAACAGGGCAAATATTTGATGAAGGTGTAGAAAAAGAACTCTGCGAAGACAAGACATTTCAGCAGAGCTAAAAATGTTTCAGTTAGTGCTGGTTCAAAAATGATTGGGATCATTCTGTGCAGGAGATGAATGTGAGAAACTGAAGCATCCATAGGAAGGGTTTGGAATAAGTCAGTAAAATGAATCTAAGCAGTTCCCAGGACAAGAAGAAATTCATGCAGGAGCTTTGTGTATTTTGGTGCAAAACTACAGTCCCATTTGAGTTACTGCATAAAGCACTTAATGACAACAACAACAACAAAAAAGGCTACAAATGGGATACCAGTCTTTAAAAAAGAATTGAGGGTCAATCTGAAAAACTGGAAACTGATGGATTAGCGAGTCTGACATTCATATCAAGCAGATCAGGAGAAGCTACTATAAAGATAGTGGAAGTTAGAAGGAGCAATCTTTTCACTCATAAGAAGGCTCTTTCTATGCATCATAGTGTCCATCACTGGCCAAAAATGTCAAAATAGGATGTGCTACCACAGATGTTCCTAAACACAGGGATGTAGGGACAGCCAGGGTGAAGTCTCACAGACAAAAAGAAAGCTTTGTTGCAGTTACAATACACAATGTGGAAAAACCTGAAAGGCTTTCGGAGGTCTTTGACAGAGATAGCATTGTGTTCTGCAGTTTCATGAATGTGTATGTAAGAGCAAAATCCTGGCATAGCTTGATCCCCAGTGTGCACCCAGGTTTTGCTGGCAAGTCTCTCACTGATGAAGGGATTAACATTAGTGCAGTATGAGCAGGGCAGGCAGGAGGCACAACGCTGTTGTAAGAATATGCTCTGAGGAAGTCAGGCTTTGAGAGAGAAAGAAATGGGAAAAATTCTTTTATTTGACTAAAAGACAGAAGTAGCTGGACAAAAGAGAGGGAGGTTATTTGTGGGATATTATCTGGTTTTGGTCTTGTAACATAATGGACAGGTGAAGAAGAGGTGAATAACTAAATGATTGATGATGCAGATGAAAAACAACAGTTTCTCAGAATGGCCTTATGTTAGCCAAGAGGAGTTGCAGAGTCAATTGATTAACAAAATGGCAAACAAAATTCAATGTCAGTAATTATAGAGCAAAAAACAAACAACAACAACAAAAACCCAACCCAAACTGAAAACCTCTGAGTATAAAGATTCACAGTAAAGGATTTGAGAAGAGACTCCTTATAAGGGTGTGCAGTGATTGGACTGGGGGAATGGCTTTAAACTAAAAGAGGAGACTTAGGTTAGATGTTAGGAGGTCGCTGCTTGGAGGGCAGTGAGGTATTGGCACTGCTGCCTGGGGAAGCTGTGGATGCCTTGTCTATGAAGGCATTCAAGGCTGGATTGGATCGGGCCTGGGCAGCCAGAGCTGATGGGTAGGAGCCTTGCCCATGGTGGGAGGTTGGAACTGGGTGGATTTTATGTCCCTTCCAACCAAAGCCAATCTGTGATTTTTTGATTTAATTCCTTAGTACTACTCAGGAAAAAGTGTAAGACTTAATGTGGATAGTTTTCTGAAAGCATCAGTTCAATGGTTGTGAAGAGTCAAATGCAAATTGGATCAGACAAACATTCATGAAAGGATCTCAGAATGAACGGGGGCTCATGGCCGTGCTGCAAGGCAGAGATGTGATGTGTCTGCCCATCAGCCCTGTGGGTACCTCACCACTGGGCCTGAGCTGGTGCTGGTCTGCAGTGCCTGAGGAGGAGTAGTGCTGATCCAGAAGGTCTATGGATGAGTGGCTGGCTGCCTGTAGGAAATAACTCATAGGTTCAATTTTGCATTTGTGTCTTTAGGGTTTTGTATGGAATAGTGCATATTAGGCCATCATCTTTTTTTCTCAGTATTCCATCTTCCAACTTCATTATGGGAAAAAATTATTTTGTCTGTATTTCTTGCCTTGAAGAAAGAGTGAGGATAAGGCAATCGTCTGGAATAAGCTCCTTTCCTCCCCCATCAGGGTTACCATCCTGAGGAGTTTGATCTCTGTCAAGAGGGATGAGCTGGGCTATCAGGTTTGAATTAGCAATGATACTCAGGCTTTTCTCTCACAAATCTGCCTACAGAAAAAAAGTGTGCTCGTTTTATTCTGCTGTTTGGTGCATACCCCTCTCTCTGTCTCTATCTAAATATAATGGCCTTTGAAGCAAACATTTCTCTGATTGCTATTACACAGGATACAGATAAATTGCAGTAAATCTGTACTGCAAGTCCAGTGCGTTGTCAGGGTTTTTGTTTTGGCTAGATCATTCACCTTTATCTAGAGGACGGAGTGTTTGCTCTTAATTTTTGTATTAGTTTCAGTGCTAACATCCTGCAAGAGAGTTGTGAGTACAGAAGTGTTAGCTTGCTAATAGCCTAAATGGATTAGCTAGGTGAATATAACGAAGTTGGCACAACATGTTAAAATTGCTGCAGTGTGTCTTACACTGTGCTGCAGTTGTCTGTTGTGTGTGGCTGTGATTTGTACAGAGATGAGGCTCAGGAAAGAAAAACTATATCACAAGTGAAGACAGTTCATTTTCTCTACCAGTAATAAAACAGGCAGTTTCATTGGTTAGTTTGCCCTTTGTCAGTTCTTTAAAATTGTTGCTTGTATTAAGTTGCAGCAGGTTCGCATTTTGCAAATTGGAGACTTTTGTTGAGCTCCTCATCTTCAAAAAGTGCCCTTGAGCCGAGCTCTCAGCAAATCTCCGTAAACTCGGTTTCAGTGACATTTTGGGAGATCAGGAGCTGTTTGTGATGTCTAGAAATGACAGCACGAGGGTGTGAGTGTGCTGTTCTCCAGCCTCCTTTTGGCTCTGCTCACTGAGCAATCTGTAGGCTTTGAGTCTAGATCTGCAATGGGACAGTCCTTAGCTGTCCCATTGAAGTAGCAGAGCTCATGGGAGCAGGGATCACATAGCTGGACCTGGCAGCCCTGCAAACATGAGATTCAAGGAGAGACTTCCATACGTTAGGCTTTTGTTCATCAACAACATTTTGCTGCTAATTTATAAGCAAGACTGTATTTATTCTCTATAAAAAAAATGCTAATAAATTCCTCTCGCATTCACTCACGCATCAGTGAGATAACTTTATATTCCACACTGGCACTTACCATTCAGAGGTAATTACTTTACTGTGGCATATTTGCTATAGTCTGCACCATCAGATTTTCCCTGCATTTGTCATTTGCTCAGCATTTTGCTATGCTGAATGAACAGAATGTCACCAAGAAACTCAGGAACCTTTAAAGTGTTTTAAAAGGATTTAAGTGGGAGAGTTGAACTCACCTTTGTATTGTTTGGGATCTGCTTGTTCCAGCTTTTTGCCCTGAAGCACCCACATTCGTACTTTATTTACAGATCTCGACAGGCTTTGCCTTGTCAAATATTTTGAATTCCCTAATGAGGTGTGTAATATCTCTTATATAAGCTCTGGTTCTTGCTTTACTACGAATTCCTCACTGGTTTGTGATGAAGTAGATTTTTCTCTTCATCCTTTTTTTTTTTTTTTTTTTTTTTTTTTTTAATTGAGAAATTGGGAAGAGAAGCATTTGCCTGCTTCTCTTAGACCATGTCCTAACTGAAACAAGGAAATCCCATGTGATGGCCCTTCATCTCGTCAGTTTGGTTGTTTGAAACTAATATCAGATACTACTTGTTTTGATAGCACATACTGTAGTGGGGCCAGAGACTGTTCATCAGAAAATGGACTGTGAGCAAATCATGTCAGGCAACTCGCTGGTGAGGTGCTATATAACAATAACTCTCTCTCAATTACTCTACTGAGAAGGGTTAAAGGCCAGAAATGTGCAAACCTACAAGGTACCATTGAGAGAAAGAAACACAGCTCCTCTGAGAGTTCTTGTTTCTCCTGGAAATCTTTGTTAATGCTTTGATGGACTAGATATAAAGTTTGGGCGATTTCTCTTTATGGACCAGATCTCCAATTCTTGTTTTATGAGTTTCCTTCCAGGCAGAGCTGCTCGGGTTGGTTCATTAGCGTCTTGTCAGAAAAACAGTTGGGAGGACATTAATCTGAAGCTCAAATGCCATGTCAGTGAGCAGGCAGGGGGCTGTGCTGCACATTTCGGAATGTACATGGTGGAAGAAATGCAAAGACGTCTTTTATTGGTGAGAGAATCTTAAAGCTTTACATATAAACACTTCAGTCCTTTTTTTACATGTGATCCTAAAATAGTTCACAGTAGATGCCATCTGTGAAGGGCTCTTTTTAATCTCATGCTGTGGATAAATGTGTTAGAACAAAACTTTACTTTCATAGCAAATATGTGGATTCTAACTTATGAATTAGTGAGGCAAGTGAAGAGAAGGGCAAGCTAATGACAATAAGGCATTTTTGGAACTCCACCCAGAGTGCGGAACACATTGCTTTGTAGCAGTGCACAGTGGGAGAGCCCTTTTTATTGGCATGCAAAAAATGGTAATTTTTGCCTGCAATCATTATCTATGTGAGGTCATTTCCTCTCACCACAGTGCAATAAATCAGTGTGCTCAGGAAAACTGCGATGTGGGTTAAAATCATAGAATCATAGAATTGTTTGAATTGGAAGGGACATTTAAAGGCCATCTGGTTCAACTCCCCTGCGTTAACAGGGACACCTATACTAGATCTGGTGCTCAGAGCCCCATCCAGCCTGACCTTGAGTATGTCCAGGGATGGGGCATCCACCACCTCTCTGAGCAACCTGTGCCAGTGCCACACCACCTTTATTGTTAAAAACTTCTTCCTTATATCCAATCTAAAATTCCTCTATTTTATTTCCCCTTGTCCTAACACAACAGACTCTGCCGAAGAGTCTGACCCCTTCTTTCCTACAGCCCTCAGTAGATACTGACAGGACATCATCAGCTCTCCCCAGAGCCTTCTCTTCTCCACGTTGAACAGCCCCAGCTCTCTCAGCCTGTCCTTGCAGGGGAGGTAGGGGAGGTGTTCTGTCATGGGGATCATTTTTATGACCCTCCCCTAAAGCAGAATTCTTAAGGTCAGGGGTGGTAGATGAGAGTATGGTATGTGTCTGTCAGGTACTTCAGCTCTCACGGCTGTAAGGAGTGACAGCCTCAGCTGCTGTCCTGGCAGTATGGGCTGTGCCTGGTGGAAGTGCTTCCATGTCTAGGTTCAGCATCTGAATGTTCTAAATTAAAATAAATACTTCATGTTTCAGCCCATTAAAGATGCTGGCTTCTATATAGTTGCGTTAAAATCTGAACTCACAGTGCCACAGACCTTTTTCAACTACTTAATGCTGGGCAGGGTAGGAATAAAAATAGTAAATAGTAATTGCTGTGTGTCACGCTCACTTTGTAGGTACAGAGAACTGCATTCACTTCAAGGCAGAAAGCAACCAAGGGAATTATTTCTTAGCTAGAAAAATCCAGCTATGTGAGGTTTGAAGTCATGGTCTCATTGGCCACGTGTGCACTGCTGACCCAGCTGGCTTCCAGGGGCTGACACTGAGCTGCGGTTCATGTGCACCTATCAGGCCCTTTCCATGCTTCTCAAATGCCCTGAAGTGACCACACAAGGTAGCACAGTGTGTCCTTGGGATCTCCTACCCTGCAGTGCTTTCAGAATTATTAACAATGTCCTTTGTGGGAGAAATGTTTTCTGCATGATCTACCATGTACCTAAGCAGCCCTGCTTTACTCTGTTCATGATTGACAGTGTGCAATTACTAAAAGCAAAAGAAGGGAAGAGCCTTTGTTTTGCTTACCTGGACCTCACCTAGACCTCCAGAGTCCCAACCAGTGCCAGTGCTTCCTGAGAGCTTTCCTGAGTTTGAGCAAGCTGTGAGCAAAGAGTAAAGCTCTACCAGGTGAGCATCTGCTGGGGCTTCTGATTAGGGCATGCAGTGATCCTGCACCTTGTCTGTTGTGCTTCCTTAGGCTCAGTCTCCCTCTGAACCATAGTCTCAGCAGAGTCCCCAGCACCCTCACTGGCTGTTTAGGCTTCTCAGTAGATGGGGAAGTGAGACTTTTCCTATCTGGGTGCTGCGACTGGATTTCAACAGCTTCCTCGTGGAACTGAGTCATGAGTGAGAATGTACACTGTGGAGTGATAAACACTCTGGGCAGGATTCCGACTGGGACATCTGACATTAGTCATCTAATGTATGTGTAGATGAGGTTACTAAGCTCCCATTGCAGCTGATGAAGTTCTGGTTTGCAAGTCTCAGGGGAGACATGTCAAGCACATACAGCAGGGTTTGGAGATAGAATGTGCTCATGATGAGGAAGTCATTGAGAGACCCTGTTCATTTGTCCCCTTCCTAGTGCTGATAACAGCATTCTGAGATGCATGAGGCTACCTGATGCATCTGTGTACAGCTTGTGGATATAATACAGGACCTAGAGGGTACCCTGGCTCCTCTGCAGCAGCATCTGGAGGCCAGCCAGAGCACTCCAGGGCATTTCAGTGGCACTAGGTGTCAATTCTTTGGCAGCCGAATAAAGGATTAGACCTCTACTGACTGCAATAGGAACTGAGATGCCCACTCATGAGCAAAGGTTTGCAATTAAATGCTTAAATGTAGATGTTTCAGTCTCACAATGAATCTCACCTTTTATTCTGGCAAGAGCCAAAAGCCATTTTTATACTCTAAGTAACCTTACATCTGTAATACCCAATTCCCCAACCAGCTTCTCCTTGGCCTGTCTCCCCTTTGTCTCTATGGACTGCCCAAGGCACAGGGGTAGAGACTGCTGCCTTCCCAGCCTCCTTGGAAGCTCCACAACCCCAGTTTGAAGCAAAAACTGTAGAAGAGATGTGCAGCTTCTAGGGAAATTTTGTTGCGTCTTTCCACAAAGCTTCTTGAATTAGCTGTGCAACACTTGGACCTGACACAAAATGGTCAAGAAAGGGCACCTCGCATTGCTCCTCTTTCTAAGTGCTCTGGGTGAGAGCCTGGCTGAGGGCAGCTCTTGCCTTGTAAACTCATCTGCAGTGAGCATGCACTGCCAGCTGCTCTGTGTGTGTGGGGGTGAGGACAGGCCCTTTCCCTCTATTTGTTGTATATGTTCAACCTTACCACCACAGCCATGCGGATCCATATCTTATATACAGAATACACTGACGCCTACCAGATTTGTTTGGGAAAGAACTCCTTCATAGTATGCTACTTCCATGTACCTCTCCGTACTCCTACTGCTCCTTCTCAGCTAATAACTGATTGCCTTGTCAGCTGAGAATGTGCTCATAAGCAACAGACACAAATTGCACTGTTGAGAAATTTTCAAGTACTGCCTACTGGATCTGAAGTGTTTTGTTTAAGAGACTGCAAGCTACTATCAAAGAGAAATGCACAGCAGTGCTTTTGTTTGGGCCTTCTGTAAAAGGAGTTGAATTTCTGAAAAAGATTGGGTAAAACTGAGACAATAAGCAAGAAGAACTGAAGGTGGCACTGTAGGAACAGACATTCTCCTCAGAAAATAGCAACGCTAAGTATGTGATCACTGGTTCCGTTTGAAAAGAGAAAGATTGTATGACGTGTTTGCCCCTTCTCGCCTATTGCTGGTTGTACACTCTCCTCAGAGCAGAAGGGTTTTGAGGAGAGCATCTATGCAGCTGGTGCCCTTTGCTGCAGAAGAGATGCACGTTTATACACACAGCAGTGTGGAGCTCAGTAGCCAGTGGAGAGCCTACAGCTGCAACCAGATGTGGCAAACAGTGTACTCTCTGGGAAACATTTTCCAGACTGATGCCAGATACAAAAAGACCTATCCATAGCTGAGTGTCTCATAGATATAGATAGGAAGAAGCATCTTTCAACGGGGAGCCTAAAATAAAAAATATCATATATAGTATGAGGCTGCAAAATACGTCCGGTAATCTAACTCCAAATGTACTTTTTTACCCTAGAATTGATAGTCAAAATTTCCCAGTCAAAGAGAGTGATCAGGTGACTCTCTCGCGAAATGAATGGCAATCACATATCCTTTTAGTCATTCCTCTGCTCACCTGTTGTTGAACTTGATAGCTCTTGAATTGATGCCAGGCTCAGTTGCCATTCACTATGGCACTTTTCTTTTGCAGATGAGTCCAGATGTTTACTCTTCACAGTTTTATCCCTAATGCTCACTACAGGGGCACAAAGAGAATCTTACTGGAAGCATATCAATCACAGAATCATTAAGATTGGAGAATACTTCTAAGTTCAACTGCCAACTCATCCCTCCCATGCCCACTAACCATGTCCCTCGGTGCTACATCTACACAGTCCTTGATCACCTCCAGGGATGGTAACACCACCACCTCCTTGGGCAGCCTATGCCAATGCATTCCACTCCATTGGAGAAGAAATTTTCTTGATATCCGACCTGAATTTCACTTCATGCAAAATGCAAAGAGTTACTATTTACCCCAGCAACTTTTCATTACAGTCAAATCCTCAAACTGTGTTTGCCTAAATTAGTCCCTCATCCTTTTCTTTGTCACTTTGATCCACTCAGCTCTAGATTTTGGACATGTCGGGCTGCCAGATCCCCTCATTCTGCAAGAAACTTCGCTCATCTTGCAGAGAGGTTTTTAGTTTTTGAAACTATGGACTAAAGCTTTGGAAGTGACCAGGAGCCACTCTGGGCCATGGGACAAGCACAAAACTCTGAACCATTCCATAATCTCTACAACTGATTGGACCATGGAATAGGTGTCTGGATTTGGCAATATTTCAGGCCAGATGCACATATCTCAAGAGAAAAAATGTGGATCATAGCCAGCATGTAATTACTATTCTAGTGCTGTTTCATAGAAGTGAAACATTTTAAGACAGAGATCTGCCTTCCCTCTCAGCTGCTAGAAGTGTGCCCTGCTCTGGGAGTCAGTGGGAACAGCGGGAGCTCAAAGGCAGGTTTGGCATTTCATTTGAATTTTGTGTAGTTATTGGATGCTTTTTCTTTGTTTTGCGCTTGTTTGGGCTTTTCTCAAGCTTCAGCCTTTCTGGGCAAAGGCCTCATCCTATTGATCTGCTGCAGGCAGAAACAGATGTGGATGACTTTGAACTGACAAAGGGACAATGAATTGGACTCTGCAGCAGGAAAGGGATACAGAGCGGTGCAACAGTGTCCTGCAGCAAAATGAGACCTTCATGCAGCGGCAGCTCCAGCGCTAGTGAGCTTGTGGGAAGCCAAACAGCCAAATCTGTGTGCATTTTTGCATGTAACACAGTGGAAGCTTAAGTCCACAATATCATATGAAACAAGAACAGCATACATTATTCGTTATCAAGATACTACTAAAGGGTTGAGATATTTAGAAAACAAAGAAAAAAAAAAGAAAAACTGTAGCGAGAAACAAATACCCAGGGAAACTGTTACTTGTTGTAGCAAGTTGCTACATCTTGTAGCTCCCTACTTGTTGCAACAGGTTTGCAGCTGCCTTCTGTTGAGAGGCAGGGCTGTTACACAAGGTGCTCCTTCATGCCTTTGTCACTGCTCTCTTGAGGTGTTCTGTTCCCTCACCTGGCTGAAATCAGAGCCTTCTCTCTCTGAGGCCAAAAGTGTGACAGCGAGTGCTCCCCTTGTCTGAGCAGACTTCCAGCTGAGGCCCTGCATGCTGACACAGACCCAAGGCTCTCAGCTCCATCTTTGCTGCTAGCACCTCAATACCCAAGTCTGAGCACGGGCTGTGGGGCAGGAGCAGAGTCAGTGTTTTTTGAGAGACGCCAAGGAGGGCCGTGTAAGTGTGAGGCTGGCATCAGCCTAGGGATTGGATTCTCTGGGGCTTCTCTCCTTCAGTAACTCTCGGTTATGGCTGTGGTGAGTATGCATGGTTACCAAAGTATTCGTTCATGAGTGTGAAAAGTGCTTTATCTGCTTGTGAAATGCAAAGACTGCTCTGAGAAGGTACTCAGTGTGTTTAAAGGTGCCTCTTGCTTTGTGTAAGCAATAGGAGATTTGCATACAGCACTTGAATACAGCATTTGAATTATGAGAAAATTAAAACCCTTTCTTGCTCTTTTTGTCATTCTCCTGTTCAACAAGTCCCAGTGCTCAACAGGAGGCAATTCATGCATCAATTGTAGGATAATGGCTGAGTGCAAGGTAGCAGATAACATAATCTGCCTCTTAAGGTTCTCCTGAAGCTGTCTTTTCTGTTTATTTTACTTGACCTGGAAAGAGCAAAGTGCTGTAAGCCAGCAGGTTTGATTGATTGCAGATGTATATCTATCCCCAGGCGTCTCGCCTATCAGTGAGTTTTTTCAAGTAAGGATGGGTTTGATTTGCAAGCTTTGTCCTTAATCTAAATCAATATGTAATAGAAAGTTAGACCCCGAGTCATAAACTGCTAACAACATAAATAAAGGTACTCACTATAAACCAAAACAAGCCTCTTGTCTGGTTGATTTGTTAAATTAAAATATAATGTGGTGCTAAGACTGCTCTTTAGATGAATTTAAACGTCTTTCATTGCTCTCTGATGTATACTTCACACAGCGGAAATGGATTTTAAGAAGAAAAAAAAATACTAATTATTCATTTAGATGTTTTTCTTCTACACATTCACAAGCGATGTCTGTCTTTCAGAACAGTGGCTGTGACAGCTCTGCTCTCTCAGGGGACTATTTACCATTAACCCCGGGAACTTGGTGATTTATAGAACATTTTGAAGTATGACAACTGGGAGACAGCATGTAATAATCTTCAAACTGTATGTGTTTATTCTGATCTTTGATGGAGCAGTTGTACATTCTGCTCTTTGCGAGCCACCTAGTGGTGGAAGAAATGAGATTTCTAGGGGCTGTGAGCCTTTCTTGGCAACGGCAATTCAGTGGGAATAAATTCAGCAAGATGAGCTGAAATCTCTGCACTGTATGTAGATCCTGTACTAATAATTAAATTTTTTTAAAATGATGATTTATTATTTATTTGTGCAAAAGTATTAATTTCAACTTTTTTTTTTTCTTTTCCTGATCCTTTTTTTTTCCCCCTTCTTTTTTGTATGTATGCATGCGTGCTATAAATACAATAAAATCACATAGAGGTGAATATTTCCCCCATGTTGACATGATATTGGGCCACTCCAGGTTTCTAGAGGCTGTGCCTAGGGGGCACCTTTTGTGTCTAGGAGCCCGTCTGGGGACTGCCCAACCTACCAGGTGTTGGCACAGCTCTTGGTGGACGTGCCAGCAGAAGTGCACCTGTCCCCATCACCTCAGCCCTTTGCTCCCCTCCAAGGTGAGCCAGATAGTCTTGGGCCCTGTTGCTTCTTGGCTTCAGGTAGAGAAGGTTTGAGAAGGTTCCCCCAAATACCCTTGCATAGTAGTCAAGAAGGAATCGTTGTGAATGGAAACTCCTGGCACTAATCCTGGGCTTTGTTATGTGTGTCAGCAGTGCTTGCTGTAAGCTGCCATTTCCTGTAGCGTTTTTATCTGTTGGTTAAGAGATCTTAAAAATTGTGTTTTCCAAAATTGAGCAATTTAGCCAAATACTGCACAATGTAAGTGAGCTACGATTTGCAGGGAGCATTATATATGCATATATCCCTGACAGAGCTGCCTTTCCAAGCCTGTTGTCTGGATGATAATCCATCACGTGTCCTTTTGCACTCAAAGAAGCAAAGTTAATTACAGACCTGCTCAGTGGTCTATGAGATACACTCAGCACCTCAGATATACTGCAGCTAATTTTAGGGTTTTCTAAATGGGAACTGTAGATCAAAGTATCTTTCATTTTACTCATGTTCTCATATAACAGTCTCAAGAGCATCCGGACCACTAAATCCTTATTGTTAATCATGCAGGTTAGAAAACCACAGTCATCTTTCATTTCTGTGTAGAATTCAAGTTTTCCTTGTCTTTGGCACTTTCCACTTACGCTATATAAATTGTATTGTACATTCAAATATATCTCAGTTCCCTAAATATGCTTTCCAGGTGCTAGGGCTATGTGGCACTACATAAAAAAATCCTAAGTATTAATGCTGTATTCTCAGCTGTGCTACCAAAGTATGCTTTCAGAGCAATCTTAAAGAAAATAAATAAAATGGGAAATCCTCTGGTTTTAACATGCGCAGTGTAGAAAATCAAGGCTCCTCTCTATAGAGAAGAAAAAGTCTTGACTATTATGCCTTTAGTTCTTCCTGAATGTTATGTCCTTAGTGATTCCTGACAGTCTGCATGTTCAAATGATCTCTAGATCCTTACCAAGAACACGCTTTGCCTTCAGTTACACATTCCCCACTCTGCCTAGTGCTCAGGATTTTTGTGTTTTACCGCAACCTTCTCACATGTCATGTTTCCGTTTCATTTTTTTCCCCTACATTTGGTACTGGAAACACTGGGCTGAGAGATAGTTCCAGGCAAAGCATGCAGACAGGTGCTTGTTAATCCTTGTTAATTCCAAAAAATGTGCAGAGAGGATTTTAGGAATTCACTGCAAAGTGGTAGAGGAAGGAAATATCAGCTGGGACAGGGAGACCACAAGAATAGCCCAGTCTGGGAGTAAGGTTTACCCAGATGTTTGTTATCACGTTAGAGTGCAGGGAAGCCAAACGCCAGGCTCAGATAAGCTTGGCCAAGGAGAGGGATTTTCTCTCTTCTGCTGGAAAGATGGATCCAGGAAAAGATGCATCATCTCCACATTGCTGCCTGTGTGGTCTGAAAGGAAGCACTTGCTGTGCTGCATGCTGTCAGGATGGAGCAGGGCAGGCAGGGAAGAGGGGGAGGTGGGACTCTCCTGAAGGGGTGGTGGAGAGCAGCCCCTACTCCAGCCAGTATGGGCAAAATGTGTGAGACAGCAAACCCCATATCACTGCTGGTTGCATCTAGAGAACGATTTCGGAGAACAAACCCATTGATTTTCTCTGCTTGTAAGACAAGGTGGCAGCTCCTTAAAGTCTGATTATCTCTTGCCAGGGTTTGTTTGCTTGGAGGACAGAGGGAAATACTTTGGCAGAGCCCAGGGCAGGCAGAATACCTAGAGTAACACTTTCTCCTGAGTAGGAGCTGTACAGTCCCAGTTATTGTGGCAATTCTAAAGGGCATAACTTTGAGGCAAAATCTGCCTTTTTCTTAACCTGAGAACATGGGAGCATTGGTTTAAAGATGCATGCAGTGTACTTGGGCAGACAGTTACCCATTCAATGGGAGAAGATGGGTTTGGGAGTTTGCCACCTGCTCCATTTTGCACACCTTGAAGGTGCACATAAGAGACCCTGAGCAAGGACTCCCACTGGGGACTGCCTGATGTCTCTCTTGAGCTCTCAGCAGAGGAAGCCTGGCAGTAGTTCAAACTAGGCCTTGTTTGAGAGCTGTACTAAAGCCTTTGCAGTTTTGTACCCTCCTCCAGTCACTTTCTGCCTGGTCTCCCAGTGTCCCTGGGTGCAGGCACCTCACCACAGGATGTGCCTTTGGCTCACATTAGTCAGCTGGATGGCACCAAGATGAACAGACAGAGTTAGGAAGAAGAAGTAGTGCCATTCCTGGAGACTTTCAACACGAGTCTGGATCAAGCCCTGGGCAATTGGATTTAGCTATGCATGACCCTGTTCATTGCAGGAGAGTTGGACAAGATGACATTTTAAGGTCCCTTCTAACTAAGGATTCTGTGATTCTATGTACAGGTGTTTTTACAGGAATTGCCAGACTGGATCTGCCTGTGTCAGATAAAAGCATCAGACTGCCTTATTCACCAGCCTACATTGATTTGGACATAGTGTAACTGTATATGCCTACAACCAAGACTGATTTGTGGCAGAAGTGTTATTCCTGTGCCAGATGACCACCCACTTTCAGGATTTGTGCTGATGACCTTGCACTACCTCAGATTGTCAGCTGCCCTGTCTGGGACATCCTTCAGACCTATTCTGCTCTGCAGGACACAGAAAGGTCGTTGAAAGCTTGAGGGCTCATGAAATTTGTCATTCTGTACAAATGCTCCAGCCTCTCAAATGTAGAAAACTGCTTTGCTGTGGCCACTTTGTACCTTCAGCCCGGCCGTGGGAAGAGCTGCCCTCGCCCTCCAAGCAGGTCCAGATAGGGAGTGAAGCTTATATCCCAGCAAAGATTTGCACACACTCATTTATAGATATGCATTTATCAATCCAGAAATCACAGTAACACTTCAGATGACAGCATATAAGCAGGGAGATCATGTTCGGTCCATTACCCACAATGTCCCCCGTAGGATAATTATTTTTCCAGAGAATATTAATGCATAGTAGAAGCCTCTTTTTTTTCTTTTTTTTTTTTTCTTTTCCCCCCAACTTTAATTATTCCTAAACCTATTATCTTGTGTTGGTCATATTCAGGCTATGTGTCACCCAATACCACCTGCATTGAAAATTGATCCACATCATTCAGTCTATATTACTGATCTATCCATATTTACCACATCGTTTTCTCTCAGCTGCATGAGTAAACACTACGTTTTCTTCCCATTCAGTGGTAATAGTGTAAGTGGATGAGCAGCCATGGCAGCATGTCAGCTCACTGGTTTTAAACTGCAGCAGCCAGAAAGCCGTGTATCTGTACATGGCTGCTTGGCCTTCCCAACTGTAGTCCCATAGCAATACCCACTCTTTTTCCTTCCTTCTCAAGCAGTTCAAATTTCCAGCAGATCACTGATAGTGAAGCTTTAACTCACAATCCCTTTCCTAGAAAAGTAAGTGTAAAGAAAAAGTAGAAAACCCGATTATTTAAAGAGAGATTAATTTCACAAAGGGAGTCCACAGCTTTCTGAATTGCATCCAAAAAACAGAGAGACAAAATAATGTGCAGCTAGTTAAGAAATAGCATTCAGACTCTACTTGGTTGGGAAATGTTTCAATGCTGCTCATTGTGGTTATACAATAGGGGCACGACCCGAACATCCTAAGAAAATGCCAGCTGCTCGGAAAGAAAAAATTTACTAGCATGTGGTGAAAATGGCATTTAACTTGACAGATATCATAGAAGTTAATACTGGTGGAAATATAGTTTGTTCTTGGAACATTTTGCTATTTCCACTGTTTCTCCCCAGGAGGCACATCCTGGCTTTTCCCCTGAGGTTCATTGTCTGTAGGGGATTTCATTCAAACCTAGCATTGCTTGGAGTGCTCTCCAAGCACGCTGCTCAGCAGTGCCTGAGCAGCACAGTTGTGTCTCTTCGAGTGAACCCTCTCTCTGCTTCACTTTCTAGCCTGCCCTAAGAGCTTAATAGTTTTCTGAAGGATCTTCCTCCTGCCTTAATCAATTTTTTGGCTGTTTCCTTCTCAGTGAGATGCTTACCTTCCCTTACATCAATAAGCTTATTTCTTCAAGAAGGTACCTTGAGTCAGCCTTTCTGCCATCTTTGCCTGATGGGCTGCTGGTAGCTCTACCCAGCTGTTGAAATACTTAATCATGTAATCACATCAGGAATATTGCAGTTTTCATTTATTATTCTGCTGAATCCTTGGTGTCTAAGCTCAAAGGTTCCTGGGATGCTGCAGTGCCTTTAAAGTGATACTATTCTCTCCTTGTTCAGATGTCTTTACATTGCCCTGCTCCTTGTGACCACCCGGCCTGAAGCTGCACCTAGCCATACTGCTCTATCAGCAGGCAATTCCCTTCTCTTGGAAGCAAAACCTGCCTTCCAAACCTGCATGTTGCTATCTGGGCCTGGAAATTGCACGTGCTCATCTGCATGGGAAGCTGCTTATGTTTAAAAGGTTGATACGCATTTCTCTCTATATTTGCCTAGAATAGGAATGCATTTTTCCTTCTGTGTATAAAGACACATCAATTGCCTTTCAGTTTTATAAGGTCCATCATTGAGACTCTGACTCCTTCTGTAGCGATGATTTTGTTTGGCTTCAAAAATTCACAGTGAATCTTAATTTTCTTTGGTTGCCAAGTACATTATTAAGTTACAGAAAAACAAAACAGAAACTGGGGATCTATGGACAAGAAGGATGGTGTGGATTGATGTTTGTGTGCAGAACATAAAAAGGATGGCAGTACAGGAGAAAGAGCAGAAGCACTGGAGCAGGCCATCCCCAGACTGGGGTGAGGTGGCAACACGGGGCTGTAGCAGGCCTCTGGGGTTTCTGTGTGAAAACAAAAAGTTTAGCACACATCTACCATAAACATTCCTTAATCTCAAACTATGTCTTTCAGCATATGGAGGGCATTAAAAGCGTATGAAAGTATTCTCAGTGGAGGTTTACTGTGTATTATACAAAAATTGAATTGTTGTAATAGCAACTGCAGCTGACTACCACCTCTAAAGATGTGGCATAAATCTCAGTTTTAGTGCCCAATATAGTAAATGCTCAGTGGCTAACGTTGCCATCTGCACAGATGATGACACGGAACAGAGCCTTTCTACCAAAGAAAACACACAGCCACTAATCTGCATCAGAAGATAAAGAAGCCCCACAGTATTGTCAAAAGTATATATTAAATAAAGCAGGCCATTATTAGGCACATAAATCGAAGTTGTTGTGAGATGTTGTCGCTCAGCTAAAGCAGCATTGTAAAATAATCCTAGTGGCCTATGCAGCCATTTGGCTTGATGTAAAAAGGCACATATTCCTTTGACATATGTAGGAGTCATGAACTGTTACAGTAATTACCTTAATCTCACAATTGCCATAAATATTTCTGCTTTTCAAGGACTTGAAGATGCTCTGAGCAGTTATTCTACTATTACTGCTGTAGTTTTCTAGTTACACACAGCAATTATTTAGCATGTAAATGTGACTAGTGAGTCTTCTATATAAATGTGTTTAGTTCTATATAAATTATTAATGATGATTAAGAGAAGAAACAATGGAAAAAATCAGGACCCAACATACCATTGTAATGTCCTATGCAATACTTAAACATGCATTTTCTAGATTCTCTGTCATTTTACCACATGAATTGCAAAATATCCTGACTCTCCTTCTGTTTGGTAATGTGTTCTTAATTTGTGATTTCTGCTGAAAACATACATAAAATCAATTGTTCACATGTCTTCAAACTCAAAAGTAAAGATAAATAGAGAAAAAGATTTTTCAAAAGATTCTGATGAAAAAGAAGATAAAATATCACTGAATGGTGAGAAGAGTGGACATACATAATCAATCTTGTAACTCAACAACAGTGAAAGTTGAATAGAACAGTGAATAGAATAATGTGGTAAAATAGATAAAAATGTCACAGGCTGAAAATGCTTTGATATCAGGAAGAATTATGGGGTCCCATATCTGCAATATTAGAAACACTGATGTGTATACAAGGGGATTCTCCAGAATGTGAAAATGGTGACTCTGTCATTTACAATCTGTAAACAGTAAAATGAAGTCTTTCTTTTTTCCCAGGTGAGGACTGTTTGCATTCAGAGAAGCGATGTGTTTCAATACCTGAAGTTGTGGCCACTGAAAACATGGAAAAGCTGCTTCACTGAGCACTGAGCTCATGACAAGAGGCCTGAAAGAAGGAATTCAGAGCTCCTACAAACGGAAGAGAAACTTTGGAGTGTGGACCTAAGTATGTCAGTCTGTGTATGGGAAATGTAGTAATGAAAAATGCTTCAAGTCGAACATTTTTGTTATCTTTCTAAGTACATGCTCATGATTTTTGCAGTCATTTCCTTTAACTGGAGTCACAAGAACCTAGAACAGGAAGAGTGAAGTTCTGGACAGCAAATAAGGAATTATTTGCAGTGAGTGCTGGCAGGATTGACAACCAGGCACCTCTGTTCACCACACTAGGATACTGCCATGTATTACAATCCAGCATCCCTGGGGTAAGAGTCCAACAGCAAACTGGCAAAATCTGCTCAGCTCCTTGAAGCTGGCCCCAGTCTCACCACTCCCTGCACCCTGCCTGCCCAGCCCAGCTCCTGCCTGTGCTGCTACCTCTGGGGCCCATCCAGCAGCCGGTTGTGTTCTCATCACCCACCTCCTGCTTCCAGCTTCCACCCTGCTGCTTTTCCCTCACCATGAATCACATCCTTCCTTCCTCTGCCTCTGTTTTCCTTCTGGCTTCAACCCCAATCTAATTGAGCCAATATCCTTTCCTCCAGCATCAATGAGTTTCAGCCTTCTTGGCATCCTCGTTTCTCTCCTTCTCTTTCCTTTGCCCCTTGAGTCCTCTTTGCTGTGCATGAGGAGCTCCCGCTGCAGAGCAATTCATTCTGGCGATGCGTCATGGCCCCAGCCCTGAGCCACACAGTGGTCAGTGCCCTCCCTGTCATGGGGGCAGCTGGAGTGGGACCAGAGGAAAGAGAATGCTTGGCAACCATGCTGAGAAAATGGAAGTCCCCACCCAACAAGAACAAACCGCTCCCCTCTCCTGCTGGTGTTTAGAAATTGGAAAAATCTGGGCGATTTTCACAGGGCAGAAAAAGTGCAGCTTAGAAGCAGAATGTCTTGTCAAAGGCTTGTTTCTTCAAGTTTTGCTTGCTGAAATGCCAGAAATGTTTGGGCAGCAATGTTCAAAACAGACAGCAGTAGTAACAAATGCTGCCTGAAGCAAAAATCCAGCATAGAAATTTTTCTTAACTGAATGGGCGCAATTCTACAAGAACCTGAAAAACAGGATGTATGGGACTGTCAGCACCCATTCCATAGAGAAGCACTCACATAATATAGGTAACATAGGTGACCAGAGCCGATCCAATTTAATGCTGAATGGATTAGCTCTTTTAATACCACATTTGAAATGTTTATACAAATGCTGGGCTCTCACATAATAAAGTGGTTGTGTATTTTTTTCCTTTTAAGCTAATTCTTTCATACCAATGCTGTACCATAGCCTAAAGCAATTTAAATGATTGACTAGCAGAATGTGTTAATAACTTTGATTAGCTTCATTTATTTGCATATAATTATTTGCTAATTTCTCTGCAGTAATTAGAACTATGGCACATTGCTGACATGACTTTTTTTAAACAAGAATGCTTTCAGTAATATTCCAACCTGTTTTGTGATTCCCAACCAATGCCTTCCATAACGAAATCAGTGTCAGGAAAGAAGGTTTCTGAAACAAATACACAATTCTTGATTTTGAGCAGTCATTGAGCAGTCATAGCAGGCTGTGCTGTGACTGTATACGTTAAAAATCCAGAAGACCAGGAAATATGAAAGTGCTGCAAAAATTATGCATACTGCATTTATTCTTCTCAACTTTGGAGACTACTGAGTGTATTTTCTTATCTCTCGTTAACATCAGGTTAATGTAGAACTCTAAACCCAGGTCATAAAATCATAGAATCCTTAGATTTGGAAGGGACCTCTGAAGGCCATCTTGTTCAACTCCCTTACAATGAACAGGGACAACACATTTAGATCTGCTTGTCCAGGGCCTGATCCAACCTCTCCTTGAAAGTCTCCAGGGATGAGGCATCAATCACATCTCTGGGCAATCTGTTCCGGTGCCTCACCACACTCACTTTAAATGACTTTTTCCTTATATCTAATGTAAATCTGCCCTCTTTGAGCTTTCAGCCATTTCCCCTTGTTCTATTATTACAGACTCTGCTAAAGAGTCTGTCCGTCCTGTAGCTCCCATGTAGGTAGTGACAGGCCACTATCAGGTCACCTTGCAGTCTTCTCTTCTCCAGGCTGCACAGCCCCAGCTCTCCCAGCCTGTCCTTGGAGGAGAGGTGTTCCATCCCTGGATCATTTTTGCAGCCTTCTTCTGGATGTGCTCCAACAGGTCCACATCTCTCCTGTACCGAGGTCTCCACATCTGGACATAGTACTGCAGGTGAGGTCTCACAGGGCAGAGTAGAAGGGCAGGATCACCTCCCTCGCCCTGCTGGCCACCAGTTTGTGCCTGTGTTCCAAAACAGAAGGATAAAAGTCAAGGGCAAAGAAACTCTCTTCTGGAAATCATGACTGGACAAACATAAACTTTCCTGGATGCTTTGCCAGCTACCTGACAATTTTAAATAGAAGACTGAACAGGTGAAGAAACCAATCAAAGTCAGCACTAATGCTGCTGCCTAAACAATTTAGCTGTCTTTGCTCCATTTCTCCCACAGCTATTGCTGACTGTGGCTATAGATAAGTTGACAAGGATGGAGGTCACCAAAACAAGAAATGCCTTCATAATTAAGGGCTCAATATGCTTTGCAAATACACCTTCTTCTGCACTCGCTGCCAACAGCTGTGGATCTGTGATATCTTGTAAAAATAAATTAAGAAACCTGAAAGGCTCTTCTTGTAATCTAAATGTGGAAATGAAGATGTAGAATGAGGATGAACCTCCTAATTACTCTCCCTAAGCTCATACTTGCAGCATAATCAAATCTGTCTACCGGGGCAATCTGCACTTAATCAATTGAAGTGTGATACAACCTTGTTCTTCACAATACTGTGAAGCTAGACTAAAAAAAGCCCTGTCATTGTTATGAGTGTATTTTCAAGGCACAGATTTAGCAAGCTCTGCTCTCCAAAATGAGCCCCTCAATATTTAATTAACTATAGTACATGGAAAAACATTTGTTATGGTTTGTGCCAGCTAACAGCTGAGCTTGCCAACACCACAAGTACACCGTCCTGAGAGCAGTCTGCCACTGGGATTCCTTGTTCCAACACACTTATTTCTTGGTAAAATGTGAAGGTTTCTATTTGTTTTAAGGCAAATGATAAGTTTATTCAGTAAGGAAGCAAAGCACTTTACAGTCTTGCCATGTCTCAAAGCCTGAAGATAAAGCCGATTTTTCCCTCCCTGTAATTGAGGATCTTTATGATAGCCGAGCTGAAAACCTATGTGTAATATCAGTCTATGTTTCAAGGCTTTAGACAAGTTTTGGCCTTCGGTTTGTTCAGACAAGTAGCAAAATTCTGTTGGATTTGTACTTAAATGGCAGGGCAGCTCTTCTCAATTGGGAATTGGAGGCTTTTCCCCAATGATTCTCTTGTATTTTAATTACAGGAATGTGAAAAAACATCTGTCTGGGATTTTATGACTTCTATTTCCAACTGAAAATGGAAAATGCAAGGACATACAGGAGGAGAAAAAAAGCTCAGCCTTCTGAACTTGTAGCTTTTTGGTTAGAAATTTAACTAACGATTCTGTGTCCACTCTTGTTCCAATCAGATGTGTTTAATTCTGCCCTCAAAACTGTGACTCCTATTCTATGCCTATTTCCAATCAACATTTGAAATGGGAGAAATATAACAGAAAACACTCTGTTTGGCAGATCTCATGGACAACAAAGTCTGTCAAATGAGTTCTCATCTGCTTTCCCGTTTGGGTAATTGCTTGCACCTGCGCAAAGTGAGGGTCCCAGCCCCTGTCCTACTGCTGTAATGTGCCTTGTGCGGCAGGAGTGTGCATGGCTGGATAAAAGGTAAGGCCTAATGGCTGTGTTTCTGCTGAAAACAGAATCTGTCAAATGGTAAAAACAAAATGCTGTACTGAGAAAACCTTCACATTTTCTGCATCTGTTTATTGGGAGGTCTGTTTTGTAAGGAATGAAAGGCCAACTTTATGCCACAGCATGAACGAACAAACTACACATTTTGCTTTCTAGTTCTAGCACAGCCTGTGCTCTCACAAAGATATTCTGCCAGTAAGCAAAAACGTGAACAACAAAGATGTGATAACTTTTCTCACTCCTATTTCATTCTCTCACCTTCTGTCAACATCCAGAGAAGTGGAACATTCTCCATAATTTAAAAAAATAATACATTTCCCTTATGCCTCCTTCCATTGAACGGGAGGACATCAGAGGAGCTCAGCTGTCTCCTTGAATTTGTCAGCAAATTAAGGACATCAGAAATATGAAAATGTCCAAACTCAATGAAAAGTTAATTAGCATTCTGAGGAGTCACTTCAATTAAGGGGAACTTGTTTTGTTGGCCTCACTGGAGAAATGTGGACTAAGACAGGAATATAAATGTGACAATATTTTATAATGATTTAATGTGACAATCTTCCTATTTGCAAATGGCCCAGCAAAGAGTCACAGTTTAACATCAATTCATAAAAAGCAAGCTCAAAAACAAGTCATAACAATTTACAGGATGTTTTTCAATTATCTGATGAAGGACACACGGAGATTTCTTACGCGATTTCATTTTTCTATGACTCCACGCATTGCCAGTTCTAAACAATTTGTTGTTTGAATTTTCCAATTTCTGTTTGGTATGCTCACTGAAGTCTACCAAGAAGCTCCAGGAAAGTCTCCATTCCTTTTCAAACCTCTGCAGGTGGGCTGTCATTTCCCACTGATGGGATAAACATGCTGAGTATTTTCAGCTGGGTCTCAGACAAAATCAGCTAAAATCGAGTCCTTAAGGCTCTGATTCTCAGAGCACTTAATGCTAATAACTGCACCTGAATGTGGTTGTAGTTGTTGGGGAGTACTATCACTATAAACTTGAGAAGTACTGTCCTTATGATGAGGTTGGTGCTTGGATCAATGGAGCTGCTTGGAGAAGTGAGGTATGGTGGTTTGGTGCTTACTTTTGTGGAGGGAGAGCAGATGGAGTCTGCTCCATCAAGCACTGTAGAAACGAGTAATAAATATAAAATGAAGTTAGGGATGACTTGCAGCCTGTGGTTTTTTTTTTTTGTTTTTTTTTTTTTTTTTTTTTTGGGGGGTGGGTGGGTAAGACTTTGGGAAGTAAATGGTAGTGATGTTTCTGGAGACTACTTTTTTGCTTTTAAATGCAATTTTTATCAGTATCTGTAACAAAAAGCATGGAGCTTTTTGCCAAACTTCAGTATAGCTTTGTCTATTTAACAGCAAGAACCTAAAATCTTTCAGGATTTTTCAGTTTTTCAAATTGTTCTGAGTGCTTCCTTTGTCAGTTATGTATGATAGAGACTGGTGACTGAACGTCTCTCAGCACTACAAAATCCCAGGCTTGTCCTTGTGTACTTCTGCTATGTGATGTACCCATTTACAGGCACCTTGCTTGTTTCTCCTAGCTGGGGCTTCAAAAAAGGAGCAGGATTCAATTACATCAGTATCATCAGACAGTGCTACCCAAAGCCTGAGGAAGTAAAGTGAAGTTCAAACTCTGACCTCCTCATCTGTCAATCTGTAGTTACAGCAAACTGACAAAGTAAGGTTTGAGAGTGGTGAGGTGCTGGCACAGGCTGCCCAGAGAGGTTGTGGATGCCCCATCCCTACAGGTGTTCAAGGCCAGGTTGGAT
Source organism: Tetrao urogallus (assembly GCF_951394365.1). NCBI lineage: Eukaryota > Metazoa > Chordata > Aves > Galliformes > Phasianidae > Tetrao > Tetrao urogallus. The sequence goes on from NC_136820.1 coordinate 34,463,667, forward strand.
GGGACCCTGAGCAGCCTGGTCTAGTATCAAACGGGGAGGTTGGTGACCCTGCATGTGGCAGGGGGGTTGGAGATTCATGATCCTTGAGGTCCCTTCCAACCTGGGCCATTCTGTGATTCTGTAAGGTTTAAACCACCATCTTGGTGTTTGTTGCACTTGAAAATAAGAAGTGATATGTCTGGCACAAATACCATTTGCCACGGGCAACCCAACACAGCTGGCTATCGCTAGCTGCCATGATGGTACATGGATCTCTCACTGGCAGTTGGACTTCTTGCTAAAGAGCTGCTCCTGTGTCAGTTTTTTGGTAGTTTGCCTTTACTTACTTCTTTCATAGCTGATTGTTTTCATAGTCTACTGGGGTTCCGTGCTCACCATCTGTAGTGAGATAAGTTTACTTTGCTAAAATAAGGAAGTATTTTATTAGCTGTCAATCTCAGAAGCTGGAATGACCTGATTAAACTCGTGAGAAAGTCTGTACAGGGTTAGGCTAACCAGTCATTTACTCCATTATTTCGCTCTGATAACAGCTGACAAGAGGAGTACAAAGCCGGAGCAGCCATAAAGCACTTCCCCAGCATAATGTCCCAGCTTCTGGTGACCTGTCATTCCTGGCCTACAGAATCTGTCATCTTGTTTAATAGAGCAGGATGTATCTTTCTTACTCTAATTTGCTTAATCACTGGGAAACTAGTGAAAATCTCTGGAACAACATTCACAACTGGCTACGTATTATTTTTACAGCACTCTGGATTTGCCATTAACTTTGTCTGACACTTCTTGTTGTTCTATTAGAAAACATGACGAGTGCAACATCCCTATTTGTGTTCCCTGTACACTCCTGGTTTCATAGACCTTTCTTGTGGTCTCAGTCAGTCATCTCTCTTCAAACTGGAAAAACCTAATCTACTGAATCATTTCTGATGCAGAAGCCATTTGATACTTTTGTCAGCCTGATCCACCATCTCTGAACACTTTCTTCAGACCTGCTATACACTGAAGATATTAGTGTGCCAGAACTGTCCATAGTATTCAAGGTTTAGGTGCCTCACATCTGTACAGTGGATGACATCCTCTCCCTTCTTCTCTTTTCCCTTTCTAATAATTTCTAACATTCAATTTGCTTGTTTTTGTTATTTCTGAGCATTGATCTGACACTTTCACATAGATCATCCATTGTATTTTCAAGATCTTATTCCAGAATTATAATAATAATTTGGAGACTGTCGCTGCATATGTAAAATTAGGATTGTTTTTCCTCATGCTTGCTAATTTACACTTATCTGCTTTGAATGCAATTTGCCTCTTAACCATACAGTTAATCTTTATCATTCAGGTTGTTCTGGTTCATTTGCTTTTTGTTCTAGCGTCTAAATTTTTATCAACAGAAAACACTGTCATCTCCTCATTCACCTGCTTTTCTGGGTAATTTAGAACTGAGCTGAATGGAACAGATCCTCTAAGATTCCACTGATGTCCCTAGTGCACTGAGAAAATTGGCTGTTTGTACTTATTCTTCATTTTCTAAGTCTTAACTTTTTTTTTTTTTTTTTTTGGTTCATGGAAGGAGCTCCTCCTCTATTCTATCACAGCACAGTTTTTCAAAGAGCTTTTAGTGAAATATACTGTCAAATGCCTTTCAGAAATCCCAAGAGACTAAATTTGAATTAGTATGTGCCCAATGGGGTGAATTCTGGTGAATTTCATTGTCTCTTCTGTGTGTGAAATAGGGGATGTTGAAGGGCACTACTGGAAAGTGCAGAGCAAAAAGTAAGGTGTTCTTTCAAGCACCATGTGTTTAAGTTTCAGGATTCATTGCCACACAGAACTTGGGCAGTGTAAGTTTTTGTGGATTCAAGAGGTGGACTGGGTAAGGTCACAGATGACAAATCCATTGTGGGTTATGAAAAGCATCAAAGTTAAGTTTGCCTGAGGGATTTCTGGAAGTCAGAATGATTGTGGCCCTAAGAATATTCACTGGACTTACTGGTTACATCTTCCCAGGTCTTTTTCTCTTCCTCAGGCATTTCCATCTGGAAATAAGGCTATGGGCCATTAGCAGCTCCAGCACAGACTGTCTTTTTTTCCCCCTTGTGCTCAGGTTCTTTACTGGGTTTCTTCTTGGATTCCTTCAAAGATCTCTGCCTGGTTTTCAGTGTATGCCTTCCCTTTTTGAATGCTACTTCTCCGGGGTAATACGCTTTCCCCCAGCATTCACTTATTTAGTTTCTACCAATTATCCAGTAAAGCCATGAAAGCTCCTAGGTGGTAGCAATCCAGATAACGCCTTTCAACTTTTAAAAACTTGTCATCATATTTGCTACCTCTGTAGTGCCATTGCAGCCCTAAATGCTTTAGCAGCTTCCTTTAATAGGTCAGATTTCAAATCATCTGGGCCTGGCAATTTGTTACCTTAATTATTACAATTTCTGCTATAGATTTTTCTAATGAGCTCACTCTGAGATAGCTCCTCTGACACATTGCCTCTGATGTATGAAGAAGGGTTCTAGCCTAGAATTTTCCCTGAACTCCTTCAAGGCTACGAAAAATAATTTAATTTTCCTCCTCTGCTTTATCTTGTCTGAGAGCTCCTTTTGTACTTTGATCAATTAACGGGACTACAAACTCTATAGCTTCCTGCTCCTGATGTGTTTGAAGGAATGATTAATTATGAGGTTGTTACAACTTCTGAAAACTGTTCTTCAAACACTTTTCTACTGGCCTGAACCCAGAAGCTATGCTTTGCTAAAGGCATTCATTTTGACGTCTTCCTTCTTTTTTCTTTTTTTTTCTTTTTTTTCCTAATTTCAGGAAATAAAAGGATTCTTATTGGTTTTCACAGTCATGCATGCATACAGACTTGCAACTGAATATAGTTTTACACTGAATTTGTTACTCTTCTTGTCATGCATATACATGTATTACAGCAACCACGCAGCATCACCTGCCTTCCTCTGCAACAATGTTTTACATTTTCTGTACCACATTATTGTACACTGAATAACCAGCTACATTTTCCCTTGTGATTTTGGTGAGTGGTTGCTGGATGGAAAGTGGATTTCAACTTAAAATGAAAAAAAAAAAACAAAACAGAAAAAAAAAACCACCACCAACAAAAAAACCCACAACAACCCGGCGTTTTCCTTCTTAAGGCAAATAAAAACAATTATAATTATTACTATAATAGTTGCTAATGTTTTTATTTCCTTTTAAAGAAAATCTATCCACGCCTTTCCATTAATCTCCTTACGCCTGACTGATTCACAGCTTACTTTGTGCTTATGCCAGTTCTTTGCTCCATTGTTCTTCCAAAGATATTTTTCCTGCCCTACACTCTTAGGTTGGCTTTTGGCTGATGTTTACTGTTGAAACTTATGTTCTTATGGTTTTGTACGTGCCCAATTCCTGTTCAGTATGACAACTTGTGGTCTGTATTTGTGACTTTATAGTCAGTTCAAATTTTTGATAAAATGGATACTGAATTAGAAGAGTTTCTTGCTTCTGTCTTAGGGTCAAGTTGTGGTTGCATATGCTTCTCTGTTCTGCCTACTGATGGCAATAATCCTGCATAGCTGTGCTGCTTCATCTTTGCAGATGTTGGTAGAGGCTTCTTATGTTGCCTCCTATTTTACTTGAAGTGATAATATTGCCAGAAACTTCACCTGTTTGTGCTTTTGCTTCTGCTTCTTGTTTGCTGTTCATAACATAACTGAATTCCCCAAATTTTCTTATTTGCTCTTGGTTAATCGTGGTCATACAAGTTTTGCCAAAGTTGGTCTTCCTGTGGATGCATGTTATCTTCTCCATTACTCCTGGCTCTGGAGGCTTATCTGTATGTTCACAGAAACCAGGAGGAGAGTTAGGCCAGGGACAACACACAGCTCTTCACGTTTCAGCAGTTCAGTCCTAGGAACTCCACAGTGTCCCTCACTCAAAAGGCTGTGGCAATAGCACACAAACACAATCCTTTTCACTTGTTACACTCTTCTTTTCTCCTTCTGACTGTACAGCTGACAACACCTGCCTTCTCACTGGGGATTATTACTCCTATCCAATTCTATCTATCTTTTGAGGTCACTGTATTCCATGAAATGTCTCTTGAATGACTATTATTTGAGAAATTTAGCATTTCTGTGATCCTTAATGACATACATTTCTGTTCAATGTATGATTTTCCTTCTCTGAATCCTGCTTGTTTTTCAGTACTTGTGTCTGTCTGATTTCATTCACTGTAATATCACCCACATTAACATTTTCTGGTACTGACACTAATAATACTCTATTTCTTATCTTTCAGATTGCCGTTCATTTGACAGTTTGACAGTAAAACCCTTTTTGACATTAGCAAAAGTGAGGCATCAGGCCTGTTAGACACTAAGAATCTCGCAATGGTTCTTCACTTTTAGTAGCATAAATACATCTAAGACTCTGATTCCAATTTGATTTTTTTTTTTTTTTTTAATTAGACAGTCTCATCTAATTTTATTTACTTCATTGGAAGGAGAAAACAAGCTTTTCCTTAAGCAAATACATCTAATGTAAATATTGAAATAAAATTTAAATAACTAAGCATGATGCAATTAAACAATTGTATATTCGCTGTTCTGCTTGACTTGAGGGTCTCTTGTGATTACCTCTTGGAGGTGAAAACACTTGTTCCTTTGTGCATCTGACTATTGAGTATTTTTTTATTTGCTCACTCAGTAAGCCTATGTATGCCTAGCAGTCACAAAAGTGATCAGATAAGTTGTCTTCAGTTCTTATTCACTGAGTGTTGATTCAAAACCACACCAAACTGGTGTAAAATGCAATCAACTTCTCTGCAAGGCAGCCAGATTTCCAAGGCTGATTTCTTGTCTGAGGAACCAGATGTACCACTGATCTCTGCCTGGCAAAGAGACACAGGTTGGTGGTAATCCTGGTGTATTGTCCAGCCCAGTCTCAGTATCCTTTTCCCTTTTCAAAGGTTCCCAGTGCACAGTCAAAGCAGCTCTGTCTTGACCGGAGTTGTCCCCACCAGAAAGCTCCTGTTCATTTGTAGAATTTTCTACAGGGGGCAGCTGATGGCTCCCCATGGATCTACTCATCTGACTACATAGAATGTTGCACGCAGGAATTTTCAAATGATTCTTTCTACCTGATTTCTGCAGGATGATCACTCTTGCACTATAGCTGAGCAATCTTTTATAACTCTTCTTGGTCCTCAGTGTGAGCAGGATTACCTTAGATGGGTGAAGGTCCTGTTAACTGGGGACCCATACAGATCCTTAATGAGATGCAGATCTTGGCTACACAATTTACCATCTAGAAATGCCTTATGATATACAGTGAAAACCAATATAGAGAAAATAGGTAAAGGGATTTAATGGTATGTCATATCTATAAAAACCAAAAGGCAAATTTCTGGCTTCACTAAGGTCACTGGCCAGGTTCCTCCTCACCAAGGGTCTTTGGGGTGCAGGTATTTGTATTCTGCTCCTGTTGACCTATTTCAGGTTGAAATTCCCTTTAGTATTTTTCACTAAGCCATAGGGCTTGCTGGTAACCTTAATGTGTTTTGCCAGTGCAAGCTGACAAGGGAATGGCATCATTAGTTAAGTTTCACATCCCACTGACCTCACCATCATGACTTAATCCACCAGGGTCTGTCATTCTTAATGGTTTGGTTTGAAAGTTCTTTACTGCACTTGTTTATTCACCTAACGTGGCCAAGAGCAAGTGCTCAGCTACTGTTAGGAAAATGCAGTTATGTGGAGGCTGCTGTATTTCTCCTACAGCATGTGAATTATAACAAAATTTGATAATGCTGCAGGTAGCTTGCTGTAGTAGCATACCAGCAACTCTGCTTTGTCTTACTTTCTGATATCTCAGGTATGGATTTTCTTTAAGGTCTGATATTGTGTGAATTGTGACATGTTGAAATTACCGTGTTTTGAGAAAACTTAGTATTTCTGCTGAGAGGGTGATTGATCATATTGTGTACATCTGTCAGCTTTGTCTTTCAGAACTTCACTTTACAGGCATCATTACCCTGTTACTTAATTTAGAGAGGGGGGAAAAAAAAACCACTTCACACTGGCAGGTCTGGCCAGGAACCATCCTCCTCACTGCTTCAGCCTCTCCGTGCCAGGAGAAGGAATACTCTGTGCCACATTCCCAGAGAAAGCATGAAGTGTTGTAAGACTGCTCTGCATGCCAAGCACCCAAGGAGTGCACCACTCAACAGGGAAGAGGAAAAAGTTAAAAAAGAGAAGAATTGATACCACATAACATAAAGGAGTTGGACAGCGAGGAAAAGAGTGGGAGCACGTGGAGCTTTTCTTCAGGTACTGCTGGTTGAAAGGTCTTTCTGTGCTCCTAGGTTTCTCTTCTGGTCCTACCCAACAGGCTGCATCAGGGAAGGAGAATGAGCGTTTTACTACATAAAGAAAGAATTGTACAAGTTTGCAGCTGTTTTGTTGAACTCTTTAAACTGTTTTCTTTAGAAATTTGAAGAGTTATTGCAAGACAAGTTTAGGGAGTGAATTTGAAGTGTAATGCCCAGTCTGCTTTCATGCCTGGTGTGAATTAAGGCAGAGACGTTTCACTATGGATTAGGAATGCCCTCATGAAGAGTTAGTATGCAATAACTATTCTAGGCTATTTCCCCAGGTAGACAAGCCTAAACATCTGATAAATAGGCCTATTACTTTTTTCTCTTAACCAATTAAGTACTTATTTTTAGAAGGATAAGATGAATTATCACATAACTGTTTCTGCAATATGTCTTACTTAGTACACTAATGTCAGAAAAGGCAAACTACTGTCTGCAGATTGGAAGGAAAGGTATTAGTGTTTTACACGCACAAGCTTAGAGATGTCTCCTGGCCTTATTATATTTTGGGTGAAGAGCATGATATATTGTTGTTTTTGTAACACTTCAAATTTATTTCATAAAATAAATCACATAATGGACTGTCATAATAGCCGCAGTAGCATGACAGCAAAAAAGAATTGGTGGAGCCACACTTCAGTGCACAGTGAAATAGCTAACAATTTGTTAAATATCCCATGAGTGGATTAAATAGGCATATGATCAGTTATGTGGCTGCCAAGCCACAGCAGGAACCAATTAGAATTCACCAAAAAATAATTTAGATGAAAACTGATGAATCCATCAAAACCTAATTAAATTTATGGAAAAAAGCAAACATCTAATTGACAGATTGCATAACCACTGAGTTTCTCTGTGAAGAGCCTGCGAAGGATGGCTGCTGGGAGAAAAGCTGCATTTCTGGGTCCACTTGGCAGAGTTCTGGGTCTTCTAACTCTTCAGTACTCATCTGGTATTGATTTCAGGTAAATTGCTTCCACAGAACTGAGATGGTCAGTTTTTCCATGAAGTAGCATGAAGTCATCCAACAAAAATTGTGACTACCAATTATTTCATGGCCAGTCTTCAGTGATACACAGAAGAGCCTGGGCACGGAGCACTTGAATTCAGAAGGGCAGGGATGTCTCTTAAGGATTCTATTTTTTGTTCTATTTTTCTATAAAGAATGAGAACTGAGATTTTTACAGCTGGAGTTCTGTGTGTCTTGTCTCTATTTTATTGTATTGTTCTGGGCCTGAGGATTGTTTTTATTTATGTTTGTTGGCATTTATGGATTTTAAGCCATCAAAAGGTGAAGCAAACCTGTATGAGAATGAGCACTGATCTGAGCTATCAGTAACAAAATGCATGAAGTGGAAAGGTGTGATACCTCTCAGTCAGGATTCTATCTGCAGTAAATAGATGCACTGCTTTCAGAACAAAAAGACATAGGCTTGCACAGTTATTCTTACTGAATCATTGCAAGGAATGTGCCGGGAATAGTGCTGCTGATCTTCTTACTCCTGCAATGTCAGAATAGATATTTCTACAGCGTACCTTACACTCCAGTTGTTTCTCAGATTCCTGGGCTGCTCACTCTCCCATGAAACTATTGTACATCATGAACTCGAGTTTTATCTTATCAGAAATTCAGTTTTCTCTATTGAGAAGTGAAGCATCGAGTTGCTGGAAGAAAGAAGGTGATATGTTCTCTTCTATCATGTGCTTCTCTTTGGTGGTCACCTGAGAAAGTGTCAGGACAGGGTCTGATTCTTCTCTCTTGAAAAATGGGAATGACTTTCTTTTTAATCTTTTCCCCCAAAGTGAAGACGTGGAAACCCAAATCCTTCAAATGCAAGTAATAAAAATTATCTCAATCAGAAGAGTCAGGTTATTTACAGACTTGATATCTCACATGATAAATAAATACAGGAGAGTATACGTTGTCATCACTGGATAAGTGCCAGTGTTAGCCACATCCTTGTGTTACATGAAGATGCTTGAATTACCTTGTAGCATGCTATTGCTGTCTAGGAAGACTTTTTCAAACAATCCTGTCTTAATTCATAGACTCATAATGTGAAGATGTATTACTTTATGAGAAAGCAGTCACACGTGCTTTGTTGCTGATGTTCCTCTTCGGAAATGAAAGTTATTCTTCAAACTGAGGCAAAGACAGAGCTGAACTGTAAGATTTGGTTTCTTCTAGATTCTTAAGTGAGCTAAGATAACCGGAAACTGTAAAGCAAACTGAATGGGCTGAATGGCAGTGTGGTGAGCTGCAAGAGTGATATGTGGGGTGTGCAGCAAGACTTGTGCAACCTCTCACCATATGTGAGCTTCCTGCAGAAAGCACGCAGTAGGCAGGCTGTAGATGTGTAGCACTTCTTCAGCACCTAACACATTGCCTCAGAGCTGATAGCGCAGAGTGCTGCTGCTGTCTTTCTCCTTGTTCAATTCAGTCTCAAGCCATAAATAAGTTACTTCATACACTGTTGCAGAGTAATGTAATGAGCACTTCAAAGTCCATGACAAATAGGCTTTTGTTCAGGAGGTAACAAAATTCAGGAGTGCGACCTCACGCTAGGTGCTTTTCATGGCTTGGTTTTTAGGAGGGATGAGATGGCTACAGCCACCCTCTAGCTCTACTATCAGATCCTTTTAAAATGGGGCCACTTGCCACTTCTACAATTGCGTCCTTTCAAAATGCAAGGTCAAATTCCGTGTGTTTCTCCTAAAGAGCATGGCTTGGGAGGAATAGGAGAAAATACGTCTGTTGGCCTCTTTGAACCATTTACCTTCTTTTCCTGCTAGGGCTGGTGTGTGTAGGGGAATAAGGACTAAGACTAAGGCAGCAACTGAAACGTGCTCATGCCTTGTGATAGGTTTCATATCAAATGCTGCCGGTGTGCATTGTATGCATCTCTGTCCAAAACTTGTGATGGTCTCCAAAAACTTTGCAATGTGGCTTGCTAGCATTTCCCTGTTGTTTTTCAGTATGCACAGAGTGGATCTTGAAGTAACAACATTGGGTGTTATTGATATTCAGTGTCTACATTTAAAAAAGAAAAAAGTCAAAATAAATAGGTCTATAAATATCTAAGGTGTGGGGGGCAGAATGGTGAGGCCAGATTGTTTTCAGCAGTGTGGAGACAGGACAAGGGGAAATGGCCGGAAACTGCAGCATAGGAAGTTCCGCACAAACATGCGCAAGAACTTCTTTACAGTGAGGTGACGGAGCACTGGAACAGGCTGCCCAGGGAGGTGGTGGAGTCTCCTTCTCTGGAGATGTTCAAGACCTGCCTGGATGCCTACCTGTGTGACCTGCTGTAGGGAACCAGGAGGGTTGGACTCGATGATCTCTGGAGGTCCCTTCCAACCCCTGCGATTCTATGATTCTGTGATAAATAGTGCTGTACTTAGTTATCTAATTGCAAAAAGTAAGCAGGAACAACTTGATATGCACAATTCCTAACACAGAAAATGTCATGAGGTCTCCTTGATAGAGGAAGTACTCTAAGGTCTAAGAGTGTATTACAGAGCATCTTTTAATGAGATTCAGAATCTTCTGGAAATAGCCCATTTGAAAAAATTGCTGTACATGCTGTGATAGAGAGCTTGATTTATGTCCAGTGGCATTAATAAAACCGTGTTTGAGCTTCAATGGAAGCAGGATCAAACTAATTATTTGCTGCTGGTTTTACATCTGCAGTTCATTTTGGACTTGATTTTCAGAGGTACTGAGCACGTTCCCATAACACACCAATTTCAAATAATGCTTTGGGTGCCTGACACTTCAAAAAATGAAGCTTCGTTATTTAATAAATTCAGTCAAATTGATAATCCACATTGGAAATAATGGATTAAGCTAACAGAATCTGCAAATAATTTGGAAATGCTGAATTAGTGCCTCTCCTGACAGCTGTGGAGAGGTGCCTTATCTAGCCAGCCTTATCCATTTTTTCACCTCCTCTGACAACAGGCTGCCAGGCATAGGTTGCTCTGCACAGCAGCAGCCTTCAGCTAAGGCACTTTCTGTCACCCAAAAATATATTCAGTGCTTGAAACCAGCCTATTATTAATAAACACTGGCACATCTCAGGGGTGGTCATCTTATGCTATCCTCATATAAGTCTTCTTACTCTTTGTATATAAGTTCTCAAGATATTAATATTTTGTGTTCTTGGGAATGAAATAATTAAGGTAATAAAAAGAATATTCCTTAATTTCTCTCTGTGAACACAAGTCTGAAACTGGCCAGTGCAGAAACTGTAAAATTGGGTAATCAGATTACAGAAAGATCTGGATGGAGAAGGGAGTTGGCAATGGCATTCAGCTTTCATTTAATTGGCTCAAACACATTCCAAGCCAGTAGTTGCGGAGAGGTTTTACTGCCTAAAAGTTGCTTTGCAAAGCCTGTGAAATAAACAGCTCATCTGTCATGTTAGGAACACCAAGAACCATAGGAAAAACACCGACATACATAATGTTGGGAAATGTAGAGGAATTGTCAGGAATTAAACCAGAGGTGATAAATAACGAATGGGATTTCAGGTACTTACAGGAGCCATGAATGTCTGGTTTCAAATGATGATTGGTCTCATGCCTAACATGAACAAAAAGAATGTGGATTCCTCTACAGACAAAAATAACCATATTTTATTATTTTATATCAAAAAAGGAGAAAAGTCAGCTAGAAGTTTATACATCTACAACAAAATGTTAGGTTGCAATAGCTGTTCCTTATTTTTAATGCCTTAGGCTCAAGTTCTGTTTCCAGGGTCTCCAATGACTACTGAATATTCTCCTAAAATGAGGTTTGCATAAGCATAGTAAGAGTTTAAATGTTGTATTTAAAACACGTAGGTTTCTATTGGTGTAACAAAATGGAGAAGGTAGGTGAGGCTTAATATGGAAAGCTGGGAAGACATGAAGATTAGAGCAAAACCATGTGTATTGTTCCTGGCTGTTCAACATATTAATCTGCAATGATGCTTTGTTAATAGAAACCAAATGGAGAAAAGTTACCAAGTAAGGACAGAGAATAAGGGAATAAAAGAGACAGAAAATGGCAAAACATAACAAGTTGCATCTTGATATTAAAATGAAAGCAAAGCTTTCACGTTTATAAGATTTTCTAAATATTCTACAAGTATTAAGAACTTGCTTTTCATGCTTAATATTGGAGTAAAAGTGACTTAAATAGATTTAGATTTTCAGAGGTAATTTTGATAAAGATGTGCTTCCTTTTTTCCCTCAGTTGCTCTCTTTTCATTCTGCACAGGCAAGGAAGGAAAAATCTTTGAACGCTCAGTTCTAGGTCTTCCTGCAGGCCTTTTGGCATCCTTGCAAGGAAATCACACACCAGCCTCAGTTAAATCTGGCTGTAGCAGATTGCTCAGTAGGAAACTTCAGATGTTAGACCTCCTCTTCCAGCTGAGAACTTGTGAACTCTGAGATCATTTTCTCTACTGCTTGTGCTATGTCTGTCTCAGAAACAGGGATGAGAACATTCAGGCAGGATTCCATGCTGTGATGTAGCCCTTGGAGTAAAGAAATAGCCTTCCTGACCCCATTGCCTTCCTGATGATCCAGGGTTGTGCCAGGGCTCCAGTTTCCACCAAAATCTGTGATGATGGCATTGGAAATCTGAAGGTATTCTGTTGAAATTACCACTTAAAGTACCAGAACTTTTATACCTGTGGTTTCTATTCTACGGTGACACAGATCAATCTCATTTCGGAATAGTTGATGCTGGAAAAGACCACAAAGACCAGCTAATTCAACTGTCAACCTCCACCACCTCCCTGGGCAGCCTGTCCCAGTGCCTTACCACTTTTGCTGAGAAGGAATTTTTTCTAATATTCAACCTGAACCTCTCTTGGTGCATTGTGAGGCTGTTCCCTCTCATCCTATCACTAGTTACCTTAACAACCACTGTCTGCATTTATAAGAGTTCCTTCTGAGAAAGTCTTGCTTAGCCACGGTGTGAGTGATGACCTGTACACCCAAACGTGTAATGAAAACATACCTTGATGGTGGTTCTCCTCAGGCTAAGTACCTGAGAAGCAGCAGGGCTCAAGCAGATTGTTTTCTTTGCTAACAACATCACCTCCTGTTGTCTTGTGTTTTTTTTTCTTCCTACCAATATTCTTCTGGGAAAAGAATACGTGACAGTATCCAAGTTACTTAGCAGGTTCCAAAGTTCTGAAAAATGTGACATCTGCAGAGTTTTTAGTAGTCTCATGAGACTGTTTGACTGAATTTGCAATGCATGGCATTACAGTAGCTATCAGTCTGTGTCTAGAGAGGATTTTAAAAAGCTATGGGATGCTATAGACAAGAGTAAGGTGAGTGCAATCAAAGCAGCAGAGCACTGAACTGAATTTTATCCTTTGCAAGCCACTCTGTAAGCCAACAGAACATAAACAAGTAGATAAATAGCAATGTCTCTCTCCCCTTTGTATTAAGCTATGTAGTACCTCTTAGAAGGCCCTGCAGCAGAGGATGATTGATGCATGTAACGCACATTTCATCCTGCGCCCAGAGGACATGAGCAATTGCTGTGCCTTTGCTCTTCATTTTACACAGCATGCCCTACTCTTTACTTCATGCTTTTCAAATTGCTGAATGTAATCAAAATAGTAATACCAAACTAAAGCAGATAATTCAGAAAAACATTTCATATATTCTTCCTTTTTGTTTTGTTTTGTTTTTTAATTTGGCCTCAATTACTTTGTTTTCTAATTTGGGCAGCCACCACATTGGCATTTAGAAACAGACTGTGCATGTGAAATCAGCCTCTGCAATGAGTATAGAGAAGACAACACCATGTTCTTAAGTCTGAGAAGAGTGCTTGAATAGATGGTATCATTTAAAAAAAGTCTCTTGTCTATAATGAAATATTAATTCAATATTTTGCATTAGCTGTTCTTATTTCCTTATGCGCAGCTTTCTTTCTTACAGTTCTGCTGTATTCTAATAATTGTACAAACCTAGGAAGGAAGACATGCTCCTAAAAAATTCTTGCTAATGGAGCAGTGAAATTACAACATAGTCAATACCACCGAGTTACAGCACCTTCCTGCTTACTAAAGCTGTTTGGTTTTTTTTCTTTTCCCCAAATGGTTTTATTTTCCTCTTGGATTTTCCATCTCAGCATGCTCTCCTGCAGAAATAAACAAATGGACACAATGCTTTGGTGTGGCCCAATCCCAGCTCTGCATTAGTTGCCTCTGGGAAGTCTGCACGCTATGTCAGCGCTCGGGTGTGTCACTGTGATTTCAGTGGAGTTGAGATCCTTACAGGATATCTGCCCAGGCCACTTATTATTTATATCACTATATGGCAAAACAAATAAGGTGAGGCTTAAAACACAGAAAAAGATAGTAGCAGGTTGCGTGTCAGCAGAGTTTGCGATGAGAAACCTAGTAACCCCTATCATTGTAAAGAGCATGGCACCTACACAGTGCTTCCATGGAACCTTGTGTGGACTCCAGGCCATCCCCGATGACAGAAGATTTTCCCCTCTTGGCAAAATGATCTGGTTTGACTGGTAATGTGGGAGCTGTGGCAAGGTAGCTGGGCTCCTGATGGTGATGCAGGTGGTGATGGTGGTAGTGGGAAATGTTTCTTTCAGCCACTGCATGCTGCTGCAGCCTTCAGTTGAGACCAGGTAAAATGTTAGCCATGCAGTATGTTTTAGAGTGGAAAACATGGCATTGATTGCATATTTGTGACCAGTTTGTTGTCTGCCTTCTGATTTCATATGGTGTGTTGCTGGGCAGGGCTTGTAACCACACACTCCTGAAGTTTTCCAGGCGTGATTAAATGGTGCATTTACTGATTTCTGTGAATGAGAAAAGCGTACCTATGTAAACTGTAGACTGCTACAAAGTGCAATTTAGCTATTAGAGGGCAAGTTCTGCTATGCTGTGCCACTCCTTCAGCTCCTCATGTGATTGCTGTTAAGAGACATAATGGATCAGAACCTTCTGAGCCACATAGCCTATGGTTACAGTTTGTTATGAATGTGATCTACAGTTTTTAGCTTGAATTATCACTGTCACCATTCAGAAAGCAGCATGTCAACATGTCTTTGTGCATGGATTATGTAGAAACATAGTTTCTGTGTACTTCATTTCCTACAGTAATCACATGTGTGATCTTAATACCAAGTTTTCTTAAGTCTTTTGGAACTAACAATCCTTATAAACCCAGTGGTTAAGCAATATTGTCAGTATTCATAGACTATCTTGAAAAGCTTAACAGTAGTTCATCACTAAGTATGAAGTCCATACCGTTAGCCAGTTTGTACAGGAGTTTGTTTCAGAGCTTCCAAGTTTTGATTTCACAGTGGCTCGGCATCTTAAGATACTCACTGCACAGAACATTAACTCAGCTACTCTAAATATAAACTTTAGTATTCTATAAATCCGTTAAGAAATGTGTAATCCTATGCCTGATGTGTCTGTCATAGGCTTCTTTAGTCAAAATGTACAGCAGCAGTTTTAGCATCTTATCACAGGATCTTCTACTTTGTTGAAGACTGAGCAACCATACCAGCTGAGACCAGAGTCCCACCTCACTCCACATACTGTCTCAAACCGGTGGAAATCACTATGGAGAAAGTAAGTATAAGTGAATATTTACCTTATTTCTGACAGTCATGTATTTAGAGACTTCTGTGCTAAATATTGCATCTGTAGCACTTTATTCAATAGCACTTTCTGGATCTTGGTCGTAGGCGTCCTTCTAAGTGATCTTTGAAAGCATTTGTGTTCCAGGCTGAGTCAGACATCATCTCATTGAGCACTTCAATTTTTTTATTTTATTTTTTTTTTAAATTTGGATAGTTTAAACTGTGATCTTAAACTGTGAGTGAAAATAAATAATATTTTCTTATTGACCATCTCCACACTATTCAGGATTTTAATACCAGATATTCTCACAGATGCCTCTTTCCATGAATTGAGAGTTCTGGTCTCCTTAGTTTCTCTTTGCAAGGAAACTTTATCAGCATTCAGAAGTAGTTCTACTAGAGGCTTAACTTTTGATGGAATTTTCTCTGTAGGATTGCTATCATTGCCAGGGTTCTAAAAGGCTTCAAAATGTGTAAAGGACTATCCACAGCTTTAGTCAGCACCACTAAAATTAAGCCATTGAAAATAAGAGTTAAATGATTATGGTTTCCCAATATAAGTTACTGGTTAAAAAACATAGGTAAAGGATATGGCTCTTTTTTTTTTTTCCGTGAGGAAATTTGGCAGCATAAATGTGTATTAATGTGTCAGATAATTTTGGAACATTTCTTTATTCTTAATGTAGAAATGAGGAGAGGATAAGCTTCCCTCTTCTCACTGCTCTTCATGACCTTAAGCATTTAGCTGTCCTTTCATCTTTAGTAACAGGCACAGAAATGACAAACATAGACAACAAACACGTGCACACACACACTCATTTCATTCGGGCATCTTGCCTTCACTGCAGAATGCTTCCTGGTTCACTACTGCTGCAAACCCAATGGCTGGCATTTCTTCAGGAAGATCTACTGAGTCTGTGGGCCAAGTGAAGAGAAAGGTACACCGACTGTCCTCCTCCTCTCTCTCTTCCCTTGAAAAGTGATGAACAGAAGCTTTCAGTGCCCCACAAAAACAAGTTCAGCTGACTGTCCAATGTATTCCTCTTATCATTCTTTTCCTCACTATTGTACACTACAGACTTCTACTGTTTAGCAACAGGATGTCTGATATAGCTGGGAGCAGAACTGAGGACATTCTGTTTGTGGTCCTGTTGGTGCTGGTGTGGTGCTGTTCAGTTGCACTTTATATAAATGCTGTGAGTTCTGTCATTTTAATATAATTTCAGTGGTCATAGTTCAGTACAGAGTTCAAACCTAAAACCTCTTCTATTATGTGAACTTTTATTTTCTAATATATTCTTCAATACATTTTATTCAAAACTGTGATTTCAAGGTCATTATTGTAGCATCAGAAAGCCAGTCTTCAGCAGTGCATAGAAAACATGAAACCAAATTAAAGTGTAAAATAAGTGAAACTGTATTGCTATGAAGGGTAGAAAATGGCCATGCTATACTTCGGTGCCAAAATGAGTAGAAGAATAAATCACAGAATCATAGAATGGTGTTGGTTGGAAGGGACCTCAAAGATCATCTTGTTTGAACACCCCCTCCACTGGCAGGGTTGCCATTCACTAAATGAGGCACCAGCTCACAGGCTGCCCAGGGCCACATCCAATATGGCCTTTGAACACCTCCAGAGACTGGGCATCCAAATCAGGTCTCTTTCAGCTCAAAAGCAAGGAGATATTTGAGATGGGGGAAGGCAAGAAGGAGTTTTCAGTTCTTTGAGGGATCCAGAATAGCTGTTTAGAGTTGAAATATTTAAGATACTTTTCCAGAAAAAAAATGCAAATTTGGGATTAGATAGGAGATACAGGACTTTACTGCTGACAAGCAAGCCAGGGGCACTGATGGTGGTGGTGGTACTTGATGGAGCTGGAGACAGTCCCCTGATCACCAGCCTGGACACTGCTGTGTGCCCAAGCTGATGAGCAGGGGACACATTTCAGATACCCAACTCTGAGTTCCCGCAGTAGACTTGACCCTGCACGTCCCACCAGCTCACAGGGAATTTAGAGCAGCCCCATGGCTCAGGAGAAGCCATCAAAGAACTAAAGGCAGGTTGGATCCTGCCTGTCTTCTCCCTGGTGCAGATGCTCAAGTGGTTGATTTTCACTGAAATTCTTTTTTTTTTTTTTTTGAGACTTTTCCCTTGCTTCAACACCTCATTGAAATTAGACGAGTGCTCTGCCACATACTATTATGAAATCCTGTGATACACTTTGATAGACATAAATGCTTGGTGTATGTTTTAAAATTTTTCTTCTTTAAAGCTTTTTTTTTTTTCCACTGCTTATAGTTTCAAGGAGAGCTGTGTGCTGCAGGCAGGTGAGTGCTGGTGAGAAAGTTTCTTGCAGTATTCCTTTCCCCTTAAATGCAGAAACTTCTGAAAGACATTTTTTTCTGCAGAGCTCCCTGCTCGGAGATCAGGATTAAATCCAGGAAATAAATAAATAAAGCCTAAAGATCATCCCCACCAGAAAGAAATGAAAACAAAGGCATGCTATAGCCATGAAAAATGCAAAAGACTGAAATTATTCCTCACTGCTGTGGATGCCAGGTCGTGCTGCAAAGGGATGGATTTGGCTCCGAACCCGAACTGCCAGCTCGCAGCCTCCTGGGGCCTGGGGCTGTTGCAGTGGTTCCGTGTTGCAGCAAACCACTCCTTCTGGGAACTGCGCCTTCCTCCGCTGAGTAACTCTGCAGCAGTGCAATACTATATTTAATCAATTCAGGTATCTTAAAATACTTCCGTGCCCAGCAGGAAGGTTACTGCACAGACCCAGAGATCGAGCAAATGTTTGCTCGGTGCCCATTCAGAAAGCTGACATTCCTTTATGACAACAGAAGGCAGGGAGCAGAAAGAAGAAAAAAGAATGAACATCTTGCATCAGGCTCTTCCATTTTGGAAGGCGAAAAAATATTGGGGAGCATTTTTTCCCCCCCTTTTTTATGTTTTTTTTTCTTCATGCTCCTCATCTCTATTTCAATTTTGGCAAACAGCAGTCTTAGACATAGCAGTAACTTTAAGTGACCTCATGTTTGTATCAGAAAGACAATAGAGCAATAAAATCAGTGAATGCAGAAGTTTTATGGGTATCACATCAACAACAATTTCCTTCATTTCTCATGGTGCAATTGAGAATGAGAACTTTCCTATAAATGAGATGTGTCTTGCTTCGCTAAGTACATCCTTACAAGAATCCCATCACAATACTTATATTTTAAAAATGTAGATCTTCAACTTACAGTGAAGCACCTCCAGCTGGCTCAACAATTTGCTTTCTGTTTGTGAGTAGATGCTCTTGTGGCTGGGCTGCTGGGGTCTGGGGGCCTCTGGGGTCCTGGGCAGCTGGGTCTGGTGGGGGCAGCACTGCATACGGCAGTGGGATTGGAAGATTGGAACTAGGTGGACTTGAATGTCCCTTCCACTCTAACCACTCTGTGATTCTATTACACTAGTAGCTTGATATTAGTGACGTTAAAAAGTCATAGCTAATAGCTAACAAAGTTTTGAAATACAACACCTTACATAGGATGATATTAGAAAGGAATTCCTTTTGATAATCACACTGAATGTGGAAGATGGTGCTTTTAGCATCCTGATAACACCGAAGTAGCAGGGTGAGTGGTGAGTGGAGACAGGACAAGGGGAAACGGCCGGAAACTGCAGCATAGGAAGTTCTGCACAAATGTGCGCAAGAACTTCTTTACAGTGAGGTGACGGAGCACTGGAACAGGCTGCCCAGGGATGTGGTGGAGTCTCCTTCTCTGGAGATGTTCAAGACCTGCCTGGACGCCTACCTGTGCGACCTGCTGTAGGGAACCTGCTTTGGCAGGGGGGTTGGACTCGATGATCTCTGGAGGTCCCTTCCAACCCCCGCAATTCTGTGATTCTGTATCCCAAACAGGAGGACCTCTGCAGCAGCATCTAAAACATTCTCAAATACAAAAGTGGTGGGGTTTTTTTTGAGTATTTATAATAATACTGTCAATATAATATTTATGACCATTAAAAAAGTTTCTTATAAGGTAACCTCGCTTCACAGTAATCACAATCATTAGCTGTATGAAAGCACACTGCTGAGGAGCTCGTGGCCCAAGATCCATGCAAGTAGTGGCAATGAACAAATGCTTGGCACTACTGTGAGTGAAAAATTAAAAGCTGGAAAACTGTCGTTAACGTTATGACTGTGAACTGAGTTGCCATTACTGTAGCTGCTATGTTTTACTCAAAGGCATGCAGGACATAGAGGAACATACTTTTATTTCTGGTGCATGAAGTCAAATGTCACTCACAAATTCCTCCCACAAATATCTTCAGTGGAGGGGCAATAATTTGCACTAATCCTCAGGAAACCTAATCGGAGTTCATTAATTCTGCAATTTAGCAAGTTGCGGGCAACTTCAGTGTGAAAGAGCAGAACTCCTTTGGAATAACCTCACTACGGTTTGGCTTCAAGACACAAAATGGTATTGACCAACTTTTGCTGCTAATGGTTAGCAGAAGAATGAAGCCTAATTGAATTAAGGCACCAAAACAACTAACACTCCTACCGAAAACACGGTTTGTACATTGGATTTTCAGGACTGTGCTCAGTGCGTCATTTAAGGCAACGCTTGCCATCACTGCAATTACAGCCTGGGCTGCTGAATCAGCCCTGCATCCCGTGCTGTTATAGACCTTCTGCATGGTTTGGGGCAGGTTATTTCCCCTGCCATCTCTTGCCTGTCTTATATGTTTAGGTCAGTAAATCTCCAGGACAGAATTTCTCACGCAATGTGTCTGGTGGGTGAAAGCCCAACTGAATTCTGGCTCAGCTGCAGCCCCCATGCATTGCTATAGTACAGATGATAATGCTCCCTCTTAGCAGAGGCATGGATGCGGCAGAACCAAAGGCTCGGTAATAGGATCTCCCTCTAAAGCATCTGCTCTAAAATCTCAGAGATGGGCAAGCTGCCAATTTGTAATTTATTAAGATTAGCAAGTATGAAGTTTGGAAGAATATTTATTAATGATGTTCTATTGCAGATCTAGGTCATATTTAAGTGGGATTATGCAACTCTATACACACTGGGTTGGTGAGTTTTCGTGGGGTTTTTTTTGGTGATGGCAGGATTGTGGGTTTTTTGTTGTTGTTGTTTGTTTGTTTTGTTTTTCTTTTGTCTTTTTCCCTGGAAATCTGTGCATACAAAACTATGTGCTTCAGGATAGAAAGGTCAAGTTCAGCCCATCCACTTTCCAGCCATAAGTGGCAGCTGCTTGGGAACATGAAGCCTAGGAAAGCAGAAGCAGAAACTGCATCTCTAGCTAATTCCATTTTAAACATCACCTTTAAAATGAAACTCAAACCAAGGCAAGTTTGTGCCTTTCCAGACAGGGTTTGTAAGTCTCGATCTTTCTCAGTGTTGCCTCTAAAATTTCTCAGATAAGCAAAATTGACAAAGATGGCGGCAGTTGGAAGAAGCACCACGTGCTCAGGAAGCTCCTGGCAGCGTGGCTGTGCTGCTCAGCATTGAGAGTTACGTTTGTAACTGGAAAAAACTGAGATGAATTTACTGCATTCCGTTCACACATATTATTTTTCTGTACTGAGACCCCCCTTATTTTTAACGCAGATGGAGCTGTATAAAGTTTGTAACTATCATCTCTTATCCCCAGTTTCTAGAGGGGCTGCACAGTTCACTGCATCCCAGCTGAGCTTATTTCAGGGCTTTCCGTGCATTCAGATTCTGGCTTAAGGTGTCTTCCCACCTCTATTAGAACACAAAGCCTGGTTTGTCCGAGAAAACGTGATAGTCCCATGGAAGAAAGCAGCCCCTTCCTGGCCGCCGATGTACCCTAAGGGAAACCACTCGAGCCAGCAAACACCGGGCTGCCTCACCGCGCGGGGAGGAAGGCTAGGGGTGCCGGGGAACGGCTGGCGCCCGGTTAACGCAGCTCCCAGCTCTGCAGCAGCTGCGCTCCGCCCTAGGTGTCGGGGCAGCCCGCGCGCGTAGGGCTGTTCGTGGAGCTCTGAGTCACGCGAACCAAGCGCTCCGCTGATGTGGCTATTAGGATGCCTGATAAATATTTATAGCCCCTCACCGGGGAGCTGATTGACAGCACGGGGGCAATCTTTACCGGCAGCAGCAGGCAGCCGCCTTGGGGAGGGGTTTGGTGCCCGAGGGGTCTCCACGCTGGGGGCTGCCCCAAATTTCCCTGCGGGACAAGCAGCCCCGGCCCAGCTCCCTCCGCGGGGCGGGGAGGGCGCTGACGCAGTGACTGCAGTCCCGGGGAGAGCTGCGGAGCCGGGCTGCTTGCAGGTGAACTGAAAGTCGTCGGGGGGAAGGGGAAGAGAGGGAGGAGGAAGAGGAGGAAGCGGCGCGCAGCCCGCCCTGCGCGTTGCAGCTGGTGACTGAGGGCTCCGCGCAGCTCCGCGCAGCCTCCGCCTCTCTGCGGCCGCCGATCCGCTCCCTCCGCCCCGCTGCAGCGCGGCGCCGAACGCGCCCCAAAGTTTGCTCCCCCTGGGGAGGGGTGACCTTGGGGCAGGTGGTGCGCAGCGGGGCGGGCGCTGAGGGGCCGAACCCCCGGGGCGGCACCGAACCCCCGGCGGCACCGCCGCTTCCCGAGAGCGGCCGCTGAACTCGTTGAGCTTAGAGCTGTACCCCGAGAGAGGAGCCGCGAGTTGGCACCGGAGGTCGGTGCCGGCGGTTTCGCAGCGCTGCGTCCCTCGGCCGGTCCGGTTGCTTCTCGCATCCCTGCGTGTCTTCTGCCTGTGAGTAAACTTACCACTGTGTCCAACTTTCGAGTTACGTGATTGTAAGCGTGGAGTACAGCAAAAATGACTTTTCCTCCAATAATGCTGATGATGAGGAAGGCTGTGTTGTGTGCATTGACTGCGGCTGGAAGATGTTCGTATTGTGCTCTTTGGAGGAGGAGGGGGAAAATCATTTAGGACTGTGCAGTGTGAGTTGGAAGTGTTCCTTTGAGCCCTACAGAGAGAAATCTTATCTCCTCGAGTTAAGGGCTCTCCGTCCTAACGTGGTGCCCAGCATGCAGGTACTGTGTGAGCAAGGCTGGAGGATGCTCAGAGCGCTCTATGTGTGTGCCCTAGGATACGATCTGCTGACAGCTGAGGGCTGACTCTCTGCTACTTCTGGGGTCAAAGCAAAACTACTGTGAACTTTAAGAATAGCACAATTTGACTTGTCTCTGCTTGGCAAACTTCACTGCTGCATGCAGTACGGGTGGGTACAGTGACGTAAGGCTCTCAGAATATTTAAGCATTGTGATTAATGTTTTATTCTCATGCTGTCATTTAAGAATTGGTGTTTGTTATTAGTTTGGCTTTTTTTCTTTTTTTTTTTTTGACTTTCTGTGTCTTGATAGTTTCAGAATAGTTGCTTGAAGCTCTGCAGATGAACACTGTGTGTGTCAGTCAGTGGGGGGGAGTCAGTGGCGGATGGCTCTCATGGCTTGTGCTCAGAGGGTCTGAGTGGATGGAGCTGCTGCTTGTTGTTAGGAAAGCTTGGTTGAACTTTTAGGTGAAATACTGTGTAATGGCAGGCATTAAGGCATAAACACGGAGAGCTTTAATAAGCTGATTTCTGCAAATCAGGGATGCAAATCAATGCACTACTTATTTATTTTTCTTCTGACCTTGTGAACCGTGAGGATGCAGTGTGCAAAAGTCTGTATCATCTGCCCTCTAAGAATTAAATTTTTATATGTTGACCAAGCTAGAAAATCTCTGACTAAATGTAACAACTTTTTTTTCCTCCCCTCAGCTCTGGGCTTACCGAGAAATATAATCTAATCTCGCATTCCTAAAGTAGGCTTTGATGGCAGCCGAACTAATGCGCGCAGGAAGCCCTGTGCACATAGCTAGTCCTGCTGTATTCACCCTATGCAGGGTGCAGCGCTCGCAGTGCACAGCTCCTGCAGCCAGAAACTCTGACCCTATATTGCGTTGACTCAGGACTCTGATTGATGTGCTTAGGCCCAGAGACTTTTACATCAAGTCACAGTTCAGGTTTGTGGGTTTTACGAAGCCTTTATCCACAGATCATTGCAAAGTTGCAGGAGGTGGATTGGTACTGAGCATTTTTTTCTTTTTTTTGTGCTACTGTGCCTAGAACTATCAGCTTTTTTTTTCCTTTTTTTTTCCTTTTTTTTTCCTTTTTTTTTCTTTTTTTTTTTTCCTCTGCCTCTTGTTCTGCAGATAAATTATTCTAAAACTATTTTGACAATTTACTATAGCTTAGATGGGCTATGTTTTCTGAAGCATTCAATATATAACAATAAAACTGCCATTGGAGAAAACTACCAGATTTAGTTACTTTTTTTTCCCAGAATGTCTTCCCCTCCCCACCCCAGAAAGCATTGCTTTTGTATTCAGTCATCTTTTTCTTTTCCTGACAACAGATAGATGGCAAGTTAGCAATTCAGAACATCTATTTACTTTTGCTATTTGAAATAGCAATTTCCTGTTTATTGCTTTGGGATAAATTACAGTGCTGTTATGCCATACATGTAGCTTTTGGTATAAGCGATGGAAGAGATGGAAAAAGTTAGCTTGTCTTTTCTCTGTCTTTTTCTCTCTTTTTCATTTTTTTTTTCTTTTCTTTTTTTCTTTTTTTCCCCTTGATTCCTAAGAAACCACTGCTCTGGTATGGCAGAATTGTTTCTCAAGAGAATACATTAATTTCTCTTCATTGAAGATTAAAGCTTGGCAGTTCTCAAGTGCAGACTCTTGTGTAATAGCTTCTGTCGGGGCGGTGGCTTTGTTGGGGCTAGGATGACGTCCAGGCTGCTGTTGGTAACGGTTTGGATTTTGTAAGGTTGCCCTTAATTGAACAGCTCTCTTGTGTTTGACATTTGCCATGACCTCTTGCTGTAAGGCAAAGAAGACAGTTAATGATTTTGAAGTTCGTCTTTCACTCAGTGGAAAATGAGGATGCTTGGTTCTCAGTCTTGTTCTAACTCCTAGCCAGTGTGGGATTTTCATATACATACACATATGTAGGATATTCTATTGCCTCCCTATGGCAATTGATACTTTTACATATGAATGGAAAAATTTAAACACGTATTGACAGCCCAAGTATTTTCAGATTGTTTTATAGATACAATAGTCTATGAAATCTGCAAGTCTTGTCTTTAAATTGCTGTCTTGATTAATCAGTGTTTGCAGGTAGCAATTAAAAGTTATTATAAGCAGTGAAGAAAACAATGAAGAGAAAACAGACTAGGGATGGCAAACATGGGAATGGACAGCATAGGGAGGCTGGAAACAGAGGACACAAAACAAGGTGAAGGGAGAGGAAACAGAAGAAATAACTGGGAAAATGGGGTGGAAGTAATGCTAGCAGGCAGGGAAGAATCATAGAATCAGAATGGCCTGGGTTGGGAAGGACCACAATGATCATCTAGTTCCAACACCTGTGCTATGTGCAGGGTCACCAACCACCAGACCAGGCTGCCCAGAGACACATCCAGCCTGGCCTTGAATGCCTCCAGGGATGGGGCATCCACAACCTCCTTGGGCAACCTCTTCCAGTGTGTCACCACCCAGAATGAAGTTAATGAGGACTTTCTGTCTGGCTTGGCTCATCACAACAAATTGTGCTGGTCATGTGGTTGATATTATCATAGTGGTGGGCAGAAGCTCAGGCCTGTAGAGAAGACCCAGTTTAATTATCTTAGTTCATTTCCAATTGATACATCTCATGCTCTGCTCAGTGATGGTCTCTTTTGCTAGAAAAGCCCATGTGGCTGCTTTGCCATGGTACCTCTACGTATTTGCTCCCTGGTAATTACTGAAATTGCTGACTTGAGCTTTCAAAGAGCTGCTGGTGGTAATTGCTTTCCTTCCCAAACATTCAAATTGCTGAGTTGGTGGTGAGGGCCTTCCCAGCCCACTATAGGCACGTGGGCCTTTATGCCTCTTTCAAAACATCATTTTCCAGCAAACGTCACCGATTTATTTATTTATTTATTTATTTTTTTGCAGCTATTTGAAAGAAACAAATAGCTTTTTCTTGAATGTGTTATACTGTGGTGCAAAGGAGCATTTTTGTGTTGTACCAGATGTCTAAACCCTACAGACTGAAAAGGATGTCTTCATGAGTCATCTGATGGAGAATCGCACAGATGCTTGACATTAAGATGTATGAAATTTACATGCATAGTTTATATAAGCAAAAGCACTCCCATTTTTTTTCTTAGCAGCTGTATAATAGTTTTTTTTCACCTAGTGTAAGCTGGAATTAGCTATATTCTTGAATGTTTTGCCTTAAAATTCATTAAATAATGGAATAGTTTTCCAAATAGTTTTCCAAGCCAGCATGAAATGAATTAACTCCAAAATTTATATAAAGATTCAAGGAAAATACAGAGATTTTTGTTGCTGCCACTCAGGCAAACTGCCAGATCTCTGTATAATAATATTATTTGTGCCAGAATTGTGGGTAATGCCAGGAGAAGAATCAGATTCTGTGGAATGGACAAAATGGAATGGGGCAGAGCAATGTAAAGGTTTGCTTGCTGGTAAAGGCTTGGTTTTTGAATGGGTTATTAAAATGATCAGTTATGGCTTTTACCTCCTTTTACTTTCCATTGAATACATCTAGGGAAATGCTTCACTGACCCATTGGAGTATGTAGGAATTGCTGGATACACTTTGTGCAATTTAATGGTAGGTCTATAAAATCTTCTGACTTCTGAGTAATTTTTTTCATATTTGTTACTATGTAATTCTGATCTTTTGTATCTCTTTCCTCCTGTGGTATTCTTAATCTTTTTTACTTTAGGCCTCAAAGTATCCTATCCTTACAGTGCATTTATTTATTTCTTTATTTTGCATTTTTTACTTTAAGGGGGTAGTCAATTAGGAGGTGTTTACATTAATTAGCAGATGCAGGTTAGCCTGTTTCTTTTTCATATCCCTTCTTTCAGCTGGGAGAAGCAAGACATTGTTTCCCTGTAAAAGTGATGAGTTTGGCTGAGGGAGCAGTTGATGTGGGCAGGGATCCTGGGGTCCTTGTGGCCCACCCAGCTCCAGCAGGACACCCAGAGCAGGGTGCTCCAGCCTGTGTCCAGGCAGCTTCTGCATATCTCCAAGGAGACTCCATAGCCTTCGGGCAGCCTGTGCTGCTGCTCAGCGAGGATTACAAAAAATGTGTGTTTCTTTTCTGGTGGATTTCTGGAGCAGTCCTTGCAAGCTTTGTGACAGTGGATGGGCACTGATGGGAGACCCAACTATAGAAAATGCACCTCTGTGCTGTTCAAACTCCCCAAAGTTGGCATTTCACTCCTCAGCTTGCCTACGTGTTGCTTACATTTCATTCAGTTTTCTTGTGATCTGTATCCTCAAAGAGGGATATCCCCCCCACAAGGGGGATCCTTGTGCTCATGATTGTTTATTTTTGCAAGGGCTGAGCAGTAGCCCTATATACTCCAATGGGTCAGTGAAGCATTTCCCTAGATGTATTCAACAGAAAGTAAAAGGAGGTAAAAGCCATAACTGATCATTTTAATAACCCATTCAAAAAAGCAAGAGACATTAGCAGTGCCAGGTTGTGTGGTGAGCAGTGTGAGGTGCCTGAGGCTCTCCTCTCTGCAAGAGTAAAAAAGAGCAGCAATAAAGAGCTGAAGCAAGCATGTTTGGGGGCCACGAGCTTGCTTGTACAACCTTTTTTTTCTTTTTCTTTTTTTTCCTTCCTTTTAGGGACTTGACGCGACAAGTAACTGAAGTACTGCTCTCCTACTGTATGTTCACACTACTGGCTATGGGATACCTTAGCTCTGGAAGAATGCAACTTAGCCTTGTCTGATCTAGGAGTTTTGGATAACTCACATCCTAACATATAGAGAATCATTACGGTTAGCAAAGACCAGTGGGATCATCTAGTCCAACCATCAACCCATCACCATCACGCCCACTAAATCACACATGCTACTACTCCTCCTTTTCTCTGCAGATGTGATACTAGGACCATAGCTCATGCCTGTGTGTGCTCCCTCTCTGTCCTCATGTCTGATATGCAGTTGGAACAGTTGAAGTCGCAAGTCTTGGAGAAGATCTTCAGGGGAACAAAAAAAATAATATGCATTTTCTTATTCATTTGCAATATGTGATGTGTTCTTAGAAGGTCAAAAAAAAACTTTGCAGGTTGTGAAATTAATTACTGCATAACCAACACTGCTGCCCAATTCTGTACTAACTTTGAAATTTACCGGAGCTTTATTGCATAAATGAGAAGTATTGCTGCATAACTCAAGTATAATGTACAGCATAATAGGAAAGATTGCATATAATTAGACATCTACTAATTGTTTCAGAATTTGTGTATAGCTTTTTGTCCTCGGATGATTATTTTAAGTGAAATGCATCAGTATTATCTTTTTTCTCATCACTGACATACTATTCACTGATTTAAGAACTTTTTCTTGCAGTAGTACCTAAAATAATACAAATAGTAATCCTGTGGAAGTAGAAACTTCTATGAGTGTGGTGGAGTCAGCATTGGGTCACTGCTGGGTATTGGGATGGCAACAGGCAAAACTGCAGGGTCCTCTTGGGGCCATGTGAAACAGACCACATGCTGGCAAGAGAGTTGGGAGGGGATATTGCTTTGGTAACAACAAATCCTACCTTGGACTGAGCTCTGTCTGGCAAAAGCCTGGATTCTGATAGTAGGAAATAGTTTCTGTCCTTTATTGCTATGAGTATATGTGGAGTTTGCTTGGAAATGTTTGCTGGAAAAACTTGTGGAATTATCCATCTTCACTTTGAAATCCACAAGGATGGATTAGATGTGTTTGTTACTTAGACATGGAGTTAGCACACTTAGACATAATTAGCACTCCGGCTGGATATTTATTATGTATCTGGTGAGGAAGTGCTTTCTGCTGTCATTTTTATTCTAATAAACAATGCTTTAATATGGGTAATCCTCTTTTAACATTAATTGAACACAGAGCTAATGCTCACGTGTCTTCAGTTTGGAATCTGATGGGACAGCTGTTGTACACCTCTGCAGTATCAGCAAAGCAAAACTGGAGGGAAGTGTGAAGGAATCACGCATTATGAGTGTGAATGTATGGTGTTTGTACTTTGTCCAGTCACATTTCCAGTTTCATACATGCTGATATAGTCATTATAGAGGCTTTAATTGCGAAGAGCTTGCCAGCCTGTGTTTGCCAGCTCTGCTGAAATCCTGGCCAAACTTCTCAAGAGTGCAGTAATCTGCAGTTGGCTGAGAGCGGCGGATATAAATAGATGATATGGTGCTGAATTACAATTGATTATTGAAATTCAGCTAGTATGTAATAGATAGCCATAAAAAGGAAACATTGTTTTCCTAATATGGGGCTTGAAATGAATGCGGTCCTTTTTTTAATTTAGCGAAGTTAATGTTTATCACAAAGTCATAAAATCTAGCCTATATTTTTGTGATTCTCTGCAAACAAAAATCTTTTTCTGTTCTTAATAAGAAAAGAGTTTTGGTTTGTCATCTGGGTGGCTTCCAGTAGGAACAATTTATTATTTTATTTCAGGCCAGGCAAAAGCTGTATGAAGACAAAGTGCATTTTATACATAAATTGCTTTTCAAGCATTTTTCTTCAGAAACCATAGAGGAAAACAACAGTATTCAGCAGATGCTCTTCTCAAAATTATTTACCTTATCTCTTCTCAATAATAAAGAATATTTTGGATTTAATTGGAACATAGAAAAAAAAAAACCTAACAAAATTAGTAAAATACAAAGTGTTATCTATGGAATCTGTTTTCATTAATCTGTGCTTAACTTCATAATATTGTTTTCTAGAAGCTGAAATAATACGGAGGTCCAATTGAGTGGGAAAGATTTGTTGGTTTCTTCAATCTGTATGGCTGGGGTGTACATTAGTGTTAGATCTTGCCTTTGCTGTTTGCCACCTAATGGGAGGTTTTACATTTTGCTTCAAGGAGAAGAGAGCCAGGCCCTAAGCTGGGCATTCCACTGAGGTGCTGGGGAAGTCCCCTTTGGGAACAGCTGAGCCAAAATGCCAATTCCTGGGGCAGGAGAACAGAGTGAGGAAATGCTGTGTGTGGGGCTGTGCCTGACATGCTGTCTCTGTGGCATTTAGAATCTGCAGCACTGCCAAGTAATGGGTGTGTGAGAAGTCCAAAGTCTGTCGCTTGCAAAGTGTTATGTGAGGCAGACGCTGGGAGCTGGCACTGAGGCTTTGTCTCGCTTCATGCTGTGTGCCTGGAAAAGCCAACATTGATTTGTTGAGTCACTTCTGCTCCTTTGGAGTGTGGGACCTGATTACAGGCGGTTCAGGTCGTCTTAGGTCAAAGACAAGCAGGTTATTGGAAGCCCTTTCAGTCATTAAGTCAACTTGCATCTTGCTGCACTCAGACCAGCAGTCCTTCTGATGTAGGTGCTGTGGAGCTGTGGTGTGGGGAATTACTACTCATCAGTTCCCAGCAAGCACTGGCTTCTTGGCAGCACAGAATATGATGAAGGTATCTGCTATTATATCACGAGAGCAGGAGCAGGAAAGCACAGAGCCATTGCTTTTCTTAGTTTGATAGCAATGGACTGGTGAGTGTCTGCCACTGAGTTTTCATTTGGCTTCTGGCTGTGCAGTCTGCATGCTCATCTGCCTTACTGTGAATTTTTTCACTGCTGCCATTTTCAGTAGTGCATTAATGATGAATGCATCAGCAGTCAGCATGCTAATAAGCAGCGTTATATATCCTCAAGCAGGTAGATGACATAGCTACTGAAAAGCCAGGGGTTGCACACTGCTCCTAGTTCAGCTCTGAGGGATGGAGCTCAGTGAAGGAAAATGCTGGGGTGAAAACTTGGGCTGCATCAAAAGCAGAATGGCCAGCAGGGTGAGGGAGGTGATCCTGCCTCTCTGAGGCCTCACCTGGAGGACTGCATCCAGATGTGGAGTCCTCAGTACAGGAGACACGTGGACCTGCTGGAGTCTGCCCAGAGGAGGGCCACAAAAATGATCCCAGGGATGGAACACCTTCCCTGTGAGGACAGGCTGAGAGAGCTGAGGCTGTGCAGCCTGGAGAAGAAAAGGCTCCAGGGAGAGCTAATAATGGCCTTTCAGTACCTACAGGGAGACAGAAGGAGACAGACTCTTTAGCAGGGTCTATTGTGATAGGACAAGGGGAAACTGTTTCAAACAAAAAGAGGGGAGATTTAAACTGGATATAAGGAAAAAGTCTTTTACAGTGAGAGTGACATAGGTTGCCCAGAGAGGTGGTGGATGCCCCATCCCTGGAGACACTCGTGGTCAGGCTGGCTGGGGCTCTGAGCACCTGGTTGAACTGTCCCTGGTGTCCCTGTTCATGAAGGGGAGTCAGACAAGATGACCTTTGAGGGTCCTTTCCAACTCAAATAGTTCTATGATTCCATTACATGAGTTAAGGTGTGAGATTCTTCCTTCTGATGCTTGTTTTAATGTTAACCAAGCACAACCTGCAATGGAATTGTTTGTCTGGAACTGTACTGCTTCAGGAACCCAAGGCAGTTTGTTAGCTTCTGATATGATTGAAATTGCAGTATGACACCTGAAAGTTTACAAATGATGCAGTGAACGTGTTAATTCTTAACATTATTATTATTATTAATTCTTAATAATTGTTTTAACTTTCTTTTAATTTGAAAAGTGTGTTCTCTAAATACAAGAAATATTTCCTCTGTGATTATCTGGGAAAAAAAATCTCTGTCCCTTTCTTGGTTAGTTGTAGGTATAGATTTACAGTGAGGTCAATTTTTTATTATTATTATGAACTAATTTCAAGGCGCTGTTTATGCTTAAGAAAAAAAGTTGCTCGGGCAGATGCTGGGTTCCTATAACTCACTGTACTTCTGTAATTTCATGAAGCTTGTAACCAGTTCTTTCATGGGATTCTCTTTATGGTGTCTGGCACAGCACTGGGTCTCTGGATTGCTCAATAAAGCCCAGACCTCTGAATGCTTTATATCATTCACAGTGAATCAGACCATTCACTCGCATCTAGCGCAGTGATGAATCGCTTTAAATTTCCTTGCCTAGGAAGAAGCAAATCGCACTCCCATTTGCGGGAGGAAGAGGCAGAAGGAAAAGAACGAGATGTGCTGCCCAGGTTGGGGGGCAGCACCCATTGCCCCCGCTGGAGCCCGGGATGGATGCGTAGGGTCTCCGCCTGCGGCCACGGGAGGGAGCTCCGCGCTGGGCTCTGGCTGTGCTCAGAGGACGGGATCTGCGCTCTGCAGAATGGCTGGGGCTGTGCAACCTTCTCTGCAGCTCCTTGTTTCTCGGGGCGCTGCGGTCAATGCTGTTCTATGCATCCGAGGGGCTGAAAGGTTACGCGAGGCATTGTGTGCCGGGCAGAACAAGAGGCTCTTTTCACGCGGCGCATCGCTGCGGTTGCCGGCAAATTTTAATGAATGAGGAAATGTTACTTTTTCTTCCCAGCTTTATTTTTGTGGTTGACATTTCAAAATTTCTGGACAAACATCTGTAAAGGGCACTGAGGAAGCAGAAAATTAAGATGCGAAGATATGAAGTAGAGTGATGTAAATACTTCAAACACTGCTCTCGTTGATCCTTTCCCTTCCTTAGCAGATTGTGCCAGACAATCCAGAATGAAAATAAGTTTTCACACAGTGTTCTCCACACTCCAAATAAATGGGGTTTTGTTTTGTTTTTCTCTCTTCTGCGAGAGGAGCTCAGTAAAGGTCCTCCTTTGTCCTGAAGAATGCTAAAGAGCAACAGAGACTGTTTAGAATCAATCATAGAACTGAGTTGGAAGGGACCTTTAAAAGTCATCTTGTCCAACTCCCCTGCAATGAACAGGGACACCAACAGTAGAACAGGTGCTCAGAGCTGCACCCAGCCTGACCTTGATGTCTCTGAGGATGGGTCTTCCACCACCTCTGGGCGACCTGTGCCAGTGCCTCATCACCCTTACTGCAAAATGTTTCTTCCTTATCTCCAATCTTAATCTCCCCTCTTTTAAGTTTGAAACCATTTCCCCTTGTCCTACCACCCTCCTGATAGGAGAGGTGTTCCATCCCTGGGGTCACTGCTGTAGCTCTCCTCTGCACATGCTCCAACAGGTCCATGTCTGTCCTGTCCTAAGGAGGATGGACTCCACATCTGGACACAATACTCCAGGATATGGTTGGCTTTCTGGGCTTCAAGGGCACATTGCTGGCTTATGTCCAGTTAAACACATAAACCACACAAATTTATAATATCTTCATAGCTTATCCAATTGTTGAAATTTAATTTATTTTACATATTTTGAAACTTATTTTAATTTTATGTAGTTTAATGTGTTGTAGCTCCAAGAATCCCCTTCTTGGACCTGCCTCTTGTATGCCCCAGCACACTTCTGCATAATTTAGCCCTTGTGCAAGTTCTTGTGCTTCAGGGAAGAAATCCCATCTCAATGCTGGGAGGAGAAGGTTGGGAGGTAGTGGGAGGGGGGCTTATAATCCTTAGAATGCAAAAATAACAATTTCTACTGTTTTGTTGCAGTTTCTTGATATACTGAAAAATCAGCACAAGAATATTTTAGTTTCTCAATTTTCATACTTGAAATGAAATGTCTATTCCCTATCCATATTGTTGTTGACCACCTCAAGAAGCTGTATGGCCTGAGCACTTCTGAGGTTATAACAATCTACCAAAGGACTCTTGTGTATCCAAAGTAACTTAACAAATATTTGAAAAAGATCCCGAAGTTAAAGATGAGTATCTTAGAGGGAAATCGCATATGCAGTAATAGAAAATGTATACTACGGATTGAAAACTCAGCAATGTATGTTTTCTAAATGAATAATTTAATTTAAAAAATGACAGTGGAGATTCAGAATAATGATTTAACTCAGTCTTACTAATGGTGAGACTTACCATCTTTGTAGTTCTTAACTCCAGCACAAGGAGCCCTGTAATATGAGAATTTTACTTGTTTAAGAAATGCCTTCCTCTAATGGAGAAGTCTTCAAAATGCCAAACATGTATTTGGAGAATATACTGAACGTGAAGGGAACAGGTTGATATTTTAAGAAACAGTAGTCTTTCAAATCAAAATCCGTCTTCTCTACATAAAGGGGTGGTTTATGTCATTTTAATGCTTGGTGTTTGTGATGATCAGTCTTCCTCACATAAAAGGGTGTGTGAACAGCGTCAACTAATAACACACATCTGTGATCATCACTTTTAGTTTTACTTTATACCTAATGAGAGTTATCACTTAGCCAGTCTGAAATTAAATTAAATCTATGAACTAATTAAAAAATAAATTAAAAAGTCCTGGAAGAACTGCAGACTGAAGATAAGGCCGGGAGTGCAGCATTCTGTTGTGATATAACACATGGGAAAGCTGAGCCCCTTTGATAAATACCCTTGAGTCTTCACTTGGCATTGTGTTCCTTGAAAGTTTGTGAGGAATGTGTGACACATTTTTGCACAAGTGTTTCACCAGAGCTTCCAAACCAAGCAGAGGCAGTCTGAGTTTCTGGAAGTGTTTGGCTGTGTTGTGGCCATGGTGGTTGGTTGTTGCTGGTGGTGGTGATGGTGCTGTATGTATGTTCTTGGTGGTGATTTTGTTGTTGTTACTCAGGACCCCTTATTTAAAATGCCACTCTGTAAAAAGATCTTCACATCTGAACAATAAATGCTGCTGACTGACCTCATAATCCCTCACTCTAATATTTCATTATGATATTCCTTTCTTATGTTTAATTTCACAAAGTGCTGTCTTGGCAAAGAAGGGAGTCTGTGAGAGTTTGTAAACAGAATCTGTGTGCGTGCTTGTCTGTATGTATATGCATGGAGCTAGATGGATGTGTATGGATTTGTGTTAAATGCAATCATGTTGACCCTTTATCTACAGATTTCTTTTGAACTAGCTGCATTACTCCTCTAGAGACCATAGCTATCAAACAAAGGACAATGTTTTGAGGGGGCAGAAACCTTTTTTAGGAACTAGGTTAACCATAGTGAAGCTCTGAAAGAATTAAACCAATTATTCAACCTACGTCAATTTCTTCATATAGCCTCCCTTGAGAGCTTGCTGCCTGCAGTGCCTTCCAGCCCAAAGTTATCTGTTCCTTCCTCACTGTGGGTGGCGTGGGATCTTGTGGGGTCACCTGGGAGTAAGTCAAGGTCCCCAGAGTCACCTTGCAGAAGGTTGCTTCCCACCACGTGAGGCTAACTAACTACAAATCCCGCTGCAGGGCAACAAATAGATAGCTCACCTCATGCAATGTACAATGTCACTGCTTTAAGGTTGAAACCAAGTTCATGTTTATTTCTTTCAGTGCTTCATATTTAAAAATGAAGAGTGATTATCTGTAGTGGCGCACTAAATAAATTGCTTTTTTTCCTCTTCAGAAATGCTTTTCCCCTGGAGTATGCAGTGGCAATAGCAGTGAAAAACAGTCACTATGCTTGTGTTCAGAGAATGTGCTCTCTCTTGTGGCCCTGCTCTTTCAGTGAACTTTTATCTTGCTAAAATGAATATTTTACGATTAAGAACACTTGGTCACATCTGGTACTTCTCGAAAATGGTTGCATTTCCAAGAATAGCACGCAAACATGAAACCAGAATCACAAGCAGATGTTTGCTAATATGGCCATAGATAACCTTTCAGCTTCACGCTTAATTTTCATGAATAACCATCTGTAAAGAATGCAGATTAATGGAGAGCAGAGATGATCTCTGTCAGTGTCAATATGTTAACTTTACTGTATTGCTGATATGGCAGTCGTTACTATAAAATAGCATTTCCTCACTGTATAAAATTGTCAGCTGCTGTTTTCAGAAGAGCGATGCTTCCTTGTTTTTCACTTTGTCATACTATTTTAGGGTTGCAAAAAAGCATTTTTAGCGTACAAGGTGGCTACTTGTGTCAACAAAACTGCTAATTGTGGCTTGATTCCTTAGCAAACTTTTTTTCCTTCCTCCCAGCTATCAACAGAGTCAAGATGTGGAACAGAGTGAACCTCTGGCTCTTTCTCCTGGTTAGCTTTCATGTATCTCCTGTGACAGAGCTGGTGTAAACGGGCTATTGTTCACTTGACTCCTGGCTTTGAACAACCATATTTAAACTTTTTTTAAAAATCCAAAATTGCAACATCTATCTATATCCAGGTCATTGTATTTTGCTTCTCTTTTTGTACTATTCCTCTGACTTATATTTGGTTTTGGGTAGCTCAGCTTACAGGTTTTGCAAATAGTTCACTGAAATATCTGCCCATGGCCAATGGGCTGGGAGACAAAGGCCTGGGCTGTGCTGTGTGCCGCACGTTGCCTTACTGTTGTGTCCTTGTCATGGTGGAACCTTAAACACTGACAAAATGCCATAATAGGGAAGACATGACATGGGGTGATGTTGGAAGCATCCCTTAAAACCTGTGGTTTTTGGTTGCTCTGAGTGTGAGGTGCCCACCATCTGCTCTCTTTTGCAGTACCCACCAGACCCAGGTGTTAGCGTGGTTCTTGGCAGTGGTTTGAGACTTCAGAATGGGTGTGAATTTGAGAAATAAGTGGTAACAGAGATGAGTTTGGAGGATGATGTGCATTAGCAAATGTGCTTGCCCAGGAGAGGAGCCTTGCAGAGGAGAGGTGCAAAGTGCTGATGTAGTCAGTTCAGAAACTTCCAGATAGCTTGTCACTTGGTGAGAATATTGATGTTCTTCTGAAACAGAAATGCACATGAACAGAAAATCTGTATCCCAACATACACATTTGTAGACAATATGAAAGAATTGTTTGGAAAAATAGCACATCAATAAGAATTCTTTGGAGCCTTTCTCTCATTGTAGTTGAAATACCTTCAAAGAGAAGCTAACAATTAAAATACATTCAGAAGAAAAGTAGCCTTGTAGGCATTAGGAAAGGGGTGGGTAGAAGCTTCATGTTAATAAAATATCCCAGCTAGAGTATTATTTTGCATTTCATGTTCTTTAGTTGGCTCCCTTGGTAACTTACAAATGGATAATAAAATTTACAATTATAGCTGATTAGATATTATGAGTTCTCAACAAAGTATGTTTATGTTCTGTATGCAATTATTGCAGAGTTGCTGGGCGCAATTCTGGTTGAATCTGAGCTATCTTTTGCATTCAAGCAATTTAATCTCTTCTGTTTTGTATGAGGAGAACATACTTCATTCTTCAAACTACAGCAATTGTCAGATAAAGAATTTTTTAAAATCAGTTTGTCACTTACGTAGAAAGCTAATCTAATTTCATGAAATAATAACTATGCAAAAGATTTTGATTGTGTCAAGTGTGATTCTGTAGGCTGTATTCAAGTTTCAATGAGCAACGTTCTCAGTTTGGAAGCAATAATTCCAGCCACCCCCTCTGGCTGCTGTTCCTCCTGGTTTGCTGACCTGTGCACCTTCATGCGTGTCAGCCATGTGAATCCCAGGCATGGTTCTGTGGGTTCTCTGGGCTCTTGTGTGGTTTGGTGTGGCCGTCAGGCAATGCATTGCTGCACTGTATTGCAATGAAACAGAAACTAACAGGTTCTGGTGTTCTGCATCTTGCTTTCTCTTTGGATAGCTCTCACTAATGCAGCCAGTTATTTTTGTATATGGCAAACTCGGCATTCATTGTCACCTACTATTAAGCAGTGTTCTCAAGAATATATATATTTTTGTTTTAAAGTTTTGGAAGAAAATGTGCTGTAATTATCAACCTGCCAAACTTTGAATATGCACTATTGGCCTTAAGTTTAGGAAATGTGACTTTAACCGCAGTCAGATGTGAGTTAAAGGAATAATTTCATGTTTATAAATCAGATTTTGTTAGACTTGGAACCTTGGTAAGGCTTATTTTTTCCAGGCATAATCCCTGTGAACTTAAATTGCATTAATTGCAGAGTTAATGATTAAACTCATACATTCCAGTTTGTTGGGATTGTTCCTTTTGTCCTTCTTTCTTTTTTATGTAAAGATCTTATTTAAAATCTTGAAACTTGGAGATAGATGTTGGTAAAATAAAGCTAAAAGATGCTAATATGAATGCCTGGAGATCACTTTGGGCAAATGTCAACTCAGCACTGTGGCCAAACACTGAAGGGCAGCTGCTGTTGTAAAAGTCTGATCATCTGTTTGCTGACACCTGTTGTGGGGTGTCACTACTGGGTTAAAAATATTTGATTTTGTGACTATTGCAATATTTTTGGTGTGTATAGCTGCTAAACTGCTCGTACTGCCAGCTTTAATTGCATTTTAACAAACAATTTTTTTGGTTAGTCAACCTTGATGATTGTTGTGTGCAGCGTTTAAAGCTGCGGCAATGCTGCAGCTGCCAGGAAGGATGTAACTGCTGCTTTTGAAAGGGGCTTTGTCACAATGACTCTAAAATCCTTTTTTCTTGTTGTAGGTTTCCCAAAGGCACGGTGCTGCAATGCCCCGGAATGCCTCATGGCAGAGGTACCCGGCCGCCTCGCTGGAGCGTGGCGCTGCCCTGTAGGGAGCTGGGTAAGTGTGACAGTTGTCTGCAACGTGGGCAGCACTGTCTTACACATCTCATGTGGTCAGATGGGCCTTCCTGGTAGCTGGGACAGACTTGGTAATGTGGACTGCTTTGTCAGCCCCTTCTTGCTGTGCTCTCTTGGCTTAGTGTACTTTGGAAGAGTATCTGCTGGGTGGAGATGCACATGCACTTTCTTTTATTTCTTGTGTCCTTAAGAGAGATTCCTCCAGAGAGGTGGCTGTGTGGGGATTGAATGGGGAGGATATTGTGACTGAATTGGCAGGAGATGGATATGGTCACCAGGATGGTGAGTTGCCCCTTTACCAAGTGCAAAAGAGAAGTGGTGTGGTGGGGAAGGCAGTTTAGAAGAGGTGCATTTAGTACATGCTCTTGCTTCCCTCTCTTAAAAAATGGCAAAGGTCTGGAACATCACTGCCTGCTCTGCCACCATCAGTGTTTATTTCCTTCACATATCTTGAGTCTCATCACATCTGCCACGTACTACTAAATAATTTTAGGCGATGCTACCTGTCTTGGAGTAATTACTTCCTATGTGATACGCCTGTTGAATTATTGCCTTTTTGCAAGTTAAAGGTGCAGTGGGTGGATAAAACCTCCTGTCTGGCCATGTAAGATAGACACTTGGCCATTTTCTGTGCCTGATTAGGAATTGGGTTATTCTTTGTGGTTTTATCAGTGTATAGGTTAGTATATCTGTTAGAATGTCTTGCTGAACTACAGCAAATGCTGCTTACAATTCCTGTCTTTGTGAATCAACCTTAACGTTTGTGTGCCAGTGGTTGTTGGTTTATGGATGGTTATCAGCTTTTGTAACTGTGGACCCAGATGCTTCTCCCAGTAGCCCTGGTAAGAAGCCTTTTGGGTCTATCGGGAATCTTTAGGAACTAATTCATCTGTACTATATGTCAGAGGGAAGGACAGTTGAAGTGCTGACTGGCATCTCATGACTTCTGTTAATTGCATATATGGGCAGGAAAGAGATATCTGAAGTAAAGAAATACTGTCTTTGTTTTTCTACAGCTAAGAACAGACTGGCTGAATCCTCTTGGATAGCCTGGAGCCTGAATATGCCAGGCTGAGTTGAGAAGAAATTATACTGATTTATATAGATAACACAGGCTGATGCTGGGATGGTTCTTCAGATTTCTGGTTTAGGAAAATTGCAGATTACTGATGGATTGTTGCCCTTTGGATTTAATTTAGACTCTGACAAGAATGCATTTTCATACTTCAAATTCCCTGAGGCCAAATATTTGCGGTTTTGGTCTACTAATATACTTGCTTTAGTAAGCATCAGCTAAACGAGGCAGTGACTGACAGCCATTGTCAGTGTCTGAGTTAATGGGAGAAGATGCTGCTGATATTGAAATTACCTATTCTCAGGAAGTGACCTTCCAAAGTCATGCTGTTAACCAGTTGTCCCTTCTTGTCCCAACTGATCAGCAACAGTCATTTAACTTCTGATCATGTTCTGCTCAGGGAATTGTGTTCAGGACAAGAGGTTACTCTGCCTCCCTGGAGGGATTGACTTCCACTCACCTCTAAGCAGTGCAGTGCGACAGTTCTTGCTCTTCTTACCTTGAGGTCTGGTTTGCTGAGTTACCTTGTCACCAGGATTTTGGGGCCAAACCACTGCTGGTAGCCCAAGTGTTTGAAGCTGTTTCTGTTCATCATGCTTTGCATTCATTATACTGGCTGCCTATAGATAGAGTTTAAATTCACCTCACTCTTATGGCTGCAGTTCTAAGGGCCAGGATCTGAGCCTGTGCCAGACACCTTTGAATCTGAAGTACTGCAATTTTTAATTCTATTTTTTTTTAGTAGATTTAGCATTTGCAAGTGGTCTCCTGTTTGAGGTTTTGCTATTAACTCAAGCTAGGAGCCAGCAAAGCTTTGAAGTGGTGTCTGGAAAGAGGATATCTCAGTCTCTCCCTTCAAATATGATTCGCATCCCTCTAACATTGAGTATATATTTAAAGTGTATCTTTTTCAGAGAACTAAAACTCTCTCAACAGTTGATTGTGGACTTATTATTTAGACTAGGATGGTTTAATTCAGTAGAAATATGCCTCATAATTGCTTTTCATGCTGCTTTCATGTGTGAGCACCTTCCAGCATAGGTTTTTTTAGGCTCAGTTGATTTCAATCCAGCCATTACTGGCATTCACTGGAGGCTGACTCTTGCATGTACTAGTAACTGGTTAAAACTGGCTTGGTAATACCAAACTAAAACATCATTACGGGCAACCTAATCTGAAAATGGAAATGTTTATCCTGGTGGAGTAAAGCTGCAGGTTCCAGCCTCTTCCCTACATGCCTGGATTGCCAGTGCTGTGTTGGAGCTTTTCCTCGTCTCCACTGCAGCCCAGTGAATTTTATGAGCTGAAACAAGACCATTGCAATGGCTGTCAATCTGGGTAAGGGTTGCTGAACAACTCTGGCTGCCATGATACTATTGTGTCTTCCCCCCTTATACTGTTCCCAGAGCTGTATTTGGAGAACCCTGTGAAAATGAGGAGATTGAAGGCAGTCTTGTGGTTGTTTATTGCTCTTTATTTTCATTAGCACTGCTGCTTCAGATGCACAGCACATATGTTTGGTTTGCTGCAATAGATGTATGCCTTAGGAAATTCTGCATGTTCAGAATGTGTTTTCACGTTTACTCCTGATTTTCAAATCCAGTTTTTTTGTTTGTTTGTTTGTTTTCCTAAAGGAAAAGAAAGTGCAGGTGTTTCTGGCTCACATAGTTATGTCTTGCTTCTGATTCTCCCTCTGAGTCTTTATTGTCACACCTGTTTTCTTTTGGTACCTTACTGCAAGTGCCCAACTTGGAAATGGGCTTTTCTTGACTTCTTGTAAAGGCATTTTCAACTTGCATTTCTATTTTTTTTATTTTGTATGCATAAGAAAAGCAGAAGTACCCAGTGTATGATTTTCATTTCCTGACATGAGTAAGTCAGAATTCTTTTGCTAAATATATTTGTCTTTGTCAGTATGTTGTTCTAAGAACTGTTTGCTCTTCTTGTTCTTTGCATGCATTCTGTAGGGTTTCTGCATTTCATTTTTGCTTTTACCTTTCTTTAAATTTAATCAAGAGAGAACATTTTGATAGTGTAGCACTTCTTTTATTTCTTCCTTCATTCCTTCCTTTCTGGGATGACTGTAAGCGTGGCTCATTCTGTGGTGGGATGCTTGTTTTGTGGGTGTTCTCATGAGGTGATTATGCTGTATGGGAGGAACTGCATCCTGAACAAGTGATTAGTTTGTTCTTATTTGTACTCTGTTCATTACATAAGCAACACATGAAAATATGTGAACATACTCGGTCAGTCTGGATTTCATCTCAGATCTGGCAAATCACGGGTTTTGGCACTGAGAGCAAGTCTATATTTCTGCAGCCATCCTCATATTTGTAAATTAAATTTACAAAAATGATTCTTCTGAAAACTGCAAGTTCATAAGAGAGTCAAATGGTTTATTAGAAATGAGAACACAAAGATCCTTTTTTACCTAATTCGCTGTTTGTGATAAACACCAAGTAGTAGCTCTCAGATGTTCCTGGATCCTGAAAAGCTGGATACAGCCTTGAAGAAGAAGCCACATGTTCCTCCTTTCATTTTCTACCACTTACTGGTGCCTTAGTTCTACTACTGTAGCATCTTTTGGATGAAAATTTCTGTGAGAGCTACTCCAAAAGTAATGCCTCCTATTTTATTATGTTGGCCCATAATGTCAGAGGTGGATGTTGGTGGTATGGCAATAGAGTTGGAACCTTCCCATCAATATTCTGTTATATTTTGTTGCTGTTTGACAGATGGCAGCAGAGGGGCAGTCTGTCAGAATGACATCTGACATGAAAGTGTGTATGAAGCAAAGGTGTGAAAATGAATTCCTTCATGTAGAAAAAATTGTGCCTGATACTTGCACCGACCCAACTCACTGACACTTGCTGAACGTTTCTGGAGACCAGACAGTGAATGTGAGCACAATGAAGTGGTGATGTGCATTTCAGCAGAGGCAGAAGTGATGTGAAGGACAAGCCACATTCTGGATGGCTATGCACAGTTGTTACACCACAAAATGAATAGTGTTTTGATCAGCTCATCTGAACAAATCAGCTAATAGTGGTGACTATGCTGAAAAATAACGTCTTGTAGCTGAGAATTTGCTTCATGAAATAGTGTCATGGTGCTCTTTGTATCTGTTGTAGTTTCTGTGGAAATAAAAAGGAGGCATTACTTTCACGGCTACCTACATATATGTCTATTTCAGTTGAGTACTTACATTTATTTTCTGTGAGATATTATTTCTACTCCCTCCTTCCCAAGTTGTCAAACTTTTTTCTTTCATTAAATCCCAATAAGGAGGCCAGTTAACCCTTTAGATTGTCTTCAGAGACTGGGCCCAGCACTTGCTGAGCACTTGGCATGATCTGTGAAGTATTAGTAAAATAAAACTATGGTACCTTGTGGTGAGTCCCAGTGCATCACACTTATTCTTAAGCATTGAATCTATACCCATTTTCAAGGCAGGTTCATCTTGGTATAATCTCACCCAACTGGGTATTGATTTCTGCCATCTTGCCTAAAGTTGTTAATATGTTCTCTTCATTTTAACTCTCTTTATTTAGGAGGACTTACAGGGCCCTCTTTGGGAGACAGGAGTATTGCCAGTCCTATGCTGAGATAGTGACTTGAGGAGCCTCTTGATTTCTTTATTCCTTGTAATTATCTGTAAAGCTTTCCTAGACTTTGACAACCTGATTTTTCCTTTCAGGATGTTAATGTTTGTCTGGAATGGGAGAGGATGAATTTTGGTCCTTTGTGAACTTAAAAGGAAGAACGACCAATTCTTCCACTGAGAACTGCTAAAGAATGCATACTTTTAGCAATGGGACATGTGACTGGGGAAACATATCTGACTTCTCCAATATCTGAAGCTTAAATCCATCTACTTAATCTCCGAACATGGGGAAGGAACCCTCTACCATGACAGATTTCTTGTTGCTGTAGGGATGCATTGTCTGTTCACGGTCCACCAGGTGACGATCAGTTGGTATCTTCTGGGGATATTGAATT
Source organism: Tetrao urogallus (assembly GCF_951394365.1). NCBI lineage: Eukaryota > Metazoa > Chordata > Aves > Galliformes > Phasianidae > Tetrao > Tetrao urogallus. The sequence goes on from NC_136820.1 coordinate 34,506,236, forward strand.
CTGTGAGAGTCTATCATCATCTCAGGTGGCCTGGTGGCCTTAGGCTGATCTCGTTTATGTAATGTCAAAAGTCGGTTGTTTGATCTTGGGACCAACTCCTCACTTCTGTATTCTTCCACTGAAGTGTTTGTTCCTCTTTTGTTCAGCAGTATTTTCAGGAGAATGGGATGCATGGAGCTGTGCACAGCCTGTCCTCTACAGAGTGTTTTATTCCTAGCAAAACCTTGTTTTGTTCTTCCTGAAAGCTCCCTCTCTGTTTCGTGTCTGAACACCAGCTTCTCTGTGGATTTTCAGTTTGGTTGTGCTTTTACCTCCAAGCCTTTCAACTTCTTCTGAGACTGAAATATTCCTGCTGCTTTTTGTCTATCAAGAGGGCCAAGGGACTTGCTGGAAAGCTGCTAATGCATTTCCCATTACTGTCCTCAGCCTAGGTGGTGTCAGTTAATATCCATAGATCATTGGGATTTTTGTTGCAGCTTCCTTCCATTTCTGCCATGAACTGTGCTACTGTTGATTAACACAGAGATTATTTGGCACTTGACAGGGGGAGGCATTATTTATTAACTTTTGTCTTTTAAGTGTTTGGTGAGGCACAAGGACATGTATGCAGGGCTGTCTAGTACTAGTTGCATACAAGAGAGCATATGGGGGGACAGAGCAAAGACCAGACAACATGCTATAAAATATAGCAGGTAGCGGTAGCTTGAGGGTGTTTCTTTTTAAAGTACACCTTTATGTATACCAGCATTCATAGAATCATTGAGGTTGGAAAAGACCACTAAGATCACCTAGTCCAATCATCTCCACCGTACATACTAACCATGTCCCTCAGTGCCACACAGACATGTTTCTTATCACCTCCAGAAGCCAACTCTGTTGGCAGCCTGTGCCAATGCATTACCACTCTTTCTGAGAAGAATTTTTTCCTAATATCCAACCAGTATCCAATAACCACTATCTAATTCCAAGAGAAAAAAGATTCAGTGCAGGGATTTTGATGGTGAGATTGAAAATCTTGGGAAAATATAAAAACAGGTAAGTTTGCAAAACCAGTGTGACTACAGGAGAAATATCCTCAGTACAAAGATTCCCTATGGTCCACTCTTTCTCTGTTGAATTAATCAAGAGTTATAAAGAATGCACAAAATGTAGTCATAGCTGCAGAGCACAAAGAAATGGATGTGAATGTTGAACAATAATCACTGTGCTAGAAAATATTTCTGAAATAGTATGTGCTTTTTCTGTGGTTGTTTTGTTTTTTTGTTTGTTTGTTTGTTTCTTTAGTTTTCAATAACACTAAATCCAGGTGGTTTTCAAAGCCTAAATCAGCAAGTGGAACACGCTGAATTTGAGGTGTAGAAGGTTATATTTATGGTTGGAGGAAGCTTGTAGGGACTTTGTCTTGAAAATTATTCTTAACAGGATGAAAAATGCTCCAATTATCTGTTGCTCTTTCTTGTCTATATAATAAAGGAATGAAAGATCACAAATTAGTAAATGAGAGGAAAAAATGGGAGTAACATCAGGAAATAGATCAAGAGCAGTGCTATGGGAAGAGCAAATTAGAACAGCTGTTTTTGGTTTTTCTGGGAAATCAAGAAGAAGAGAAAAAAGGATAGATTTTTCTTGGATTGCACTTCTCTTTCTGGTCTAAGGCTTTCCCCACCCCTTGGACTTTCTGCTTTTCTCGGTTGTTTTTTCCTCCTTTTCTTGAAACAGTTGCTTCATTGAGAACTAGACTGGAGCCTACAAAGGCTCTATAGTGAAAGAAGAATAAAGGACAGAAGTTCCAAATGTTGTTGATCTGGGCTGGATTTGCCTGTAGTTCTTGTTCCTTTGCGGTGCAGCCATGCTCTTGGAAGCAAAATAAGGCTGAGGGCCACATGGCAGTGTAGGTGGCAACGGGCCCCAAATCCCACAGCCCTTTGTGATGCACAGCCCTGCTTTCTGAGGTACACTGAAGGATGCCTGTGGCTCGTGGGTGTATGATTTATGGCCTGTGAACCAAGGTTGGCCTGCTTGGCAGCACCACACTACTGTGGGCTTTTACTATATATTTGTGGTATTTTGGAAGTTTATTTGCTATTACAAGCTTGTCACTCCAAGAAGAGTATAAATACGAAATAAAAACAGTAAGGTTTTTAAATGCAAAAGAATTTGAGCAAAAGTATAAATCTGTCTACCAGCTTTTAAAGTTTTTATTTTTAAATATAAAGAGCTAGTAGCCCATTGTTATTTGTGTGAGCTTTTCAGAAGTGTTCTGCTTCTGCAAACACCAGACTTCAAGAACTAAGGCTTTGAAAGAGCCAGATGATATTGTGAGACTCGAGGGGGAAAGATATGATGCTGATAGCACTGCAGATAGCTCCTTCAAGTAGTCCCTCAGCTTCCACAACCCTTTATTCTGGGACATGAAAGAGAAACTTGAGCCAGCACAGAATTATGGAACTAGGTTACAAACCTGGAGCTAAACTATTTGTTTAGTTAATGTGTTAGATATTTATTTTATATGCTTATTTTGGTTTAAGGCCTGTATGTATTTGGAAAACTCCTCCTTACTCCACGAGAGTTCTTCCTTTCAAGTAATTAAAGCAAGGCAGTAAGCAGCAGAGACAATGAATTGTAAAAATTCATCGCTGGCTACAGTAAGAATTTGAACCTCATTCATCTGTCAACAACAACAACAACAAGTCTATCAAAAAGCATATGGTCCTGTAGCTAAAACAAATCTGGATTCTGGCAGACAGGGTGAGAAGTGAGGGCTGTGAGAAGAGGAGAAGCTCTGCTGGGAACTGCCTGTCCAAGCAGAGAGCTCTGGCTGCTCCTGGACTGGGGAAAAAGGCAGTCCTAGTGAGGGAAGTGATGATGCTATCACATGTGATAGTGATCTTCAGAGGTAAAAATTGGTAACTACAGTTCCTTGTTATTCCTAGAGCACTGTTTAATGTGCTTTTTCTGAAGGGTGCTGTCTCCTACTAAGTGTTGCTGAGCATCTTATGTGCAATTTGAGTGTTGCCAACAAGTGGCTCTGCATAGGATGGGTTCAGCCCTGCAGTGGAAATTGTGGATTAGCATTACAGAAAACTATCTTAGACTACACTTCTATAATTTATGCTCTGCATATGCATGAGTATTTGCTCTTACTACTTCACTCGAGGAAGGCTCTTAAATTAACAGCCCAATTAATTAATAATGCCAGCTCACCATCATTTAATATTGCTTAGATGATAGCAAAATACTTGCCAAAAGTTTTTCTGCTTGTTACTCTTATGTGTAATTTTATGTCGATGAAGCTGTAGTCATACAGCTTTAACTGGGACTTCTAAAGAGAAAAATCATTGAGTGCTGTTCATTAGATTCATTGCTGCAGTGGAGAAGTAAAACTCAGCATTGGTTGTATACTTGCCACAGATAAGCACAGTTTGTGTCTGGTAGTTGGAATTTGTGAGGTAACTCTTGCAGGTCGCTTGACCTTTAGTCACCCAGCACCCTGTTAAAAGCACTGTACATGTGGCTGACTGTTTTCTCAACTCACATTGAACCTTCTCTCAGTCACAAGCAATGCTCTCCGGAGTTTTTCCATCCTCTACGTCTACAGCCTTTTCAGTAGCATATGGTAGGAAGCTCCCTCAGATACTGTTGAAAAGGATAGTTAGCTCAAATGCGTCCTTATTTGTAGCAGAAAATTAAGTACTGCATAGATTAAAACTACAGTTTTAATCTATGTGATGTTTGAAATGGATTAGTAATAAGAAGACAACTGTTTTCATAGCTACAAAAAAGCAGAGGAATGACTAGAGAGAAAATGACTGTTTAAAGCCAGATCATGAACATCTATCTTGTGGAGTGTCATGGACCAGCACCTTAGTGGTGCCCTGTGCTGCTGGCTGAGGCAGAAAATAGTGAGAGATACTGTCTGCATCCCTCAGGATGAGTTTTATGTCCAAAGAGGCAACACCTGCCAAGTGCATAGGAAAAAAGCCAACCAGAAATATTTTGCATGATTAGTGAATATGTAATTTTGTTTTAAGTGAGTCATCTCCCTCCCTACCACTGTTATATTTGTACTTTTTTTCATGTGTGTTTGTTGCCTTCTGCCTGGATGCAGCATGAGTTAAAAATGTTCTGATAGTCACAAGAACAGCTTTAAAACTGTCCTCAAGGCAAGGAATGCAACTGTCCTACCTGGAGCCTTCCTCTTCTGCCTCTTTAGCAAAATGATCTGGAGCAGAAGACATGAAGAATCTTGACATACATGGTTATGTGTGGAGGGAGGGCTGCTTCCAGAGTCCATCAGTCTGGTTCATCCGGAACCTGAGAGCAATGTGGACGCCTGCAGTTTTCATCCTTGTGCACGCTCAATATTGTATCTTAAGGGAATCTTAAAGTTTGTGAGCTTTAATTCTCACTAAAACACATGAATTAAAGATGTGAATGTTGATGTGGGGCTTTCTTCTGAAGGACTGGTAATAGTGTTCCATGGTTGTTGTACCGGTGTGCTCTAAAAATAATGACTTTTAATGCATGTCATCATATTGTAATGACCCAGAGAGAGAAAGCTTGGGAAGTAGGATGTGAGAGGGGAGGAATCCAGTTCCAAATCCATTCTCTACTCTGTTTACAGCACAATATGCATCACAGTTTCTCACCTCAGGGAAATCTATGGGGCTGCACTGAAAGTGCCAGTTTGGCATCACTGATCGTGCTCTTCCCAGAGCTGGGTTGTGACTACTGCGGCAATGCTAAGAACAAGACCTGTCCCTGTACCAACACCTCTTTCAGTGGGTTTACATATCTGAATGCAGGGATTCCCTATCCTGAAACTTCAAGTAACTTTGTCTTCCAACTGAACCTTGTGCAAGAGTGCCCTCATTTGTGTCAGTGCATAGAAAACTTCAATCTCTGGCTAATCTTAATTCTTTTTTATTTATTTGTGGTGAAAAGCTGTCTTGGAGAGTGCTTGAGTTTGTGCCTGTTACTGGCACAACCACTCAACAAAACCAATAAAACTGGATGTACTCTCTGTGTAGTGTTAAAGTATAGGGTAGCATGAGCTTATGCATTCATAATTTAAGATGTATTATGTTTTTCTTCTGGTCTATTTTATTGTTTCTGTATTCTGTTTGCTTGAACATTAAGTTTTATTAAAAATTGCTCCTCCTTGAGATGTTTGTATGTATGTTTGGGAGCTGCTGTGCTGTTCTCCTCAAATCAGTTTGTTGGCTCTTCACCGTAATCAGAAGAATTGCTGGCTGCAGCACTGTAACAAACGTGCGTTGGGTTGTTTTGAGGACAACGCAGTAGTGAAAGTTTGGCTTCTGCCAGTATAGAAGAGCTGCCTCCATCTCCTTAGGCCTCCCCACTGACAAAGGAGGGATGACACTGGCATGGCCCCATACCCAGCACAGGCTCATACGTCCTGCTGACTTGTGACACCAGTGAACGCAGTGTGTGCTTGCACTGTGCCACTTGCAAACTCCCCATTATTCTGTCAGCACAGCGTGCCAGTCTAAGCTGTGCTGTAAGAAGCTATTTCATTTCCACATGGCTCTCAGAGTGAGCATTTCAATGTTGTGGTTTCTTGTGGTCAGTAAGAATGTGTTCATTAAAGCTGACTTATTGAGATCTATTAATGGGTTCAAGAAGAAAATGAATCAGGCTGTACCCCACTCTCTTCCTCTATGTTTTCACACCCCTCAGGGATGTCTTTCTCAGGCTGCTGTTGATGCAGTAATTTCTTGAAAATGTTAGTGGGAAAATGGGGTTTGGAGAGAAGATTAGGTTTATGGCTGTGGTATATGAATAGGAAGGAAAGAAAAAGGTAGAATTCACAGGCACCTTTCATAAATCAAATTTGCCATAATAGACGTCTGTGAAATACTTGAAGGAAAATGAGTTGTAGATCATGGTGGTCGTTATGGTTTTTTCCTTTTCTTTTTTTTCTTCTCTAAGGAAATTGAAACCTCTTCAAAATCAGCAAAAAGGCATCAGTAAAATCAGTGCGTGTGATGACCACAGCCCCTGGAGGACTGCATCACTTGTTTAATGTCTCCATAACACGTGGTATCTTTAAGATCTTTTTATGAGTTCTTTGGTGCATCCAAGAGTAGTTATTAGATGCTAAGTAAACAATATAGTGAATATTTTCAGAATTTGATGCCTATTGGACATTTTACATCTCAAGCATATTGTGTTTCTTTAAAAACATTAATTTGTAGTAAGCCTTCAGTGTCAGTTAAATTATAGATTACAGAATTAGATCCTGAATTAGCAAACCAATGCTCTGCAAGCTAAGTCCTGGCTAAGCCCCAGCCTTGTGTCCAAAAGGTAACTGAAATAGAAGGAAACAACTGTGGTAGTCTTGCACTAATAGATTAAAATCAGACAGCTGTGATTGTTGCTGCCCAAAACTGATCATCCCATTTCACCACTGACCCTGAGGATAGGACTTCTGATTTTTGCTTGTCCTAATACAGTGGTGGTCTGCAGACTTAATGAGTGGAAAAAATCTCAAAAAAAGTGGTACTTGGGGAGCAGTGTGGAATGTGGAGGGAGGGAAAGAGTGATGGCCTTCAGCTGATTTTAATGGACCAGAAATCATCCAGCCCTCTCCTTTAATATTATCTGCTGGAGAGCTGTGATTAAGAGTCCTCTCTCTCGATGGCAGCTCACTGAAAAATGTCTGGCAAGTAGCATGGCCATCAAACTGCTGTGTGTTAGGAGGTGTCTGATGATGCCCCAGCATCCTTGTCAGGGCTGCTGATAGCTCCAGCATGGAATGCACCTGGAGTTTCTATGGCAGGGCAGCGCATGGCTGCGTGAGTTGTGCTGTGCTCAGTGTGCTAATGGCCACAAATTGCCTAGGCTCTGTTGGGAGTGACAGGGTGATATAATACATACATATATATACATATATATATAATATATATATAATTATTTTTATTTTTTAGGATCTATTTCCTACATACTTAGTTTATACTATTCTTGCTCTGAGTGCTGGCATATAGACTTTTTTTTTGGTACTTTGACAGAAAGGGGAATTTTTGTTAGCCTCCAAAATGCTCTTGAATAACTCCAGCACAGTTCAAAGCAATTTAATTTAAAACTGATTGAAAGCCGCAAGAAAAGATTCTGAGTAATAATATGAGGAAATATTTGGAATAAATTAGAAAATTGTAACAAATATTTAATTTTTCTTTCAAAGACCTTATAAAGTCTGAAATACCTCCTATCTAAAAAGCAGTTATCCTCTGACAGCTCCCAATGGAGTGTCCCTTTGTGTCATCTCAGGGTAAGTGGGACAAACTCTCTGATCCTTTTTGCAAATCAGTGCTTACTGTTTAATCATTCCTCCCACTGACTGCATCAAAACATTTTTGTAACTGTTAGAGCCATTCCAGCCCACCAGATGGGGGTATAAAGTGCCATATGTAGAAATGGAGAGGCATGAGGGTGTGTTGCATGTGAAGGAATTTGGGAGGCTGAAGTCCCTCTGTCAGAAGGGCAGAGCTGGAGGCACCAGTGGATGAAGGGCATAGGGGAAAAATGTGTTTGTGCTGGTATCTGCTTGTCCTTTCCCAGCCAGTTTAGAGTGCTCATCCTAAAAGTATGAGATTATGCATGTTTCTCCTTCCAGTACAAAGCTGTTGTCTTAGTCAACTGCAGTTCAGAAGGAAGGATGAAGGAGCTGCATAGGGATGGGAGCTGTGAATGTGATGGCTAGAAAACCTCACAATGCCATTCTTTGCTACAACATAATAAATTATAAAGTGATGTGTAGTCGTAACACCACATGCCCACCACACTGTGGGAACTGGAAAAGGCAATGCTCACTAAGTAAGAGAAGGAACAGTATGAAGAGAAAAAAGTATGCTGGCATGCTTGAGTTCTGTCCAAGCTTTTGTCCAAACAAGGGGAGGGAAAAAATAGCTGAAGGATGGGAAGAAGATGCTGCAGGGCCTGGTATTCACGCTGGGCTAAATGATGTTGTCTTTCTATTGAAAGGAAGGGAGAAGGCAGTATGTCTGGGGGGTGTCTGTGTGTACTGAAAAGCACCCAAAGGCAGGAAATGAAGGAAGATATTTAGAGGCTGGAAAGTTTCTTGGGTTTTATTTTTCTTTCGTACGCTCCTGGTGGAAATAGACTGGGTTGGTCTTTTGTCCTGTAGAAATGATGGTGTCACCACCACAGCACATCAAGTGGGAGATGAGTGAGAGAACACTCTGAAGGAAAGAGGCATGTTTATCTTGGGTAAGAAAATAATTGGGCAAATTGTCATTTAGCTTTCTGCAGTGGAGCTTCATGCACTGCTTTAACTGTTCCCTTCTGATTTTCAGCCCTTCTTAAGGGGATGTATCAAATGTCAGAAACTAATTGTTAGATAGTCCTTGAAAAATCATCATCTTTGGCTTAGATTTCTTAGTTTTATATTTTACCTGTTTAAAATATGAGCATTCTTTAGATGTCGATAAAAATACTTTTTATGCATCTTTATAGACATCTCAAATATACACACACATCCATTTTCCTAATTTGTTTTCCCTTGTGATTTCCCACTAAGGTTCAATATAAACAACACACAAACCCTCTTAAAATAAGCCTGTTTCCCAGCATTTCTGGCTGCCTAATTTTGCATTACCAATCTGAAGCCTTTTCCTGTAAGTGCTGCTAAGTGTGGTGCTGTGAGCTTCACAGCTGTGTCCCTTCTTTCATGGGCAGTGACTGTGTGCTTTGGTGCCTCTGAGCACTCACCTGCCCTCTGATGGGCTAATGGAGGGAACAGAACTGCCTGTGCTCACATCCTTCCCAATGGGGGGCTTTTACCTGTGGGGATTCAGCTGCAGAAGTCAGGAGTTAGTGCTGTGAAGATGCTGTTGGAAAAATATGTTTGAATAGGTTTCTGTCTTTAAACAAACAAACAGGTTTTTTTTTTTTTTACATCTTTCTTTGCCATTTTCAGAAGCTGCAGAAGTTATGTTCAGCAGCAGGGTAGATGCTCTGTGAGAAGTCAAAGTCTGGATGTCTTACAGAGCCTCTGATTTTTGTGAGGTGTTGCATTGCCTCCTACTACAGTGGGGATTTGATATTTCTTAAATGATCATAAGGTCTGGGATTTAGAGGGAATTTCCTCTGAAGTATATAGGCATGCTGATATCTTCAGCTGTGTGCTGGGACTCTGGTCAGAACTGTCAGTCCTCCATCATGTTGTAGCACCAGTGCCATCTTTATAATACAAGTATTTGACCTGCAGAGCCAGTGTTTCCTGACATCCTTTAAGGAGCCATTGGGCTGCAAGTGAGACTGTGGGTGAAATGAGATGTTTTGAGAAATGGTGGTAATCCAACTGGATGATTTAGCAGTCCTTTGTGGCATGAAATCACTGGGCTGTCTTGCTGAGGGCTTGCCTTTGAGGATGATTTGGGGCCATGCCCCATAGAAGGATAGGGCACAATTTGGAGGTATATTCATAACAAAAATAGGTGGTGTGAAGTGAGGCTTTGGGTGATGGGACTCATCATCTTCTTGCCCTGTGCACTGGTAGGAGCTCCCAGCTCCTGTCCTAGAAGTTCCCACATAACACCATTTCTGCTTCCTCAGTTGTAGTGGGCTGGTACAAAAAACTGGGGATTAGGTTTTGAAGCCTATTGTCATATGGAATCTAACTTTGGTAGTTAAGAGTGATTTTAAACTCTTATCTCAGTGCAGTCTCAAATAGACACAATTTTGCAATGCCACCTCCTATTTTTGCTGATTTTTTTTTCTTCCCAAAAGACTGTATTAATGTTCTCTCTTACGAACATTCTGAATGGAGCCCTCAGTGCAGTAATTTAGAGGCTCAAATACATAGAAGTTCCTACTTCCACATTTAAAAGAAACAACAACAAAAAAACCCCCACAAAACCCAGTGAGAATCACAAGAGAGAAACACCAAATGTGCTAGGCTTGCTTTATCCTGACAGAAGTCTGCCAAAATGGAATAGCTGCATCAACAAGATAGTGTTTTTGGTGGAACTCAAGAGTCAGACTCAGTCTGCAGGAGGTTGTTTCTGTTCTCCTAATGTTTTACATTGTGTTTTGCACTGTTCAAATAAGTCAAAGAGAAATGCTGCAGGCCTATTTTAATAATAAATTACTATTTTTTATGGTCATGTATGTTTGTGATCTCCCCTGCTGTTCCCAGAGTCATGCATCTTATTGCTGTTCTGCTAATTTCTCTAAGCCTGAAACAAAAGCTATGTGGAATCCATGGAGGGAGAGGTGGCTGTGTAAGGCAGAAATAGAAGTTGTGAAGGAGTGTGGTATCATCTGCAGGTGGCTGCTGGGAATGACTGTGAGCTTGGATGAAGGATCTTGGAACATTTTGATCGATTTTTGGAAGCTATTGAGATTTTATCTGGCTGCCTTCTGTTGTTATCTCAGGCTTCATCTCTGCACCCTGTGATTCTGGGAGGTACAGCCTTCGTCCTTCAGATGCCAGTATTCCTTTGCCCTTATCATTATTGCAGAAAAACATGAAGATGTGTAAAGGACGAAAGCTTCTAAAATCAAGTGGAAAAAGAAGTAAAAGAATTATTTTAAATTTCCTTCTTTAATAACCATGAGTTATCTTTTCTTGGGTCATTTTTTTTTTTCTTCAGTGCTTAGGGTTGGAAGCACAGTCTAAAACCCACAAGCAGCATACATATGTTGTTGTGCATGCTTGTTTTGTTACTTGGGAACCTGACTCCTTTATTTTTCCGTGAATAAAGAGCTGTATATGATGAAAGTGCACAATGGGAATGGTTAGTTTTCTCCTATTGGAGTGTGGAACAACTTTATTTCTTTCTGTAGTTGCAGCTCTACTAGAGTGTCTGCTAGAAAGCAATTGAGATGTACAGGAATATGTCCAGTCATAACCCTGCTTATAAATAATCTAGTTCTAAATTGAAAACAGAACTTTTATGAATGTATTGTTGCACAAAGGAGAAAATCTTTCTCTGTGGTGTGTATTGGTTTTATAGTTCTGCGGACACACCAAACCTCAAACCAAACAGTGTGAGATGTGGCTATATTTTTGCTCATATTCTCAAAATATGTCTGCAATCTGAACTTTATTAAAGTATCTTTTCCAGAATTACTTTTTTTCCCAAAGATCGTTTCACTTACAAAATTTCTGACATGGTAAAGAAAGGCCTAATCTGATTCTGGGGTGGATAAGTAATAGGGAAAACTAAATTGCTGAAAATTGTTTTGGAAATTGTTGTAAATATAGTGTAAATGTTCAATTCTTGGAAGTTTCGGTGATCCTGATCAGTTCATGTGTAGGCAGGTTTTCTTTGGACGAAAGTAATCTGCTGTACTAAAGATGTTTTTCTTTAAGAGAAGAAATGTGTAACTTAAGTGAAACTCTATCAGTTTTTAATTCCTTCTTGTTGACCAATTTCTTCTCTACTGGAATAATGTGAGGCAAATTGTTTGAAAACCTTGGCTGCATGACATGGTATAATGTACCACGGTATCAGCTTGTGTGTTCAAGTAAAATGGTAGAGTGTTTCTCATTCCATTGCTTTAAAAAAAAAAATAAAATCACTTTCCCTCTTTCTTTCCCTCTTTCTTTCCCTCTTTCTTGTATTGATGGAGTGCACGTGCAGTGCGTGCTCTGTTTTGCTGGAGCTCACAGAACTTCTGGTTAGCCAAATTCCAGGCTGACACACAGCGACACTTCACCATTAGGTCTGCAGGTCTCCTCACCCAGAACTGATCTTGAACTGAGTTCTCAGCGCAATCAATTCATATAAAAACAGATGCCAACAATTTGTATTAACTGTGAGTTAAATTCTTATCAAAATAGATGGCCCCGGTTGTGAAACAAACAGCCCACATCTCTTGTTCCTAAAAACGTACCATCTGGCTCATAAGGCTGATTATCCAGACATATTACTAAAAATGTCTGCATGTCTACAGAGGAGCAAATAATGGCCCCAGGAAAAAAAAATCCTACATTCACTTTTGAAAGTTGTGCTGATTGATATGGTGATTTGTTTTCCCAGAAGGCCCAGAGATGAGGAGCCAGGGGAGGGAGGATGCTTATAGGGTGGGATTCCTCCTCCCGTGGGTACAAGAGGGGCTGGTGTGTGCTGTCTGTAAGTCCTCTGGCATTCCAGCAATGCTAACTTTTATAACCATAAAACATGATTATCCCTAAGACATGCCAGATACTATTTGGAGAACAGTTCTATAGCAAAATGACTATAATACAGCTGAATGAGGAACTCACATGGTTTCTCTTAAAATTACAGGGCAGGTCATGTTCAAAAAAGAATTAAATATTAAATGGGGGAAATGCATTGGAGCAGAGCCCAGACTCTAAAAGTAAATTGTTGAAGACTATAACCTGGTTTCCTCAACAAGTATTAATCCAAATTGTGTATAGCAGATACAGTGGTGTGTAATAGTAGTTAAACTATAAGGATCAAGAGTCCAATTTCCTTCACATCTTTCTAAGAAATATAAGACCTAGTGTTGCATAGCAACAGTCGAAGATATAGCAATATTTGCACATGAAAATGCTTAGTGCTTTGGGAAGCATTAGATGGTTGATGGGATAGGTGGTGAGGAAATGGTATTTCTCTCAGGGTGCTGGTTTAAATTCAGTCTGAAGTGTAGTGACTGAAGACCATTAGCATCAGACAAACTAGCCACAGTTCTGCAAAAGGAGTTATGGGCTCTGTTCAGTTTTATAGGACACTTATTGAGCCTTATTGGCAATGCTGCTTTTCTCTGAAGATGCAGCAGATACAAATAGCTGTGGAGGTGACCACAGAGCTCCCAGGAGAGTGATCCAGCCCCATCACAGCCTCTCTGCTCTTGTCCTTCTGCAAACAGGAGCTTTGGCTCTTCCCACTTTATGATTTTTCTCCACTTGAAAGTACGTTATTTAAATTTCAGAGGATCCTGTTTTTCTTTGCTTTTGTTGTTAACTGTAAATGCTTTGAATAAATGGTTCTACTCAAGATATTTTTTAAGATCTTCTGATACCCTTTAAAATTGTTCAGTGTTTCAAGTTTTCAAGATCAAATTTGAATTTCTGTTGGAGGCAAGCTTTCCCGAAAATCTGCATTCTCTGTGATACCACTTTACAGAACGTGTGTGTTTTTCTCATATGGTACATGTAGAAAATGGTTGGTCACAAACAGGAGAGCATTGGAAGAAGCAGAGGTGTGAAGTTGATGGAGCAACATTACACAAATCTGAATTCTTGTTTGGTAGTGTTGTCCCTACATCAAATTGGCCAAAGTTTAGCAGTCTTACCAATGAGAAGGGTGAGAAGCTGTGAGAATGTTCCTATGCTACATGCAAGTCTTACTTAGTGCCACAGCTGACTCTTTTACTTATCTGCCTCAATTAAGGTTGGTAGTAAACTGAAGAATATTTGTAACGAAAAAGAGGTCTTGTTTTAAAAGCTAATAATCTTTAAAAACCTGAGGATATATTCTGTGATGGACTCCACTTTTTCAATGCTGAAGACCTCATGATACAATTAAATTGAAAGAATGAAAGATTTACAGGACATTTTAACCCTTTTTTTTTTTTTTCTCTGTTAGAATACTTCTTTGAATTTTAGAGTAATTTTAAATTTGTAGCCATTTCAAAATAAAAACATTTGTAATGATTCTACTTCTGTTGCTTTTCCTTGAAGGTGAGAAATTATACCCCTGACATTTAACTGATAATGTAATAGCAAGAGTGTGAACAGCAGTAGTGAGGTCATTAATATGAGCATAGTCAGTGAAGAGCGCTGGTGTGAGATTAATTCTTGTGAAATTTGGTGTGTTGAAAGTCTTTGGTAAAAAATAATTCACTATTCTGGAGCTTACGTTCATGACACAAATGTTGTGCAGGTGCTACTCCCTTGCATGTGTTGAGAAGTTCGGAAGCTGCTGCTGCTCGTATGTGGAAGGTGAAGAGAAACATTCCCTCTGCAAATGTGGAAATCTAACAGCAGATCCAAACGAGTTTAACGCTACACCACTTGGAGCACTGCTTCATGAATTTTCCCTCCTTTCTCAGTTTTCCTTCCTTTCTCATCCGTCCTTGTTCACTGCACAAACAACCTGCTGGTGCTTATCTGTTATCTGTTTATTTTTATTTTTTGAGGATTGAAAACTACTTTTAGTAGAAAAGTTCATTCTCCAGCAAGCAGTCTGCTGCATTTTTAAAAGATGGTTCCTGCACACACAAATGAAGTGTCCAGTGACACTTTTAAACACACACTCCATCCAGTATTGTTACTTTTCTCGTATTTTAAAATTGTACACTCACACATGAAATAATTTATTGCTAGCAGTGCATGGAAGAGAGTGCAGGGCCGGGAGGATGGGCCGTGAGTGGAAGCAGGAGGTGTCCTTAGTGGTTCTGTCTTCCAAAGGAATCCAACAACAGCCTATTTTAAAATATGAGAATGATTGTAAACTTACTAATATTTTATGGGACGCGGAAACTAAACAACTTACCATGAATTCTTAACTTTATTGCCTTTCTTTTTTTCCTTTTCTCTGAGCTCTGATGGGTTTCTTTTTATTCTTTTGAAGACAAAACATTTCATGGTGCATGGTTTTAAAGCTGCTTTTTTCTGTGTATTAAAAGTGAGGCAAAACAGTTTTCACCTACAAATTTTTGTTCAAGAGAGAAGTGATGCTGAAAAAGGAATTTAAGAAAATGTTGATAATCGTATTCTATCTGAAAAGCACAGGTGTTTTATTTTATAGGGGAAACTTAAGTTTAGTCCAAAAGATTGTCCATTACCTTAGAAATGTTTGTGTCCATAAAAAAATGGTTATTTGTGATCTGCTTGTGCATCTCAGGATCTGTTTCAGTTTTCCTTTTCTATTTCACAAGCTTTCACATCATAACTGGAAACAGAAGGAGATACATTTCACATTTGCAATATCAGGGCCAGAATTAGCATGTGGATGGAGTAACTCTTATTACTGTCTGTATTCTGTTTGTTTAAACATGTTAAGTTCTGCAACTTCTTTGGTGGGAATTCTGCATGCCTCATATATCTGCAAAACTCATCACATTCACATAGATTCCCAAAGATGGTTTTGATTTAAACAGTTATTTTAGGCACCTTTGGGACTGACTTCTAAATAAACTAGGTCCAAAAAGAAACTGAATGTTCTGCATACAAACACAGCATTATGTGTACAGAGCAAACAAGTTAATGCACACATTATTTCTTTCTAAACTTTGCTGAAGAAATTTGATAGTGCTTTCTGGCTTTTACACTAAAAAATGTTAAAAAATATATGCAGAAACTTGGAGAGACTCATAAAACCTTTTGGTTTTATTGGCTACTGCTGTGTCTCAGATGTGTTTTCAGAAAGTGCCCCAACTTTGAATTAATTTTTTGAATGAAGCTATTCTCGTGTAACATTTTTGAGGCTTACTGTGTTTTCAGCTTTTAAAGTTAGTTTTGTAGCAGCAGGACTTGTTTGCTCAGTGCATGCCAGGTCCAATCTCACACCTCATGCTTCTCATGTTCCATTATTTGCGAAGGGAGCTTCCTTGTGCCTGAGTAGTTCTATAGGCTCCGTTCTCTTATTAGATTTGGAATTAAACACATAATCCTATGTCATCTGAGATTATAGTGTGAAAGCAAGACAATATTTTCACTGGAACTAGCTGCTTCTGGAAACAAATGAACAAAACCCATTTTTAGCGCATTAAGCCTGTCTGTGAGTCTTTGCATTGAAATAATGTTTTTCATTGGTAATTTTCTATATTCTTTTAATTTGATACATTAAAAAAAAATCATGGCTAAAAAGTGATTGAAATGATAGCTATCTCTTTCATTTTACTTGAGTCTTCATGTGATTGTGTTACAGAAAAGAAGAAAGGCTATTTCATTTGCTGTGACTTGAAGTATGCGCACGTGTTGTTTTTGAAAGGCTCCACATTCAGTGCACATTTATCAGATAAAAAAAGGACATTTCATCCAATTATGTGGAAGGTTCATATAAATGAAGTCCTGCTCTCCAGAGCACATAAGATAAAAAATGGCTTTTTAGTGTAAAATTTCCACTTACTAATTAGTTTAAAAATGAAATCAACAACAATTAAAAAACCACAGAAATTTGTGTGTTTTTGTTGATCTTTAGTTCATTGTACAGATTGTCTTTCATTAAGATCTTGACAATGAGGAACATAAAATCTTGCTAAACAGCAGTGTTTTGGGTCCGAGCACCACAAAAGTATAAGAATTCTTTCTCTATTTCAGTTGTGAATCAGAGAGTATGTGTGGGACAGAGGGAATATATATTTTTTATGTGTATGATGTACTCTGTATGAAAGTGCTGAAGGCATTATAACAGACTGAAATTGTTTAATTCAATACACCTTTCAGTAATTCAGTAATATTTCTGTGCTGTGTTATGTGTTTTCTTAAGCTATTGAAATGTCCAAGTGCAGAGCATGGAGGGCTTTGCACAAGGATTTAGGAGCCAAAATCCACATTCATGAGATCTCAGCTTTATTTCTCAGTATAGCTTTTCCTGCCTTAATGAGGAAGTTCTTGCCACTAATCCAGTGTCCAAAAGCTGTGTACATGTACCGATGTATGTATGTATTTAGGTAAGGCTGCTGCTCTGAAGTTGTCATAAGACTTCTGAGAAAGTCTTGCTGAAAATGAGGTGGAGGTAGCCTTTCCTGTGTGTGGTTTTTGGCCTTGCTCATCTCTTAAAGGACTACAGAGGGAGAGCAGGCTGAGGAAAGAAACCTTGCTGCATCCTGCTGTTTGTTCCACCAATTCCCAGGTGAAACCACGTGTGCGGCTGCATAGCAGTCTGCATCCTCACTGTCCCCCAGCAGCTGTGCCCATGCTGTGTATCCAGAACTGCAAAGATCAGAGATGATGAAAGCAAAACTTCCCATGAGCCAAAGCTGTTCCCAAAGCAGTGTCTGGGTTTATGCTCCTCAAAATGGGTGGCACCTGCAGCCTAGGCTCCAGTTTCCTGTTCTGGTTTTAGGCTAGGTTTCTATGAATGCAAACAAGAGGATGCTGTTGGTATTTTGGATCTGCGAGTAGTACAGGAAGCTTACAGAAACATGAGGACTCCTTGACTTAGACTTCTAGAGCCAAGGCAATAGGCTCTGCATTTAAGTTGATGGGACAGTGGAGGCAGTGGCTTCACTGATGGAAGATGTACTTCATCACCAGAGGCTGAAACCATGTGGGATGTGGCAGACAGTTGGCAACACACAGCAGAAAGCAGAAAAATTCTCAGAATGAAATCCTCAGGCAAGTGGTAGGCAGTGTGTCAAACTGGCTGAGTGAATGATGAAAGGAAGCGAGTAGGTGCTTGTTTCCAAACAGCAGTGCTGTGTGAGTGGCAGCAGCGGGGGTGTGGGTTGGTTGGAGGATAAAGGCCCGCAAGTGGAAAAACTGTCAGACGGAGAGAAATAGAGCTGCGTTTAAAAACATGCAAAAGGAGGCTCTTTCTGCTGTTAAGGAGGCTTTGGAAGGTGTAACGTCAGCAGGTAAAGGTGCTGGTGAGAAGCATCCTGCAATCCTCTTGAATCCAGGAATGCTGCTGCTCTTCAGTCTTAATGTGAAGACATGTATAGGCTGTTTTGCACACTTGGTTTTAGAGCTCACTTGTGTTTGCTCTAGTCCTGTCCTTCTGTGTGATGTTCCTCATTTCTGGGTCATGGATCTAAGGCTTCTTGCTACAGCTCTCCTCCCGGCTGTGGTGGGCTGCAGAGCTGTCCTTCAGCAGGATGCCCTAGGGTGTGTGCTCTGCTCTGCTCTGTGCCTCTTGCTGCACCTCAGCTGTGTTCCCCTTGGCAGTTATGAGGGCTGCTCTGAAAGTAATGTCTCCTGTTTTCTTGCATTGGCTCCACACAGGACTTCCCAAAATCCAAACCCAACATTTGAGAGTGGTGTCCAAATACATCTTGACCTGCAGCACTTGCTGAAATGGCTATCCTATTAGCTGTAGAATCCTATGGTGCATCACTGAAAACCTCGCTAAGCTGATTGGTATTTATGATGCTCCAAAGACTTCTTATGTAATATTTACCTTCGATTTCTTTATGTGAATGGGGAAAGAGATGCTACACTGTTTTTCCACTTGAAACTCTTGAAAAGAAATACATGACTGGTTACTGTCCTGTCTTTCTACAGGTCTAAACCACAATTTCATTTCAGTTGTTATTCTCAGAAAGATTATCATAAAATTACTGGGAATGTTTCTGTGAGGTTTTTGTCTCCTTTCCCTTTCTGGAGAGCTTTAAAATGCTGACACAGACACCCTGCCATAGCCTTTTTCTGCTAAGCCTGGACTTCATTTTTTAAAAAAGAACTATGAACATTTGATTAATACGAACCAATAAATAGCTTTATTGTTATTATTTATAATTTTTTAGACCCTTGGATAGTCAATTAGTTCAGACTTCTGGCTAGCACTTGTTAATTGGCCTGTACTGACTGTGGTCTCCTCTTGATGAAGTTATATCTGCAGAAAACAGCAGGTCATTTGTACACACTGGTGGTTCTTCCAGGAGTGCAAATTGGAAACCATTCCCCTGTCACCTGCATAAGTCTGCGTGGTGTGTCATTTGTGGAGTTTGAGATACAAGTGTTATGAGCAGATAGATCATATTGGAACTTATACTAATTTTTGTAAATTAAGGACTCACTTCAATTTCCATATGGATAAACTGTTGACCATTAAATGCTGACCTTTCCATGCCGTTTTCCCATCCAATGTATGCTTTTCCATGTATACTAGAAATATCCTTGTTTCAGGTAGTTCCGTCCACCTTAATTCATAGCAAAATAACTTCCTCCATGTGCAGATTCTAATCTTGTGCATGCTCCCTTCCACACAGTGTATCTTCCCTCTGGAAAGCTATTTTGGAAGTGTTGGTTCTGTGGCTGCTGGTGGATGTTGGTGGGACAGATAAGGCTTCTAGTGCTGTGGAAAAATAACCCTAGAAATCCCTCGAGGATGTGTAAATGAATGGAGAATTGGCTGTAATCCTCTTTTCCCTATTAGGAAAACAATAAGCAAATTACCACTGAGTTACTCAGTCTGACTGCTTAGAGAAATTACTGATGTACTTATTAGCAGTTCAGGTTTGGGTCTGTGTATGTGTTGTCAATTCTGTTAACAATGGTAAATTACTTACAAATGTTTTCTGCAGCCTTACAAGAACTATGTAGTGCTCTGTAATTAGTTGTCAATTGTGTTAAGTTTCTTGACGTTTTTTGTCATAAGACTTTTCAGAGAGCAGAAATAAGCAGGGTTTTACCAATGAACTTTTGAACTTTTCCTAAGACATGGTGTGTGGAAAATACTAACAAGGTAGGAGACAAATTTATGAGTTGGTGTGTGTCAGCAGTTTAATACAGGAGCACAATAGGAAAACACCCTGTAAGTAAGAGCAGTGAATTCTATGTTTTAATCTAGACCAAATGTCTGAAAGCACTCTGAGAATAGAAAGTATGAATACTACTTTCTTTTCTTTCTTTCGTTCTTTTTTTTTCTTTCTCTTTCTCTGTCTCTGTCTCTCTCTGTCTCTCTGTCTGTCTGTCTGTCTCTCTCTCTCTCTTCCTTTTTTCCTTCATTTCTCTTTCTCTCTTCCTCTCTTTCTGTCTTTCTTTCTCTCTTTCTCTCTCTCTTTTTTTTTTTAAGAAGAGAAAAAGAGTTAATGTTACTTAGAATGTGGATTGTTGATACATATGCAACACAGCAGTGGGATTGTTGGTGAGGTGCCGATCATAAGCACTGAGCTAGAATCTGTTGTTAACTTGAAAGCATTACTGGGGCATCATCTTCAGCTTATGTGTTGATCTATGTTGAAAAGGATATGAATTTGGTTTTATCTGTAATGAAGACTGGAGCAATAAATCCTAGACAGCCTTTCTGTTTATGGTGAGGAAGAGGCTCCGGCAGCAAAAGCATGAGACATTTCACCTGTAATCAGCTGCAGTCACTATTCAGAGGTAAAGGAACAGTTCAGCTATAGAAGTCATCTCACACTGGTCGTTGGTCTGTGTGTTTTGGGTGGGTTTTGTCATAGTTACATGCACCTCTGTAACAGCAGCTGCTCTGCACAAGAGCACACTTTCTTACTTCCCTTTTCATTCGGTTACTGCTTGTGTAGCCTTTTTGAATTTGCTCTGAATACTCTTCTCTCCTCACTTGCATAGTGTTGTCTTATTACTGAGCATCTATTAACCAGAACTTGACAAGTGATGGGATTGCAATTAGGGGGTCAGCAAAGAGGAGGCTGCAGGGAGGCTTGCAGAGCAGATCAGGCTGTCTTTCAGACAAAGCCCACAATAAAGCTTTTAGGCTAAACTTCTCACAATGTGGACTCTTTTTTTGTAGTGTGATTTAGTGGAGACTATTTTCTAAAAGAACCGGAGCAAATTGATGGTGTCAAACAACTCAAACTTCCTTACTCTAATATATAATTTTCCTTTTGTCTCCTAAAATATTAATTTTGGGCCCTGAATAGATAATAAAAAACAAAGAACAATCTTCCTGTCTCAGCTGGATGTGAGAGCAGGGTGTATTTTCTGCTGAAAAGCAGCCACAGTCACTGCAAAGCAAAAGGCAGCATGAAAGCAAGCATCAAAGAAGATACTTTACCCTGGAAACCTCTCATCCTTGGACTTCCTGGAGTACTTCAGCCATTCCCATCTGCCTGCTCAAAAGCCTCAACTTTGTGCAGTTTTCTCTGAGGGTTGGGTATTAGGAAAAACTTCTTTGAAAGAGTGGTGAGGCATTGGTGCAGGCTGCCTAGGGAAGTGGTGGAACCATCCCTGGAGGGTTCAAGAAATGTGTAGATGTGATGCTGAGGGATTTGGCTAGTGGGCACTACAAGTGGTAGGTGGACAGTTGGACTAGATGATCTTGGAGGTCTTTTCCAACCTTAATGATTCTATGGTTCTATCCTATGATTCTGTGAAAGAAAGTTGGATCCAGGTGTTTGGAAAAGGAGCTCAAAGTCTGATGGTGCACATTTTGGGACTCTCAAACCTTTATTGCTTGTACCATGGTGTGCTGGTGTGAGCTGGTGGAGCTAAGTGTCTTCGCTTAGCTGCTGTGGAGAAAGACTACCAGAGTCCTAGATTATTTCAAAGCTCACGTGTTGGATTTCTTGATTCAGGAAAGTAATAGGCAGTGAATGCTCTGGCTTTTGAATATACCCCAGAGATTTGACTTAATTTGGCATGAGTTCCTGAGGGTGGAGGGATGTATATTGTATAATATCTGCACGCCCAAGAAGTCACAATCATTTTGTTAATGATGAGTGGAAAGCAGAAATTTGCTGCTGTTCTTTAAACATCCAGACTGGAGAATCCAACCAGACCTTCATATCTCTGAGACAGATAATAAAATGATAGTTACCATTTGTCATGGGGCCTTGTAAGAGGCTCAGCCAAATCCTTTGGCTGCTTCCCCAAGTTTATTGAGATCTGGGCTTGGGTAAGTAATGAGACCATTAAAACAGCTGGCTCTAGCAAATAGCCTTGAATTGAGTTCTCACAAGTTAAAATGAATGGAAAGATAAGTACAAACATGCATGTAAGTCAGTTTCTGGTTTTGGAAGGGACAGACTTCATTAGTCTGAATCCTTTATCTAAGTCTGTTGGGCTGAGCAGCTTGAACATAGAAAAAGCTGGAATATAGAAGTTGGGATTGATTTTGCTTTTTTCTCTCCAAATCAGAACTAGCACAAATTTGGAATGCATATGTGGAGCCAACAGAGACGTACTGGAGAACAAAGCATTGTATTTAAATGGTATGTAAAAATAGAAATAAAAAAGAATGTCCCTAAAATTTTGGGGTAGCTTTCTAATGAAAAAGTCAAGGACAAAAATTCTGAGCACTTTTGATGTGGAATTTGACAGGTATATTAAAAGGAGCTGAATGTGATGCAGGAGAGAAAGAAGGCATTGTGCTTGCCTAGTGAGTTCTTTACCTGCTTGTCACAACTGTCCTGCTCCTGGTGCCGTGGTACCAAGGCTCGTGCAGGCATCAGCATAGCAAACAGCATCACACAAATACTGCCTTGTGTGAGCTCAGACTGGAAATTGGTCCCGCAGGCTACATCTGGGCTAATGAGCAGGAGCAGGGCATGGCTGAGAACACCAGCAGTGCTGACTGAGGGCCAGCATGCCCTGGGATAAGCGACACTGGTCCCTGTGGTCAGCCTGGGCTGCTCCCAGAGCATGAGTCACGGAGTAGTCTGGCAGTACAGGGGGAAGGAAATACTAGAGAAGAATATTTTGAGATAATTAAATCCTTTCTGGTGTACAATACTTACCCCTGGTCACATAGGCAGAGAATAGCCTGCAAACTTTGTGTATATAGAACAGCGAGAATTTTCCCATAATCGATGCCCTTGTGTATGATACCACGAGTCAGGGATAAAGGAGAAGCCCTTCAGAAGGCTGTGTATTGGCTGCAATAGAAGCAAGGATGTGCTGTACTTGATATGTGGTGTAGAGGGTAAAAATTGTAGCTGCTGTTTTTGAATCACTGTGAAAACACTTGTAGCAGCAGTGCAGCTCTGCCTGTGACCCACACATGGGTGGCCCTTCCTGATGCCCCTCACAGGTGTTGCCTCCTGGCAGCACCTTGCAGTACCACACAGTGAGAGAGGTCACTGGTACTTTCATGGTCTCTCTGGGATGGCTGTATAACATCAGTCCCCTCCCTAGGTAAATAAGAATGGTGCTTGCAGTAATGCAAAACCAGTTATCATAGAATCATAGAATCACCAAGGTTGGAAAAGACCTAAAAGATCATCCAGTCCAACCGTTCACCTATTCCCAATAGCTCACACTAAACCATGTCCCTCAACACAACATCCAGCCTTTCCTTGAAAGTTCATCATGGAGTGGCATTTCGCCTGCCTCACCCCTTTTTTTCCCTCCTCTTTCAAAAGTTACTCAAAATGATTTATTAGTGTGCTGCCCTAGGCTTTCCCAGAGGGCTTCTGTTTAAACCTGTGTTTTCATCTCAGCTACCTGTTTTACAACAGTTCATTCTAAAAATGTATGAAATTGTGAACTGCAGACAGTTGTTGATAAGGATTCCTGATAAAGTAATTCTGTGCATCTGCTGCCAGATAGTCTGGCTCCAGAAGTATCCCTGTCTCATCTGAGGGCTTTTGAAAACAAAGCTGAATGACCTCTTCATTTGATTCTATCACTGACTTGAGTTATAAAGTAATAATGAAATACCCTCAATCATAGCTCAAAGGTGCTGATACGATATAAAGCAGTTATCAGATCCCCAGGAGCTGCTTGCTATGTTTGGGCATTTTTTGCTGTGAATTTTGGAAGGAAAAGCAGAGTTCAGGAGATGCTCAGCAGACACCGAGTGAGAGAGTTGGAGGCTGGGAGATTTAAGAAAAGGAAGAGGAAGACCTGAAACCCAAAAGTGGTAAAAGCAAAGTGAGAGCAGGGACAGTAGTAGGAATAACATTGTTTCTGTGAGAGCAGTTTGCCTTAGAAGAGTGGGTGAATGAGTTCAATTAAAAGGAAGCATTTCCTTGTGATCGTAAAAGTTTGGAAACACTGTTTTATCAACATCATGAATGCATGGTAATTATATTTTCTCATGGAAAAAGATTAGATGATTATGTACTTCATGCTAATGCTGAATTCAGTATTGTCTCTGTGCTTTTGAGTTTGGAAGGAGAAACTGATGTTCTTGGGATAGAAGTCGTTTTCTGACAGCTGCAGTTCAGAGGTAATATAATACATTATCATATTTATGTAGGAGTCTATCAAGTCAGCCTAATTTTTATTATTTGTTTATTAATTATTTATTTTTTCTTACATAATGATTCACGGGTTGGAAAGAAGGATATGCTCTTCTCACAGTAGTGTCTCTCCTATTCTTGCTTTTGCTTTAAATATGTATTCCCGTTGGGTCCAGTTCTTTCTCTTTTCCTTTAGTTCTTGATTTCTGTTCTTGGTGGTTGCTGGCTATCTTCTGAGCAATCCTACCATCTGAATATCTTTTCATCCTCAGATGGCTACCTCTTCCTTGTCAGTTTCCCTGTGAATTTTTTTTTGTCTAGAGTATAGGAGAAATTAAATCATCAGTAGTGTCAGTAGTTCAGTATCAATGTATCTGTTCAGCATCTCTGTTGTCTTATGCTTTACTGGGAAGAGCACCATTTGGTGGTGACCAGCAAGTATAAGGAAGATTTGATGGCACCAACTCTGTCTATTTGAAGGGGAAAATTGATTTAATAGAATGGGAGCTTCTTGTGGCAGCACTTTACCAAGTGGACTATCCTTGAAATTGCTTTTAACTTAGAAGTTGGCTATAAGAGGTGAATTTAAGTTAAAAAGAAATAGAAATAAGTGAAATCTTCTTTTGCTCATTCAAAACTCTTCACTGTAAATGTTTGACTTTGTGAGCAAATTTTCAAATTTCCTTAGAATGAAAAGTAGCTGCTCCATGTCTGTCTCTGTTGAAATAGGTTCTGTGATTCGGTAGTGTCCCCTGTGACATTTTTGTTTCTCTGTGCTGTAGATCATGCTCAGCAGTGAATAATGTAGTTTGTGCCATTTCTCATTGTTTCTGAGTATTAGTCATTGGGGAATTAATCTGCCTCGGCTTTAGATCATGTATGCTTCAATTTTTTCTGTAGCAGATGGACATGACATGCTATTCAGCACTGAAAATTGACTGAAAATATTGGTAGAATTTAACAGTTATTGCATATTAATGGTTGCTATTGTTGTATGTGCCTAGGTTAAAAATAAGTTACGATTGAGTTTTTTCTCTTTTTAATTATTATTATTTATTTCACATGCTGCAAATTCATTCAGTGATCCTAATGAGTTCATTCCTTTTCACTCAATAATGCAAACTTTTCTGAAGAAATTATGTCTTAATTACAATTGTATAGTGCCCAAGTCTTATCAAGTCCTCAGTGATAACCCTGTAGATCATCTAGACTAGTTCTTATGGAAGAATAAGTGTTGACATTTTCTAGCGGTGGTGATAATTAATTCCTCTTCACTTCCCCAGTGCCATCACAGCCTTGGAAGAGTGATGTGGCTGTGCTGTTCTGATGGGGCTGAGGGATGAAGAAACCCAAGTCAGTCACATCAGGTCCTCAGTAGAGGATTCCCAATTAGGAGGCTGTCTTCTCGTAGTCACTGCTTCAAAACAGAGTAGCACTTCATATGAGGGCTGAAAATGGACTGAGCAAAGTCGAGGCATTTTTTATGTCTTTGTCTTTGACTTCCTAGTTTTCTCTTTCTTGGTGGAAAGACGTTTTGCAATTTTTCTTGAGATGTCTTGCAGGTTTTTGTTTTTTTTTCCCACTGAAGTAATGAAAAAGCATGTTTAATTGTGAAGGTGATTCACTAGATAATAGGCTTTCAGGGTTATGGCTTTTATTCTCCCAGGGAACCAGTGTTCATGCATCCTGGGTTGAAACAATGCTCCATAAGGTAGGTGTTCTGGTTTTCCGATCAACTAATTCACTTCATTGAAGGGGATGAGATTTGCAACTGAAGCTCAGAGAAAAGCTTTTTCCCGCAGGTATATTTACTAACAACTTGGAGAGTTGCATGTCCTACATAATCCTGCCCTGTCTAATGGAAACATTGTGCATCAGCACTTGAAGGTCAGGGATCTGAAGGAATCCAGGGTCGTCACGCTGCAGGAGGCTGAAGAGCATGGATCTGCTTTCACTCAGCTATGATATAAAAATGCCTTACAGATTAATGATGCATTTTTACTCCATGCCATTGAAAAACTCTTAGGATGGCTTGTAAGAACAGAAGAGGGGACCTAACAATGGATATTTACAGTTGCTATTAACGAAGTCTGCACTGATTTCCATATGGGCAAATGCAAACGGGAAAATACAGGGGCTGGGAGGGATATCAGGCAAAAAATTCATATGGGGTCTTTAAAATTTCATGAATTCCAAGTGGAAGGAGCCATGCTGTATCTCCTGATAGGCAGTGGTGGTTCTTACAAAGTGTGAGCAGTTTGTGTTACACAAGAGGCTGCTGACATTTCTGTGCTGCAGAGTTCCGGTGTGATGGCTCAGTGCAGCTAGCAGCACGCAGCGTTTTGTTTTCTCACAGAAATACTTGGATGGATATTAGAATAATAAAGCAGGTGACTTTTATGAAACTATTGTAGGGCTTCTGGCTCAAAGCAATAGCTAAATACTTTTCAGTAGGCAGGCTTTCTTAATTAAAAGTGGATTTCACCTTAGCCGATAGGCAATGCAAAAAGCTGAAACATAGGTTTGTCAAATTATGTCAGGTTTAGTCGAGTATCCTGTTATACAAATAGCTGTAATGGTATGTATTAGAAAGGAATTAACATTTTCATATGCAGTGATATATATTTTTTAACATTTTAAATCCCTAAAGGAATTAATGTTCTGAACATTGTGCTGCTTTTTGGATGCACCTTTCAGTTGTGAGGGTGATGTGTTTATTTCCACATCTGTTGCTTTCAGAACTTAGAAGACAGGCTGCTTACTCTATGGCCTGCATGCACTGTATCCCCTTGAAATCTGTGTTAAATGTGGAAGTTGAATTTCAAACTATTTTCTTAAAAAATCACTTTTCCCATGAGCTGTATATGGAGGTGAAGTTAATGTACCAAATATGTGGGAAGAAGGGAGTGTCTGAGATCTAGACCCATCTCACTCTGTGCAACACAGGGGCTTCTTCACCTAAAGCAAATAAAGTGAGTGACACTGTACATTGTCAGTGGCCTAAAAAGTAGTTTTTGTATCTGTTTTTGCTTTGACATACAGCTTTTTGACTTTCAGTGACAGTATATGTGCATTTTATTACCTGAGCATCAAATAAGGGTGTCTTGGATGGCTGTAAGGGAATTTGGACCAAACAGAGTGGATATAGATCAGTAACATCATTCTCTGACAAATGCCAGAAATACAAAAAGAGCTAACAGAGCTAAATGAAGGCACTATCCTGCTCTTGCATGTGATATAGCCATAACATTTTCCCCTTGCAAAAAATTTTCCCCTTCTCCCCTTGGAGAAGACAATGTGAGGCTATACTTTCATATTTGTGCTTATACCAGGCAAACCTTTGCTTGTTCTTGAGGGTGTTATGTGTTTAGGACAGGACTTTTGGCTGTGGTTCATTGTTCCAAAGGCTGCATCCAACCTGGATACAGTGCAGCAAGGGACAGAGATGCTTTTGCTTTGCTGGCTGCTGCCACCTGTTTTGTGGCATTGGTTAGCATGGGGACAACTACAGAGAAAGCTTTTTGGCTGGTCTGAGATTGTAGTGAGGAGCCTCTGGCCAGCATTGATGGTAGTTTTTCACATTCAGTCACAGGGGAATCATTTCTTTGTTGCACAATCATTTTGTCATCAAATTGGATGACACTACAATGGAATGTTTTAAGCCGATTCAGACAGTGGGTATTAGCTGCAATTGCAGAGGAAGTAATGGTACTCATTAGGAAGCTTTATGTGAAGAAAAATGGATGAGAAGTGAAACTTGGGCTGGATTTAAGACTGTATGCTATCATCCAGGAATTTCTGCAGTGACTTTTTTAAAATTTGCTTTTAATTTGTCTCACTTTGGAATGTGTATTACAATCTATCTTTTAACATCACCTCAACATTTTAACTTAATAGATCCCCTGATGTTTTGATAGAATTCTTTACTAGTGATTCCTCTGGTTGTTCTTCCTGATTGTTGTAGGTTAGACTTGTCGAGTTCCGTACTTAAAGCCCTGGGATTGACAAACTGTGCCTGGAGCTGTGTATGTGGTTTGAGTTAGGTGTGGGAACAGATGTTCTGTGCCACCTCATGTTGGGCACCTGGGCTGCTTTGGTGGACTGCAGCCTCAGTGGGGTGGTTCCAGCAGTCTCTTCCGATGTCTGTGTATGGTTATATTGGACTGCATGCTGCAGTGTGGCACTGTTGTTAAGTTTGACCTATATGTACCTTGTGTGTGTAGTTCAGAGGAAGATGGATCTGTTTTTATATAGCTCTGTACTAGGAAGCCTACATTCTAGTATGACTAACTTAAGGGTGAGCCATGTAGGGAAAATCAAGAGAAGAAAACCATTAGTGCAACAATAAAGCACTTCTAATTTAAGTACTTCTAAACAATGAAATGTAATTCACTGAGTGAGTTTTTACACTGAGTTTGAGAGGGTCAGTGTTAATAAGTAGCCAACGACATGTCAGATGGAGAGGGGATTGGACGTCTGCAGGTTGCTGTCTGCCAGTACTTTTTGGAAGGTGTGATAGAAAAATAGCAGTGAGGACTCTCACAGATGTGCATATTACAGTGCTTTGTGCCTATCCTCAAAGTGGGAATTTCCTTTGAAGAAGAGACCTTTCTGCTCTGAACAGCTTGAAAATGGAGAGAAATACTAAAAATAAAGTGAGAATTGTAACTTGATCATTCCCCAAGTGCTATCTGTTCTCTCAGCAGTAGCAGAACTCACTGTTACAACACAAGCCCAGCTGTAACCCAGAACTTCTGTGTAGAGAACAACTTGAAGAAATGGAAGAGTTCTACGTTAGGAAGGAGCCTCTCACAGACTGACTGCAGCAGAAAATCTGCGTGTTGCTCCAATGTAAATACTGCTGATATGTATGAGGGATATGGGGACAGCAAAGGGGAAGTGAACTTGCCCTTTTGTTATGTCACCATTTCGTTTTCTGAACTGGAAAAATAATTTTACTGTCCATCTTTTCCCCCATTTTTCTCTCTAAATTACAAGAGTTTAAAGCCTGTAACAAGGAGAGAGAAAAACTTTGAATATACATTTCAAAAATGGCAGTTTCGAAAAAAAAATCTGCATCTACTCATCTATTTCTTTGTCTACGTAAATTCACCAAGCAGCATATCTGTAGCCCACTCTTTCTTTTCTTTTCTTTTCTTTTCTTTTCTTTTCTTTTCTTTTCTTTTCTTTTCTTTTCTTTTCTTTTCTTTTCTTTTCTTTTCTTTTCTTTTCTTTTCTTTTCTTTTCTTTTCTTTTCTTTTCTTTTCTTTTCTTTTCTTTTCTTTTCTTTTCTTTTCTTTTCTTTTCTTTTCTTTTCTTTTCTTTTCTTTTTTTCAAATCAGATCTGTGCTTTCAGGAGACTTTCCTGGTTTGGCATGTTTTTGCCGTGCAGAAGCTTTGGAAGGAAATTGGTGTTAAAAAAAAAGTGCTAACCACAGGCTTCAAAATGGAACAGCTTGGAGGAAATGGAGCTGCCTGTACTTTGATTTCCGTACCTGCATGCTGGTACAGAACTGTCACCTTCTGGAGAGAGCGCAATTTAGTGAGGTGAGAACATGGGGGAGGCAGTTTCTTTTGAGTTTCTTCCTCTTAGGAACACAGCTTAGTTCCTGAGGGTTATTGCTCTCATTCCTTATAATAGAAGAATAGATTTTAGTCCGTGGATTTTCGACGTATGGTTTATGTTTTCTCTGATGTTCTTGACAATAGACTTGCAATTTAGTATTTCTGTGAGTGAGATAAGATGTTTTGCTGCTTGCAAGCTATTCTTTCCATCGAGAAATAGAGATGAAGATCAGTTTGTTTTTTGAAGAGGTTGATAACATCACTATACTGAGCTTTTTTCCTGATTTACATCAAAATCTCAGCAAGCCTTTTTTTCAGGTGCTTTTATTTTGCTTCTTCCGCTCTCTTGCAAATCACTGTCACATGAATCCAAGTGTAAACATTTTCACATTTACAAACATTTTGTAGCACTCATAAAAGCATAGCTTTTTCAGC
This sequence comes from Tetrao urogallus, assembly GCF_951394365.1. Classification (NCBI taxonomy): domain Eukaryota; kingdom Metazoa; phylum Chordata; class Aves; order Galliformes; family Phasianidae; genus Tetrao; species Tetrao urogallus. The sequence goes on from NC_136820.1 coordinate 34,536,005, forward strand.
TTTATGCAACCACCTGCCATTCTACAAGGAAGCCTGAGTTCGTTTCTGCTTTGCATCTTGTGATGTCTTGAAGTCTATCGTGAGCATATGCGTAATGTGAAAGGTCTGTCAAAACACAGAGCATTTCAGTCTCCAAAGACTCCCAGCTTTCTGCCTCCAGCACGTTCTGCTGGCTCAAGGTAATGCTTTAGTCAAGGCTGGATGCGTCCTGAATTTTTTAATCTTCCATCAGAAAGTTCCTGTTTAAATCTGTCACAATCTTCAGCATTTATGTCCCTTCTGAACACATAATAATAAATTCATGCTTAGTTAACTATTTGACTTTTTGGGGGCAGCTCTGGCTATAGATTTAAAATTACTTATTTTCTAAAACTGCTGTCTGAATTTGAAGTTGGTACTGATGCTTTCATATGGAGATGCTAATTTAGAGTAGAGGGCTGGCTGTTGTATCTTGCTACTCTGCTGCCTACAAAGTCTGTTCATTGAATCTGAAATATCAGTGTGGTGGTTCCCTAATGCCTTGGTGGCTGCTGCTGAACCTGGAAATTTTGAAATATTCAATCTGTCTGTCTCCAAATTGGCAGAGCTTTGTGAGACCTGCATTGTGAGCAGTCCCAGCTGGTGAGATTTGTACTTAATAGGAATATTTGTGGAAGAATTGTTTTACTCAACAGCTGTTTTTGTTTCATAACAAATTGCTATTAAAAAGTCACTGCGTAATGATGAAAGATGGGAGAGGTTCGGAAGCATGAAGTCCTTCTAAAGGTGAATATACCCCATCCCTGGAGGTGTTCAAGGCCAGATTGGATGGGGCCCTGGGCAACCTGGTCTGGTATTAAATGTGGAATTGGTGGCCCTGCAGGTGGCAGGGGGGTTGGAGATTCATGATCCTTGAGGTCCCTTCCAACCTTGTGATTCTGTGAATATCTGGATGTGCCTGTTAATAGATGCAGTTTTAGACTGATTTGCAAATTCAGTATATGTTACCTCAGAACATCTCTGCCACTTCAGAGTACTCAAATTGCGAATCTGTAAATACTGATTTATAGAGGACAAATACTGCGCATTTGTTATACAACCTTGGTGTCTCACATATTCATCTAGCGAGAGAAAAGCAATTGGCCTCTCATTTCCTGTGTTTCACATTCTTTTACGAAGCAGAGAGAAGGTTGTGATGAACTGCTGTAACATCTTGTTTAATACATACATAGAATCATGATGCTGAAACTTTAGCCCAGTAAATGTTTCAAGGATGGTTAGGTACAAGTTGTGTTGGCATCAGCTGGTAGCTTTGTGACACAGAAATGTTTTTGACCTCCATGATGGGCATAAGGAACTTTGCCATTATTTTAACCTTCTGGGTTTTTTTTATGTCAGGTTCAATATTTGTTTGGAGGCTGATCTGTCTGAGCAAGACTACTAACTAGCAAAAGTAAAATTAGATTGCTTTTCTAGAGAGCTATTTGTATATGCAAGTATGCCTGTTCCTTGGCTTGCTCATATTAGATTACTTGCTGAATAACTCTGCAAAACAAATTTGTGGAAGGTCAAGATGGGTGAGAGTGATTTACTGTAAACAGGGAGCGAAGGTGATTTACGCTGTCTGTTCTCTCACATGGCAGCTTGGGTCATGCCTGCTGACTCCGGTGCCTGTAATAGCTGGGGGCTGTGCTTGTCTTCCTTGCGGGATCATTTCTCCTGGCTTTATTTTCACATGCTTTCTCTGCCGAATAGGCACAGAAGGAAAGATTTCTAAGTGAGTTAATATACTGCATGAACAGCTGAGACAAAATCCTTTGTGTGAAGCCTGTTTTGCTGTTGGTATGCTCTTGTCACCCTAACTCTGATACACTTACATCAACTCTGCCTTCCATGAGTCAGAGCATGTATAGATTTTACTTGAGTTGTAGATCTAGCTACATTCATGTAACTCTTCTGGGTGCCTCTAAGAGTACGTGTGCCACCTCTTTGGCATGAACCTAGCCACAAAGCTGTGGGATGTCCTGTAGTGAACTTAGTGAGAAACATAGCATTTTATTTGAGAAGCATTTTTGTTCACCATTTTGAATACTTAATGAACAAGAGGAGTGCTGAGAAGGACTGTGTGTGCACAGGAGAGGAGGCACAGAAGAGACTACCGTTCCTTCAGATCAGGAAGGGAAGTTTCCTATGCAGCTCTAGGCTGCTGGATCCACTGAGCAGCCAACCACAAAGGTTGTTGGACAGGGCAGGTGTTAGGAATGCTGCTGCAGTCTCTTGCTTGGTTTGGGACTCAGTGTCCAATGGATGAACAGTGCATCCTGGGTTGGACTCAACATGGAAGATTATGGAGTAAATCTCCATTTGGGAATTCCATTTCCTCTTGGGAAAGAGGACTCTGAGCAGCCTGGAGGGTGTTGCAGTGGTTGAGCTAAATGGCAAGGGGACATCACTTATTTCTCCTGTCAGTAACTTTTTGCCTGTTTTTTATTGCTGATCATGGTTAATTATTTTTGTGCTTTAGCTCCATGTCAGTGGTTCATGCTTTTGTGTTTGGATGGTTTCCAGAAACCTCTTTAGCAGTTACTGTTGGTTTTCTTTTTCTTTTTTTTCCCCATTCACTTTGTTGCTCAAGATAATATATATATAATATATGTAGTGTGTGTGTGTATATACTTAATCAAGTGCTAGATAATTGTTAACATTTAAGAGTATTTATGTGAAAGAAAGAAATATATATTCCCCTGTCAACAGGAGAGAAATTGATTGATCCCATGCTGTGAAACAAATAAATAACTGGGGAGAAAAATGTTAAAGCTTGCTGGTGATAGTAATTGGGTCAAGGAATCCTTCTGTATTGCATCAAAATCTCTTTCACCTACTTTACCTAATTTATCATATTATCAGATTTCTGTACACGTAAGCTGCTTTCTGCTAGTAAGTTTGATATATTATCACCTAATTTATAAGAACAGTATTTATTTTATTCACAGTTTACATCTATGTTATTAGCTTAAATATGATAGAAATAATGTTACATGGGGAAAAAAAAAATGAAGCTGACTAGGGCTTGAATCCATACTTCATTTTCCATTTTATTTACTATGTTTTGTTCTTTATGTTTCCCAAAACCAGAGAATAAAATTTTAAATGTAATTCTACTTTGTAGCCTGAAAAATATCATTAATTCACACTTTAAGATTTTATTGGCCTCAGTAAGTTTAAAGATGTGGCAAAGGATGTGTTTTAGCCTTGCAAATCAAACTTAGCAGTGGAATTTTATTTGTTATTGTAGTATAAATTGGGATATTGTAAGTCAAAATTACACAGGTGTTCTTTGGAAGTAGATAGGATTAGGGGTTTTGAGTTGGTTGATGGCTGACTGGAAGCTGTCAGCCTTCTCTCTGGGCATATTATGAAGCTGTGGAAACATCCTTTTCTTCAAATTTAGAAGGTAAACACAGGAAACAGATTTTTTGTATGAGAATCTGTTTGTTGCTGGGCTTTGGGCTGAGCAGGCATGTTTACTTACATGGGTTTTCTGTGTGTGGAACTTCCCAGCAGCACCATTTAGAAATCACACAATGAAGGTCTTCTGCTGCACTACGAGCAGTGTCTCCAGGAGGTCTGCACGCTCTGCTTGCTATAGAGAGGATCTGCATTCAGCCATGCAGAGCCATGCCCAGAGCCAAAGCAAATCATCTGCCCAGGCCTGAGTGCGGTCACCTTAAGCACATCTCAAGCTTTGCGTCAATAGAGAACCTTTTAGTATTAGATAATGATACACTGCCTTGAAGGCATAAGAGCCAGAAGTGTTCCTGGATGGCAGTGGGTGCTGCACAATCCCACTGATGTACCCAAAAAACAGATTAGAGCACCTGCACCCTGGGATATGTCCCAAAACAACTTGCTCATTTCTACCCAAATGCTAGCCCCAAATTAACCCTTGACTGTAACTTCTGATAATTTTTCAGATCTTAATCATAATCATAGTGCTCTGATGGTAATTCTCTCCTAAGCACTGGCTCACCTTTCCATTTTGAAACAAATACACTAGTTCAGTCAAGAGCTGAAGCAGAAGCCAATTTTCTGTTTTTAGCATGCCTGTAGTACATGGCAAAGAAGCAGTTTGATTTTTTATTATTTATATTTAGTTTGTAGAAACAATAAAAATGAATGCAAAAGAACCATAGCTAAGCTACTTGTACAGCACAGAAACATCCCTTTTACACTCAGATGTTCAGAGTAATTCTGCAGTTCATTTTCAAAGAGGAAAAAAAAGTGTGTTTTTTCTAATGCTGCAGATTTCTCCACTTACTGAAACAGTAAGACATGTAATCGATGTCATTTTTAATAAAGTGACACTGAGTAAAATAAATTGGAAAAAAAGATCTTGTGAAACTTGTAATCATTTTATAACTAATCTGACAAAATTTCCTTTTTTTCATTTCTGACATATTTTACAATAACCTTGTAAAACTTAGTGGAGGTAGAGTGATAGAAGATTAAACATATAATAAGGGAGAAGAACCTTCTAACAGCAATATTTAGAGACAGCTAAGTGAAAAGCCTTCAGTGGGAACATAAAATTAACGCCAGTACATTTTGAGAAGATGATGCCAAAGATACATGACAGGTTTTCTACAAATGAACAAAGGCAATGACTTTGTTTGCTATGGAAAACATGGGGAAAAGATAACACCAAATAAAAAGTAGATTTTATTTTTCCCCCACTGATATTAGTTGCTCAAATAACTTGCAGAAATGGAGTACTGCAGATAACATTGTGAATCTTGCTCATCCCTATCCCTGAAGACTTGTTGGGATAATGACACAGTTTAGGAAACTGCTTCCAGTCATGTTAAGAAGTAACAGGTGCTCCGCTGTAAACTAAGCTCTTAGAAACTATTTTAACTTGTCAAGTGGGAGAACGCTTAGGAAATCAGAGCTTTGTTAAGTGTGGGTAGAGTAGGTTAAGGAAAAGAAGACCAGGACTTGATCTTCAAATGCGTAGGTTGTTCCAAAATTAATGCCTCCTGTTTATTTCTGTAGAAGTTACAACAGATATAAAGAGCACATAACACCATTTGATAGAGCAAATTCTCAGCTACAAAACTGTTTTTCAGTATAGTCACCGCCTTTATGCATTTTCATCAGTGATGAACAAGTGCCTGCATGCCAGGTTCCTAACAATCTGCATGACCGTCCGGAACATGGCTTGTCTATCACATGGCTGTTGCTGCTGCTGAAATGCGTGTTCCACTGCCTCACTGTGCTCACATTCTGTGTTTGCTCTTTGGAAACGTTCAGCAAGCATCAGTGAATATCAATGAGTGCCATTTTTTCTACATGGAAGAATTCAGTTTCACCCTTTTGTTTCCTATGTGCTTTCATGTCAGACACTACTCTGTCAGACTGCCCCTCTGCTGCCATCTACCACACAGCAACAACACGTAAAAAAAAAATTGGTGGGAAGGTTCCATTTCTATTGCCATACCACCAAAATTCACCTCTGGCATTGTGGGCCAATGTAAATAAATAGGAAGCATTGCTTTTGTATACCCCACATATATATCTATGTATATTCCTGTAGAAAATGTGAGACTTGGTAGCCTCAGAATTTTTGTTTCTTGCAGATTTTTAACAGTTTTGTGATTTCATTTAAGATGTTCTGTTGTGTTTTACTATTCTTAGGAAATTACAGTGGTCAAAATTGTCAGATAGCTGCACTATTTGTATCTGAACACAAATACGTGTATACAAATGTCCATTTTTAGGTGCTTGTTAACCATTCTTGAATCTTTTACTGTTTAAAAAACAGGGATGTGTCCTGTTTATGATTAGCAGCAATTATTTACAAAAGGATGAAGAATAGTTTAATAAATGTAATGTAGGCATATTTGCTATAGGTTTCAAGTAAAATCCTAATCAAAGGATACTGATGTCCATAGTTTATGTACAACTGCTAAATAAAGAGAGGGGAAACATCTCTGGAAGCTGCCTTGGAGTATGGAGAAGTAGTATTTAAGGAATGTCAGTGAACTAGAAAGCTAATTACTTTGAAAACGGCAGTTAAAAGTAAAGATTATCTCCCTTTCTATGTCTGCCTCTTGTTACCTATACTGACTGACTTCGTAACATTTCATTGACGAGCTTTCTCTTTCTCTCTCTGTATATATATGTATGTAATATATGTACATATATATATATATTTCTGCATCAAAATAGCTAATGTTTAGTAGAAGAAAATAGCAATGAGCTAAGGATATTTAGTAAGAAAGCGTGCACAGAGTGCAGTTTGAAGAGTAAAAGAGCTAAACAAATTACAAGGAAAAGAAAAAAAGAAGGAAAAAGAAGGAAAACTACATCAATGTCAGTGATCTCTGAAGTCTAACTTCTGAATATTCAAGAAGATTGGATATTATGAAGAACTGTCAGTACTTCAGAGCTATGGATGCCAAAGCAATTATATTTGCAAACCTTGAGATGTATCAGCCTAGTTTTCTACTCTCTGACTTGGGAGCAGAGAAGCAATTTGGCTGAATCTTTAGGCAATTAATGTTGGAATCAGCTCCAAGTTGAGAATTTTAAGGAATTTATAAAACTATGGCCAGATATAAATTAACTCTTTGGCACTTTTGAAAGGATCATAGTTTCTGAATTTGGCATTAGCTTAAAGTCAGTAAAAGTAGCACTTCAGAATGTGAATGTAGATGAAAATGGGGCTCTGATGTGCTGTTCCTGCCTTAAGTTGGAGCCCTCACATAGCATGGACTGCTGGAGCTCCAGACGTGACTGTGCCTGAACTCACAACCTGAGGACAGGGTGGCCTGCTGGGTCTGGGGAAATGGAAGCTTTCTGACCTACATTCATTCAGCTTCCTGCCCTGTCCTCCCTTTAGGAAAGAAGCAGCCCTCTCCTAGCTGACTTCCTAAGTGGTGACATGGGCTGTCTGAGATAGTTTTGTAGGAGCATCTCATCTGCTGCAGAGAGCCAGAGCCTTTAGAGAAAGGCTGTGATATTCAGACAGGCAGAATTTTGGACAAACTGCATGAGTTGTTAATTGTTCTGGCTTTAACCGATGCAAATCAGGAGATCGGGGAAGTTGTCTTGGTCAGCTCTTTAATTAAAAATTACCTTCTAACTTTTTTCAGTACAGTGGACTGATGTCCAGGAAAAATTAGAAAATAAGTACTGTGACATTCAAAACTGAATTCGTTTGATGGATGACTTCCAATCAGTTGCAGCAAGAAGCTGCAGAACTGAACTACAGAGCTACAGAACTACAGAAGATGAAGATCTGCTCTAACAGAGATTAATCTTTAAGTTTTAGAATATGTTATTAAGAATATGCTCCTGTGGAGATTTTTAAGTTGATAACGCTTTAAGAACTTTCAACACTTTCTCACCTAACATTTGTGTTATGAATGAATGCATGGTAAGAGAAAGCTTCTCCTAAGCCTACTCAAGAATTCACAGCCGATGAAGACTGCCACAGATGCTATGCCAGAGAGTAGGTGGGAGTAGGTTAACAGGAAGCATCCTAATTCAAGTGTCATCTTTGATTTCCACTGATGTGGGAATAGTGTAAGTGGGAGTAATTTGGACATACAGAAGCTGGGAGAACGGAAGGGAGTGAATGTGACAAATTCTCACATTCCTTTTCGTCTTTGAGTATCTGTTGTCTAAGTAGCATCAACCTAAGTGATGTTCAAGTTGATCTGACTTTGATAGTGGGAAACACAGCAAATTATTTACTTTCATTGTCTGCCTCAAGACTCATAGCCAGAATGTTCAGCATGTCCCTGGGGAACATTAGGACAGGTCACTCCTACAGCAACACCCAACTGTGCTGGCCAAAGTCTAGGAATGTGTTTGCCCAGTGCCAGAAAGAGGTGTTTGTCTTGAGTATATAGTTTGATATGTAGGTTAAATTTGCCTTAAAATGCTCTGTAAACAGGAATTAATATTTCTTTGTGTCAGTTTTGAAGCTTGTTATTTGGATTTTGATGCATTAGTAGTAAAAACTTTGTAAGTAGGTCTGTGTCTGAGGAATTAAGTAGCATTTGATTGCAGAACTTACCATTATGTACATGCTTATGGCTTATCTGATTTGGAGTTTAAATACAGATGTGCTTAAAAATTACTTCAAATCCCTTTATTTCTAGTAGTCTTTTTTCTTTTGTCATTTAGACAAAAGAGACTAAAGTTTTCACAACAAAGTTTGGCTGCATTCCTTTCAGATACATGTAGTACGTTGGTCAGGTATGTTTTGTTTCATGTTGATAGAGAGAGATATATATATAAATATATACTTATGTATATATTATATATATATATATATTCCTTATAGTAGAACTGAATTCATGCAGCACAAGTCTTATTTGCCTGTTGGATCTCTCAGTTCAGGAGCTCATGAAATACAACTGTGAATTGTTTGCATTTATATGGAGATCTTTTGACATTGATGAACAAGGAAGGGACTAGCGCCATCACATTTATTATCTTCAGTGACACCAAGAGAAAGCACAATCTGATTACTTGGGCTCAAGCAAGTCTTGCAGGAGCCACTTCCCATTCTGACCCTTTCCTAAGGCGGCTTGAAAAGGCAATGATCCTTACACAACACATGAGAGATACTTCTGCTTTCCTTGCAAATTGCTTAGCAAGAATTGGTTAAACATTTCAGTGCAGAGAAGCCATTCGTAGTATTTGACAGAAGAAGGTTTACTCAGATCAGGTTTACTTTATTTTAACATACTCTACAATACTGATAAAGGTGGAGACAAATGAGCTTTTATTTATTGTTCTTCTTTTTCCATTATTGCATGGCCAAAGTAAACCACAAACTCTTGTGGCCAGTAAGATATTTCCTCAGTGTTAAACTGTGAGACCCAGGCAAACTTTTTACCTGGGTGTGAAGAGATACTTTAAGATACTCAAGAGAGTTGCCATATTTAGTTGACTTGTTTTTTCATTTAATCTCATTAGAAGCCTTCTATCTGTAAGTGGGGCACAAAGAGCTAATATTACCCAGGTGCTGATACTGGGCTTGGACTTTAATGAGTTGTAAACTGACAGCTGGACCGGTTTTAGAGAAGGGAGCTAGTATGTGACAATTCTGAACCCAAATACTACGTACTGTCAGGATTAGCAGAAAAGATGTATGGCTGCAAGTAAATTAGTCGTGTAATGCATGCAGTATATAATTTTACACTTCTCGTAGATCAAGACAGGAATTTGATTTAAATTTTTCTTTCTAGCTCCAAGAGAGTAGAAGTTTGATTTTTCTGCTTATGTGGCCTCTGATGATTTAAGAGTTGATTCCCATTTCTACCAGGCACTTCCTGCATAACCTTGGGAAAGTAATTTCATCAGTGTGTGATTTTGGTTCCTCACTGAATTCATAACAGTAGGAATATGAAACCTGTATGTGATACACTATTCTGTTTATGGATGGATACTTCTATCTAAACATAAATTAATTATGCAACAAAAAAATGAGAATCCATTCTGTGTACATGTCATCGTTTGATATGATGGTATATTACGATATACATAAACTGGCTACATTTATGAGAAATAATGGTGTGAGTGGTGTGTGTGTGGGGGAATGTTGAGCTTTTTTGTTTGATTAGAAGCTTTTTGACTAATCTGTATCATTTTTAACAGAAGTTCTATGCAGAATTTGCTAGTGCTGCATGCAAAATTTTACCTATAATGGTTTTTGATATTAAAGTTCATTCCAAAATACCTGTGATACACCAGACTACAAGCTTACAAAAGCATAATTAATTTTAATTAAGGAATGTGCAGAATTTTCTTTTGTAATATTTGACTTTGCACAGTGAGTGAGCAAATACTCCTCTGAAATCAGAGTGAAGCAACAAAGAGTAATGAACTGAACACAGTACATTCAGAGATATTAATAACTTAGGCAGATCACTTGCTATTTTTCAAATGCTTTATTCCTTTCCCATGTAGAAGGAAGGAGAGAATGGAGATGCACAGCATGGTCAGGAGTGCGTGGTGGATAATTGCAGGACCCTGTCCTAAGTAGAATTGCACAGATGATGAATTTTGCCCAGTCATCGTTTGGGGCTGGTTTTATTGCATACTACAAACTTCTGTTACATAAGGAGTGGGGCTGGCCTCTAGAGGCTGCTCCTGGGTAGAGCTGTATGGAGTTTCAGGAGCACAAAAATAGGTGTAGAAACACAGATCTGTGCATGTGGTTCTGCCACTTGGACCCTTCTTAGTTACTCTCCAAAAATCCCCTTTGAATCTCGAAAGTGAGGTATTGTATTATATGGCAAAGAGATGCAGTAAGAAGTCACGGAGCAGAAAGTGAGGAGGGCTAGAAGGGCTGCCTGGTGGTCCCAGTATACTCAGCATTAGTTGTCAGTATTATCTGAATACTGGTACTCTCTCTGTGCTCTGAAGCACTGTGATTTGTCTCTGGCCACAATAAACTTTAGTCGTCCTCATCCCCTGCAGGATGCAGTGTTGCAGCAATCCCTGCTGCATCCATCTGATAGGCTGCTTTTTCAGTTTCTCAATGTTTCCAGTGCATTTTATGTGGAAAAAGATGAGCAAGACTGAAGATTTCAATCAGTGTAGGAGGTTAGGGGACTTCCTGGCCTGGTGGAACCCAGGAAAAGGGTTTCCACATCTTAGTCTATGTGATAAGGTAAGAACTGAATTTACCTCCTGAGTAGTTTCTGGACCTGAATTAATGATCCAAGGAAAGTATAGTTGAATTAAAAGCTGTTTTCACAATTGTTTTTAACTAATTGTCTAATGCTAATTAAAGTCTGTTTTTGAACAAATCTGGTTATAAACAGTTCATGAAGGTCAAGAGATTTTTTTTTTTTTTCTTAAAGGAGTCATGTGCCAGGCTACCTTGTAAGGAATTTTGTAACTGTCTACATAAGATGTCTTTTAATTTTTCTACTCCTAATTTAAGCTTAAATATTCTCTTTTTAGTGGTGTGAGTATGTGTATTTCTTACAGTTATTTCAGAAAAAGGTTGCAATACAACATCCATGAGTTAACAGGGCATGTTTAAGAGTACAGGAAGCTGAATGCCCGAGGAGAAAGGTTTCTGTGCTGTGTATTCATGATATTTTATTTACATTTATGTAACAGAGAAACCCATGCACTGTATGCTTTATGATCGTATGTATTATTTAAAAATACATACAAGCATGTTGCCGCAACAAAAGCCAATGACCCATCTTTAATTTCCTGGCGCACCCTTAAAGGCACAGACCAGTTTGTGAAGGGGCTGGCTTGCAACTGGAAGTTGCTCCATGCCAGTGAAACAAGGAGGAGTGTCTGAGTCCTCCCATAATGTGCCTGTGCACATTTCATCCCAGTGGTGTTCCTCCCTTCTTGAGTGATAGGTGATAGGTGCTGTGGAGTTCCTCCTAGGATAACCCTGGAAATGTTTCCAAAACTACAGTAAGTGCATGACATACTTGAACATGGTTATGGTTATTTTTATTTTCTGAAATGTCAGTGGTGGACAGCAGCAATCTGTGGGGATTAGGTGCTCTTCTCAATAGAAGGTGGAGTCTCTATGGAGTCTCATTCTTGGAGAGTCCCAAAAACTGCCTGGCCATGGGCCTGGGTAGACTGCTGGTGCAGGTGTTGGGCCAGAGGTCCCTGCCAACCTAAGTCTTTCTGGGATTGTGTGCTGTGGAGTGGAGATGTTTACTGTATGCTCTAAACTGCTCTTAGGCAATAAAAGGACTCCTCATTTTTCCTATGAAGGCTTTTGGTAATAGCGATGGGCAGCAGAGAAAGCTTATATTGCCAGAGAAAGGTGCAATTTTACACCATCCTCCAGCAGCCTGAGAATATAAAGTTTATCCTGGCTTACTTAAAATATAGGAGGAGTTGTACAGACAAATCAGTTCAGTCTGTCATTTAAAAGCCAGTAGAGACTTAGAGATCTACGTGTGCCACATGCAGTGTTGCTAGTACAATACAGGTACCTGAAGAATGATTGTTTTATGGTGAGAAGGAACTGCAGCATTTGGACTTTTCTTTCTGTTGGTAACTGCTGAGGTTTCGAGCTACTGGAGCTCAGCATTTTGAGCTGCAGGAGCTGGGTGGCTGCTGGGCTGGTCACACAGGTTTGGGGTGGTAATAACCAGAGCTAGCTTGGGATGGATTCTGTGCCCACCCTGATGGGCAGCGAATGTATGAGAGTCTCTGGGTGTGACTTTTGTCAGATCTTCTGTCTGGAGTGGTTCTGAGTTTGGTTTATTGTATTCTAAAACAACATTCAGATTACTTGAGCTGCGTAATGGTTCATATGCTGTTCTGAGGGATTAGATGGAAAGAACCGCCAGACTTCCCTCTGCAAATGGATAATCATAATGTTTCCAGATGGCTTAGGTAGTTTTGCCCCAGTCAGAATCAGGAAGCTAGGAATGAGCTTAGACAAAGGTAGGCAATATGCTTTCTGTTTGCTCTGACGGGTTGTGTGGAATTAGGAGACAGTACGCCAAAGGTGGTAATTGAGCTGCCTGATAAAAAAGCACCGCATACTTCTTGGCACTGCCATAGGAATGGCTTTGGAAAAAGTGGTGCTTACTTTTATTCATGCTGATATTTTTCTTCTGGAAAATTCAATTTCGTCAAAATTATGTTTCCCCTGCTGGAAAAATGAGATTTTAGTGATACTTCAATTTTATTTTTTTTTTTGTTGAATGGCAGAGCAGCAAAAAGGGAGATAACAGTGCATCTTGCTACAGGGAAAGCTTCAGTTTCACATTGATTCTATTTCTGTATTACTTTCGAATTTTGTTCATGTGCACAATGAAGCAAGAATCATCTGAAATAAGCACTTCATTTTTACCATGCACAGTGCTTTAACTTACCTGAAATCATTTTTAATTGTACATTTCCTGCAAGTGAAACATTTCTGTTAATCCTGGATTGGGATAATGTTGCTTAAAAACAAACAAAACAAGCCAAGTGGAATTTTCCACTGAGATGAATCTCAGTTCCAGAAAATCTTTAATGAGATCTATACTGTTCAACTGTTGAAATAATTAATTGAATTGTTGCTTCATGTCTTTAGTGTTATCAGGCTATCTAAGTGGTGCAGAGTAAAATAGCATTACATTATATGTTAATAGGATAGCAATTATCCTGTTGTATTTGTTCTGGTCCCCACCTGGGTTGGGCATGTCAAAATATTCCATATGACTATAATCTCCCACTTGAGCTCATTAAGCAATCCTTTCTGGAATTTTGTCTTATGAACACATGCCAGTTGATTAAACTTGTTGATTTACAAATTCATGATCCTTAGTGAAGGTCCTGCAATTGTGCATCACCCCAGCATTAATCACATGCCACCAGCTCCTAGAAGGATTTGTACTCTCTGGTCTTATTTTGTAGGTACTGCCTCTGTCCCAGTATTTTATTTGGTGACTACTTTTAATGGGTCCAGATTCACAATGCCAGGAGATGCACTTGGGATGACTTAACTCTTGGAATCTCTCTCAGGTACCTTCCTGAGGAGGAGGACAGAGCAATGTTCAGACTGCCCTGGGGGTCTCTATGCAGGCAGGCTTTATTCTCAGCAGGGTGGATTATGTTTTCCACAAAAGCTTCCAAGTTGTTGTGCACACAATTCTTGTGGATTTTTTTTTCCAGTCTTCAGGAACTTTCGATTTACTGCCCTCAGGCCTTGGTACGGCTCTGGACCTTATGTCCTAATACCACTGTGTTACAGGAGGGACAATGCTTGCTGAGAGGAACTTGCTGTGAGAGAGTTGCAACCCAGAGATGAGAAAAATTGGACTCTTAACCATTGCTCTCATGCTATCTTCTGTCATCTTCTGCTGAAGAACACTGCGAGGCCAACAGTCATGGGGTACAGATCAGATGTAGGAACACAATGGATTGGAGAAGGACTGTGTAAACATAAACTGCTGGTACTAGAAAAGAGGCCAGAAATGTAGAATTACACTTTTTTTTTCTTTTTTTTTTCTTCTCACTGTGTTTGACAATTGCAAGTTGTGCTTAGATTTGAGTTTGTTCCTGAACATGGAATTCGTCCAGTGTGGGATTAAGCAATGCATCATTGTGTTGAGAACAGCATTTTAAAAGCTGAAGTGCTTTGCCAGTGGATAAGATGGGAATTCTGAAATGTATAGGATAATATTAAGGTAGCGCTAAGTACCTATGATAAAAACACCATCAGTTGGTGGCTTTCAAAATCCTGTGGAAAGGTCTGAACCTGGCCATCTCTTCTCAGAGTCAGCATAACTCTGTCTAATTTTATACTTTAAAAATAAACATTTCAGTTCTTAAATTCATGAAAGTAACTCAGTAGTCTTAAGCCCAACCATTAAGCTTTCAAGTCAGTGTGCAAGTATAAAAGGGTAATGATAGTCTTTTCAAATGAACTTGAGGCAAAAGCCTCCAAGCCTCTACTGAAGTGGTAATCTTGCTGGTGGGTGGGCAGGAGTTATATGTCCTTAAGTGGTATTTCTATTCATATCTGAATTTTTGCCAAAGAAAATATAAGTCTGGCTCTCTGAAAGCCAGTTGTAAACTGTATTTACTTCTGGATGAATCCAGATTAAAAAATCTGCACTGTAGCTTTAGTGTACTTGAAACTCTTTAAAAAATTATTGGGCATTTCTAAACTTTGGTCTTTACTCCTTTTTCCTTGTACAAACAGCTTCTTTTGTGCACCTACAAATTTTCCCTATCTCTACCAATTTCTTTTCTCTTCTTACTTGCTGCTTTTTTCTTCCCTGTTACCGCTGCTTTCACACTCATTTTCTTTCCACTTTTTGCTACCTTTTTCATTTACTCATAGCCATGTGGCTACATAAGCCATCATAAAGATAATGGGCCTTCTCATTCCAGTTCAGTGATAACCTTGTCTGTCTCCTGTAGCTTGCCTCTCTTCCCTGGAAGAGCAGCAAAGTACACCAATCTTAAATCTGGGATGGCTGAAGAGCCCTGTCTGGGCTGTAGAGCAGGCAGTGCTTTTGCTGCTGGAACATCCTGTGCAAGCTTCAGTCTAGTTTTGCTGTTGTTCCTCCAGGATTTGGCCTTACAGTATCATGCTTTTAATTATTTGCTCAAATTATGTTAAAATGCTTGTAGGTTATGCATTAGTGAGCATTACTAGATTTTCTCACTCCCCAAATGTCTCCCATTTCCATTTAAATTTGATTATTCACAAATACTGAGGAGGGACACTAATATGTCCTGAATTGGTGCAGTGCACGAGACTGATGTTTCTCGCATCCACTTGGTGGTTGATGAATCCTGTTCTCAGTCTGGCCCATGTGTTTTTTAATTTGTCATTGTGTTTCTTTGTCTGTTAGGCTGTTGTGACACTGGCAGTTCTGAGCTGCAATTTGCTGAGCTTTAAATAACTCAAGTTTTGAACTTTCTGACCGATATTATTAAATAGTGACAGGATTAGTCAAGGAGAAAAGAAAAAAGGTTCTTGATGAGCTGCCCTAACGCTATTGAATGGACAAAAACTGGCCCTGTCATTCTTGTTCCTACTTTTGGGAATCTCAGAGTAATTACAATCAGCAAAACCAGCCAAGCCATACCTCAAAGAAGCTGAAGTTGTGATGCAATTTTTTTTTCCTGATGATTTGTTTTCTCCTCTCAATTATATATATCTATATATTAAAAGATTTTGAAGTTAACAATTGCTTCCTCTTACAGTATGTGCATCAGATAAACAATGTGCCAGTGGTAAATTAAAGGCAAATATTAAATCAGAATATAATACTAATAATAAAAGTGGAGTAGACAGCAAATGCAGCTGATGCTCAGGAGGACTGGTTGGGTCTGGTCCCACTTCTGATGTTTTGGTTAGTTAAAAGCCATGATTATGTTCTGCATGAACTGCAGCTTTGTATATGTGTTTTGCATCTATTTACCATGTTATGGAGAAGATACAGACAGAGATGAAACTGTTATGGAGGATTTGAGATGGAACGAGCATGCTAATGAGCCTATGCAAAAATGCATCTATTAGCCAGATGGTGAGTTACACTGGCACTGACTTCTGTTTGCCATCTGTTTAATTCCTCAGAAAGAGATAGGAAAGAAGCTTGAAGTGGTGTAGAGGAGCAACAAACAGTAATAGAGCAGTAACCTTCACAGTCTGTCCTGAACGTTGCCTTTCTCAAATAAATACCTGTTTCTTGTGTCTGGCAGGGGATAGCAAGCTACAGACAACTTGCTAAGTTTTCCACTGCTTAGTTTTCCTGCGTCCCCATCCTCATTCCATAAAAAAGGAAGACCCATAGATCCTCAGTGAGAAAAACACTTAAAATTGTTCAAAGCAAACTATTACAACAACAAAAATAAAATCTTTAAACTACTAAACAATGATTATCACTGACAGGAAAAATAAAAATGTCCTGCATTTAGAGAAAGAAAAACCTAAGGTCAGGACAGTCCAATAATCGTATTAAAAACTTTTCTTTAAATACAGTTTGCAGTTTCAAACATTTCAAGCTATGTTTCTTAAACATTTCAAGTGATAGAATCAGAAGAAAATAATAGCCCAATGTCATACTGACAGAGGTGAATATTTTAGACTGAAAGTGGAAAATTCCAGAGTTGCTTAACAATGTCCTTATGCAAAGGCACTGGAATCTCACCTTTCATGTTTGCTTGCTCACTAGAGGGTAGCAGAGAGAGAGACAGAGAACATTTTAGCACAGCTTGTGCTCGGTAGAGATTAACACATTTGCTATAGTTTCCGCAATCTTAGAAACGTCTGGTGCCCTTCAGGCTCCTTGGTAAAGCAGAGGCTGTGTCTGATGCTGAGCGTAAACCAACACTGTAAAACTGAATTTACGCAATTCTAAATCATTTGATGTTTTTTAGCTTATAAATATAGGCATTTTTAGGATGCATATTGTTCAGGGAGAGCATTTTTGCCTTGACTGTATTGTGCATAGGGGACACTGTCCCATATGAGTAAAGAGATCATTTTAAAACAATACCTTAACCTTGGAGGGATGCAGCTCTTCAGGGCATGCATTACTGAAGTCAACGCCTGCAGTCCAAAATCTCTCACTGCCACCACATTAAATACTCGGACAAAAGAAGCTGCTGCACTATGCATGGCTGTCTGCCTGTCTGCCTGGTTAGCACAGCCCCTGAGTGGGTTTGGAAGGCATGCTGGCTCAGAGCAGGAGCTAGGGGGCAACATGTCTGTGCTCGTTGTCATCTCCAATCCCTTTTGACGTTTCAGTCCCCCCGTAACATAGATCCTGTGGCATTAATTACTGCCTCAAAAGTCAACAGGTTTGAGTGTGACTTACTCCTATCCTTCCAGAAGAGTTTCAGAAAGATGTGTTGAAGTCTGGCCATACCCATACCATGCTGTTATAGTACTAACAGGCAAGCAAAAAATGTTGCCCTATAGCAACACACCATCAATATATATTGATTGCAGTGTACACTCTTAGGTATTTAATAAAGAAGATTTTGAAGATATGCAGTTTTATGAGGTGTTGTTAGAGGTAATGTTTCATTGGCTGAGGCTGGTATTATTACTGTGTTAGAAATCTCTTATTTTCCAAATAATTCATGTTGTGGTTTGCCTTTGTTTGCCTGCGATACAGAAAGTAGTCTCAGGAATAGATTGCTTGAAGTATTTTGCCATCTTTGTTGTGTGTAAGCTAGAGTTTACAGCAATAAAAACTGGCATTTCATTAAATGGTGGGACTATTTGTCAACAAGAGGAGCTATCTAAAGTATACTAGCTTCCCTACAAACAACTCAAAGGCCAAAGTAACACCTTTTTGTACTGTGCATGTAAAAGAAGGGTATGGAGTGAAAAGCTGTGCTGCTGTCCTGCTCTTCTCCTTGGAGTCCACATGCACATGCATAGATGAGACATGCCTGAGGCACCTTCTGCCCCTTGCAACCTTTGAAGCTTTTGCAGGAGGTCCCTTTGTGACAGTCTCTCATTGCAGTTGGCATGGGAGGCTTGTTGGTGTATCCCAGCCTGATGTTCTGCCCATCAAATGGCTTCTGTGAAAAATAAAATAAAATAAAATAAAATAAAATAAAATAAAATAAAATAAAATAAAATAAAATAGGGAATCTTTTGAATGGATCTCTTTGCATTAAAATTTTTGTCAATTTCTACCTTGCTTCTGGTCTGAATTCCACAAAAAGACTTAAGCCACAGAGGGGATTCATAAATGTGCTCCTTATCACATATTATGTGAAATAAAAAAGAAAGGATGTTGTGTAGAGAACCATCCTCCTTGTTCTGCTGATTCAGATATTTAGTGATTAAACATTTAGAAACCAAAATTGAAATATAGACTCACATTGTACCCTGTACAAGAAATTAAATATGGTCCTTTTCATCAAATTGAATTACCACATCAGCCTTCAAAGACTTGAGAGGCTTTGGAATCTCTGCGTTGCAGCAGACAGATCCTCCCTATGGTTGAAGCTTTATAGTGTTTCACTTATGGATCATGATGATGGATCATGTCTCTGCTCTGTTCTTTTATCTCTGTTACAGGAGACATTTTGGACTTAGATTCATACCAGGGAGTGTAAATAATGCAATTGGTTCTGATGTGCTCCACTGAGAATGAGCCATCAGATGAGCAAAGGCCAAGATGACATCTCATCTACTTGAAATCTAGATTGGAATTAGCTAAAAAAACGCTTATTCTCAATGAGCTGCTTCTGCATTTTAGTGAATTATTTTAAAGCAACATTTTAAAATAAATTTGTACAAAATTATTTTTGTTTTTAATTTTTATTTACTATTATTTTATATGTATATATACATTTAGGTATTCACTCATACTGTAACGCTGCTCAGGAAACTGAGATTGGGATAGCAATTCAGAGACCATTACTCCACTACAGCAGTAATTAGTTCAGTAATAATAAACTACTTCTCTTTCCTTCATCACAGGATGTTCACATTTGCTTTCCCCCCTTACTTTATATCTGTGGTTTTCAGCTCCTTCTTCTCCCTTTCAGTCTGCAGATTTCCATACAGTAAATGCCCCCAGCCTGCCAGTGTGCTCACTTGTCTTCACTGGGGCTGACAGGAGCCTACTACTTTCTCCTACCATGCTTGTGCAAACACTTCAGTGTCTTTTAAAATTGTGTCAGGGAGTGTGGGGAATGTAAGCATCTGTGATATATAGATAAGTGCTCCCCTAGGGTGTGCCCATCCTGAACAAGGTAGGTTTCAGATTTTCCAAGTCCCTATCTTCACATTCATGTGTCATATTCCAGTTGAAAATAGCTGTTTTGAAGTTCACATTTGCCCAGGATCCTGCTAGCAGTTATACAACGTGTTGTATGTACAAAACTCCCACCACCCCTTGCCACAAACAATATGAGCACCAGTCTCTCTCAATCTTTGTACTATTTCTGTCATTCTGATCTTAAGGGCAATAGCGATGTTTGCAATGCTATCTTCTGCCTCTGGTTTTATTATATAGTCTTATCTCTTGTGCCTTCATCCAGTGCTTTTTGCCCAGAATTTTCTAAAAGATAAGCACCAAATGGCTGTGTATGGCACAAAGTCCTGCCCTATGAGTTCTTAAAGCCTTAAGCAGGCTGAAAAAACTTCCCTTTCTTTGGCTACTCAGGCTGCTTTTGTATGAAAAAGTGATGTTTCCATAGCTTAAAGACATCTTTTTCTAGAGAAAACTGGTTTTACCAATATCACATGTCATGACAATGCATTACTATAGGCACTTAGGTGACGTTAGCATTGTTGGACACTGATGTTTGAAGCTGAGCTCCTCCTGGAGTTTAGTATCCTGCTTTCCCAGCGTTAGCCTTCTGCTGAGTCTGAAGGTTTATCTCCCAATATTTCCAACAGATGTTGTCTCAGTGAGGTGGTAAAAAAGGGCCTCACCTTCATAATCAAAGTGCAGCTCATGTGGATACACACAGGAGTCAATTGTATTGAATAGCACTCATGCAGTATCAAAGTGCCAAACAAAATGAAATAGGTGAAATAGCAATGTAAGGATTTCTCCTCATCTAGGCTTACCTGTCTCATCCGCTTGTTTCCTTCTTTTGTCTGCTTTTTGTTGGTCAGTGTAAGTGTGTCGTTTTATTTGTCAGCATGTCTATTTATGTTTACTAGTTGACAATTTTTATATTAACACCACCAAATCATAAGTAACAGTAATGTGGTTCAATGTGTATAGCATATGTCAATCAATTTTTTAAAATTCTTTGAATTTTCTTTCACAGTATTTATAACCCCCCAGAGAATTTTACTTCTATTCAGGCAAATTCAGTTCATGTGTTTGATGTATCCAAGCTGGATTGTTGGATTATTTTTTTAGTACATCAACCTTGATGGCCTCTCATTAATAAATAATTTGTAAAATGATACATTTTTGTGAGCACAGACTTATTATTAAAGAAACTAGTGAAAACAATAGGAAAGCAAAAAGACATGTACGAATTTACAGTTTATGTAAGGACAGCCTAGATTATGGAAAAATTTCAGCACAGACCAAAGTGTTTCTGAAGTAAAACTATTGTGCAAAACCACACAATGCACAAGCAGTAAATGTGCATGTACACACATCATTCCCACAAGCTTGACAACTAATTTTTGCTGAGTGCCAACTTGCACCATTGCTATTTCAAGAGCTATTCAGCTCTTGCTATGACTCTGTGTCAAACTGAGGACTCTACCTGGATAGCAGCAGCCCTTCCCTCCCTCCATCTTGTCATCCCTCTTTGAAATTGCCTTCTATAAAATTCTGTCACGGCAAAGTGCAAATTACATTCTTTGTAAGAAAGGAGAAAAGAGAACCTTAGACAAACAAAGCTGATGGTGATAGGACAAGGGGGAATGGCATTAAAATGATGAGGACAGATTTAGATTCGATATTAGGGAGAGATGTTATACTCAGAGTGCAGTGAGGCACTGTTGCTCAGCAAGCTGTGGGTGCCCTGTCTCTGATGGTGCTCAAGGCTGGGTTAGCTGGGGCTCTGGGCAGCCGGATCTGGTGGGGGGCAGCCCTGCTTATGGGGTTGGGGCTGGGGGGTCTTTGGGGTCACTTCCAACCCATGCCATTCTGTGATTCTTTACCTTTTATAGCTTCAACAACAGAACACTTGTATAATCCAGGGGATATGGTTGTGTCCCTCAAATAATTTTATGTATTTTCATGGGTAGGATCTTGTATAAATTGTTCAATTCATGGGTATGTGTAAATGGACACATATATGCAGTCTCATGCCTGAAGTGCATGCCAGCACTAAAGGCTTCTGTTTAGATTCCTTGTTCTGTTAGGACTGAGTAATCTCATTCTAAACCATCCAAAGTGCTGTGCTTCAAAATAGTACCAATGCACTGATGCTTTATGTAAGTGCCCTTGAATCCAGCATCCTGTGGAAACTTGGGCAGTGTACCTGCTGAGTGTGAGTCCATGTAGCACCTGGAAATTTAGTTTGGATACTTGACTAACATTGAGTAGTAACAGGTTATTACAATTTTTAGTCTTTGTGCATTATAGTAATAAAATCTGCAGGTACTGTATGTAATCTGTGAGTGCCTTTATCATTTGCTATTAAGGCCTTTTTCTGCTGCTCTCTGCTTATGTTTTTGGTTAAGAAGAAATGTGGGTTTTAAAGCTTGTAAGCGGCTGATTTCACATGGACCACATAAATGAGAGTTATGAAAGCACAGCGTGCTCTGCATGGAAGGCCTGTGCTGACCTTGCCTCCCTGAGGACCAGGAGCATTTTGACTGCCATTCCGTTCTCTTTCATTTTTGTTGGATATTTGGAATATCTTCATTGAGAAGTTACTGGCCTTTGTTACAGATTTTAAGGGTATGACCTATAAGATATGGAGGCAGTGTGGACTGTCCACGGGGTGCCTGAAGGTTTAATACTTTAAAATGTTTAATATATTCTCGCTGTCAGGAATGTCCAGAGAAGGGACTGCAGGGGAAGCTGCCTCCTCTAGCAGTGCTTTCTTTGCAGCAGTGGCAGCCCTTATTCACTGGGGATGAGAGAATATTTTGACTGCTTTAGGTTTTTTTAATCTCCCCTGTTCTTATGGATGGGGAAGTGTATTTTGCACATTATAAGCACAGATTTTCTCAGTAGGAAAAACAGTCGATGTCAAATGGAGCTGTACAGCGGGCTCCAGTCCCTGGGGCTAGCTTAGGAAAGTCCCCTTTATGCCTAAAGGGAAATGGGGTATTTAGGTGAAGCCTTGCCTGCTTTATCTGTCAGGCATGCACAAACACAGGATTAGCGGATGCAGTGGAAGTTGCACAATAGTTTGTTGGTGCATAGCTTGTGTCTGTTGACCCCGTGCTGGTGCCGGGGTGCTAATGCCCAGACAGAGGAGTCAGCAGTCACTTTCACCGCTTCTGCTTCGTAAGAATAGTCAGTGCCCAGGGGATTAAATTTATTCTCACCAAGTCTCCATCTGCAAAGTCCTTGTGGGGGTGGTGGAAACAGTAGGGGGAACTACAGGTTTTCACAAAGTTACTCATTTTTTCTTGCTGAGGAAAAAGGCTAATTGCAGTCTCAGGAACTTCACATCTCACTGGATGGTTTCTTGTGCTGATTAATAGGGGATGGGGCAGCAGTGGCTTCCTGGCTCACCTCCTGTGTGCTGAGCACTGACATGTGAGTATGTGATGTGCACAGCTTCCACATCCTATCTGGATTCCAGCAATAATTTGTTTGGGTATCTCTGAGTAGAGCTAAATATGTTAACGATTTTGTATTTTTCTGAGCATTTCTGAATCTGGACCTCATTTATCTTAATTTGACTAACCTCCAGGAAGCTTACTAACAACTGTGTAGGCTAAAGAAGCCTCCAGAGAAGCAAGACGGCTAACTTCATCCAAACTTAGTGGAGTTTGGACACATAAGTTATTTATGATCTTTTGAAAGTCAAATTCAGAATACTGCTGGTTGTTTTTCTGCTTTCCAAAGAAGCCCAGAGCAGCGCTGGTGAGTTTTATGTATTTATTTTTTGCTCAGGATGGTGTATTGTGTGTCTCCTGGGGTGTGTTTGTGCTCTGGCTGCTCTGCTGTGAGAAAGAAACTGCTTAATAATGTTAATTCAGTGTTTTCATCGGAAATTCTTTGTTGTTGTTGTTTCTAAGCAAGAATGAGTTCCTTCCTGTGTTTCCTTGTAGTCCTCTTATAGCATTACAGGCTGGCTTTGTTCTTTTCTTTTCTCGCCAGGGAACTACCCCAGTTTCAACAGCTCGGCCAACTGCTTGCCAAACCTGCTCCTCCCGCACTGCAGCGCAGCTCTGGGGGAGATGTGGGAGCTGTGGTACGGCAGCAGGCAAAGGCGCGGAGAGTAGCAGGAACAGAAGGGATCTGACGAAGATTGTGTTTATACCTATGCTATTGTAGTGTGCCCACAGATAGGATGCTTCAGAACAAGAAGCAAAATTATTATTATTTTTGTGGTTATTTAGGTTTATTAGATCTTTCTACACAGGCTGTTCTCAGAGGTTACTTGGTACATTGTTTGCTTTCCTAAGTAAAGCAGGGCTAAGAGAAAATAGCAGCAGAATCTGAAATGTGTGTTATTTTAAGATATATATATATATATATATATATATATGTATAATTGTTTATCCTCTCCTCTCCCCTCAACTTTCCTGCTGCTGTCTGAGCAATGCACAGGCATGTCCTAACAGGATCAGGACAGGGACAATGACTCCTGCCTACAAAGAGATGCAGAACCCCATAGGACTTTGATCCCAAAGAAGAGGGCATAAGAAAAATATTGAGACGTACCCAAACAAGGACTTGAAAGAGGTTACTGACAATAAAAAGGAGATCTGAAGAAAATTACCTTGGAAAAAGAGAGCTCAGCCAGCTCTAAGCCCTTTGGCCCAAGCCAGCTGCAGTCAGTTTCCCATCTCCAGGCTTCCCTTTTGGTTTCGAGGAGATTAGGAAACAATCAGTGAGCGTTCATGTGGGTTTGGAAGATAGAGAACTAGAGAGGGATGCAATCTGTCACGTCCTTCCTTGCATGGCATTTCCTTTGCTCAGACAGTAAAATACCGCAGGCACTCTTTGGTGTCATTAGTGCTTGAGCCCTCAGCAAGCCCTCAGGTCATTCAGCAAGTCTTCTCCAGTCTTTTGCGTATGGACTTTGTAGATGTTGTTATTTTTTTCCTTCAAAACTGGCCACTGTTATTGAACTAACATTGTTTGTAATTTACATGCACTTTTATTTCTAACGTGAAGGATTTAAACATGGTTTTAACGAAACTCAAAAATGGATACTTTCATATAAATATAACTCAGTATTTCCCAGTATTTCCTATACTTCATGCTTGGCTTATATGAGGAGAATATTTCTATTTGTTGCTTCTGCAAGTACTGAAAGCACTTTTAAAAGTTCAGATTAAGGTTAACAGCAGCTATTTTACTTTCTCGAGGCAAATCAAGAGGCAAATCAAGAGGCAAATAAGTCCTTCAAGTTAGTGCAAGATTTAAAGTTAAACTGAAATTCTTGGCAGTTCTGTGGAGGCGTTTGACCAAATTTGAGGATATCATGTGATGGCAGCCTGGAAGGCTGGGGCTGTGCCTGTGTTTATAACTGATATGATTAATATCACTATGACAGCTGAGTTCAGTAAAAATTCCCAATGCAACTGTTATAGATATGTTAAGATAGTATATAGAGATATATTCCTGCAAAGATTAATGCTCTTTCATCTACTCTTGAAGTGCTCTTAAGTTTCAAAAAGTACTTCATGACCATGTTGATATCTGTTTCATGTTATTAATGACTTAATTGTAATATAGATACAAGCTATTCATCTTCACGTCCTGCTGACTTGGTGTTGCCAAACAGAGTTTCTGAGAAATGTCTGTTAAGCACACACAAAAAAAGAGAAAAATAGGAGCATTGGTCCAATCATATGCATAAACCATAGCAGCCTCTTGCAGGCTGTGACATCAGCCCCCCCTCCAGGCTGATGATTATCTCATCTCCAGGAAAGTGAAAAATGGCTTTGGATAATGGATGAAAGAAAGATGGCATGAAGTTTCATGATTGCCATAAATCTTTGTGCAAAAAGGCTCCGTAACAATGCACAGCACTCTGAAATGCACTTCTGAAATATTCTGAATGAATCACCAGTTGTCTGTTTGGTTGTTTTGGTGGGGTGCCATTGACTGAAGGCAGTGATTTTAGATCCCCGTTGTGCTTTTGCTGATGGCAGTAAAAGTTCTAATAGTAAAGACAGCAAATTTTATTGCATAAACTCAGTCTAGTAAGTGTTTAAGAATGTAAATTTTAATCTCTGACACCACTTTTCTTTAAAGCTAAGAAAACAACATGAAATAACTTGCTGAACTGGGATATATTACTTACAAAGTTAGCCATCTGTTTGTAGTGCTAATCTCCTATGCCAAATGTTGTCTATTTCTATGTATCACAAGGACTGGCAATTACGCTGTTACCTTCCCACTACTCTGAAAGTAGTAGGAAAATATTTTGACCAATGCAAAACTAATGATAATAGACACCTTGATGATTGTGTGTTATCTAATATTAGCCTGTCAGCAGGCTAAAATTGTGTGCAAGTAGTTGAGATGTAGAGAGATCAAATGAGCTGCTCACCTATGTGAAGGAAAAGCATGCTTGAGGTAAAAGCATGAAATAATTTTGTGTATTGGGTACCAAGAGGGTGAAACATCTTAGAATTTCAGCTCTTAAGGCAGCTCCAAATTGAGCTGTTCTCATCAGGAATCTCTGAGGCTGATGAGAGTTAAATCAGTGATTTTAGGGCTTTGTGGCACTCTCTGTGTCCCATGATGGAGCTGCTGATGCTGAGCATCTCAGGAGAGCAGGCTTGCAGCTGTGGCTGGCTTCTTGCAAGGGACCTCAGTATTATTTGTGAACTTGCTTTGCAGTCACTGGAAAGGCGTTTGGGGTTTTACCCCTTTAACTTTGGAATGTAGTAAAAAAAATATGCTTTTGAAGGTGAATGTTATTTGGAGGATAAAATCTGACCATGATCCATCTTGTTGAAATAGATATAATGCATTTTAATTTCCTGAGTCCTATTGCCTCAGCCATACTCTGACATAAATGGAGCAAGGCCTTTCAGTGACTTTTTAGGATTGGCCTTGTATATTTGTCCATCTGTGCACACAGAAAATAGAGCTGTGGCTTACTGAAGTGCAGAAACTGCATTTTCCATTGTTCCTAATGGGGTGTAGTTAAATTACTGTAACTGATGTGCCTCCATTTTCCAGTGCTAGAGTACATATTTATTCCAGCGTCTAAGTACGTATTTAATATAAAGATACCAATATTTCTAATAGAAAAAGCTTTAGGTTTGAAAAACATTTGTAAATAAATGTGAGTAGATACAAAAGATTGCAGGATAAAATAAATGAAAAAGGAGTAAAGTATATTAACATCCTGAATCATCTTATGCCTCATCAGTGCAATGCCTGAGGCTCAGTGGACCTGAAGCAATTCCTCACTTGTCTTAGTGAGTATACACACAATGTAATACCAGAGTAAGGCCTTTTTATTTTATTTTATTTTATTTTATTTTATTTTATTTTATTTTATTTTATTTTATTTTATTTTATTTTTTAATAGGCTAATTTTAGCTGTTTCTTTTTCAGTATTTGCTTCAACTTTTTTTCTGTGTGAATTGCTGTAAATAACTGCAGATAAGATTGTGGCCAAGAACTTGTTGCACAGCACTGTATGTGTGGGAATTGCTTTCTAGTGTTTCCTTCCTCCAGACATTTTAAAAATTCTGTCTTTATGCTAATTTAACAAGACTATTCACTTATAAATTTATGGAATGAGGGTTTTCTAAGGTGTTCTATAAAACAAATATCAACAGAATTTGAGAGAGGCCTTGCTTTCAAATTCAGTTGATATTTATTAGAAGCCTCCAGGTCTGCTGCATCACTCCTCTCTCTCAATTCCCTTATTTGATGCAGAGTGTAATTAGTTCCCCCCCCCGTGTCAGCAGTTTCTGGCCTTCACTTGTTGAGTTTCCTCCACCTTAGGAATTTGCAGTAGGTGTGCAGAAGCAAGGTGCAATAATACTCAGCATCTGAAGTTAAACATAAGCCTAAAGGGCACTATTCAGTTGTGGATTTCCCATGCAGTTGTGGATTTCCAGCAAATGAAGGAGGAGATCTGGACTTGCATGCAGGAATGCACAGTGTGGTCAACAGAATGCAAAGAGTGGGAGAGAACCTGCATTCTCTGCTGCTGCCCTGGGGCAGCCATGCTGTCAGCTTACAGTCTGACGTGTTGTAGAGGTAAATGGTGAGATTTAGAATATAAAAAAAAAAAAAAAAGATTGTTTTTTATAGTAGCTAATCCTTTTGTCTTTTTGTAGGCTGTTTTGACACTTTTTACATTCATTTCTTATTGAAAAAAAAAAACTGTTCAGTCACTGAGTTGCTTATGTTGGAAGGTTTGTCATTGGCTGCTATGAGGAAAATGGCAGGTCATGAATACACCATTTTCTCTACCGTGTGCAAATCAGATAGGTATGTGAGAATCTACCTCAGGTAGTGATAGAAACTGCATTACTTACAAATACAGACATGTGAACACAAGGGGAAAGCATGCTATCTTTGTTTTTGTTGTCTAGAGATGTGTTTTGCCTATTAAATGTATTGTCTATAAGCTACACATCCAACAGAAAAGTTAAAACTAAAATTCAGATTTTAAGAGAAGAGCTATTATTTTGATGTGATTGCATTATCTAGTCCATTTACAGACTGTGTCCATTGGTGAACCTACGGTGTTTTTCTTTTTTAGGAATGACAATCTAAAGAATTTTTAATTTTGTTTTCCTCTTTGCACAGAATTTTATATTTACATAGTTCATTTCCAGTAGAAATTAAGAAATCTTTGCTCAACCAATTAATTGTACATTTTCTCTGAAGTCTCAGTCTAAAATCTACATCAAAAATCAATGTTTCATATTTGTGGGATTCTTGATATTCTTGGTGACCTAGAAAAGTATATAAGGAGTGAGTTTCAGTAGCTGCAGTACTTCAAAGTCTCTTGGCTTTATTCTACATTAAGTAATTCTAAAAGAAAGAAAGAGGAGATATTTGATTTTTTTCTGCAAGACTGTTATGATATGCCACACATTAATTTTGTGTGAGCAGAGATAAATAACAGTACCATCTGTTCCAGATGTTAAAATAGCTGAAGTTAAAAATATGAGTGAGGCATAGCTGTTGAGACACAGGCATCCAGCAGGATGGAATTTAATCTCTTATTTAGGTGTATGGGAACTGCCTCACCAAAATTTTAGAGACATTTTCCAGCAGGGAGATCCACTGCTATAGAGCATAACCACCTGCATTCATTCCCTGGGCCAGTATTAGAGACCTGCAGCTCTGGAGAAGTGCAATGGGCAGTCCTGCCATCTGCCTTAGGTGTCTGCCTTTACCTACCGACTGCATAAGGAGCACAGATACCTCAACAGGCTGATCCAGACAGGTTAATGGACTGCAAGGCCTGCCTGCCACATCTTCTGGGAGTGTTTCAGCTGTGAAGTTGTAAGCACCGTCTGCTCTTTGAGTTGAGTTTGAGTTCCTCTACAGCCAAGAGCTCAGCAGGCATGGAGGAAACGATAGTAGAGCCAAGGCAGGGACTAGGGTGTTCACCTGTCTGGTTCCTGTTTCCAAGACAGCTTTTGCTTTTAAAATGCTTAACCAGTGGTTGAAAGTGTAAAATGCTTACATATGCTTCCATCACTGCTGCCACTACTGCAGTCTTGGCAACATCTCATTTTTCAGCGCTTTTAAATAATTTAAGCTGCATACTGGAGTCTGCCTGTCTTGGAGCACAGCTGATCGGCAGATGCCTGTCTACCATAAGCATGTGTGGGGGTAATTAAAGCTAATCCACAGGGAACCTTTCCTGGGAACATAAAGAAGGAGTCACTTACTGAGCTTTAGTGCCTAGGTGGTTAGGTAGTTTTGGAAAATGACTGAATGATGTCTGTCCTACAACTTAAATAGTTTTTAGTTTCACCTTGACATTTTATTTCCTTTTCACTTTGTCCTTCTGCTGCCTCTGGGCTCCTGGGGGTACTCCTAGCATGTGGCTTTGTGACTTTGTGGCTTCCTTCACTCATCAGCGTATTACGGTTCATCACTCACACTCCTTCTTAACGAAAGCTGAAACAACCATACATTTAAGCTGCTGCTGTCTAAATTTTTCTTAAACAGGCTCTTTCTATTTTATGGAAATAGTCAAGTGAGATACATCTTGTAGACGTTTGTGAACTGATATTCCTGGCTTCTCTGAGGTCTGTCAAGGAAGACATTGGTTATGTCTTTTATCTCAGACTTGAAGGTATTCTTTGGATGCATGTGTGTGAAGGAGGGGAAATGATGGTACAGGGGAAAGGAATTTTCTGTACAGTGAGTACCAGTGCTGACTGGTGAAATGAATGTCACCTGAGTTGCACATCGCCTGTGTTGTCTCTTGTCCTCTGTTCTCATCAGTGTACACTGAGAGTGTCTGGGAAAATGAATTTCATTTTGCCTTTATTAACTACTTTACTGTCCTCTGAAAGCAGTCTGATTGGGCCCTTCTTGCCCAGGTGATGACAAGTGGAGGGGTTAGTGGAGCTGGCACTTCTTTTTTCTAAATTGAAGGGAATCAAGAGGAAGGAATCAAGAGGAGAGAGTGGGAATTCCTGCTCTGCAGATGCTGCCTGTTTTCCTGCACTGGTACCCACAGACACTAAAACCAACATCAGAGAAATGAATTGAATGTTGCTCCTCCATGCTTGTTCTAGAGCCAATGTTGAATTTAACACAATCATTTAAAGCTTTTGTGTATCTCCTCTGGTCTCAACAGTTAAGTTCCATTATCAAAAACTGATGACTGTGGAAACAATTTCCAAAAAGTGAATTTTAGTTTCTAAAGATT
The DNA here is from genome assembly GCF_951394365.1 of Tetrao urogallus. Lineage (NCBI taxonomy): Eukaryota > Metazoa > Chordata > Aves > Galliformes > Phasianidae > Tetrao > Tetrao urogallus. The sequence continues at coordinate 34,565,948 of NC_136820.1, forward strand.
TGCTTTTACAGTATTTTCTCCACCTCTGGACACAGACATGCCAGGCCAGACATCAGTCTGTAGTGACACCTTTTTATTTGATTCATTTGCAATTGTTTTCCTCTTCTAGTAGTTTGTAACGAGAACCTTTAGTAGAGGAATTTTAAGGAAAAATTGAATTTCAGACTAAGTGAGAAACTAGTGCATAGGAATTGTAATAGATGGGGAAAGGCAAGACAGTGGGGAAGGAGAAAAAAGAAGTAATTTAAAAAACCAAGTTAAAGGAGATATATGAAAAGATATTTCATTTGAAGCACAGTAATAATGAAGTGATTATAGAGGGAGAGTGGGAAGAAAAAGTGAAATTGCCACTGGTTTTCTGTACCTTATTTACAGAAAAGAAATCTGTAGATTCCCTCAGTAGCATTATTTGCCTGTTAAAAACCTATTTAATATCTGCAGTAAAAAAAAAAAAGTGTAGATGTGTTTCCCCATATTGGTCTTCCAGGTGAAATTGGTGGTGCAAACATAATTGGCCATTACAGAAAACCAGTTTTGTCTTACTCAGTTTTTTGAGTAAGTGTACAGAGAATGCAATGATGCTGATGTGATAATTTCTTAGGTGTTGCCCTATCACGCTTTGGATGTTGTTGGAGCAGTGATCAGCTATTTGTGCTGCAAAAACCTTTGAAAGGTGATGGAGGTAGGATTGATTGTGGATAGAACAGGGCACAAATTGATTATGTTTAACAAATATTTTAGTATTTAAAATATGAAAAGCCAGAAATTGAGAGAATAAATTTCCACTTCACAAATCCTGTATCAGAGCTCAGCAAACAAGGTTATGAAGTCAATATTCTGAATTTCCATCCTGATACTTTTAAAAATAGCATCTAGTGAGTCACCCGTTGGACAAACTCTCTTGGTATTGAAGAGTGCTTATTACGAACAAACCTCCTGCCGCTGCATTTCAGTAGGCCCAAGGATTTAGGCATTTGTTTCAGGAGAGGGCTGATCTTAATTCACAGGTCACGCATTGCTACCTGGGTCAGGCTGCAGAAGGTGCTGAAGAAGAACTGGAGGGCAATGCTCACGGACAGTGAGGTGGTTCCCATCTGCACAGCACTGGTACAGCACAGGTGGCTTCCCAGGGCTGCTCAGACTCAGTTCCCTTGACCATTTACTGACATTCTTCTTGCTGATCCTCTTGCAGATTTTTTCTTTAGGTGCCCTATATCATTTTCATCATCATTCATTCTTCAGATCTGTTAGATTATTTGAAATCAAAGCGTGAAGGGAGTTCTTTTGCAAATAATGGCCTCCATTTTCAAACTAAATTAAAACTAATAAAACACTTATGTAAAAACAACCTTGGAAAAAATTACAAGCTCTATTGGAATAGAGGATCGGTTAAATTTATTTCCCTGAACACAGCACACTTTATGGATTTTTCCTCCAACTAGGAGACACTTGAAAGGAAGAGAAACTTCATTCACAAGAATGTAGGTCAGCCAGCAGAAGAAAACCCTGTTTTATCCACAAAGGCTCCAAATTTGAGTCTATATATAATAAATAAGTAATGATTGCATGTGTAACTAAACAAGTTACAAAATGCGGAGGAAAAACAGCTAGACATTCTTGTTTCAGATTTGTCTCTAATTCACTTTGAGGTGGTCTCTGGCATCTCAGCTTCAAAAAGGAGCTATCATTTGGCATGCCTCTAGCATCCCTCATGTCACAGGCCTGCAGTGAGCCTGCTCATGTGTCCCAGCTGTGATCAGTGCCAGCAGAGGGAAGCATTTCACTTCTGAGTTGGCCACGAGGGTCCAAGCCCAGAGGCAAACAGTTTGTGGGGCTTGGAAATAGGACTGGTCCTCTCTTTGCTGATTTCTTGCTCGTGTCTCCAACTCTGAGAGGTCCGAGCCTCTTTGTAATGAGGTCAGTGAGGCATGTTGAAGTATTTGAAGATGGCCAAAGTGTAAACCCGTAGATGGGAAAAGATGAACTGTGGCATTTTTCACCATCAGGTGTTTCTGTAGTGAGAGTGAGGAGAAGGGTTGGAGAGATGAAGGCTGTGATGATGTGGGGCAAGCTGAGAATGAAGTATGAACAGGAAAGGTGTACCAGATTGCATGAGTGAGTCCTTCTAAAAAGTCTCCCTCTGCTGCTTCTGACAAATGTGATTTAAATCTCAATGGTGATGTTTTCTAAAGGATCTTTTTCATGCAAAAATACTCTTTTCCTGCCCTCTTTGTATATCACTGCATTCAAATCCAATCTATCCTTCAACACAAAGATCTGTGAAATGTGTTGTGGAAAAGGCACCGTATAAACTGACATATATAAACTGTAAGCATGTGTATAAACTTGAACACACGCTGGAATAACTTCTGGACTTAATCTAACTAACAGTATGAGAGCTACTGTCAATAATTTAGTGTACCACGTTACGTCCTTTGAAACAGAATATATGCATGATGAACTTGAGATGCACCTCTAGGACTGCTGTACTTTGCCCTAGGAGGTCGTGGCAACGTTCCGTGGGCTGATGGTTGGCAAAAAGAAGAGAAAATGTATGAAACTCCCGTTTGTCCATAACTTCACAACTCTTTCCTTAGTACCCCGTCTCATATGGAATTCCTAACTTCCCTCCGTGACCTATGAGAATGTCAATATTACAATATCCTTCATTGAAAGATGTGGTGATAAAAGCTTTAACGTATCTTTATACAATACTGTCCCAATCCCTGGTGTGTTACAGACACGTTATTCCCTGCTATGTTATTCTTTCTTCTCTACCACAGTCTGCATTCAGGTGTATTTCAGTGGGCATGGCGGTATCTTCTATTTAAGATGAGAAATACAGACTTCCAAAAAGGTGAGCAAATGAGATGATAAAAGCAGATCTCTACTGATTTACCCCTCTGTTCAACTTCATCTTCTGAAAAACCTCTAAGTATGTTTGTAAATGAAACTCTGTGATGCCTGGGTGTTACTGCTGGCAATATTTATAATGCTAAGAAACATTTATTAGAAAATAAATTTTATCACGTGCAATTATAATTCCAGATTGTAATCTATGATGATATGTATGATATGACCCTTTAAAATTTATTATGACTTTAATTATAGCAATTCTAATCTTAGCCCCAAAAATGTCTGAGGTGGGTTGTAGAGCTGACTGGAGAAATAAAGGAGAGAGTTCTATTTTGCTCTCTTTAATTTATGTGAAACTGTTGCTGCATTCTCTTGCATGCCAGGCAAGGCTTTGCAAATTCCGTAGATCATAAGTAAATGGGTATGTGGCCAAGGTGGTGCCTTGGGGCTAAATGCTAGCGTGATGATGAATCTGAACAAGGAACAAAGCAGCCCATCAAAAACAGCACTTACTGTTAGATGTGGATGCTTGAAGGTTGGAAGGGTTGGGTTGCCTGAAGAATGATAAAAATGTTGAAGTTTACAAGCAGACATATGAAGTTGCATGGAATGACTACATATTTCAATGCAGAAGATTGCATTAATAGAATTTTGAGGTTGTGGAGTTAAAAATCATAATAATTCAAGGAATATGAAAGCAAAGAGTCCCATGGCACAATTGGTTCAGCTTCCCTGTGTGCCTGCTCGGTTTTGTGGCCCTGTATGTGTTCAATAACACGACTGCTAACCTTAGCTCCCATGGATCAGGTTACATGCGTAAGGCTAAGGAGGAGTGTAAAAGGGTTTATAAGAGCACAGCAGAAAGAACTCTGCTTTAGGAACTTTCTTTCATGGTTCTTGGCATAGCAATTCAACTGTAATGATTTGGTTGCTATACTGGCATAGTTTTAACTTGTCTAACAGCTTGTTTCTTTTAAACGAAAAGAAAAGCAGTTGCTTCTCTCCAGGGGGAAGAAATTTATTTTTTCAACTAATGAGTAGTTATCTCTGGATAACATTCAGCTGTTGCTATTCCACAGTTACTGATGGTTCTGCAGGACTGTCACCTGCCCAGCTGATTTGGAAGGTTGCACTCTAAATTCAGCTAATGATGAAAGTCCTCAGCATGTGACTGGTGTGACAGCCCAATGTCACTCATGGCTTCCAACACCTGTGTTGGAACAGGAATCAGGAATATGTTTTTCCCCTTGTAGACTTCTGTGCCAATAACTTGTGCTTGGATCTCCATTCATCTCTTGTGTACACCTTCCTACTCCTGCTCCTTCATTAGAGCTTTTAGAGCTACTGTGTTTTTTTCCTGAAATGTTTCTGTATATTTGTCATTTATTTTGAAAACATTTGACCATTTAAATGAGACATTTCACCTCCATCAGGACATTTTAAGAACTTCATTTTTCTTTCTGCAATGTGGAAAATGGAGTAAACAGCCTCTGTGTTCAGTTGATGTGTAGTGCAGGGTGCAGATGATACACGAGTAATTTTCTCTGTACTTTCTAGGTCAACAAGCACTTTCGGCTTCTAAGAAGCGTCCCTCAGAATTCTATGTAATGCTAAGATATGCATCTCTTAAGTTATATAAACTGAATTTGAACTGCATATAGAAAAAGGTTCTGATTCTTTCAAAGGTTTTGGTAGTTGTTTGCTCTTCTGAGACATGGGCATGTTTTTTTTCTACTTAGGTGTTGCACCTCTGACATCAGTCATGTATATCTTTACAAGTAAATGTTCTGGGGGAGGTTGCTCTTGGTGAGAATAGGAGAGAGAGGTTCAAAGAAATCTCTGCCAGGAGGGTGTCTGCTGAGATAAAACTTGAGTGGGTCAGTGTGTTCAAATTGGTTAAGCACCTCTGATGAACAGTTGTGCTGTTATGGGCTAGACGTCTCTAAGCCGTGCACGTGAATGTTGAGAGGAAATACTACTCTGCTTCTTTTGTCTTCTTACTGATAGTCTGCTTTGAACCCAGACACTAAGTGTCCCCATATGGCCATGCAGGGGAAGAGGAAGACAGCATAGAGGTGCATGGCCAACAGCTGGAGACAGTGGGGTGGCATCTCCCTTGACAATTACTTTTACCCAAACGATGCAAAATTTCAGATGGAAATTCAGATATCAAGGTAAAATTGCAGTTTAAAATTTAATTTAGTAGAGAAATCGAGGTATAAAGTTTAAGTGTTGTTGTTGTTTTTTTTTTTAATAAAACTGCAAACAATGTTACTTAGTAAAAAGCAACTTCTCTATGATATGCTCATTTTCTGATTTGTGGAGAGGTTTATAGTATGACTGGATTTAAGTACTAATTTAATCATTTTTTCTTTGTAACTTATGGATGAACTGTAGTTTTATCTGAATGACGAACTTCAAATTTCTATTATATCAAGGATGTCTTCAATTAAAGTGGAGCATTAGGTGAACAAAAAGAAAAGAAAAACAGATTTTGGTCTCATCTTATTGGTTAATAGGTTATTCTGGAAGCTTGATGGATGGAAGATTTTTCTCCAGGTTCTGTTTGGAAGGAGACAAAGTGCTGTGTTTAATGATAGACAGTTCTGCAGATTGTCATTTCTTCGTTACGTGCCTTTGTTCAGATTTTTATGCCTGATTGCATAAAAAATAAACCTTATGCCTCCCATGAATAGATACATTTCATCACTTATGCCAGTTCTGGCCTTTAATATCTTGCTATACTGAGATCTGTTTGGTGCCAGTTCCTTCCCCCCTCTTTGTGTTGTGAGTCGGGGCTCTGCTTAATCACCTACATAACAGAGTCTGTTTGGAAGTAGCAGGGTGAAGCTCAGAATTTACTTTGTCTTTATCCTCTGCAGTACTGCACAGAACTTCTTTCTACTCACCAATATGTAGCAGCCCTAAATGTAATATTCTTCCAGGATCAATGAGGAATGTTGACCTACTGTTTGGGATTGCACAGTTCTGTGGCAAAATGCCTCTCTGGAGTTTCCTCACCCTATTATCAGGTGGTATGCAGTTATGGTTCCATGCCAAATGTGTAGCTTTGTTTCTGAAGAACTGTAAGGATTGAGATCTCCCAGGTTGGTTTGGTGATGACATTTTAACTTGTGATGTTTCTGGTGGCACTACCAAGATGGCAGGAAAAGTGGTGCCTTTCACTACAGAGCACATTACTCTTCATCTGATGAACACACTGACTATCCCATGGTGCCTGATCTCCCTAGAGGAGCCTTAAATGTCTGTAAGCATAATAGCAGTAGGTGGTAACCCCACGCTTGCTACATGTATCAGCCGTGGGCTGATATTCCCTGTAGCACAAGGATCAGGGATCCTCCACATGCCTGATGAGAAGCAGCTGATGATTATTACAGGGCTGCCCTTCCTAAGGAGAGCCTGCTGCTTAACCTTGTGGATCTCCTGGGTTCAGGATTAGACCCTGTAAGTTCAGGAGGTGCAGGGGAAGCTCGTTAGAGGTAACAAGGCAGAAGGTGAGTGCCAGGTTTCTAGAAGCTTCCTTTCAGCTGGTGAGTGTTTCAGTGAGGTCATTTTGTAAACTGGTGCTTAGAATGAAAGCATTGTTGGGGTATTCTAATGTGAGTGTGGCTCCCTGCACCTCCATGAAAGTCTAGGAACGTGTGTCATTGTGACAGGGGATGCTGAAAGCTGATATCCTGATGCTCTGGGTGCAGAGGGAAGTTAAAGTAAAGGAAAGCCTGCAGGGCAGCCAGAAATGAGGTGAGTTGATTGTGAGATGATTGTCTGGTATGTACAGGCTTATTTTGCAGTCTAATATAGGGAATGTAGAGGATGATGAGTTGTCTCAAATGTCATTTACTGAACACAGGGATTAAAGTGCTTACAGTAGAAGTAAGATTTTGGTGAAACGTTTTTCTTTTCCTAAGAGAGTGTCAACCCATATCTTCTAAATGAAGTTCTTTAGGATTCAAGTTGATTAGGATACTTGGAAATCAGCAGATGAATTAGTGCCATTCTCTGCTGCCTGGACTGCTTCTGTATTTCATGTTAAATAATTATCATAGCACCAGTCCGTTGCTCCCTTTTGGCTCTTTCTCAATTCAGGTTCCTGAAACTTAGACAAGCAGCAATATGAAATGATTTTAAAATAAGCTGGAGATGTTCATGTATGCTATCCATCTAGACATTAATGCTTTTCATATCCTTATTGTATGGGTGGTTTTGACATATATAAGTGTTTTACAAAGCTGTGCTTCTTCCTTTCATTTTAGCTTAAAAATGTTGAAGGTAAGAATGAAAATTATACTGACCTTTGTGGGCGGGTTTGGAGCCTTTAGAGTTGCTGAGTTGTCATCAGGGCTGCCCCACGTGTGTTCAGTTGCTGGCATGGACAGGGCTGGCCCAGTCTGGGCACAGCTTCCAGGGTTTATCCCTGAAAGACAGATGAGCTCAGCTAGGAGAAGCAGCAAGTTCTGAGGAATGTTGCAGACAAGTATAAAAGTATTCTGATGTTTTGTCTGTCTAGGTTAACAGATGGCATGCAGTGCAGAACGCACTAACATAGAATAAATAATGAATCTTAAAAAAAAGAATAAGAGGGAACATCTGCAGAATCAAAGCATGATGTGTAATATTGACTGAAGAAGGAGAGCATGTTACCATGGAGAAATTTTCCAAGAGGCAATACCATGAGTAATCATACCCTTATGACCCATTAGTACAAGAGTTGAGGTGTGTTTTTTTTTTTTTTTTTTTTTTTTTTTTTAGCGTAATGTATTAATGTATATTATCTTAATTTTCTAAAGAGCTTCCTGCTCTTTGGACACTGAGTTGTAGAGTATACCCACCCTACTCCATTATTTCTGAGAAGCATGCCAGTGATTATTTCTAACTGGATTAATGTAGCAAAGGTAGGATTGGGACAAGGTCTTAAGAAGAAAACAACTTCGTACATCTCATAGTGTCCCATTTTATCTTTTTGCATGAAACGAACAATTTCTTCACTGTCACGGGAGAGGCACTGAGTGAAATGTTATTTGTTAGGGAAGTGGCCTTCTGGTTCCTTCTGGTGCAGCTAATTGTTGTGTGCAAGTGATGAATTTGAGTTCTTCATTTGTTTTTGTATTTTTGTTTATATTTTTAGACTGGAAGGGGAAAAAAAGGTAGCATTGATACTGTTGACAGGTTCGTCCTTTTCTTCCTAGCTTCATTTAAGTACTAGTGTTGTAGTTGGCTCTAAGCAAGGAGTATGAAAAGGTTTTCTTCCTGCAAATCTTGTGAACTAATAACATAAACAAGTCAAAGGATTTTTTTACTTTTGAGTTTAAATTTATTTTGGTTTTGTTTTATGAATGTTAAATCAAAGAAATTTAATACAACTGCTGTTAACGTTAAACTTGCATGTTAACCTGGAGAAGGTAGATAGGAACTCATAACTGCTGTGCAGCTGTGTATTGCTACAGAAATTTCAGTGGTGATGTTAATATTTAAAGAATGTTATTGTGTTGTTGTAGTTTTAATATTTGTCTATATTTTCAGCCTTTGTCTTCAGGAACCGTGGTTATTAATATTTGCAGAATAATTGATTTGGAAATAAGTGAGGTGGTGACATACTTATTGTGTATATTCTGTAAAGATACACTGACAGGGATTCTGAGGTTCCAATCTCAGTTTTTCCATTGAAAAGATAAATTAAATCATTTGTTTTTTTTCACTAGGGCACCATTAATTATTGCACTTTCAAAACATGAGTTCTGCTGCACAAGCACAACAGATAGAATGGAGCTTTTCTTGATCATGAGGTTCAGTGTGTGTTGTACAACAACACACTGGAAGGGTCCATACTTCAAAAGCCATCTGTGTCCTGGGCATTGAAAGAAATGTGACCACCTGGGGAGGGGAGGTGATTGTCTCCCTCTTCTCTGCTCCTGTGAGACCCTACCTGCATTGCTGCTTTCAGCTCTGCAGCCACCAGAATCAAAAGGACGTGGACCTGTTTGATCTAGTCCAGAGGATGGCTGCAAGGAGGGCTGGAGCATATCTCTTATGAAGACAGGCTGAGGGAGCTGGGCTTGTTGAGTCTGGAGAAGGCTCCAGGAAGACCTCTTCATGGCCTTCCAGCACCTAAAGGGGGCAGCGGGGCAGTGACACTGCTGCCCAGAGAAGCTGTGGGTGCTCCATCCATGGAGGTGCTCAAGGTCAGGTTGGATGGGGCCCTGGTGGGGAGCAGCCTTGCTCATACTGAGGGGCTGTTCCTGATAAAACAAATATCACTAGAGTTTATAAGCTACTCATTGTTACCTATGAAATTTGACAGGCCACGTGTAATTGAGTTGTCTAATTTAGCATACTTCAAAAAAAAAAAAAAAAAAAACCACCACAAAAATAACCAAAAACCCTTTAAAATAATAAAATAAAGGAAAATAAAGACTAGAAATCTTGCTGAATCAGTGCAACCATGTTTACTTGTCTGTGAAGTACCCACTTTAAAAAAAATTTAAAAAAAGCTCCTAAAAGCCCAGCAAACAGGCAAGCAATAGTCTGGGATGTCATTCATAATAAACAGAAATGAGTATTGGATGTAACATTTAGGGTGAACATGGCATTTGACAGTGTTTGGACAAGAGAGAATAAATAAAGCTAGACAAAAAGAGTCCCTGGAGAAAGCCAGACTTTTCCAAATGCAATGGAATTCTGAAATCTTGGCTTCTGTTCATTAGGAGTGTTATCATGGTTAATGAGCGCTCTGACAAAAATACAGGAATGCAGTATAGGTTCTGTTAAAAACAACAACAAAAAACCACCTGAAGTTTCCATTGGAAGGCACTGTTTGACACTCATTGCTAAATGTTGAGGTTTTGTGGATCACTATAAACCCCATGAAATGAGTGTCCATAGTTCTATTCTGAGCTGTTAATCTTTGTAAAGTATAGGCAACTGCAACCTAGCAGTTATGCATTTTTACTTATATTTCTTGCCTGATGTAAGGTCTCAGTGGTTACTGTATATCACTTGGCCCTTATCAGTGCTTTATTTTGAAAAAATCCAGGTTAACGAGAAAAATATTTAAATTGGCATTACGAAATGCAAAGCAGTAACAGAAAAATGTTTGCTGGTTAAATGTACAGCAGAGTGACTGAGACAAAACAGTGGTTTTGGAATATCCTTCCTAGTGTCAAAGATGTGCATTTGCTTTTTAAACACAATGTTAGTTGGGTAACTCTGTGTGTTCGGGAACAAGTTAGTTGAAGAGGAGTTGTATTGACATGGTCTGTGTGTGTGTGTATGAAGTCTGTTTTATATATTCACATGTTCATGGCAGCAAATGTGATAAATAGCACAAGGTGTATGTACTTGTATTGTTTTGGTGACTTCTGTGTGAAGCCACAAGGCTTATTTTTCATGTTGCAGACCTAAGAAGGGCTTCGAAGAGCTGCTAATTACAAAGCAAGCCAAAGCCCTTTCTTCGGTAAATATGTGAGAAATGGCTCTGGGCACCTTTTTCAGAGGGTGAACCCTGTAACTCAAGAGTGCCTGAGCTTACACAGGAGGCTGGCTTGTTTATCCTGGCAGCAGCAGTTCTTTTTCTGATGATTCTCCGTTGCTCCTTTAAGATATTTAGAAGTTTCATCCATGCAATGCATGACAGGCCATGGCAGCCAGAATAAGCTGTGTTGTCTGCATATCTGAAAACACAGTTTTTAGTGCAGTGACACGTACCATGATATTTTCATATAGACATTTCTTATTGCTTTGTTTTGAGGCTCAGAACCATTTGCTAAAATGCAAATAGACTAATTATACATTAAGAAAGGACTGAAGAGTTGCTATCAATTTAGGTACCTCAGTCGTAAGATAGCTGCTTTGTAATACTTTGCTCATGCTTACTCAATGAAGGTTTTTATTTATTTATTTATTTTTAATTAACAATAGTAAAGTAAATATTTGGCTGACAATATAATAGTAAATATTTGGCTGCCAGAAAATTTTTTTTTTTTTTCCTCCAGTACTTTGATTTCCATGATCAGCTTTAGGGTTACCATTGGGTTTTTATCTTAAGCTGGGGAGCTCAGTCTCTCACAAGATTAGTTGTTTCAGTAGACAAATACCTTTGATACCTTTTCAATTGATAAAAGGCACATTAAGCAAAAACTTGAAGATGTTCAAAACTATTGGCAGTTATAAATACTTGTAATATTCACATACGTAAATAGTCATTGTTTTTAATGGGTCAAGCTTTGGCCAAGGGTTATGATCTTCTGTAAGGTACTGAGTACCCATTGCTCCTATTACTTTCCATGTAATGTATAGTCCGATGCAAAGGGTAAGTCTCTGGGGCAAATAGCATTTAGAGCACATCCAGTATATCATCCCAGTCTTGACTGAACTCCAGTAAGAAAACACCCGCTATTGCTAGCCCTGCAATAGTTCCTGAAGCTGATATCAGGTTTCTAAGAGGAAAGACCTATATTAAAACTTGTTCTTGGGAGTTACAGGGTTGTTGTAGGGAAACTCTAAAGCCAGCAGTGTCTGGCAGCACATTCACTCACGTTCAAAATAACTAATTAATGTTCCTCTTTACTGCATTCTGTGCCCATATACAGGAGAAGCCCATACCATAGTGCAAGTTTCTTCGTGGTATAGCAATACAAGTGCTTTTGGCACGATGGAGCTGTCTCATTCATATGTCCCTGCCAGGCTGGCAGCCTCTTGCAGACATGCAGTACTCTTCCAGATATTGGTGCAAGGCCATGTGTGGCTCCTAAAGGGCCACAGGAGGTAATCTGGTAACGAGGCTGGCAGTGCTGTCCCTTGGAAAACAGAGGCTGCAGCAACAGAAATTTCCCTTTTTACTTGCTGTGCTTGCCCCCCACCTAACTTCTAGCACTGAGCATGTCTGCTCTGTGCCTACTGCACATATCTGCATTGTGTGTGATGGCTTTAAGCTATAGAGCTCAGCACTCCCTGTGCAGGCATGCAGTGAGTGCCAGTCCCACTGTGATGTGAAAATACTCCATGTGCGTTTCGGATTTCACTGCATTCAATCGAGTGCCAAAACTTCCCCAGCGTAAGGCAAAAATCAAACAGAAGGATATTAAACATTGCATTGCTGGTGCAGCAATGCATGTGTTATTGTGTACAGTGGCACCTGGACATTAAGTGTGAAACACATACCTCACACAAGCACATAACTACACACAACAGTGCGGTTGTAGTAAAAGAAGTCTACAACTTAAAACTTCTTTTAAAATATGTTGGAAGAGGATAAATCACAGTATATGAAGGTTTTGATGAGATGCTTTGACTGCCAGACCCTGCTCCTGCTCTGCCTTTAGTTGCTTCAGGCCCTGTCCTGCGGGCAGCGATCAGCGTTCTGCACAAATGCACACTGTGCAGTCAGGAGAGAGAGAGAGAGATGTTCTTCAAATTAGCCAGACCATGTTTTTTTTGCAGTGTAAATGATAGTAAGAATTCAACATTTTGACTATAATAACAAGATGGTAGTATAACATTTCCATCAACCCCTCTGGCATTGCGCTGGTACTTGGGGAATGAGCTCCTGCATTTGGTTGTGCATCCTCTGCAGGGCAGCTCTGTCCCCTTCTGAGGCAGCTCACAGATGAATCCCTGTGATGGTGTTGTCTCAGAAAAACCTCGCAGTAGTTAACCTCTGAGCATTTTGATTCATTGCTGCTTCATCATATACCCAGGAAGGTTACTGGCTTGTTTGCTTCCTTGTTAGAGCTGTAGTAGTTTTCATCTGCTACAAAATATTATTTATTTTTGTAAGACCGTGTATGTATTCTGCTAACCACTTCTTGCAGCATCTTTGTTTTGAAGGTGTTAGTCCTCATTCTTGACTGCTGAAAAGGGTGACACACGGTTACTACCCTGCATTATGTATTTCTGGTGTCTGCAGTGGGTTTCCCTGCTGCAAGACATCAGGCTACTTGCTCCCCAGGTTGCCTTCAAAATTTTCTCGTGGCTTCCTGCCTTGCTAATATTAATGGATAGGCATCCAATTTGTTTCCATTGGGTGTTCAGGTAATATGTGTTTGGTTCCTTGTTCTTTTTGTGTCTTCTTTTAGAAGCCTTCATTTTCTAGAGGTTAGAAACTTATTTTTAGAGGCTTGACCTGAAAACTAAATACAGAAATCTGTAGAGCTCAGAATTGCCTTTGCTTCTTCTGTGCTTCTTTCATCTGTATGGGATGCGGTGGATTTGCTGGAATGGGATGTGCTGTGGGGTTAGATCACCAGGATTCACAGAATCATTTGAGTTGGAAGGGACTTTTAAAGGTCATCTAGTCCAACTCCCCTGCAGTGAACAGAGACACCTACAGCTAGATCAGGTGCTCAGAGACCTCTCTAGCCTGGTCTTGAACATCTCCAGTAAAGGGGCATCCACCACATGTCTGGGAAACCTGTGCCAGTGCCTCATTGTAAAACCCTTATTGTAAAAAAACAAAACAAAACAACTTCTTATATCCAATCTAAATCTTCTCTCTTCTAGTTTGAAACCATTTTCCCTTGTCCTGCTAAAGGGTCTATCGCCTTCTTTCTTAAAGCCTCTAGATACTGAAATGCTTTTATCTGGTTTCCTCAAAACCTTCTCTTCTCCAGGCTGCACAGCCCAGCTCTCTCAGCCTGCCCTATTTGGGGAGGTGTTCCATCCCTGGAATCATTTTTGTCGCCCTATCTCTGGATGCAGTACTCCAGGTGAGGCATCACCAGTGCAGAATAGAGGGGCAGGATCACCTCCCTTGCCCTTCTGGCCACACTTCACTTCTTTTGATGTAGCTCAGGATACAGTTGGCTTTATGGGCTGCAAGGGCACATTGCTAGCTGATGTCCAGCTTGCTGTTCACCAGCATCCCCAAATCTTTTTTGGCAGGGCTGTGCTCCATCCTTATATCCCCCATCTTGTACAATAGCGGGTATTGCCATGACCCAAGTTCAAGACCATACACTAAGATTTATTGAACCTCATGAGGTTCACCTGGGCCATGTTGATTGCACCTCACAACTTGGTGTCATCTGCAAGCTTGCTGAGGGTGCCCTCAATTCCACTGTGGATGTCACTGATGAAGATGCATCATCCTTACCCTACCTGCCAGAATGAAGCAGTGTCACTGTGAGAGGTCCAGAAGGACAATGTGACACTGTGCCTTGAATTAAACGGTTTGCTCTTCACCTAACTGATAGCATAAATCAGGATGGCTTAACTTTTGGAGGAATGTGGGCTGCCTTCAAAGCTTGGGGTGCCTGTCCCCAGCACCCATGACTGTTCCCTGCTCACGTCCCTGGGGAAGGAGCCAGGCAGACTGATCCCCTGCCTCCTGCTGCTGTAAGCTTTTATCAGGGCAGCACTTTGTGGCTTGAAGAAGATTACATTTTTGGCAGAAACAGGATATTTAAGATTAATTTGGAACCTAAAGCATTATTAATAGTGTTGCATTGAGACAGTATTTGCAGGGGAAGCAGCACTTTCAAAATTATCACTGCAATAAATGGAGGGGGTCACTGGTTTTATTGAACAGCTCCCAGACTTCAGGCTTTTTTGTTTTTTTAATTCGTTGTGAACATTGTAAGTAGGTCAGTGCATATTTCAAACATTTCACAAAGTCTTAGAGCTCTTACTTAAAGCCTGATTAGGGGAGTTTACTCAGTGCTTGCTTTCAATGTTTGGTTCTTTCAGTGCATCTTTCCCAGTTCTTGGTCTTAATATTGTTGTGTTGTTTGTGAAATAGATTGCAAATTATTTTCATTAATGATTTTTTATTAATCTAAATAGCCTGGGATTGTTTTTTTTTTATGCACTGTTTTCTGATACTTGGCATCTTTTCATTATAGATTAGAGTTTTCTATTGTTTCCTCGTTTCTATTTTGTAATACTTGATGTGTTTTTTAAATGTCCATTAAGTACTGTGACTTGCTCCCTGTATTGAACTACTGAGACTCTCATAATTTGTTTATTCTGTTGTTTGGTTGTTTTTTTTTTTTTTACTCTCATACTGTGCTTTTACCGTGGCTTTCTTATATGGTATCTTCATGGACTTTTCTAGCACATGCAATTATCTTAGTCTTTTAATTACTCTCTTATGCTTTCTTTCTTTTAGCTAACTTCCCTGTTTTATGTAATTCACTTCTTTGAATGGCAAAACTCCACTGAGGTGTGCTTTTCTCTCAGCGAGGCTGCTGCTCAAACCGGACCCTGTGCTCTGCGTGTGACCAAATCAAACTCTGCTTTTCTTTTTGTTAGTTCTGCAACCAGCTGCTTCCAAAAGTAAATGCTAAATATTTTAGAGTTTTGCTGTCGTCTTCATGAACATGTTCTACTTGGTCCTGCTGGCTCTGGGAAGAGGGAGGGAGGTTGAACAAAAGAACAGCGGAGCCAGCTATGTACACAGCAGGTGTTGTATTCCTGCAGACCTGGGCTTGTTGAGGGACATCCCACTGATGGAACCTTGGAACCAACAGCGAAGCTGCCCTGCAATGCTTGTCCCTTGTCTAAACTTTACCGAATACAGCTGTGTGCAACTTTGTTTCTGTTCATTGTGAAGCTTGGAGAAGAAAGATGTTTTTGCATGGTCTGTGTTTGTAGGGCATCCTTAACCTTGAATTCTCCTTCCAGGCTGGATGGGGCTGTGAGCAACCTGATCTAGAGGGAGGTGTCCTTGCCTATAGCAGAGGGGTTTGAACTAGGTGATCTTTAAGGTCCCTTTCAAGCCAAACTGTTCTATGATTCTATGAAGTGCTGCTGGTCTGGCTACAGGATTGCAACAACTCAGAGTTCTCTGGTAGCCTGTGAGCCCAAATGAGAAAAAATAAATGTGCACAACACACATACTTCAATAATATTTGTACAGCTGCAAGAGTTTTACTTTACTTAAAAATTTTTAGCAACTGTATGTAATCTTGAAATGTTTCCAACACCCTTTTGAACAATGAGCCTAAGGTATTGTAAGGCAACATCCCATCATCCTAGCCCAAAGCCCATGCATGTAACACGTGTTATGAATTGGTAAATCCAAACATCCAGTCCTTATTACCACCTTTGCCTTTCTTTCTTAAAAGTATTTATTTTGCTACCTTAAAACCAATAGGGTTAGCAGCTCAATAACATCAGGCTGTGCTTCTGAGGGATAGGATGGCCACGTACTGGAGTGGCAGATGTTAAGAAAGTTTGACCAAAGAAGTCTGGTAACTTCTTCAGTGATCAAGGTCATGGAACAAAAAGTTCTCACATACTGTAGGAACTTGGTTTTAACCTGTGAGTCATAAAACGGAAGCTGTAAAGCAAGTCTGTGAAATGTAGAAGAGTATTATTTGTTTTTGACTGTCAGTTCAGATAGGTAATGAAGTAGTCTTAGCTGTATATGTGTCCCTTTGTTCCTGAGGAGAAAAAAAAAAGTGTATGGTCAGCACAGACTGATGTGTTTTTATGAGAAAGGTTTTTATTCCGCTACTACTGCAGGTCATTGAAATAATAAAATATGTACTCCTCACCTCTTATTTTCAATTCCTGATATATGATAGCTGGAACTGCTGTTGAGTAAAATTTGCAGCAAATGTTCTTCCTTGTGCTCATTTGATATAGTTCACACTCCATTAATGTTCTGATGGAGAAAAGGACATTACTGTGTAACTTCCCATTTTGCTGTACCTCTGAGATGACTTTGGGACCCCGTGCTGTGACTGCAGAACAGAGTGCAGGTTCAGGGTGTGGGACAGGTTCTGCACTGCTTCTCACATGCTCTTAATCTCCATCTTTTGTAATTTGAATTAATTTTGTTTACCTTCCTAGGCATTAGTTTAGAGCTGCCTTTATCCCACTGTACACATTTGTTGGAGAATCTGCACTGAGTGCCTCTCTTCTTATGTTTTGCAATTACTTTGGCTAAGCATATCTGCAAGCACCATTTAGAGGGAATTATTTCACG
The DNA here is from genome assembly GCF_951394365.1 of Tetrao urogallus. Taxonomy (NCBI): domain Eukaryota; kingdom Metazoa; phylum Chordata; class Aves; order Galliformes; family Phasianidae; genus Tetrao; species Tetrao urogallus. The sequence continues at coordinate 34,582,749 of NC_136820.1, forward strand.
CTTCTATTAAAAAAAAAAAAAAAAAAAAAAAAAGTAAAAAAAAAAAAAAAAAAAAAAAAAAAATCTGCCCAGGCATTGCAATACAAAGATATTTTCTCTAAAGACAGATTTTTTTTTTTTGAATCTATTTCAGATTTCTCTATGAAACAAAATATTCTAAATTATTCATTTTAAGCATATATCTGTATTATTATTGATTTTTTTTGTTTGCTTGTCTTTAGTCATTTCTTCAGCAGCATGTTATATAAAAGCCAAGTTCGTATTGGGGGGTTGGACTCGATGATCTCTGGAGGTCCCTTCCAACCCCTACAATTCTGTGATTCTGTGATTTGAAAAGTTGTCTCAAAGAGGTAGGACAAAACGAGACTCACTAAGCCACCCGATGGAGAGCAGATACTGAATACCAAATTAGTTCAAACACAAACAATTTTTAAAGAGGTGAAGATCTGAAGACAGATACTGAAGGAGCTTTCTGGGTGGAAAAGATAAGGCAACACAGATCTCTTTAATGAGCATTTCAAACAAAATTTAAAATTAAAGTGCTTAAATTGGCACCAAGAAATGCCGAATGCTTTTCATTCTTTTGGACTGAAATGAAAATAGAAACTCCTTTTTCATCTAGCAGTGTTGTATTTATCAATCTAAATGCATGGCCTGTCAGAAACAGTAAGTATTTGTGGATTCCTTTGAGGTCGTTGGGAGCTGAGTGTTAAGCAGCCCTGTAAATCTGCCCTGAGTGTTGGTGACGGTGTGCATGGACATGGTGGCTGGTGAGGAAAAAAGGAGTTAATTGGCCAATTCTCTACGGAGGGGCCCTGGCAGATTTATCCTGATGGGGTGGGGTCTGTGGGTGTCTCTGACTCTGTCCAGCGTCTGTCAAAACTGAGGACAAGGCTGTGCAATGAGGCTGCGATGAACCAGGCTGCTTTGCCCCCACGAGCAGAGACAGGCTGCCCACAACAATCTCAGTTTAAGTGGGCATTACCCAGTTATGATAAGAAGGGGCTAAGTATCAGCAGCCATACACGCATGATGGCCATTGAGCTGTATTTCATCCCTTTACTTTGGTATCTCTGTGATTTGGATGCTGTTCAATCATCTGCACGTGCTCAGAGGAGGCTGAACTCAACACTGCTATGACTTTCTACTGTTTTGCACTTTTTGTTTGACTTTTTAATCTATCTTTAAGCCATGGGTTCTGCAGATCGTTGTCAAACCAGGCTCTTTATCATCTGTTTGATCACAAAGCAAGATGTAGAAAGTCCCTGTTGTCTATTAAACAATATACAGATACGACCAAAGCCCTTTGTAGTCTGCCTGTCCTGTTGTAATATCTGAGTGTGGCAACGCTGGGGGGGAGGGGAGGGATTTCATACCCTGTCTGTGACTTCTGGCAATAACTCCATGTTAACAACATTGCTGGTGAGACCTGCTGGTTTTCAAGAGGAGTGAGAAGATAAAAAGAAGAGCTCTGAGATATATTTTTGGCTTGCTAATAAGTGTTTTCATCTTGGTTCTTACAATTATTTTCTAGAATTTCATTTTTTGATTGATTCCTAATGTCATTTTATAACAGATTTGAGAGTCCTGAAAATTAGGTACCAGTATTTTTCAATAGGCAAAATGTGATATTTTTGGCTTGTGATTTAAGCTGAGTTTTAGGTTGATGTGTTTCAACTGATGCGAGAGTGACCTGAGTCAACCCCAAGGGAAATTCCTGTTCTAGACACTAGAACAGGTTGTCCAAGGAGGTTGTGGATGCCTCATCCTAGAGGCATTCAAGGCCAGGCTGGATGTGGCTCTGGGCAGCCTGGTCTAGCAGTTGCGATCCTGCATGTAGCAAGGGGGTTGAAAATAGATGATCGTTGTGGTCCTTTTCAACCCAGGCCATTCTGTGATTCTGTGAAATAATTTGGAAGGCTCAGATGTTGTTCAGGATCTTCTGAGACAAGGAAGCATCAGTTCGTGCTAGCAGCCACCTGAGAGAAGATCTGGGACTGTCTCAACTGCTCAGGGAGCACTGCAGCCTTTGAACTTTGGTGGTTTTTTTTATGCCTTCTTAAGTCCACCCATTGTGAAGGGGAAGAACATCTCCACCTGTCTTCTTCAATGCTGTTCCTGTTCAGCTAGTTAAAAAATGGTAATAACTTGCAAAGTCACGATGTCTTGGTTTATATTGGTTTGTCATTCTTATCCTTTAAAACAAACAAACAAAAGAACCAGAAAGATATCCCATCTTCTTACTTGTTTGATAGGAAATCGAAACCATGTTACTGTAAATACAGTGCTTGCCTAAACTTGCTGAGAAGGGTGTTCTAATCACTGAATGCCTTCATTACAGAACAATCTGTGAAATTTCTAGAGAAAATAATGAATCATGTGGATGCTTTAACTGATTTATAACTTCTTTGTCATTTTCTTAGATATTACGTGCTTCACAGGGACAGGTGAAAAACTAAATAAGTGGGTGATGACCTGATTTTCTAAAAGAAGCTTTCTGGGAGCTCTGAAGCTGTGGCAGACCACCAGTTTGAGCTGATTGCATTGAGTGAAAACTCAGTATTTGTATGCTCAATATCATTTTTCATATATGATAAGACAGTCACTTTTCTCTCTCTGGAAGTTTTACATTTTCATTATTTACCCATAATGAAAATAAATGAATTTGTCCTCCTTGACAGCATCCTGGAGTAATAACGCTGACAAGGAGCTTTCAGTTCATGTTTTCTTCTTGTTTTGAATTGTTTCACATATCTTCTGCTTCTTTGGTGTTCTGCCTTTCTACTGTAGGAATAATTCTTTCAATTTTATCTGGCACAATCTTTTAGGAAGCTTTAGTCCCCAGAATCTTTCTTTAAATTCTTTAGAAAACAAAAAGCACTGAATTGTTTGGATCAAAAATCCTTTTCTTCTTGTTCGTGTAGTACATGAATTGCATTTGGACTCTTGGAATTTCTGAAAAATAATAAACATGGTACCATCTAGAAATAACAGATATCAAGAAAGCAGCCTGAAAATAAACAGTGCATTTGCTGAAGCTGCAAGTTTTGAGGCCATGCTAATGAAGTAAGTGCTGTCCTTGGGGAGGCATTCCTTTCCTTTCAATCACAGCCTTTATGTCTTTCTTTGGGAACACCTCAGAAAAAGTAGCTCTCCTTTTCTCACTGTAACATCTCAAGAAATGTTCAGTTGGTTGAAAATATTTGCCAGTTCCAGAAGTTGGCAGGCCCTCACCTGGGTGTATGTGGCTACACATATTCAGTGGTGACACTTTATTTGTTATTTGTCCATCCTCTATTGCAGTAGCATAGAAATAGCCAGACCCCCACACGAGCATTGCAGTCAGGAATGATGAGCTGACAGCACGTGTTTGGTCTGATTTTCATGAGAGCACTGCATTTAAAGTAGCTTCAGTTTAGCTCAAAATGAACGTCACCTGTTTCTTCAACCTTCCCGTATGGCATTTATTGTGTAAAAGAGCTTAAATGACTATCTATATAAGATGTTACTGAGCAGCCACGTGGAGGATGTCAAACCACCAGGAAATTGGTAATTTTTCATAAGATTAATAATGCTGAAAAAAAGTGCAGTCTTTGTGATTGAACACAGCTGCTTAGTGGGGAAATACAAGCCTGGGGACAGCTTCTTAGGAGCATAGGCTTGCTCTGGTTTGTCAGCACGATCTCTGCCATGGTTTGTTACAGAATGGTGATGGTGTTCTTATTGAAAGTCGTGATGTAAGACTTGTAGGGTGTTTTTGTTGTCAGTGTTATTCCTACTGACCTGGTAAAACGGAAAGGGTGCAAGCAAAGTAACAAGAAGTACTTGAATGCACCAGATGTCGCTGCAGAAAGCAGCCTGCAAAGCTGTGGCAGGAGTTTCCTGTCCCTCTGTCATGGGCTTCCGAGGAGCTCTTTTTGCAGGGGATGGAAAAAAAAATAAAATCTGATGAATTTTTGAAAATGTCTTACATGTGAGAGGAAAACGTACCCAAAAGTGCTTGATCTGGCATATAGATTTACTCACAAGTGCATCATTGTACATTTTACTGGGGAGTCTGGTAAGTATGCAGTTCAGGCAAGGAGCCAGTAGTTCACTTCTGTCTATTATTTACCAGCACCTGAACAACAGAGTAAAAATCACACAGCAACACTGGCTTTGTGTGAAATTCCAGATATAGTGCAACAACCTAAATCCTCGTTCCATGGCACTGTATACTTGTGCAGATCTGCGTGAGGCATACAAATAAATGAGACAGTGAATTAATACAACACTTGTAACATTTTTGTGCTACATTTATTGTATGTTTTCCCTGAAGTTTTGGCTGGTCTTCAATTTGATGCAGAGTTTAGCTATCTGGAGAAGACTGGTGTCTGTAGGGAAAGCTGGTATGGTCTGTGGCACTGTGAGGTTTAAAATCGCGGTGCTCAACATTTAATGACTGTATAGGGATGACTTCGGGAACAGTCTGTGTTATATCTAATTGGGTCTAACTACAGTCATGGAAAAGATAAAGATACTCTTGCCCTCTGCTAAATAGTCTTACAGCTATCCTTGTGTTAGAGCTGGTGCTCATGTGACTTCGGGGTAAATCGGTCACATAAGCCAAGCTGGTGGGGAAGAGGCTGCAGAGAGGGAGGTTCTAACGTTTTGTGGCTTGCTTTTGAAGGTCAGAGGCACGGTCTGGGTCTGGGTGTGAATGAGCTTGGAGGAGGCAGGAAAAGAGATCTTTTCAGCAGTCGGCATTTACACAGTGAAGTATGCATAATGCAAAGCTTCATGCTTAGAAAAGCAACAATGCACTTATATACAGATTTGTTATTCAAATGTTACCCTCTGAGCGCAGGATCTATGGCTCTCCTTCCTGTCCCAGTGAACGGTAGGTCTGTCACGGGGTTGTGCTGCACCTCATTTCGTGGTTGCAGTCAGCTCTGAGAGCTGAAATGCAACAGTGTATGAGTCGATATAGACTTGGTAGGTAGTGAATTTGATAAAGAAGTAAAGGAGGAATCTTTCTTTTTTTTTAATTTTTTTTTTAGTAAAGTTGTAATAGTAATAACATCTGACCACATTAATAAAAATATCAGATATATACTTAGATGAGCAAGAATGCTTTGAAACCTTCTTATACTAGATAGTTCAACAAGGCATTTGTTAAACTTGCACAGTCTAACTACTGAACATACAAAGGTTCAAAGCACTTGAGCTTCCATGCTGCTGGCAAAATAAGAATAGCTCTTGAATAAATCCTAAAGAGAGCTACTATTGAAGAAAGGAGAAAAAAAAAAAAAAAAAAAAAAAAAGAGAGAGATTCCTGTGGTTCTGTGGGTTAAAAAATAATTATAACAATAATACTATTCCACATAGCATGGAAACTGTAGCCAATTTAATATGTTTGAGTTACAGTTTAAGCAAAATATTAACCTTTTAAAACAATCTACACATTTTACTGGTTTTGGGTCATAGCTGTTCTTCTTGAATAACAAGTTGTTTTTTTTTTTCCTCATAGTCATACATGATGTGCTCTGACTTCCTCATATCACACAGATCATGTAATCATCTTAAAAACTGAGCTCTACCACAGATAGTGCCGCAGGCACACAACTGTGTCAGTTGGTGTCTTATCCCAGTCTAGAAGTGGCATTATAGGGTTCTTTCCTCATACGGTAAAGGTCTCGCCATTACATTTTATTGAAACGACTTTAATGTACAATACGCTTTAGTAAGTCCATAAATAATGGAAAATTAGATTTCGGAAAAATAAAAATACTGCTGTGCAAAGTTAGCTTAAGTGCATGTTCACTTTGTGGTTTATAGAGCTTTTTTGTTGTCGTTAAGCTGTGACTCACTCAGCTGAAGTATGCATAAAGCACTCATTTAACTCAAAAATAGTAGTTTATAACAGGTAAAGGACTGAAGAATGAAAAATAAATCTCATATTAACATAGCCAAAATGGATACCAAATAGTTTGTATTCATAATAAGAAAATGTATGTTTTTCCTTCCAACTCAGAATCAATTTTCTCTTTGTTGTAGTGTTTGATTAAGTTTACACTTTAGCCTTGAAATGTCTCTGAAAACAAATAACCCTGTCTAAAGACTGGTACTGGGTGGTGCTCAGTCATTCATCCTCTCCCTCTCATACAGGTTTTGTTTATTACAGTGATAGCTCTTTCAAAGACTGCCTTCTTGGTGTCACTGCTAGTTTAAATGAAAGCATTTCATGATCATAGCTGAGTTAACTGTCCAAATGTGAAAGTATTTTGTCTGTATGCTTCTGCCTGCTTGGTTCAGAAGTCTTTCTTAAGCTGGATTCTTTTTTCCTACCAAAATCAATAGTAAAATTGCATATATTCTTTCAGAAATATCTTTGCATGGGCTGCTGCATTTCACACATTTTTCTTATCTATCAATACCATGGAAGTATTTTTTTTGCTCAGGTCACTAGGAGCTGTAGCCTGTACAAAGACAGATTTTTATGTACAACCAGCCTGATTGTCTTCTGTGGGTGAATGTCTGGAATTGGGGACGAGGGCACAGCTGTGAACGCTGTCTTAATACTAAAGAAGCTTTTTATAAAGAAGTATTTTTGTGTTCAAGTTGGGCCACAGCTTGAAGGGGCAACAGAACAGAACTAGTAGGGTTGTGGTTTGTGCAGCTCTCTGCCTGCAGGGCAGTGACAGGGTTTGTGTGGGACCTGTCATATTGAACACGTCCATCAGGGACCTGGAGGGTGGAACAATAACTGCACTGGAAGGGGACACCAGCTGGGGTGCTACCCAGAGGGATGGCCCCAGCAGAACCTCTTGATCCTGGGTGAACAAAAAACAAGCTCTGGGTGGGAAGAGCCTCATGCAGAGTTCTAGGCCTTGGTGGCAATAAGACCAGCAGCATCCCAGGCCTCATGACAAGGGTTGCACCAGGAGATCAAAGGAAGTAATCCCCTCCCTCAACGTTCATTAAGCTTTATCCAGATCTTTGCACCTCTGTGCTGAATGCGCCTATCAGAAAGAGGGGGTGTGATGTAGGACCATGAGGTGGGCCAGACTGGAGCCATCCCTCACTGGGGAAGAGGTGACAACTGTAGGTATAACCAATTGAACGGGAATGGTACTTTCTTGATCACTGATCAATGTGTAGCTGTGATTAAGCAGTGGCGTAACTGGCTCAACGCACACAACTTTCACAAAACAAGGGATATATCTGACATCTAACATAAGGCACTGCCAGCAACGATACCATCAAAGACTTGTTGTTTCTTTTTACTGAGCTTGATGCTAATGAAAAGTTAATGAGTTGTAATTAAGTACAGAAGGAATTGAAGATTCTTTATCAAAGTTCCTGAATTCTGTTTTGTGAATAACAGTAGTTGATAAATGCAAATGTATTGATTTATCCTTTATCCTAATTGCTGTTCTGTGAATGAAATGGGTATTTCCTTCCTAATTAATAAAAGATCACTTTTAAGGATTTAATTAATGTTGTGTTCTTCATTCGTCTAAAATTAAGCTTTTCTGACAATGATGTAACTTTAAAAAAAAATAAATAAATCCTTATATGTAACATAAACTCCAGAGGCATACATTTACTTGGCAACCTACTACTAGCTTGCAAATGGAAAGACTTATGGCTGGAAAAAGCCAGCTGCGTCTGTTTTTTTACCTGAACAAATCACCCCAAAGTACACAATCACTCTGGTCTGACACTGCTGTTTGTATTGCTAAGTTTTTCTCATTGTTAGTGTGTATTTCATAGGAATGAGTGGAACCTCACAGTTTCCTGAAATCTAACTGGTAGATTTATGATTTTAATAGTGTCATATGGGATACCTGTTGAATGAAACACTTTGATTCATGACTAATATTAGCTTTGGACAAAAGTGTCTTAAATAACGTTCCTGTAGTGGGCTTGTTTTGTTGTTTTCTTTTTCTGCTTTTTTTTTTTTTTTTTTTTTTTTATTTTTTTTTTAAACAAAACTATCCATGGAGCCAATCTGTGGTCTGCTTTTTGCAGGCTGTATGTGTGTATTAGCACCATGTTGAAATCTGATCTTGTTTTTTGCTAGTAACCAAAACAAAAAAAAAATTACCCAATTATAAACTTTCTAGGACTAATGGATGCTAATCACTGTTGTGGTCAAGGAGACTTCAGGGGATGGTATTTTTGTGTCACTTGAGCGTATTTGTACGTGAACTTTTTTGCTGATTTGAACCTAGGTTGTTTCTACGGGTTGCTCTGGACTATGTGAGCTGTTGGTGGCTCCAGAAGGGATGTGTTCTTCTGGGTTAAGGTGGTCTCCCTGCTAACTCCTTCCCTCTTAATTTTATCCTAATCTCTGCATTTCCATTGCTAAATTTTAAATGCTTTCTACTCTTCTGTGTCTTAAAGTGCTTTGTAGTTTCTGGTAGCCTCCCAGACTCTCCCAGGGGACAGCTCTGCACAACCACCCATCAGTCTCCTCACCATCCCATTTCAGGGCAATGAGTGATAATACCCTGCAAGCTATAGGAATTCCTTTTAATAGGATTTGTAGCATATTTAGTACAGAAAAGTGTCTATGAATGCCTGGCAAAGTTAATGGAAAGAAAACTAAAGGAGTGATTATGACTGATATAAAGCCTGCTTTAGTAGTTGAGATAAAGATGAGACTAAGACAGGTGGACAGTAGAGCATCAACTCTAAGTTCCTTTAAATATGCTGTTGTGCATTTGGAAAATATAGAATTAAATACTGAGTCTTGACCAGAATCTTGTATATTTTTACATTATCAAAAATTACAATTACTGGTGTAGTTGTGTTTGAGCATAGAACCTTAAGTGGGTGGATTTAATGGTTTACCTGAAATTGGTGTTAAGGCATAAGTGACTATGATCTTATTGGGCACAGAATGAGTAAGCAGAAACAGGAGCTTCTAGGGGAAGAAGATGGCTTATAGTGCTGGAGAGAGTTATGAGGAAACCTGAGAAGAAAAGTTAAAGTAAAAAGTGTTCCAAATTGCTGCTAATTAAGTATTTGTCCTTTTTTTTCCCCCCCTTTCCCTTTTTTCCCCTAATATTGCTCTTCAAAAATACTAAAATGTGTTATATTACTTGTCAAGTGACTGAAAATTGGATTATTTCATTCAGAAAAGGGCATTGCTATATAAAAAAAATACAAATTGAGTTTTTAATTAATATATCTTGAGGGGTTACTTGCCTAAAGCCAGCTTTATATTCACTTCCTTCATTTTTGCAATGTCTGTTGCTATGTCATTTCACCATCTCTTTATTTTTAGATCTGTTAGCATTGCAGAGTTGTAAGTAAAGGAGAAGGCAGTGCTTATCTTTAGGTTCATGCATTATCTGGGAGCTATCTGAATCAGAAAAACCTGATGTTGGAGTAAATGTGGGAGTGAAATGTTGATGTGGGAGTAAATCTGGTCTTTAAAGGCTAGCAAACATGGGAAAAAAAACAGTTTAATTCTTGCAAGCTAAATACAGAAGCTTCTCTTCCACCTCAAAGTGTCTTTACTGAGGTGAGAAACTTGATTTTCTTGACACAAGTTCTTCCAAACTTCTCCCAAGCAGACCTTTACACTGAAAGGCATTTTAAGGACTATTAAAATGAGAGACTCCATGAAGGTTTGCTCTCAGAATTTATAGCATTAATTTTTAATAGCTTCTGAATTATTCTGTTTATTTTATGGTGCATATAAGAAGATGGTAGATTTTGTGGTTATATTTCAGTGCAGGGAATTCAGGCCAGACTTAGTGAAACCTCCCTTGTCACAGACTGGTGCCCATTAGTAACTCACGAGGGCTTAGAGGAGATCAGTGAGTCTTCCTTTCTGATTTTCTTTTCCCCTTTTTTCTTTCCGTCTCTCTTGATTCGTACGTGTTTTAATTACACATACTTTTCTGCGGCTTCTTTACATAGCAGTCCTTCTAACATTTTTATTTTAAAACTTCAAGATCAATCAAGAATGCATTGAAGCTAACTTTTTATTTAATTCAATTAAAGCATGAGTACAAATGAAAGGATATTATATAATTTTAGTTCTCCTGGCCATTAACAGGCAACAGATAGAGCACCAAGAACAGGCAGATCACAGAGTACTGTTTGGTAGAGTGTAGTAAATAATTTGCTCCTTGGGGATGAAGGATTTGCTTCTTGGGGAGAAGAATATCCATTCAAAACATTGTTTTACCAATTTCTTAATGGGTCTAGGCAGAAATGCTAGTCATTCTTTGCCTTCTTTGTTTTAGCTTGTGTTAACCTACCTGTCCATTGAGCTTTCTTGCCAAAGAGATTTTATGCTGATGTATTGCACTTGGTGTGGTCACCAGTTTAGTTTTCCAGGCAGAAAATTGTTTGTTTGTTAGCATAGTTCATAGGTCTTTATGCTTTAGTGGTGGGGTTATTGGTTCTTTTCAGGATTTTTCTTGGCTGGAAAGACTAACTACTGTTTCAGTTTTGTTTGCTTCATTGACACCAGCTATTGTCCATTATTGGGACTGTGAGTGCTTTATTGGATTTTCCTTTTATGTTCATGATGAGCAATGCCTAATGATGAAGATTGGAGGAGCCGTCAGAGTAACTTGGACACCACCCCAGATGTATGCCAGAAACAAAGAAAGTAGCAGTATTTGTGTTCCTAAAGCATGCTGCAGTCTTTTCAGGCTTAAGTGCTAGTAATTGGGACTGTTCCTTGTCATCTGTGTAAATAAACTAATGAATCCTCTAATATGTACAGCTGAATATTAAGCCATCTGCATAAAATCTCCAGATTTCTGAAACATTTAGTCTCTGCAAGTAGGAGTAGACTGAAAATAAGAAATGCCTTTCCAAGTGACTTGAGCACATAAGGATGTACTTACCTGAGGCTTCCAAGGAGTAGTGTTAAACTCAGATTACTTGAACTATCATCAATATAAACATAAAAACAAAATCTAATTGCAGATTGCTGTATTGCTGTACTAACAAACATTAGTTAGGCATCAGATACATTTCTAGAGACCCACTAATGTGTATTTAAAACAAAAATTACAGATTTTTTTTTGTTGTTGTTATTGTTGTTCTGCTCTTGGTTAACTTGTGAATCTCAGAGCTGCTCACAAAAAAAAAAAAAAAAAAAAAAAAAAAAAAAGAATACCAAATGAGTATGATGGTCTCTGTGACTAATTGCAATTTAGGTAGAGGCTCTGGTGAACTGTTTTTGCTATTATAAAAAAAAAAAACAAAAACAAAAACAACAACAAAAAAACTCTCCAAATGAATTCTGTTCTGAGTCATTATTTAAAACTTAATTACACAGAGTTCTGTTTTTGCTTATTTCCTTTTCCATTTCCATACTGATGAGATTTATTTATTTATTTATGTATTTTTGCATCCAAAGACTGAGATAATCATGAATGTCAGAGCTGGAGGTGAGTCAGGAGACAGCTCTTCCTTCTCACCCAATCTTCAGAGGATGATCATTATTTTCCAGTTGTTCTCTCTCTTCTATACATACAATATTTTGGCTCCTCCATATGATAGCATCTACTACAGTGTCATTTCTGAGGGTGTTACTGATGGAATTTTGCTGGAAGAGGAATTCCTATAATGCTTAATTCCACTTTTGGGCTATTTTGAGACAAACTGCATCTGTAGTTTGTCCTCATTTCAGTCACTTCTTTTACTAGCTTTTATTTTGCTCACACTGGTGATGTAGTGATGCATCTGGATAAAAGAGGAATATTGAAACCACAGACAGATTCTCAGTGCATCTATTAGGTGGCCAGGATTCTGTTGGTCAAATTTTGCATTTGTCTTCTGACATATCCAGACTCTACTGATGTTGTACCTGTTTAATTATTTATTATGTAATGCTTTAAGCTCTCAGTGTTGTATTTTTGATAAATTAGAGCTCTTCCAAAGATTACTCTTTTATTAAGCGGTGATCATTTGAAACATGACGATGCAGAAAGCTAGAGAAGGCTGTAGATATGTTAAAACAAATTAACAACTAACATTTTCTTCAGAGTAAAATGTCAGTTCTGTGCTTCATGTTCTTCTCTTCCCTCCAGTCTTTGCCGTAGTATCAAAAACTGAACTATCCATACTTACATAATTTCATAAGAGATTTTGAGTCTTCAATGCTTTTTTATTAAAAAACTATTAAATCTATAAATTTGACAAAAGTTATCTTGTGCATTCAGATTGCTTACAGAATCTAACGTGAAGTATCTGCAGATGTGGAAGGCAATAATCGGATGTTATTTAAAATGAATAAATGGTAATAATTCACTGTGATTTGTAGCTGATTTCTTAAAGAATGTGTTGAAGCTCATTTATTATTTGAGTTGATTAAAGTATCTGAACAAGTGAAACAACTTTGAACTAGAGTGATATATATTTTAGCTCTTTTAATCAATACAGCCAGTGTAGCATCAGGTCCAATTGCATGCCCCTCTTTGGTAGAGTTTATTAAATAATTTACATAAGGAAGAAATGTGTGAATTTTCTATTCTTCTGTGAGTGTTTAATTTACTATATAGAAAAAGGTAAATTCTGCAGGAAAAAAAAAACAAAAACAAACAACAGAAGTTTTTGTTACGTGCATGGACGCTGCTCTCAGCTGATTGCTCCTTTTGAAATTATTTAATGACAAGCATCATCTCACCTATATAATGTACCCAAGCCTGCCATCACAGTTGGCGCCAACTGGAAATAGCAGATAGTTCAAATGTTACTGGCTGTGTTTGCACGCAAACACCCCACTGCTTTGTTTTCTGCACAGCCCATCGCATGGGTGGAAGCAGTTACGCATGTGCAAATGTTCTAGGGCTCATGCAACCCTTCCAGTGGGGGAAGCAACCAAGTGCAGCAGTCAAAAGGCACCCTGAGGACAGAATGCCACCAGATCAGGGGTAATACTGGTGTAAACACTGGATTAGAAAAATCATGACCGTGATGTCGTTAATTACATGTGCCTAAATAGAATGTGGTAAATACTTGGGCTATAGACTTCAGGCAAATTCAGAGTTTTATGTTACTAAAATAAAGCCAAATCTAAGGTGCAAAAGTGACAATAGAATAATAAATAAAATTAATTCTGCCTTTTTTGATGGTATTTCTGGTTTGAGGGCAGAATAAAGTGTTCAGACCACACTTGTTAAGTCTTCTATGTTCAAGAAAAGTTTTACTAAGGTTGCTCAATTTTGTAGAAATTGAAGAAAAGGAATTAAACCAGACCTGAAGGGTTTCTTTTTTTTTTTTTTTTTTTTTTTTTTTTTTTTTTTTTTTTTACTTAAGTCTTGGAGCTGAGTTTGAATTTTTATAGCAGAGCAGTAAATCTCTGGAACAGGGTTTTTTGATAGAAATGACAGCTCTGCTTTAATTATAGCATCTTCTAAGCAGCTATTGGATTGCTTCAATACTCATAACAGTCTTTTTTTTTAAAGACCATATTAAAGAGTAATAGGATTTGCCATAGATAGTGCTTGTTTTCTGTTGGAGGGTTCACCTGTCACTGAATGGCTGACTGGACTTCTTCTGCCCAGTTTATTTTACCCAGATGAGTATTTTTGGACTTGTGTGAAATATTTTCAAACGACTCTCACTGTATTGAAGGTGAAGCCTTTTTTGTATTACATAGTATACAACTATCTCAGTAATCATACGGGGACAAGTAAAGCACTGGCACATAGTTCTAAGGAAGCTTTAACATCTGCAAAATTAACTTGTCACTAATTCTGCATGCTTCAGTTGCTAGAAAATGTACCTCTCTGAAGCACTAAACTTTTTTTTTTCACATTACATACCTGTCTGTGATTTGCGTCTGAAGTTGTTTTCCTCACTGATTTTGCTCTTTTTGTGCCTTTACATTTATTTCTCATTTTGTACTGAAAATATACACCATCTGGTTACTTGCTCAATTTTGTAAGGAAAAGTCTTCATTAATTTACGATTTTAACTTCTGCACCTGCGACTTCTATTTACTCACATACCAGTTGTTGCCTCTCAATGGCTTAGAAGCAGTCTGCTGGATACAAAGTGTTTGTGCGTATGTATCTCTCTTCTTTAGGCAGCTGCAGGTCAAAATGCAGGAGAGCATTGGGTGAGATCTCTTATCAATTCTTTTCCTGCAGACCTAGGAAACACTACATAGTGAACCACATGGCATCAGCTACCAACTCTTTCTGCTTCACATGCTAAAGATCCTCTGCCATACCCAGCTCTTTATGTGGGAATGTAAACTCGGACTTCATGGGTGCCCAAAAAAGGAAATTTCAAGCTTTCCAAATGCTTTGTTTGGATTAATAACATCTCTAGTCATGTTTCTTTAATCCCTGGGGCACAACCGTTACTTAAGTTAATAGCAGTATAATAACCTGTTTAATATGCTACAGTAAAAATGCCTTCTCTTAACTAACGTGTAACAAATTTTCACTCTTGTACTTCAGCAGTAACTTACTTTCTAGGCAAAAAAGAGAAGACTTGTGTTTTGGAACTAATGGAAAATTGTTTTAAGCACTCTATGGAAAGTGTATGGTATTCTAAAAATATTACTTGTATACACACGTGTGGTTATTCAGAAGTAGAGACTGCACTGTTTGTCTGCCTTACACAGTAGAAATTAACAGTAGGAGTGACAGATGTGATTCATTGACTCAAAGCACTAGAAAACTTCCCACGGCCATTCACCAGAACCTGACACACTGAACTTCATAGGTGCTTAGTGGTGTGTTAGTTACATCAGTTTGAAGTGCTCTTCCTGCATAGTTCAAGTTGGCTATCTGAAATCTAAGCGAAAAGAAGATGGGTTTGTTTTGGTACTGCCTTTTTTTTTATTATTTTATTTTATTTTATTTTATTTTATTTTTTTTTAAGAGCAGTTCAGAAAGAGTACCTTGGGGCTTCAGAAAGCTGTTGAAAGCCTTGATGCCTGAGGGATTTACTAGAATCCTGTGCAGGGGGTGGTGGTGTGGCAGGGGGGTCAGCCCGGGGCTTTGGGGTGCTGGGCTGAAATGGGTTTGCAGATGGAACGAGTTTATGGGCACCCATGGGCCATGTGCACTCACACTGCCACATCCCATGCATGAAGTAATTTAGTCTGCCTAAATCCAACCTGAAACATGACCAGATCTGCAACATAGGCTCTTGTTTGCAGATGTGGTTGTTTTTTGTGTGTGCTTTTTTTTTTTTTCCAAGAGGCCTAATATATATATATATATATATATATAAAATATTATATATTATATATTTTATATATATATATAATATAATATTATATATATATATATATTATATATATATATATATGCTCATGGCTGAAATCACTAGTTTCACGCCTAAGAGCCTTTAAAATGAACAAGGAAGGCCTTTTATTTATTTATTTGAGAATACTGTGTCACAGACTATTAAAATGCTGAAGGAGAGTAATGACCAGAAAGGAAGCATATTCCCCACAGGGAAAATCAGGTATGGGATGGTTTAATGGCTAGGACATTGGAGAAAGAAGACTGGGTATCTTCTGTCAGACAGATTTTAGTTTTAAAATAGATTATAAATAGATTCTGAATATATTTTGGCAATACAGAATCATGGAATGGTTGAGGTGGGAAGGTACTTTTGGAGATTGCCCAGCCTGACTCCATGCTCACGGCCATGCCAGGTGTTGAACCCACTCAAGAACAGATACCTCACCACCTCTGTGCTCAACCTGTGCCAGCACCTGGCCACTCTCGCTGTAGAAAACCTTTTTCTTATTTTTAAATGTTAATTTTTGTGTTTCAGTTAGGCTCCTGCTTTGCAGAGGAGGCTGTTTCCAAGAGCACCATGTTTACACTAAGGGTGCTTAGGGTGATTCCAGAAGGATTTCATGTTAGCTACACTGATTTCAAAATAAAACCACCATTGTTCATGTTGTCAGTCAGAGCTGGATTTTACTTCACGGTTGTCACGTGCTTAGGAGAATTAATATAAATTATGCATATGGAGTATTGGAGCCTATTGTATCTCCTTAAAAACTGATATGCAGAGAATATTTGCGTTTGGTACAGATATCATAGTGGAAGGCCTTAGAAATAACTGTGCTTACAAAACAATTCAGGTTTTTTGAGGGAGTGACAGCCTTCTATAGGCTTGGTGCAGCTGAGCTCTCACATGCTCACTGGCTCTCTGCTGCTTCTTGGCCTTCTTCACTCATTTCCCACTCCAGTTGTGTGATTAACTTTGCACTCTTGTTTCATCCCTGCTTATTTGCTCCATTTCTTTCTGTGTGACCTACTGTGTGAGCACTGTTCATCAGCCCAGAGTTCCTCTCCCGTCTGTCAAGTTCCTTCTCAAGCACTGAACTCTTTCCACTCAGTGATCTTACAGTGTTGATAAAACAATATGCAGAATGCCATCAGTATCGCGGCAAAGCTTGTTATACAGCACTTAATCTGTCCTGTACTTGATGGGGCAACAAAACAATAGACAAAATGCTTTATACAGGAAACATAAACAATTATCTCTTTAATGTGAGACTCTTGAGAAAAATATATGGAGTTAACATTCAAAAATTTCACTGCATTGCTTAATTATTGTGGCTGGAAATGAGGAATGTCTGTAATAATTTAGTCACGTGTTCCTGTCTTTCTGCTCCTTAAGCATTTCTGTTAAATAGCTATTAGTAGTTTTGCTCTGGTAATGTTGATTGGTGTACGTTAGTTCTAGCCTTGAAATAACAAGGTCCCATGCTGGTTGCCTAGGACGTTGAAGAGTACATTTTAAAATTAGTTGTGAAGATTTTACCTCAGCTGTGATGTTTTCTCTGGCTTGCACTGTTTTGTTGTGTTGGTGTTTTTTTTTTTTTTTTTTTTTTTTTTCCCCCTTTGGAAGTTGTTTCCAAGATGACGATGAATGGAATTTTCTTTTCATGTGTCCAAATACTCTGAGTCTTGGCACCATTCACAAGAACGGGGCTGGCAGAGTTGTTTGTTAGGTTCTGCCTAGGCATTTCCAGAGGAAAGCACCTAGGAGCTGAGGCTTGAAATAACATTGCCTGAGGTCAGGAGTTAATTCTTTGGAGAGGCAGTAAAGAACATGGTTATCTGTAGTATGCAAGAGGCCAGGGATTCTTTAGGTGTACATGCAACAGTGAAAGAAAGAAAAAGTATGACTGGCAACGTTCTGTGCAGTGTTAATTCTTAAGCAATGGTGTTAGCAATGCAGGCTAATGATAAAGGATTTAGGCCACTTTTTTTTTTTTTTTTTTTCTGTGAGAGGTGATACTCATTTGGCAATCCTTCATTTATTTGGGGGAATTAAAAAATACAGTGGTGGGAAAATATGCATCATTTAATCTGTTTTAAGCTCGTGCCTTGCTCAACCCAAAGAAACACACTCTCGGTATCGGGCTTTTAACACACAGCACTCGAGCAGCATGGTTTTGACCTTACAATGGAGCAGTCCCTCAGAACAGGGGAGCATTTGCCTGTTGGGAGAGCAGTATAGGGGTCCTGGGGCAGAGGTGCCCCAACCCCGGACAGCGTTGCCCCCCCACACCTGGGGAGGAGCCCCCGCATACCCCGGGATGAGCATCTGCTCCCCAGGGCGCTGGGCTCCGCGCACAGCAGTCTCGCCTGCGCTCCCCTCGCAGGCGTTTGCATTCCACAGGTCTGGGAGATGTGGGCTGCGTGACCACCCCGCGCCTGTTGTTTAAAACTGCTCGGACTGGCAGCACGCCGCTGCAAACCCAGCTGCGCTGCACGCACCGCTCCCCAGCTTCGGTGCTGGGAAGGATTTCTTAGAAATTGCTTTTTGGAGCAGGTAAATTCCTGCAGAGTCAGAATGTCCAAACCCTCGCGCTTGGCTCGACCTCTATCAGCAAATACAGCTCCTAAATCACCTCTGTCTCGGAAAGAAGACTTTAACAGCCGATCGCGGAAAATTAGTTTAGGTGAAAAGATGTTGAGAGCTGGCAGTGAAGGAAACCTGGTGAAACAGCATCAGCAGGTGGAAATCACAGAAGTGCTTGTGCCACGGAGGGCTCCTCTGCTGAAAGGTAACCATTTATTCCATGCTGTAAGATGAATAATTAAATGGATTTGCAATTACTGGTTTTCTAATAAGTCCAAAACATCAATTATTTTACAGTTGTGTGCGTGTGTATCTGTGTGTTGTTCCTAACTGACAGATTATGGTACATCACGTATTTGTTTTGAAAATAAAAGGACTCAACATTTCTGTTGTTCGTTCGTGGCTGGGTGCTGTACACAAGCTGGAAATGTTTGCCTATAGAAGTGGTAAATCAGAATGCTTTGCAGTTTCAATTAGACCCTGTGTGGTGAAGCTTTATTTGAAACAATAATTGGAAAATCTGCATAAGTGTTAGAAAGATTATATAATGTGAGAAAATTCACATCAGTGCAGTCAGAGAATCCCAGACAAGGAGAACTCCTGTCTGTGGGTCCTAATCAGACAGCTGTGAGTTGATTTCTTGTACAAAAACTGAACAGCTCAGGAGTACTTCAAAAAGCTTGTGTGCTTTTAGAATGCAAACAAATGTGGACACTAATGTAAGATTACTGTCTACCTTCAGTTATCTGCTAGGCAGTGGGCTGCAGGGACATTGCTACTGCCTCTTTAGCTTAGTTTTTGTGGCATTGCTTCTTAGAACTAACTGCACTGAAAAGTAGCTGTTTAAGCTGCGTGGTGAAAAATGAAGGCAAATTTCCATGATACTAGGAAGTAAAAGTAGTAGTATTCTAATTGGACTTGTGATAGATTTGATATTTAAATATGAACAAGATGTAGAACCCTTTCAATCCCAAATAGAAATCACTACCTCTTCCATCCTAAATCCATAGGAAGAAAAAATCACAGACCTTTGTAACTTGAAACTATTTTCCTTTCACACATATGGCATCCAAGGTTACAGTTTCTGTTCCTGGCTGAATAAGGTTTAAAAATACCTTTTTTTTTCTTTTTTTTTTCTCCCTCTGCAATGTGACTTTTATTATTTCCCAAAGAAGGGAGAAGTGATGACACCTAATCTTATTCAGGGAGATGGATGATCTGTTTGTTTCTACAAAGGAAACTGGGTCTGAAGCACTTTATTAAAGGCAGAAGAGAGCAAATAGAAAAACTGGAGATGGGAGGGCCTAAACTTCTGGTCTCACTCAAAGACTGGTCTCGCTTGTTCAGTGATGTAATATGGAAACCCATTTTTGATCTTGGGATGTATGCAAGAAATTAAAACCTTTATTCAGGAAAAAGAAAACAAACAGGAATATAATTTTTTTCTATGTTGGTAACTAAATATTTATTGATGCTTGGTGAATGGTGTTTCCTAGCCAAGTTGTACTAAATTTGAAAGCTTTCCTAGAAAACCCTGCAATGGCACGCTTATGGTTTTCACTAGGTTAAAGGGTTTGAAAAAGCAGCTTGTCCCCTTGTGTTATCTCATTTATTCAGTGCCTTGAGAAAATGAAGGTATGAAGGATTCACAGAACAGCAAGCGTGTCCTTTTAAGGGATGGGATTTTTACAGAGCTCTGGGGCCTGCTTTTACTCATTTTGTTTAAATGCTTTTGGGCTATCTACCACTTTACAACCGACTGCAAGGGTTGCACTTACTGCTTCATGTTTTAGGTGAGATTTCTCCAAAAGAAACTTGATAGCCTAGTGTTTATCAGAAACATTGCAACCTGGCATATGCTTTCAGTATTTATACCATTAGCCTTTATGTTATCTGGAGCATGAATTAATCCCTGCTCTGTACTGACTCTCTGTATTTTGATGATTTGTGTACATTAGCCAAATGTTACAATGAGTTGTTTTTGCAAGGGATGTGGAAGAACAAATATTGATACTGCTGAATTATTGCAAAGGAGATGGAATTGTGAAGTCTGGGGCTTACTTCTGAAAATGCTGTTGGCCCCAAATGGAGCCAAAGCATTGGTAAAACTGATGGGGAAGATGCTGTTATGCAAGATGTGGGTTCAGAACTGGATGGTGGCAGAGTGGCAGCTATGTCAGAAAGTAACAGAAACTGTAAGGTGCAGAAGCCATGGGGCAGTTCCTTGAAGATAATGTTTTGTGCCAAAGGTGCCATGTACGTAGCAGCCAATGTGCATTGGTGTTGTCTCATAAAGGAAATGAGGGAAAAAGGGAAAGGTGCCAGAGAGCAGATATGGGCTGAATATGGTGGCTTAAACAGGAGATGTGGAAGGGGAGGCTAAGAGATCCAGTGGGAGGAGGATTGAAGTTTGGTGGAATACAAATAACAGAGGGTTGGGTTTTCAGAACAGATGGATCAATGGAACTGGAATAGGTAAATTTCAGAAGGCTCTGCCAGGTGGGGAGCAGGGTCCTGAACAAGCTGAAGTGACCTGTTTGACCAGTCTTTGTCTGTTGTCATACATAGTGGTGAAACCCTGTGGCCCACATTTGTACTACCCCCTATAATCCTGCTCCGCACAGGGCAGCAACCTGCAACCAGTTGAGTTCTACTGGTGAGCTTGGTGTGTTTCTGACAGCATAATGGTGGCATTTCTTGTATCCTTGAACCTCTATTAAATTAAAACCAAAGAGCGGCCATGCATGAATGGTGTCAATAAACAGCTCTCCAACAAAGCTAAGTGCTCAACAGACAGGAAATCAAAAATTTTGCTTGCACTTTAAATGGGACTATAAAGCATGATGATTCATTTTAATTGTGGTGGTATGTTGGGGCTTTTTCTGCAGGATCCCTGCCTTGTATTGTGCAAATGATGAGTTGTGCTCAACTGATAAGTTGGATTACACAGGCAGTGAGGCAGATAGTGGCAGGGAAAAAAGACCTTGTAATTAAAGCCATTAAAGGCTGGAGTGGATTTATCTCTGCCTCTGCTGCAGAGCTCTGTGTGATGTAGGACATACTGCGCCAACTTTTACAGGTGAATCTGGCTGAGTGGATTTACTTTTTGTTTTGGTTTCTGGGTCTGCAAATCTGAGACCATGGGTCTGATTTGCATTGCCAAATACCCATAATTGCAGCTGAAGTCAGTGATAGCTGTGATTTTGTTGCATAAAATACTGTCTAATATAAGGGACATGAGAAGGTCACCTTTAACTTATCTTTTGCACTTTTCCTGAATGTAATGAACATCTTTGATCACAATTTCTGCATATACTATCTTCTTATCTTACTGAAAACAAAGGATGAAAAGGATGTAGAATAAGATCCTTACTTCAATAGGAACTGTTGTGAGAATGGCATTTTGCACTTGCCTGCTTTCATACGTGATGAATACTGAGGCCTAACCTGCAAAATTTCTTGCTTGGTTGTTAGGTCAAGGTCTGACAAGCAGGTGGCACTTAAACCCCTGAATGTAAACTCAGCACTATTGGAGGAGTTCTATGAAGGCACAATGTGCTGCAGGATGGAGGGATATGGCCAGGCTGCCATTTCCCTTTGGCCAGCACAGAGGGGAAAAAAAAAAAAGCAAAGCAAAGAATATGTTTATTTAGCCTACAGTATTTCTGTTTCCTCCGCAACTGTTTAATATTCATCAAGACAGTAAATGCAGATCTTATAAGCACTTGTATATACAAATGTTCATTATCTTACATATTTAATAGTAGCTGTCTTTTTTAGCACCAGAACATATTTTTCTGCTTTTAGAATGCATATAAACTATATAAAATGAATGCAAACTACAGTCAAACATAAATCAGAAATTTGACTGTATTGTACAGTAGTCTGAAAACCTGTAATGAGACCAGGGTTGGTATCAGATGTGTGCATTCCAGTATGGTTAATTGTTCAAAATTTCAAGTTTGAGACGCACAGTTTTGCAAATCAATAAGGCACGTATTATTTCATTTTGGTATATGAGTACAAGAAATGAACAAAATATTCTGGACCTTTTGATACTAGAATACAAAAGGAATCTGCATAAAAACTTCTCATGCTGGAGAAGAACATTATTAAAATACCTCTTGGAATTTAAAAGTGCACTGCAGAAACAAGGATGAGTTGTGAGTCTGTGCATATTCTTTCATCACCCATGTACATTTATTTCCATGGCCGTTGCTGTTTGGCTTCACCTGGAGAATGAACAGGGAAATAAACCATGCTTCTTTCCAATTAATAAAATGCAATAGATTAGCTAGAGTTATGGATATCAAAAACTGAATGTCTGAACTTTTTTTTTAGGTGACATATGTTGAGACAACTACTGTTCTGGTTTGCTGTGAGGTTTTGAATCAGACCAAAGCATAAAGTATACGTTAGCTTTCTTAAGCATAACTTAATGCAAAACAAACAAACAAAAAGACTGATCATGTCAAAACACTCTGGCAGTTCTTCTTTCATCTATAATCTTTTTACTTATTATCTGAATTTGTGCAATTCTGATGGAGAGGTAAGTATCTCAAAAACACTTTCCTGTGATGTACTACATAGGCAGTATGCTGTATAGGATATTTTGTCCAGTATTTGACTGTTACTGTCAAATACTACACATCTATGTTTTTCTATAATTTTTTGAAAATTACTGGGTAAGTGGAGAAGGAAGACCTGATTATCATTATGTTCAGGAAAAAGCTGCAGTGCATACTCAACTCTTATCCATTAGAGAATTCATGTGTGGGTGAGACTTTATGAAAACCATACACCAGGGGAAAACTCAGGTTGTAGCTCACAGCTTAGACAACTCACCAGAGAAGCAAATTCAGACTGTAGAGGAGATTGCATAAATTTTGTGATGGAAACTTTGTGGAGCTGAATGCTGCAGTCTAATTCATTTTACAAGGTCGGTCACCTAAAAAAAAAAGGTGCATTGGAAACCAGGTTATAGTAGTTGCACTGCTTACAGAACTGTTCTTCACTTGCATAAGTGCATCTGCTTCAAAATCTCTTCCTTTGGGAACTGGTAGAATTGGAAGGAGAGCATGATACATTCCCTAAGGAAGCTGAGGATCTTCTGTTTCTTATTTTATATGGTCTAATAATATGGGCTGGGGGAAAATCACACCAAATCCCGCAACTCCAAAAGACTTAAATCGTCAAAACAATGGAATTTTGGACAGATTACAATTTGGGAAAAAAATTGGTACAATTTCTTTAAGGATTGATTTTTCTTTAAGTTGTGGTTCACTGGAATCAGCCAGAGGTTTTCAAATTTAAAATACATCATTAGAGAGATGAATAGGTAGCACAAATTGTAGGAACTTAGAAGTACCTGACAGACATAATGTCATGCATAGGCTGCAAGTAAATTTTTAATATAGAGAATGTAACATTTATGTGTATGCAAAGTTTATACTAGTTTAAGAATTGAGTGTTATGGTTCAGTGTGAACGATAGTATTTCAATATGAGAAGTTTCAGGATATGCCAGCCGAACCTTAACATTTAAATCTGGATGAATTTTGCAAAATTTGGGTAAGAAGCTTCAATTATACTGGTCTCATCTGCAAAACTCCCAATTGTCTTGTCATTTCTGCAAAATACTTTCTCTCCAGAGCTAATGCTGTAAGTACAACCTCTATAATTTTTAGCAGTCTTGTTACCAAGGCAAGAGCTAGAGTTTTGAATTGAAACTGGATTCAGGATTGAAACTTTAAGATTTTTGGGTATTCTAGTAGGTTAAAAAGTTTCTTGTGAGTTCAGTTTTAATCATACAAATACAAGGAATTGTATTGTCATACAAGATAAGGATTGCCCTCCAGTTGAGAGTTTCTAGTTTGAAAGTGGAAAGAACATCATGCATATGTGACAGAAGTAACAACTGCCAGGTATATAATATGCCCTGTAATTGGTATGTTTGTCATTTCATTGCATTTCATTGTGGTGGATGGGTTGTGGTATTCTTCTAGACAGAAATGTGAGCTCCCATCATTTGTTGTTGTTGTTCTTGCCTGCTAATTAAGTGATGAGATTGAACTTTCTTTAATTTTAATTCCCAGAATTAATGAAGCCATATTGTTTGAGTTTAGAAAGCAGTGTGAAAACTCAACTAATCCAGTAGAAGGTTGTAGAATCATGGGATTGCTAGGATTGGAAGGGACCTTAAAGATAATCTATTTTCAACCCTCCTACCATGGGCAGGGTTACCAGCACCAGCTCAGGCTGCCCAGGGCTCCATCCAACCTGGCTTTGAGTGCCTCCAGGGATGGGGCTCTCCAGGCAGCTGTGCCATGGCCTCACCACCCTCTGAGCAAAATTTCATCCAGACATCTAATCTAAATCTCTGCTCTCTTAGCTTGGGAAGTTTGTTGATAAAAACAGGCCTTGATATCTATAGTATGATCAGTGAAATGCTGCCATCACTGGCATACCGAAGAGTCTCACTGCTACTCTTCAGAGTCTCTTTGCACACATTTCCACTGCAGTGTGATTTTTCAACTGGACTTGGACCTCCGTCCTTGTGAGGAGGCATTATGTTAATTTCCCACTGATAAAAAATTGTAAGTCCTACTGCAAGTGAATTATTTTTGGACAATGTCATAATAGTGTTTTCAATTTCTGATTAACTTCTGGATCTATTTTTGCTATTAATCATCTTCCAAATCTTATAGGCATGTAGAAGGTTGTGGGTTGTTTTTTTTTTTTTTGTTTTTTTTTTTTAGGTTTTGTTCTTTTTTCCCCAGCTAGGAACGATGATTCATCCTAACTGCTCTCAGTTCCTTAAGCAATTCTTGTGTTTTAAGGGTAAGCCCTTAACAATGGCCCCCTTTGAATCTCCTGAGTGAATTCAGGTAAATATTAATAGTACAGAAATTTTCATTAGTTCAAGGAGTACCCTAGGATGAGATTCATGAAATCTAGCATACTACCTGTTTTATTGCTTTCCTATTTAGATTTTGTTACTGTTGTTGTTCATGAAACACACAGGATCATAGCTTGCTCTCTCAGTGAAATCTGGTGTGAGAAGGGCATTAAAAATTCTGCTTTTTTTTGTTAAAATCTGTCTCTCCCTACTGAATAACAGGTAAATCTTTTCTTAGTCTTTCTTCTAATTGCCAAGGCTTTTAGGGGTAAGTAATGACCCAGGACTGCTGTTCTTTTTAAATAAATGGAGAAAACTGAGGACCCATGTAATAACTTCCCCATTTTCCTCCTCTCAAAAAAAAAAAAAAAAAAAAAAAAAAAAATCAGTGGTTATTAAAACAGTATTAAAAGGGGAAAAAAGAGGCAAAGCTGCAAATACAAAAAAAAAAAAAAAAAAAGCCAAACCATCTGGAATGCACTGTTAGCAGGCTGGACACATGCAGAGTATTAATATCTAGACGTTTAAGAACAGCGTTGTGCTATTACTGAGGAATGCAAGTTTTACGATAGCCATCTCCTGAGTACATTGGCTATGATGATGTCCTGGTTCAGATAACATTTATCTTGTGCCTGATAGGGTTGTTTCTGTACATAGCAGACCCTGGGCATGGCAAAAGCTTTGTAGGCAGTTAGAACTTTGGAGAGAGACCTCCTCAGACTGCTGCCTTCCAAAAGTTGGGTTCATCTGCTGCATCTAGATCTGAGCTAAACTCAATTGTTTGTATAAACTGAAATCTAACTTTGTAATGCTTCTTGTTCAAAGATGCAGAGGAGGGAGGTAACAAAGGGCAAAGTGCTAGGCACTGCCTGACCAACACATATCTCTGAAAGAGACTTCTGACTAGCAGCATCCCAGCCGTAACCTTGCAGATCCTGAGTGGGCAGTAAGGATCTGGAATGCGCCTTGCCTCCTTTTGTGGCTGCACGTTTATCTGTTGGCAATGATGTAAGGCCTAAATGCTCCCTGTGTCCCATTATGTGTGGATGTCACTGCCCAGGGGTTAGGACCTATCTCTTAAATCTCACCTCTACATGGACACCAGTGACTCAACCTTTTCCAGTCACAAAACTGAACACAACCCTTCATTCATGACTCCTGTCTTTTAATTATGGCAGTATAGTAAGTACTAAACATTGGGTGGGATGAGTTGTTCAAACAGCAACTAAAGGCATTACAACTAATCCAGCAGTTTGAAAACAAAGCCCAGGCTCCCCCAAAAGCATTTCCAATCCAATAAGTTATGTGTTCTCCTATCAGTTATTATTTTGTAGCATAGATTTACCAATATATGTATGAGAAATGACCTCATCCACAGGCAGTGATGACACCATGTATGCAGTTTGTGAATGAGCTGTGTAAGTTCCTGCATTGGCTAGCTATTTTCCAGCCAGTGTGTCACTTTGTGGAGTGCTTGTTGTGGCTGACCATGCGTATGCTTTCTGTAATTAACTGAGACTCATCTGCCACCTCCAATCCCTTTCTTTTGTTTATTTTTATTAAAGTATATGTAGTTCTGTGATCCAACTTAGATCTTCGTGCTGCTTTACCTCTTCTATTACCTTTTGATCTCAGTTTGGATAATGATGCTTCCTGATTTTCAAGCTTGTGATGGCTTGCCTTAAATACCAGTCTTGACCTTGCTGGCACTCACT